>NC_138891.1:18271577-19471577 GCF_965194825.1 Balaenoptera physalus
ATAGGGTTTCCTTCCCAAAGTCCATCACCTGGTTAATAGGACCACTTAATTCTGGAAGTCTTGGCATTGTTTCGGATTCTTCTGGTCCTTCCTTCATTCCTCATCTTTAATTGCTCACCAAGTGCTGTCAGTTATTCCTTTGAAATTTCTTTTGCCTCTTCTGCTGTTGTCATTGCGATGCTCTGCTTAAAAACTGTTATCTTGTACCGTAATTACAGCAGCAACCTCAGAGCTGTTTTCTCAGCCTCCAGCCCCTTCCCCGCAACGATGCAAGGGAGTGCTGTGGGCTGTCAGCGAAATGAACTCCCTTGCTCTCAGTACATCCCTTCCCTGCTGCTGGCACAGTTGTCAGCTCTGTGTGTCCAATGGCAGCAATCCAGGTGCCTTTGATGGTAGTCAAGGCCCTCCCACTAGTGCATTAACACTGTTCTGCCTCAGACCTCCCAGTTCCTTCCACACTCAAGCTGACCACACTGTCCCCGCTCGCACAATGGCAGGTCTCTCTCTGAGCTGTGCCTCATGACACTTCAAGCTTCTCTCTCTTCAGTGAAGGACCACATGACCTGTCCTTCTAGAACTCTGACCTTGAAGACTAGCATCCACGGTCCTCCGTCTTCTCTGGTTTCTGCAGCACTTACAGCTTGTTTCCAGGTGTGGGATCCTGATTCTAGACTCTCTGGCACTGCTCCCCGGTTTGTTCACGTCTCAGTGACCTGATAACTCCACGAGCTCTGTTTTCCCTGTAGCTCCCACAGTCCCTGGCACAGGGCTAGTTGGGTGTCTGGTCAACATTGAGAAAAAGAGGGGCGATCAACGTTCTGAGGCAGAGGACTGGATGAGGTCCCTCCCAGGAACCGGAGTTTACGTTCAGATTCCTAAACAGCTTCCCTCTTGTGCTTAGATATCTGGACCAAATTTAGGTGAGTCACGAATATGACAAAGTCTGCCTTGGCTCCAGAATGGGGAATGAGGAGGCAGATGTCCCGCTTTCCTATGGCTCCATCAAACCTGCTGGGACACAAGTTATCAACAACTGAAAACAACCTAATTTATGCACTAGCTTTCCGGACCCTACTGTGGGATTCTAGGAATCCTCCACCAGCAGGAGGGCACTGGGCTCTTCCTGGCACCCTGAAGCCTCCCTCATGGGACCTGCAAGCTGTCCGTGGTACTGATTTTGTACTTTCTGAATGCACAAGAGGGCTGAATGGCAGTGTTCCATCTTCTTCCACTTTTAATACCTAAATGTCACTTACTGTTTAGAACTGGCCCTTTACCAGCCCATGCTATCCCGCCCTGAGACCCTGGCACTTGTAATCATGTCGAGCTGACTTTTTAGCTACACCCCACAATCTGCCAGCATCCCCCAAATTTATCCCAGCCTCTTCCCTTTTGAGAGCACACTAATCTCCTGATACAGGATCTCCAACAATACCCAGGAACTTCTTGTGCTTCAAGGACTGCTCCCTGCCATGCAAGAAGGCTCTGGATAATGGCTGAGTCATTTCTCCCCAAAGTTAATACCTTTAAAGCCTTGGTTCATGTTTAAGATTTTGCAGATCTCCTGGGACTATGGTCCTTTAAAGCTTTAACAGTCCAGGCTGTGACCCCACTCATAGCATAAATGGGTTTTGAGACCAAAGAATAAACATATCTGCAAATCAGATCTTTAATAGAGATTAGTAAACTAGAAGATCATAAAATTGAAGGTTGTTTTTCTCTCTCTCAGCACCATCAATCAGTTTAGATCTGTACGTACCACTTTTGTGCCAAAGGTATGTAACCTATGTTAAAAATGATGAAAATAATCAGAAACTATAAGGTATTATAAATATTATAATATTAACACTAACAATAATGTGAAGCATTGGACAGAGCATTATAAAATGTCTTACATTATAGAGCTATATTACATCTGATATTATTATAACTGCCATTAATAATATTTCCCCAACACTCACCATCTGAGAACATTTTCTGAGCCCTGTCTCCAAACGTTTGGCTGTGCCCGACTCCACAGCTGACTCGAATTCCTTGTTCACTGTCTGGTGATTCATTGCACTAAATACCATTTCCCTGATAATTAAAAACTGCTCACTGGCAAGTGGGAGCAGGAACAGGCTGATGCAGGATTTATGCAGAAACACAAAATGAGCCAAAAGACAAATGACCTGTTCTGCCTAGCTGAAGACATTTTATTTTTCCTCATCATCTTCTGGGACTAGAGAAAGGCTAGCTGTGATGTGGGAAAGAGGTCTGGAGAGATGAGTCATCCCGAGATGAGGTGGATGCAGGGAGAGCCTGTGCATGTGTTCGGCCAAATCACTCTTCAGACTTAGGAACTAGGGACCCTGCCCGCAGCCATTCCTAGACTGGCCCTATCTGACCCTCATCAGAGGAAAAGCACTGAGTTTGAACCATTTGTTAGACTTCTGATTTCAGTTTTCCTTCTTCAGTCTAACAATGGTATCCTCAATTTCAGGGAAAACAAGAACTGATTCCTACCCCGCATAGGTGCAGGATGTTCTAAATTGACATTGCATCACCAGGTCTACACCCCGTGCCACCTCCTCGGCTTCTTGTGAAAAGCTTCAGCGATGACCAAAGCCCCTGCCTGGCCCAGAACAGCAGTTGAGACATCGTGTGTGCTCACACACGCACATACTCATACACGTACACATTTGTACACACATACACACACTCATATACATGCATACACACATAGACACTCACACACACGCACTCCTTAATTCCACAAGCCAGTGCGGTAGTACAGCTGCCCGTGAATACACCACACGGTGATTAGAATGTGAACTTTCTCCCATGCAGATGCCCTTGCTCGGACGCCACTGACCTAAATGAATCCTGGCACCATCAAGAGATGAGCCTCTACCTTCTGGGAATAGCTCCGTCCCAGAATTGACTGGGGCCAGTATCTGTGGAGCTCATTAACTCAGAACCCTCTCTCATTCATCCTTATATATGTCTTTACTTGCAAACCATTCATTACAGCACATTCTAGATTGTTTAATTAGTTTCCATGGAAGAGTTCCTGTAGGACAGCTTAGCATACATCGTTTAAAAGCCCTTGATCCAAAATAACAAGGTGGTATTTTTAAAGTAACTAATATAACCCTAAGCGGTTTACAGCCCCTCAATGCCCAGCCCCCATGCTCGTCCCCTGGCTTCCTCTTCCTACCGCCCCAAACACTTCCTAGAACAATTTACTGATAATGATCACGAGCATATCAGCTTGTGAGCCCTCCCTGTACATCAGGCACCGTGTTAAGTATGTCACTTGCAACATGGTCCTTAATATGACAGCCGCCCCAGGAAGAAGGTGTTCCCTCCTCCGTCAGCAGAGGAAAACAATGTTATAAGAGATGTATGTAGTCTTGCCTCAGAATGCCCGGCTAGTGAGAGGCTTTGGGGTTCTGACCTCGCCTCTAGATCCCAGCCTCTGGGCTCTGAGACTTCTCTCATTTCAGCCCAGAACTGGGAAGAAGTCACAGGTTGTTGACACTGGCCTGCTGCCCCTGTAGCATTTTGAGTGGGTCTTTTGTGGTCACCTCGTCTTCTGAGCTCACCCCTCCAGCGCACACTAGCCGGCTTCCACGTGAAGCATCTGTGTTTCTTCACCTAAGCACCTCTCAGGCCCTGGAGTCTCCCCGCCCACCTGCCCAGCAGGGCAGCCAGCCCTCAACCAATGACTGATGGGAGTCGTGTGGAGCTTCGCCAGCTCCCTCCACCCTAGGGTGGGCCAATTCTGAAGCATAGGGTCTCAGAGATTCCTAGGGGGTGGGGAGTTAAGCCTGTGTCAATTACTCACAGCCCCAAGGCAGTAAGTGCCTTGAGAGCACACCTTTCATAGGCTGCCTTCCTTTCCTACCTGTCACACTCGCCTGCGGCTACTTCTTCGGATCACCTCCCAGATAAGCCACTTGCTTTCAAAACCTTGTCTCAAGCTGTTGCTTCTGGAGAAACCCAAAGTGAGACTGCCTGGAGATACTGGTCTGGGTTGTTAGACTTTCTATGTGGTTTCAATCGTTCTTGCACTTCACTTGTTCTCCAGATCAAAGGAGAAAGGGATGAACCTCCAGCTCTGTTCTCCCCTTTGTCCACTGTTATTAAACTCTCCCTCTCTCTCCCTCTCTCTCTCTCTCTTCCCCTCTCTCCCTCCCTCCATCCCCCCAGGGATTAGAACACTCTATTATAAAGATGAGGATTTGCTTTGTCCAAAGTTCAATCAGCAGATTCCAAAGTTAATGTTGTCATCCCCAAGTTTTCAAAGAGCATTCTAGAATGATGTTGACCACCCTAAATCAAGCCGCCTAGCATGCTTGGAGTGCTTTCATTTCATGACTGGGAATAACCCAGCTTTCAAAAGAAGCAATTCCTCTGGTCAGAACACCTGGCTCTCTTTGGCTTTCAAAACATATCCCCCTTTAATTGTTTGCTGCATCTTCCTTCTCCCTCTGGATTGTGTTCTGGCCTGAATTGGTGATCACGGCAACATTAATCTGGGGCAGCTGTAGAGTCACCAGAAGTTTTTGGGATGAAAGATGCCAAAACTAGACCACACGCTCAGGGCTGGGACTCACTGAGAAGAAGCCACGGTGGCCAGGTGGGAAGTGTGTGCTGAGAGGAGCTCAGCTCGGGGAACCTGAGATCCAGCCTCCACCGCGGGCACAGCACTTGGGCTTTTGCAAACCTGCCTGCCCTGCTGACCTGTCCCTTCCACGAACCAGACAGCAGCGGCGGGCAGGGAAAATGGCTGCTCTTCCCAAGGATGCGATGCCAGACCGCGCTGAGCAGCTTTCGAAGCCCACCTCCCACCACATCACCCCCAGGAAAACCATCTCCATTCTTGCTTAATGACACATCCAACACGGTGAAAAGCGACATTGTGATGAATCCATTTGTTTTTGAGTTCCATTTCCTTTCTTTTGTCCCCTCTTCTCCACTTTTTGAATGTATTTTTTCTGCAATGACGATTCTCTATTTTGTCCCTGTGCACACCTATTTATCTTGCCACTGTAAACATCAGTGACAAAGTCCATATTCCTTTATGTATTTCTCATTCACCATTTTATTCACTTTTCATACTTCACTGTGTCTGAAGGCATGGGGGTTCAATCACCATTTTTCTTTCACTCCACCTCATTTTTTTCTATGTAGACTTTGCTCTTTCCTCTCCCAGTGTTTTCTATGCTTTTCTCTTCCCATTTTCTCTTCTGGTATACTGGCTTGGCACTCCTATCTTGAGGTTTTTCTAATAGCAATTTTTTTCTTTCTTTTTTTTTTAAAATCCATCCTCATCCCTCTTCCAGCCCTGGACACAGCCGTCAGTTATAACCTTAACGGTGGCCTCCACCCAGGAAAGTTGTCAAGTTGATAAATATTGATATCTGCCCTACCATTTTACCACCACTTTTCTGCTAATGCATTTGGTTGGCATCAATCAGCTTCTTTGCCTTCTGTGAGTGCCCGGTGTGGGAACTGGTCCCGATCTGTCATTTATAAGTAATCTGCTCCACATTTCATCAAGAGCTCAAAAACAGAAGAAAATATAGAGGAGAAGTAGAGGACAGAGAACCAGGCTAGCATGGCCCAGAGGGAAGGGAGATGGGGAGGTCCGGCAAGTAAAAGAGAGGCAGCCCTATGTGTAGGAGAGACACCCCTGCCCCGGTCATACCCTTACTGCTGGGGACATCAGCCAGTGCTTAATGACCACCGTGTCCTCTTTGGGACGTTAACCCTGCTTATCTCCTCCAAAAAGGCTCCCCAGGGATGAAGATCTACATTGACCCCTTCACTTATGAGGACCCCAACGAAGCTGTCCGGGAGTTTGCCAAGGAGATTGATGTCTCTTTTGTGAAAATCGAAGAGGTCATCGGAGCAGGTATGGCTCTCCCCTCTCCTCCTTTCTGTTCTCTTGGTGTCCAAACATCCTCTTCCCACTGCTCTGGGTGTTCTCTACCATTTTTTTCCCCAGAAGATATGTCTAAGCCATCTACAATGTGTGTCTAAGGATCTTCTGGGGAGCTTGTTTGCAGTGTCCAAGCTTATTTGGTATTGCAGAGAAGTCAACTCTAGTCTAAAAAGATTCAGAAGTAGCTTTGGAAATGGACCACCAAATGCAGATAAAGAGAGAGAAAGAGGGTAACCAATTGAGAAATACACATTTTTACAAGCTGGACCTAGCATCCCCTTCACTGATTCGCATATCTCCATGGCTTTGGGCCAAGATTTCTTCCCACACTTTCAGTTCTCCTTTTCTGATGTACATGGATTTGGAGGCAGACCATGATAAACTGAAGAGGGACCAGTGTTTCCAGAAGAAAGCTCACCCATATCCATATTTATAAACAAAAGATCTACGATATGGATGGTAATACAAAACAAATTTCTCTCCCAAAAAACACGTGCTCTCATCCATCTTCCTGCATTGGAATAGAAACCCAGCCCGGCAGAGAGCTAACTGCCTGAGATGCTCTTAGGAAATTCTACCTAAAGACTGATCTAAAATTTTCATCTTCCTTTAATGGATCAGTAGTTGAGTCAGTTGGGCAATGGATCCAGCCTTATTGATGTAAGTGAGTAAAACGTCCCAAAATATCATTCCTTTGGAAGTAATCTCTTTCCTGCCCCTTCTGCTATCTTTTCTGAATCTTCTCAAAGATGTGTTTGCTTTGTGTCCTCTTTCTTACATTTTTTTCTACAACATTCTTTGTCTTCTTTTCTTCTTTAAATTGTATTAGCCACTATTCAATATCTCTTCACTCATATGTTGTATTCTTCTTTGTAGTTCCTATGTTTGGAAGTGCTTTTTTTCATGTCAGTATTTGGAGAGCCATGGGGTTGCCTCTCCGAATAATATTTTAAACTCCATAAGATATGTTTAGTCAAAGTCTTCCAGACAGCCACTCCATATATTATCTTTACGGGGAAAGTCACACTCCTTCCATTCACTGCCTCTCTTAATGCACTGAGGGGTCAAAAAGCCATCTGTGAAATTGAAAGTCACATTTGGAAGCTTGCCCCTTTAAGCCACCATTCTCATGCTCTGATTTCCCTCTTAAAGAGCTCCAACCTCATGGCATCCCTGTGGTGGGTGCTGGGACTCTCCCTATCAGGACACAACACTCTCTTCCTACCAACCCCTCACGTGTTCCAGCAGGCTGGCCATAATCTGATTCACATGAATCTATACATATTTCCCATTGACTTTCATTAAATACTGAACCACGACTTTCACTTCTGTGCAGATAATTTTCTGTTCCCCCTTAGACACTGACAGACCTAAGGATCATGCCTTGGAAGGCTGGATCCCAGATAAATTTGATGACTCATAGGGGCTCAGACTTGTCCAGTAAACTTGAAAGAGTGTTGGGCAGGGGGAGAGGACGTTCAGTCCAGCATCCTATTCCTCCACGTTGTTCATTGTTATGTCATGTGGCAATGGTGCTAGCGATTTTAATGTTGTTATTTATGTCATGTGCTTAGAGCAATGTGTTCTGGACTGCATTTCATCCCAGAGAGCACACGTCAGCCCCCCTCCCGACTTTATCGGGTGAGGAGTAAAGAGCCTTCTCACTTTATGACCCTGCTGAGGAGTGGCAACTTGGAGTGAGCTCACCAACTGCTGGATGCTGGGTAGCATTTGCTGATGCTGGGTAGCATTTGCTGATGCTGCCATTTTTGTGCATGCTGCTCAGAGAAGGCTCAGTCCCCACCATGGCTCACCTGATCCTGGGGAGGGTTGATACATGTAGCAGTTTATAAGGTGGCCAGCAGCTTGGGATAAAGACTTCTGCCCAGTTGCTACTGATCGCAGAGCTAATCCCTGGGGATATGAATTCACTATGTGTAACTTGATGCACTTTCAACAGGAGACACTCCTGGCTGGTGTCAACCTCTCTCCACTCTCCGGTTCTTTCTCTCTGTCACCACTCCTGCTTCTCCCATGCCCTGCTTCACTGAGACTGACTTCACATTGTGCTAAAAGAGCTGGTGTGAAGGTTGAGTTTTAAAAAAAAAATTTTGTAAGGTAACATTTATGCAGTGTAATTGGCAATATTTCCCTTAGCCACCTGGCAGATTCGGCTCAGGGGACCAAATCTGGGCTGCAAAATGGTAACACAACATGAGAAGAAGAATCAGAAATCATTGCTCCTTCCTTCATTCTATTCCTTCCCTCCTTCCCTCAATAAGCTCTTATTGAATAATTTTTGCATGTGGGTGTGGAGAAGAACAGACACTCTCCTGTTCAGAGGTCTGACAGTCTTGGGGAGAAACAGGCCAGTAACATGCTCACTATTTCACACAACCCACAACACAGGTATGTGCAAAGGTTGTGACCAACGTAGAGTAGTGTTTAGCTCCCTGTTCTGGGAGTGAGTTGGGGCATCAGGAAGACTTCACAAAGGAGATCACCTTTGGCCTGAGCTTTCAAGGATGGAAACTAGTAGAAAAAGTAAGTTTCTGTGAAACTCATGAGAGGATGAGACAGAAGAGGAAAATTAAATGACATAAGGAGGGGAATGACCATGACCTTCCAGCAGTGGTGTGCTGGAGCCAGCTTGCACTACTTCGCAGGAGCCAATTGTGTGCATCTTTTTCCAGCCCTGTGTTCGGTGGCATCTTGTTGGTAGTTTGACATTAACCATGGAAGGAGTATTTACACCATGAGAATTAGCAAATGCTGCAAATCAGGGGTCTTTGTTTCTTCGTTTTCTGGAGAGCTGGTAGTTGAATGCTTACCAGCACACTCCGGCCTTCCAGAAGATGCAAGATAATTTCAAAGAGGTTGCAGAAAAACTGGCCCATTCCTGCTGAGAATAGATCCAGAGGAGAGGGCTATGTTTGTTGCAAGAGGGATTAGGTTGAGAATTCAAGAAGATCACATCCTGTGACTGTGGTGGATTCTGGAAAACACACTCAGTGCCTAATAATCCCAGCTGATATGTTACTGTCTAACACAGATGCAGTCCCACTCCACGAGAGGAGGGGAGGAGACTAAGAGCTAAGATGAGGGACCAGAGAACACGCAGCCCCGGAGGTGGGAGGAGGAGAGGCTTGATGGCCGGAGAGGACTCAGGGAAGAGTCCTCTGAGGGCTTGGAGGCTGTGGATGGGCTGACACTCTGTGCGGCACATTCTGAGAACAAGGCTGAGAGGAGGTTGCTGGGGAGGGGTTTCCTGAAGGTAGGAATCAAGCATTAAGTCTGGAATCAGGCTGAGGCTTAGCAATCCAGAGACTGCAGTATGGATTTTGTCCTGTAGAAAATGGCGAGTGGGGTGGTTTCTGAGCAGGGCGGGTGGTAGGAGTGAGGGGGGAGAAGAACCTGATGAACCTGTGTTTCGATTGGACTGGAAGGGGTGCTGGGAAAGGGTAGGTAAGGACTCAGAGGCATGCAGACCAGTTATGGGGCTTGGAAACGTGGAGAAGTTTTGAGATGGCCGATGCTGGGATCAAGGGTGGTAAAGAAGGCTGCTTTGCAGTGAGTAAACTCATCTAAACCAGAATGTACCCACACATGGCGAATGGAGTGACCAGTGGGCTTGGTGGCTGGAGTTGATGGGGAGACACGGCATGGAGGTTGTGGCCAGAAGCGAGGGCCATCAGGTTAAACACCTTGAAGGGAGAGGGGGGCTGCCTGGCCCCCAGGGTGTGGGACTGGAGGTTGTGCTTGCGAGTAAAGGCCAATAGAGTAAAATCTAAAAACTAAAAGGTTGAAGAATGGCACCAACCTCCAAAGTTTCTTCTACAATTGTTGAGGATATTGAACAAAGGAATAAATAACAAGTCACTGTGAGCCAGGTGTGACACCAGCCAAGAGGACTGAATTACATTTGACCCTTGAACAACACAAGGGTTAGGTGCACCAACCCCCATGAGCCGTTGAAACTCTGCGTGTATAACTTGACAGGCAGCCCTCTGTATCCATGGGTCCACATCCCTGGAATCAACCAGCTGTGGATAGTGTAGTACTGTAGTACCTATTTATTGAAAAAAATTCTGCGTAGAAGTGGACCTGTGCAGTTCAAACCCATGTTGCTCAAGGGCCAACTGTATAATTAGCTCATTAATCATTATGTAATTATTTGTTTAGTGACCCTCTTTTATCACCGTGCTCAAAGTTCCATGGGAGTGATGAAACGTAAGTACTTCTGTGAGTCCCATGCTTGGCCTGGTGTGACACTCAGGTACTCAGTTAGTTAAATATTTGTTGTGTATGGTTGAATGTCCTTGGGGGAAAACCATAACAGGGATAAGAATTTGGAGAACTGGGTGGAGTCTGGGAGAACGCAGAGAGACTAGAGAGAGGTTGAGTGAGGTGGTGAGTCATTCAGTGCTCTGAAAGGAGCCTAGTGGAATGAGGAAGGCTGATCCTTCCTCTTTTCCCTGCAGATGATGGGAATGATTGAAGTCCCTTTAGAGAGGGCAGACGGCCATCTGGTATCTTTGGAGGATGTCAGCTTTTTATAACCATGAATCTGACTCATAGGAGTCACTCACAGGTCAGCTTCAATTGACCTGTGGAGTTCTGATCCAATGCTTCATTCTGATCGGTTTGATCTGTAGACATGCCCAGAGCATAAAGCAGGGCTGCCATGTCTAATTGGGCTCTACAGCATAAATGGTGCTCCTGGGTCATGCAGTGTGCAACCTACATAACTGTATGTAGCAGCCCTGAGCATGACAAATGCATGAAAATATAGGTAGAGGTGTCACCATAAGGGGTCATCCAGGGGGACACATGCCAGTTGTATTTTAATTAATAAACACACCTTCCCCTGACTCAGCAGCTGCTGGTCCAGCATGTCTGTGGATGGCTTACCGTGAAGGGGAAAGAGGCTTGAGGTGAGAGGGCTGGGTGAGCAGAGCTGCGGAGAGGGAATTTGTGATGTATATGGATGGAATGGGGCCAGCAAGGCCCACCATTTCTCTTTGAAGAAGAGGATGTGTTTCTTGGGGATGATTTGGTAGAAAGTCACCTGCCAGCCTGACTCTCTTGGGCTCACTCAGAGCGAGGATGGGCAGGATGAGGGTAGCCTCATACTGGATGAGAGTCACAGCAGGAAGAGTTTCCAGAGGAGCAAATCAAATAGATATTGTCTATAAGTATGATTAATATAACTGCCATGCACTCAACATGTATATACTTTACAAGCATTGTCTCATTCAACTCTCATAATGACCCTGTTAGCCCTGTGTGTTAGTTTGTGTGTGTGTGTGTGCACGCACATCTGTGCACGTGCATGCATTTGTAGACTGGTAAGGATATCCACATTCAGTGAACAGCTTGCCAAAGGCCATGCTACTGGTTGGACTGAGTTAACGGTAGAGCAAAAACTGAAACCCAGATAAGGTTGATCTTAGTCTGGTGAACGTAACTCCCACACTACCCGCCACTTTTGTCACTGTTCTGGAAAATGACAGCTAAGTATAGAGACATTGCTTCTGATGGCAAACTCTAGCTAGCAGTTTGGAATACCCAAGCCTCTTGGCTGGGAATGACAGGACTCTCCTAGAATTCAGTATGCCCATATGGTGGTGCCACAAAGATGCCCTGGGGAGAGCATGTTCTTTCTAGAATACCCTTGTCCCATCCTCTGGTCCTCCTATTCTAGTATGATCAGTAATTTCCTTAAGAAGAATAACAATGAGGGCCAAGATATTCAGCATTTTTAATTATATGTGCTTGCTTATATTAAGAAAATAAGTAATATCTAGGTATGTGGTTGTTTAATGACCACAAGAAGCTATGAGAAAAGAGAGAACTAGGTTTACTCTCGCCATCTAGGTATTAGGTATTGTGGGCACCGTGCCTATTAATTAGATTCCATCTCATTTGCCAACTCCAGTAGCCTGGTAATGGGTACCTGGGGAATTCTGCTGAGGAGAAATAGGGTTGTGATCAACTAGTAATGTCTGTCCTGGGTGCAAGGACAGGAGGTGGTGGAATGCCTGCCATGGTTTTACTATCCCTGGTTTAGCCATAACCTATCTTGCACAGGACAGTGTGAAAACTTGCTGGAAATCATACTTAAAAACCTAGTTTAAATTAATTCTTTAAAAGTTTCTTTCCCGGTGGAAGCTTGAACTAGTAGCGAGAAGCTCTGCTTTCCTTTTTCCCTCCCTAAGGCAGTTTGTGACTTCACAATGCTGCTAAAAAAAAAAAAAGAAGACTGCAATTGTGTGTAGATCCACGCTGCACATAGCCAACAGCTAGTGCTTGAAATGCCTGCTGGCAGGCTGGATGTTTCATTTTCAAAAATTGAAAATTCTTTCCTTCTGATTTTACATATAATAGTTGAGGCATTTAATGCTGCTGAGCCATTTTTCTCTCTTCCTCACTTTGTCAAGGAGCTGAAACTTGTAGGGAATAATTTCAGCAGCTGTCCGGGAGGGCAGTGACAGGAACTGGCAAAATGATACTCAGCTGACAGCCCTGAGGGCCACGGTTCTCAAAGAGGAACCAGGCATCAGAATCACCTGGAGGCAAGTTGAAACCCAAGTCACGGGGCCCTATACTAAACTTCTGATCCAGCTGGGTATAAATGGGGCTTGAAAATCTGCATTTTCTAACAAGTTTCCAGGTGATGCTGATGCTGTTGGACAGGAGCCACACTTTGAGAACAACTGCTAAGAATCACTGGCACTAACCTGGCACGAAGCTGGAGCTAGTTTAGTGCCAGTCCTAGCCAAGAGGTTGTTCGGCTGTAGGAGAGGGTCCAAGGTCAGCTGCAAAGATGTGTGCCAATCACAGTACAGCCAGACCAAAGTTAGGTCGGCTGCAATTACTATCAGTCAACGAGCTGTATAGAGAGAACCAACCATAACCACTACCCAGTCATTTCCTGTAAGTATCTATTTTAAATATAATGCTGGGGAGTTCCCTGGTGGTCCAGTGGTTAGGACTCAGTGCTTTTACTGCTGTGGCCCGGGTTCAGTCTCCGGTTGGGGAACTAAGATCCCGCAAGCCTCACGGTGCGGCCAAAATAAAAATAAATAAATATAATACTAATGCTTCATTTGTTGAAAATATTTTTTAGGCATTAAGAATTTTTCTTAAAAAGATGAAAAATGGATGGTCATGTTTTGGAGCTCATATGAAAGAAAGCTCTATAGAGTTCAGATCATGGCAAATCGAAGCACCACAGACCTCAAGTTCTGGCCCTAATGACAGGAAAGGTGTCCAAAAAGCAAAAATAGTTCCCTGAGCAAAGTATGTGAACCTGAAGTCAAAGATCACAGGTGACAGCAGTCAGATTGTAAGTGACACAAGGTCTTGGTTTTCTGTTTGCTACTAGAAAGGGCCCATCGATTCCCACTCCCTAGGAGTCTGTGGCGGTGCTAGGGGGCCAGAGCCCCCAGACTTTAATGCCCCGGGCTTACCTGAAGACACTCTCCATGCCCAGATACCTGGCAGGGAGACTTCCCAGCATCCCTGGCAAGATGCTCTGCTGTGTCTTGGATCAGCCTCCTTCAAGTCCCGCTAGGCTGCAGAAACCTACATTTGCTCCCTTTTCTCTTCCACTATGCATCCCCACTCCCTACCCCATGACCCTACCCTCACTTCCCACCCCACTCTCTACCCCTGGCTTGTCTTTTTAAAATCACTACCCACCTGTGTCTCCAACAGTGTGTAGTTTACAAAGCACTTTTTCAGAGACCTTACGCCCTGTTAGGAAGGCCCCACAGTTGATCAGTTCCTTTTATCCAACAGAGCTGAGAAAGCTGAGGCTGAACAAGAGAAGCACCCTGCCCCAAGTCCAGCGGGCGGAGAAGGAAGGGAGGATGGTGTAGACTCAAGCTTCTTCCTCCAGAGTTTCTTCTTCTGGCCAGAGTTTGCCCCAGCTGCAATGAGGGCCACTTAATTACAGGGTGGAGCACAGCCTCCGAGTAAGGACTGTGGATTAAGTGACTTCCTTTGCAGTTGGTGGTTTGAAAACCTCCGGGCTTGGGGAATATGAAGTAATTTCTTTGTCAGACACAGGAAAAGAGCTATTTTTACAGAATCACCATCCTTTAAGCCACTGCTTTCCAGTGATTATAGAGCAGATTTCCAAGAGCAGTAACGATACAGAACCCATCTCTCCCTACCCAAGGAGAGCACTTTCTTTTTTAAAAAGACTTTATTTTTTAGAGCAGTTTTAGGTTCACAGCAAAATTGAGTGGAAGGTACAGAGATTTCCCATATACGCCCTGCCCCACACATGCATAGCCTCCTCCATTATCAACATCCCCCGGCAGAGTGGTACATGGGTTACGATTGATAAACCTACACTGATACATCATTATCACCCAAGGTCCATAGTGAAGGTTCACTCTTGATGTTGTACATTCTATGGATTTGAACAAATGTATAATGACGTGTATCCACCATTTAATTTCATATAGAGTAATTTCACTGCCCTAAAAATCCTCTCAGGAGAGCACATTTTTATTTTATAATTTCAAAAAGCTATATGATGAGACCCCTACAGAGGATATAATTTAGAGCTAAAGTATTAGGAACACTGCACATGAAGACCAGTCAGCCACAAAGATTAAACAAGGACATGACATTTGTCAATTAGGAAACGAATGTACGTAGCCCACACTGTTCTATACAGATACGACTTTGCAAAGCCACACCTTCATTGATTTCTTGCTTCATTCTCTTCTTTCTCTCCACTCACAGCTACAAAGCCCACACTATGTGTCAGGCCCTGTGCAGTGAAAGGCAGCTTGTAGGCAAGCACTGCTTTCAAATGAATTCAAAGGTGTAGGGATGAATTCCAGGTACTCCAGGGCCTTTAGCAGTTCCCTAATCCGTTTGAAATACGCTTGGGTGGTTCAGACCCATGGCTCTCAACGTTGGCTGTTCCTCAGAACCACCTGGGCAGCTAGGCCTGGCTTCATGGGACCTGTGTGGTCGCATGGAATCCCATGCTCAGCAGGGCCCACACTTAGTTTAATGCTCTGCTGTCACAGTGTTGAAATTCTTAATAAATTTTGAACAGGGAGTCCTGCATTTTCATTTTGTACCAGGCCCTGCAAATTACGTAGCTGCTCCTGTGAGCAGCTTTTAACTATGTCCATGCCCAGGCTGCACCCAGACCAACTAAACAGAATTCCTGGAGGTGGGACCCAGGCCTCGGTGCTTTGTAAGCTTCCCAGGGGGTTGCAGTGGGCAGCCAACTTCGGGAACGCTGGTATATAACAGAAGTCCTCAACTGGGGAGTTTATGTGTATGTTGTGGGGAATAGCAGATTCACCTGGGGCACTTTTACACACTCCCCAGACTGATGTGTAGAAATTGATAAATATTCTGATTCCTAAATATTCTGATCTCATCTGACTAGCCGGGCAGGAACTTTCCATGAATATGATATTTGTCTGTAAGGTAGTCCTGATACCAGCCAGGGTTCTTGGCCTTCCCCAATCAATAAAAATTGACTAGAGGCCAGACAAGAAATTCAGGCAAGGCTTTACTGTGACCCCTGCTACAGCAGAGGGCAGTGAGAACAAACAGCAGTTTCCCTGCTTGCTAGCTCCCTCAGGAGGGAGCTATATGGTTCCTTATATGGTGTGTGCGCAGGGGTCGGGCCGGAGGGGTGGCTTAGGTGTTTTGCCCACCCCTTAGGAGGTGTGGTGTGCAGGGGGCACGCGCGGTACCCTGCTTTTGCTCCTGACTCCTTGCTCTCGCTCCGGGCTCTGCAAAAGTGGCAGTTGGGTTTTTTGGTCTCTTTGTATCTTTTGTCCGTAATTTTGCCCAAACTGCGCATGCATGCAGTTATTTTTAGTCCTATACAGTTTCTTTGTATTTTGTTGCTTGAGGAGACGTGTGTCCAGGTGCAAGCACTGCAGCACTGCAGCAAAGGGTCCCAGATCCCAGCTTGTCACAATCGCACTGTGTTTGCTGTTCCCTGGTTACTGAGTCACTATAACAGTAACTGCATATGAATGGTTAGGACTTGCACAGTTGGATCACAGTGGTCCCTGCGTTGTGACTTCACTGCTAACCGAACACACCTTCTGAGAGGCGGTATGGCAGGAAAAGGGATAGGCCTGGGGAGTATCCCTGTCTCTGCCTCACACATGTGGGGTTTGAGGCATGTTTTCTTCGTGCCTCAGTTTCCTTATTAGTAAAATGGGCATGATAATACCCAGCTCATGAAGGTGCTGTGAGGATTAAGACATGCAGAGAGCCCAGCACGGTACCTGGCACAGAGCAGGTAGTCAAGACATTTTGGTGCACTATCTCCCCCAAGAAGAAATATTAACATACTTTCCCCTCACTCTCAACCGTGTCTTTTTACTAAAAGAAAATAGAACTCATTAGTATGACAACAAGGAAGAAATACTGATATTCTTCAATTAGCATACTTATTAAATATGCAATCTGTATTCATTCAGCTCATAGTTATTGAATACCTACTAGGTGGAGGTGTCAGAGAGATGGATTCCATATATCTGTATACACAGACACATATATATACATACAAAAATATATAGAGACATATCCATATGTATAATATATGCACACATGCATATAGACACATACACATATGCATGTATATACACAAGTATGTATACATACATACATATACATACTCTACACAAATATATATACATAGAGAAGCACACACATATATGACAGGTGGTTGTTATTCAGTACTTTTCTTTAAATTTTACTCATTTGAACTGCAAAGACAATGCTTATTGTAACAATTTAAACATAAAAGTAACTAAAGTTTACTAATCCATACTTCCCCATTCTTATTCCCACCATTCTAGTGTAACCAATTTTTAAAATAATTTGAAGTTGAAAATAAATTTGCTATGAATTTTTTCCATAATTTTTTTTTTGGCATACACCACCCCCCTATGGGCATATTCTACAGACCACATCCTATTAATATAACTTTCTCTTCTTTTCTGCTTCACTTAGCAAAGTAATGCAGACAATTTTGAAGCCAATACATCTCACTCATCTATTAGTTTTCAGTAGCTCATAGCATTCTGCAGGATGGCTGTCCCTTTCCAGCCATCCCCCTGGTTATGGTCATATGGTGTTTGGCTGTTGAAGGAGATGCTGCCATAAACAGTCTTTTGTAAAAATGTAAATACTGGTACTTCCACTTCCTTTGGAGCCTCCAGCAGTTTGTAACCCAAGAATGAACGAAGCCAAGCAAATAATAATAAATAAGATACCCCAACTTTTATTGGCATACCTACCACATACCAGACACTGCAGTGGTGTGTACAAGCTATGGACGTGAATGAGACTTGGTCTGACCTCAGACAGTTGTGGTCTCATGTCAAAACCAGTATTACACATGCTGTCTATCTTAGGTCCGTACTGAAATCTTGCTAATGGTGCTTAAGCCAACCTCTACTCCAGCCTTAGATTCTAACAAGTTCCATAGACTCTGGAGCAGTTTTGCATCCAAAGGCCTTTCATGCAGCTTCCTTCCAACCTATACAGCAGAAAATACAAGAAGCTCCCAACTAAATCACAGATGTTAACTTGCTTTTCTAATTCGGTCAGTAACGTATCTGATTGCTCACAGTTTGCTCCATCATCGTCTTCCAGAAGCTGAAAGTGAGAAAGAAAGTTTTCCCAGCAGAAAGCCATGTTTCTCCTATCAGGCCTTTGACACCCGTTTCTGTGATGCACTTACAAGTAGATTCTAAACTGCTTCACATGAAAGAACTGAAGTTACAAAACCAAGTTAAATCATAAGATAACTTTTGAAAGCACGTTGAATGGGATTCAACAGATTTTTTAAGCAGCTGTGAAATAGTGTCACCAGAATTGTTTTTACTCTTGGTGATTTTACTGCAAAAATGTTTAAATGCTGTGGCACCCGTGGAGGTGTGCAGCTCGTGTCTGCTTGAAAAAGCCACTTACTGTTCAGCTGCCAGGAGTGCAGGTAGCTGCCAGCCTCCTGCTGCAGTGCCTTCAAGATCTGCCTCGGCTTTCTCGCAGGGACCCAGCTCTTTCTGGCAGCCCCAGTCAGTGACTGAGCACGGTGGGATGCTAGGGCCTGGGCCTTTCTGGAACGGTCACTCTTTATTCTGAAGCTCCTCATTGGGTTAGATGAGACTGTCAGGTCTGCATCAACCAGGTCTGCACTGCAATCTGGGCCTCTCCTTGCCCACTCCTGCTTCCTCCTTCTTTTCATAAAGTCAGGTCTGCACCATGATCTGGGACTTTGGCAATCCTACTTCTCTCCCCTTTATCCTGCACAGTGTCTGCTAACTTACCTTCCTAACGCCTCAGTTTCTGTTTTCCGAGGTACCCAATAGACACAAACACTTTCAGGGCAATGTAGGAACATAAACGCTATACATCTCATTCAGAGGACTAAAGTACCTGAACGTATCCCATAGCCCCTGGACATTCTTGCACTAGGCTCTGCTAAAAATGAATTATGATTCTGCCACAGTGAAACTGACCATTTCATTTCAATTGTTCAGCTGGGATACAAATGAAAAACCAAACCTGAGGAAAAACAAACCCATATAGAGTCTGAAATTTCACTTTAGTTACCCAAGCTGAGATCCGAGGTAAAGAACATATTTGGGTATTCCTTCTGTGTTTGCCGTGAACTGCTTAGTGCTGGGATGTCACAGTTACAATGAGAGGACACTATTTCCTTTCTGCCACCTTAATCACCGTTCCACTTGGAGCACCATTGTTCTTGACAAGCTGCCTCCCCTCACGGTTCCACAGACAGAAGGATGTGAGTAATAATTGCGTTCTTGTTGCAGGAGAGTTTGGAGAGGTGTACAAGGGGCGTTTGAAACTTCCAGGCAAGAGGGAAATCTACGTGGCCATCAAGACACTGAAGGCTGGGTACTCGGAGAAGCAGCGACGGGACTTTCTGAGCGAGGCGAGCATCATGGGCCAGTTCGACCATCCCAACATCATTCGCCTGGAAGGCGTGGTCACCAAGAGTCGGCCGGTCATGATCATCACAGAGTTCATGGAGAATGGTGCTTTGGATTCTTTCCTCAGGGTAAGAGCAGCTCAGCTCACCTTTACTCCTCAGGGCAAAAGCATGGATGATGCTGGCGCTGCTGGACGCTGGCAGACCGTAGTGGGCTGGGGAGAAGTGTCCGTGTGAGGACAACCTGCCGCTCAGGAATCCCCGATGAAATGCTGGTGGGCGTTGAAGATGTTAGTGAGGTTAACAGATTTGCTGCTGAAAGGAAAGAACAAAGCAGAGCATGTGGACCCCTCTGCAGGAGGATGGCATCGAGCCAGGCCTGGATAAGTGCTTGCTGGATGAGTAAGAGTGAATAGAGGAGGACAGAGAATGGTCATCGGTGTCATTGAAGAGACTGAAGAGACTTCCATCCGCTACGCTGTCCTGCGTGATTCACGCAGACGCCAGTGGCCAGCTCTGCCTCTTCCCCAGCATAG
Organism: Balaenoptera physalus; assembly: GCF_965194825.1. Lineage (NCBI taxonomy): Eukaryota > Metazoa > Chordata > Mammalia > Artiodactyla > Balaenopteridae > Balaenoptera > Balaenoptera physalus. Next base: position 18,291,004 of record NC_138891.1, read on the forward strand.
ACGCCCTCCCAGATAACTCTCTTAGTTCACAGTTCAGAGATAAAACAGGTTGCCCTTTTCTGACGCCTGGGCATCCCGGCCTCTGAGGAGGCGCTTCTGGGCAGGTCAGGGGAAGAGTGTGTCACAGGCGTCCACAAGTCTTTCCTGGAGTTGATGGAGAACTATGGCTCCCAACCACCTGCGGCAGAGGTGCGGGTCCCTGAAGGCCTGTGGCCAGGAGGTCTGTAAAGGACCGTTGTCAGAACATGCCCACATGCAGCCACAATGGAAGCATTTTCACTTCTGTGAGGCATCCCAGAGCTATTCAGAGAGGGAGTGAGTGAGCGTGGCCGAGGTGCTCATGTCTGGAGGGTAGAAGCTGTCTGACCACAGGCCGCGGAGCAAGGCCTGCCTCGGACCAAAGGGGCAGCTGGGCAGCCTGGGAGCAAGAGGGTGCAGGGAGTGGCATCAAAGAATGGGGCAGGACCTTCTGAGCAAGGGCTTCAGAGTAATACTAAGTAGCCAGGTATGCATATCACCAAAGCTACCAAACAGTAGCTATGGCTGAAGATCAAAGGACCATTTGTATAGTCTCATTGAAACAGTCATGAGGTGGCCTGTGCTGGGAACTGGGTGTATATTGATGAAAGAGACATTGCTCTAATTCTGTGGAACAAGTCACCCCAAGATTTTAGTGACTTAGCCCAACAGCAATTTGGTTTGCTCACAAATCTGCAAATTGGGCAGGTCTCGGTGGAGACCTCTCTGTTCCCTGTGTTGTCAGCAGGAGCAGCTCAAGGGCTAAGGCCTGGAATCGTCAGAAGCCTCATTCATTCATCTGTCCCATGGTTGATGCTGGGTATCAGCTGGCATCTCTCCCCCTGGCTGACTAGGGCTTCCTCACAGCAAGCTGGGTCCCAAGAACAAGCATCCCAAGAGTAGAAGGCAGAGGCTGTATCAGTTTTGTAACCTAGCCTGAAATGTCACACAGCATCCTTCAACCACATTGATGGACCCACCCAGATTCAAGGGGAAGAAACATGCCCCACATCTTGATGGGGGACAGCAGCCTTCTTACACATAAGGGATGGGAGGTCCTGTTATATCCATTTTAGAGAATACAACCTGCATAGATGCCTCTGACGCCCAGGACCTTAGTGCCCAAAGCTTCCAGCAATCATCTGCCTGGATTATACGTTTTGTTTCCGTACATGAAGTACAGAGGTATCACATAAAGAAGAACTGAAACCTTCCCGAGGAAGCCAGGGAAGCCTTCAAGGAAGAGAGAGAATTTCTCTGATATTGGAGAAGGAGGAATTTGCCAGACAGGTCAGGAATGGGCAGGTAGGCTCACAGAATAGTGGAGCTGTGTGTGCATAGGCCAAAGTCAGCGTGGCCTATTCGGTAATCTGTCAGCAGCTGCCTGGTGGCTCCAAAGCTCAGAAGCAGAGTTTGGGGGCTGCAGTGTGGAAGGGGAGCTGAGGACGTGTCTAGAAGCTGCATGTGTGCACACTGAAGCCACCTTTGCAGGAGGAGCACACACATTATGCCTCGTCTGGGTCATTAGGCAGTAGTGGCTTTTGTTTGGTGGGGTGTGGGACAGCTGATGTAGGTGATGGGCCCCACGTACTTTGCCTGGTACAGCCTCCTTGAGGGTGTGGGTTATGCTTTGTATTTTGAAACCCCAGCACCTAGCACACTGAGCACCGGGTCGAGGCTAGTTGAATGAAGAACCATTTCTGGAGCAAAAGCGTTTGGGCATGGCAGGAGAGATGCAGCTTGCTGAGTGTACACGGTCTCTTGTCCTTGTAGCCAGACCTCTTGTGTCAGCCAAATAAACGTGAATAGGAGGTAATGTTAGAAGGAAAAGTATTTTCTGGAACCAGCCTCCGGACCTATCAGGAGTCAATTATTTCCTGCAAGTCACTTGTCTGTGCTTCACAGAGACTCTCAACGCGATCTGGAGACTGTGGTCAGACTCTTTCCCTGGAACGCACAGGTGAACAGGAAGATTCATTCTCAGGAGCCTGCGGAAAATCAGAACCCCGCACCGCTGCTCTGCACACACCTGTTCCATTTTGGGGGCACAGGACATGGGGGCAGGTTGGATGCCAGTTATTTTTCATGACAGTGCAGCCCAGGCAGTGGGAGAAAAGCTAGGGGCGAGAGAGGAGCACAGGGAAATAGAGGGGAAAGGATGGCCAGAAGGGAGCGGCCAGAGCAGGCAGTGCTGGGAGCTGAGGGAAATGAAGCATGTCCGACTCCCCGCCCGGCACGGAGGCAGGTAATCTATAAATCTAATTTCAGCCTTACTACCAAACCCTGGAGCATAGCAGCATTAATTGATGTATTTGCTTCTTGATAAAATTGAAAAGTGGGTCATCAGTTCCGTCCTGCAGGGTCCATCTTCTGGGAGGTAGTATACTTTTAAGATCACCATTCAGAGAAGAAAGGAAAAGGGTTAGTCTTCAATTTGTGCACCTGCTTCCTCCCCGACCCCCCACTGGTCCTTTCACACCAGACGTGGTGGCTTTGGAGAGTGACCACAACTCCAGCTTTGGATCGGTGTCTCAGAGGCTCTGGGCATCGAGGGTCCAGGGAGCACATCGGAAAGGGCTTCTCACAGTCTGCTCACTGCTCCTCACTCATTGCAGGACTCAGAATTCTTCACATTCTGGAGGGATTGGAAACACCATTATTCTTTAACCACACATTCAGTAGGTTCATAATTATCCATTTTTTAAAAAATGTCTGTGCCATGGGTTAGGTAGACTGCAAATCCATAATTAAATACTTCCTTCTTGGCACTCAGATTCAGGGGATTCAACCTGGTAGCTCTTCCATAATCTTAGGCACAAGCCCTGAAGCCCTCCTCAATGCTTTATGCCTTAGCCAAGAAGGTCGACCTGCTCCATAAGGCCTTCATGGCTAAAGCTTGACCTTGTGGTTACTGCTGGTTCATTCACAGATGGTCATGACTGAAAGACTCTTGGAAGTCACTGAGCAATGTCAAATGGGGACATTTATCATTCATGGGATGCTCATTCATGGGCTGGAGCTAGAGGACAGCAAGCCAGTTGTCAGAAAGAGAATACCAGGTTGCAAGTTCTGAGACTGAGGCCCAGCTTTGGGCTCTGCTATGAGTCACCCTGTGGCCTTGAGCAAATCCGTTAACTCAATTTCCCAATCTATAAACTAAAGGCATTGAGCTGGATGATTTTGAAAGGGCTCTTTCAGGTAAGGAAAAAAAAAAAAATCTATGATTCATTCTCTTCAAACAAATCAAATAAGGGTTTCATTTCCTGAAGTGGGTTTGTCAATGAAAGTTGAAATACCTAAATCCTTCCTGGCTAATAAAAGGGCCAGCAAGTGGCTTCAGTGAATTTGCAGAAAAGCAATTTCAGCAGAAAGCACTTCATGAAAGGAAGAAACTTTAAATCACTTCACCCAGCCTGTATTTCCTCTACAAACTGTGTTTTTACCATGTGCTCAGCACAGAATCACATCCTTTCCCAAAGTTCTAAGAAATCTGTTTTTCTTTTTTCTGTCTTGTTTATCTTTGTATGCTGATGCTCATATCTCTGAAAGTTCTTTTTGGGGAGTTTATATCAATGAAGTGAACATAAAACAGCTGGACATGTCAGAAAATCTTAATATGTTTATATCTCTAAGTTTCCAAGATTATGGATGCAACAGGTATGACTGTCTTATCATGATATCTGATTCTCCTGAAGATTCTAAAGAAAATGTGTTGTAGAGTCAGCATTTTCCAGTGAAAAAGGCACTGGACAGGAATTATAAAAGATTCAGATAAAGTAGCATATTTGTGGTACACATTTCTACTTTCTATTTCTATGGCCATGGCAGACATCATAAATCAATCATAGATCTTCTTCCTACAAAGCTTATACACAGACTTCTCCACACAACATTTGAGACAGCCATTACCAATTGATCAAAGATGAAATGTAAATGGAGAAGCAATTTGCTGTTTGGACTTAGATTCTTGTTATAACTCAAAATCACACAGAGTGATTTAAGGCTGATCACTTAAACTTTCTGGACTTCCTTTATCTTCTCTATGAAAACAATGTAATATTGCCTGCCTTGCCTACTCTACAGGACTGGGGTTAAGGATGAAAACATATTCCATGAAGTATGACTTGCCATTCAAAGGCCAAGAAGGGAAGAAATCAGAGTTTGTAGATTAATTGATCCTAATTTCAGGCCTGCATTATTAGTTCCTACTACAGTTAGGGTGGGGATGATTATTACAGATGCCAAACTGCTGAGCTCAGAATGCCCTGTGAACTAAGCTCTCTGAGGGCAGTGATCCTAGGATGTCTGCCCCACACACCCAGGAAGCCAGGAGGAACCTGCAGTCCTCGTCCAAGGTGTCCTCCGTCTCTCTCACCAGGCATCTGGGGTTCATGGGAGAGCTGATTTGTGAGACATTATGGCCTTGCTGATAATTCCAGCAGTCATTGTTGCTGTCTTAGTATTCATGGGGCACTGAGCTAAGCCCTCCACATGTATTATCTCATTTAACCTTGAATCTCAAATCTCAGGAAGAATGGGCAATCTGTTCTTATTTTACAGATGTGGGAATCACTGCTCTGGAGGTTAAATAACTTGCCCAAGAGCATGCAGCCAGTGAGAGACAGAGCCCGGACCCACCATGGTCTGTCTGGCTCCAAAGCCTGAACTTTTAATCACTTTTTGCTGTTTGTCGACACCAGAATCTATAAGATGACTGATCTAAACATTCAAACAAATCAGAAAATGAAGCAGCTCAGTGAAGTCTTCAATGACTTAAAGTAGAAACATAGACACAAATCTGCAAAAGCTTTCAACACTGCTCTTGGCAAAGCTGCTTCCAACCAGCACCGGTGCCCTCCCCAACATCTGTCTACAAGTGGGCTTCTGTAGGGAGACATTTATTTTTAACCACATTGTTGTCTCCACTTACAGAGGAGAAGGAACAAACTGAATTGAAAAAATCTGACCCTTGGGACTTGTGGCTGAAATATATTTTCTAATATACGGAAGTCGTATGACAACTTTCTGGGGAGGCAGATCTCCAGAGACCTACTTAGAGAAATGATGGTGCTGGGGAAATCTGGGCTAGCTTCTCAGGGAGGTGTGGAGTGAAGTTCATTAGTGAGCAAGATTTGCATCACTCACGGCACATCCAGCTCTGGCAGATGGGCACCATGTGCTGAAAACCAATCAGTTTCCAAAAAGCAGCTCTGCACTTTCTTTTGGAGTTGGTTAGAAGCAAATATTGCAGGGGAAGCATTCTGGGCAGATTGGGAGGTGGTTAAGGTTTGAGTGAGAACTTGGAACTTGGAGTATGTCAAACTCAGTGTGTTTGGGGGTCCTCCTTCTGGTGGGGGTTGGGGGCTCAGGAAGGAGTGGAGGGAGTGCCAGTTTGCTCCACTCCTTCAACTGAGCGAGGGGCATAACCAACCCTCGGGCTTGCAATCTTGCATGAGGAACAAAGTCTTCAACAATTCATGCTACCGTTGTTAGACTTTTCAATTGTTGGATTATTTTCCCCTAATAAATAGTGTATTTTTATAACAGCTCTTTTATTTTTCTTTACTTATTTTTGCATAGAAAATTACTTTTGCAGGAGCTCATGCATAAATGATGTGTCCCATACATATTAGTGAGATAATGCTTGTGAGTGCATTGGGTACCATCTCACAGACAGTAGGTGCTCAGTAAATGGGAACTCCTCACACTGTTTATGCTTCCTGCATTTCACAGGAGGACCCTGGGGCAGAGGGAGGGACTGCCTTGCCCAAGGTCTTTGTTCAGCAGGAACTGGACTAGCCCAGGGTGCCCCGCCTCCTTCCCCCTCTCCCCTACTCAGAGCATCTCAATGCCTGGGCCATGCTCTGTTTACACAATACAACTCATAACCCTTTAGGGAGCAGCTGGGGCTGGACTAGTTGGGAAAATATGTTCTTGGCAGCATGGCCCAAGGTCCACTGATGTAACCAGTGTGTGCAGAGCCCAGACTCAGGGGCTTTCGAGAGGTGGAGGAAGGCACACATTCACTCACAGAAGAGCCTGTCCTCTAACCATGGAGGAGGGAGGGCATCCAGGTAATAAACTGTGATTGGAGAGAAGGCAGCACTTCAGGCTGGCAGGAGGAGGGGCAGCTACAGTTCCCATTCACTGGGAGGGAGAGTCTACAAGCCAGACACAGTGTGTGCGCTTCTCCTGACCATCCAGCCCTCTGAGGCAGGTGTGTTATCCACTGTCGAGCAAGACACCGTAAACATTTAATTCTGGAGACAAGAAGAGATGTACCAGCCATTCATCCAGCATATGTTTATCGAGCTACATCTGTCTACTCAAACGTTCTCAGCACTGGGAATGCTATGGTGACTGCAAGAGGGAGGGTTCTTGTCTCAAAGAGCTTAGAGTCAAGTAGCAGAGACAGACAGACAGACAGACAGACACACACACAACTAAACTTTGTGATACATGCTAAGAAGGAAAATAAGAGCAGGCACTGAAGGATAGTAGTAAGAAAGTGCTAATTATGTGGGGGGGAGGGGACTGGCTACAGAGACATCCTCTCTGAGGGAGTGACATTTAAGTGGATACCTAAAGCAAGTAGGTGTTGATTGTGGGGAAAAGACAGAGGGAACAGCATGTGTAAGGGCCCTGAGGCAGGAAGGGCTTGGCCAGGGAGAGGATTGAAAAGTTGCCAGTCACTGTGGCTTTAGCGCAGGAGTGCAGGACAAAGTGGCATAAGGTGAGGCAGTAGCTGATCCCATGGGGCCCCGTGGGCCACACTGAGGAGTTTGACACTTTCCCTTAATGCAGTGGGAGGCCGTTAGAGCGCTTCAGTGATGTGACCTGATTTCCGTCTTATGAGGATGTCCCTAGCTGCCCTTAGAGAATGGATTGGGACGGGGGCAGGTGGAGGGAGGCTGTTACAGGTGACGGATGATGATGAGTTGGTTAGAATGGTGGCAGTGAAGGTGGAGAGGGGTGGATGGCTTTGAGACGTAATTTGGAGATGAAATCCACAAGACTTGGCAAGGAGAAGGCAGAGTGTTCAAGGAGAGGGAGGAGAATGGGAGTCGGAAGGGAGAAGGCAGTGGGGCCCTGGCACCTCAGCTTCTGCTTAAACACTGAAGCCCATCTTGATCTGGTTGCCCTTGGTGTCTTATTACAGCAAAATGATGGACAGTTCACGGTGATCCAGCTGGTGGGGATGCTGAGGGGCATTGCCGCGGGCATGAAGTACCTGGCTGAGATGAACTACGTGCACCGGGATCTGGCTGCGAGGAACATTCTGGTCAACAGTAACCTGGTGTGCAAGGTGTCTGACTTTGGCCTTTCCCGCTACCTCCAGGACGACACCTCAGACCCCACCTACACCAGCTCCTTGGTGAGTCCTTCTGCGTCTTCTCGGGTCATAGTATGACAGGGGTGAAAGGTGGCTGCTCATGGCAGGGACCCATGGCAGACCATACTGGGAGGGACTGGGACCAGATCTCATCTATCCACTGGGGGAAGCCAGGTGCTGGGCGGACCATTCATCCAGGAGAAATTACAGTAGCTGGTTGTCCAGGCAAGCGTTGGGGCATAGGCTGTGAGAAAGGGTCGGTGTCTCCTCTGAAGCCATGCTGTTTCTGGCCCATGAAGAGGACATTTTGGAAAGGATGATTTGGGGGAATCCAAACATTTGGACAGTGGCATTGGAGACAGCTGTCAGCAGGGAGTGGGCAGCAGTTGGGTTGAGCACTGTGATACCAGGTAGACTCCTGGTCCTCTTCTCTTTCTCCATCACTTCCAGAAAGCTTTAAGTACCATCTACATGATGAGTACTCTCAAATTTGTATTTCTTGCTCAGCCTCCCTCTCTACAGCCCAAACAGCTTAATCATCTGTGTCCAGCTGCCTAGTTCACACAATTCCCTTTAGAACTTTCACAGGTCCAAAATAGAGCTCTTAATTTACTCTCCAATTTCCCCTCCCCCATCTCTTCAACTCAGTGGTTGCACCATTCAACTAATGACTGAAACCTAGGAATCAGTCTTGAGTTCTCTCTGTGCCTCCCCATCCGTGCCCAATCCCTCAGCTACTCCTATAGGTTTCTATAAAGTCTGTCCCTTTCTTCCCACCTCTGCTGTGTGCCCACCCTATTTCTAAGCACCATTCTCTTTCACCTGGACTGTTACAGTAGCTTCCTAGTTAGTCTCCCTGGTTTCCTTTTGTCGTCTTACATCTATTCCCAACAACATCCAAAGTGATTGATCTTCCTACTTACCTACCTACCTATATTCCTTAAGCTTGCAGAAGCAATACATAATCATCATAAAAATCAAAACAATACAGAGGAGAGGAAAGACTAACTCAGAACCTACAATTCCCTTGAAGCAAGGGTTGGTAAATTTTTCCTAAAGGACCATATAGTAAATATTTTAGACTTTGCTGGCCAAGAGGCCAAATGAGTATATTATGCACATGATTATATAACCATTTAAAATGTAACCCTTTAAAAATGTATGAACACCACCCTTAGCCCATGGGCTGTAAAAAACCAGGTGACCTGCCAGATTTGGTGCTTAAGCCATAGTTTATCAAGCCCTGTCCTGAAGCATCAGTTTCAACAATTAGATGTGTCTGCTTTCACACTTTTCTCTTTGTTCAAAAATTTGAAAATTTTCGTTTTATAAAAATGGGATCATACTATGCCTATTTCTCTGTGTCTTGTGTGTCTCTTGGGGATTCTTACTACAGGTTGCTGCTTTGAAAGCCTGTAAACATTCACACTCCACTAGGGATGTACAGTGCCCATCGTCCGACATCCTCACCAGCATTGAAAGTAATCAATATTTTAAAATTTGCTAATCCGAAGGTGAAAAATGATACCTCATTTTGTTTTAATTTGCATTTTCAACTGACTGCTGGAGATATTACTGTCTTTTTGCACAGTTACTGGGATTCATGTTTCTTCTTTTGTTAATTATCTGTACATATATTTACCTATTTTCTTATTGGGTTATTATTGGGTTATTTTCTGGTTTCTTAGAAATTTATAGGAATTCTTTTTATGTTAGAAATGTTAACTCTTTTTCTGCCATATATGATACAATTAGTTCCTTCACCTTTTTCTGTACAAGAAAAATACAATTTTTTTTAATTCAAAAGAATACAATTGTCCTTTTGATATTGTTTATGATATCCTTTGGCTTGCAAAATTGGTTCATACTCATTTAGTCAAAAATATCTATCTTTTCCTCTACTTATTGGATTTTCTGGTTTATTCTAAAAGTTCTCAGAGTTATAAAATGTCTTTTGAAGGGGGTTGTCCTATATCTAAATAGTTAGTACACCTGAAATGTATTTATTTTTCCCAAGATTTTAGTTTGAAAAATTTCAAGCGTACAGAGAACTTGATAGAATTTTGCAAAAGACAGCCATATTCTCACCACATAGATTCTAGAATTAATATCTTGCTATGTTTGCTTTACCATATAACTATTTAATCCATCCCTCTGTCTATTCATCACTCCATCCTATTTTGTTGATGCATTTCCAGATAAGTTGCAGATATTAGTACACATCACCCCTAAACTCTTCAGCATACACATCTTTAATAAGAGTTAAATATTTGTTTATAGTTCTTTCCTTGATTAAGGTAAAATTTGCATATAAAGAAGTGCACAAATCTTAAGTGTACACTTACAGAGTTTTAACAAATGCATGCAACTGTGTGACCCAAAATCCTATCAAGATAAAGAACATTGTCATCATACCAGGAAGTTCCCTCATGTCCCTCCCCTACCCCACACCCAGAGGCACCCACTGTTCTGATTTTTTTTCTTGAACTTCACATAAGTGGAATCAGGATGCTCTTTGTGTCTGGCTGCTTTCTCTTAGCATTCTGTGTGTGAGATTCATTCCTATTGTTGTGTGCAGAAGTAGTTTGTTCTTATTTACTGTAACATTCCATTGTTTATTTATCCATTCTCTTGTTGATAGACACCAGGGCTATTCTCAAATATGTTTTTGAATATGTGTTAGGACATATATTCTTACCCTGTTTTCATACAGGTGAATAGATAATTATACCAACACCATTTATTGAAGATATTTTCCATATTTTATTGAATCACATGTTATCCTTGTCATATGTTAAGTTCCTTACATAAACTATGTTTTGATTCTCAACTCTGCTCCATTGATCAACTTAAATTCTTATGCCCAACCATATTGTTCTAATTATAGTAACTTTATCAGAAGTTTTACTATATGATTACAAGAATTTTAGCAAGAGTTTTACTGTTTAGATAAAGTAAGTTATTCTTCATTCTTCTTTTTAAAAAAATTTTTGGCTCTTTTCAAATATCTTGTTTTTTCAATTTAAGATCACTTTGTCTGGTTCCAAAACATGCAGTGATACATGTACACTCACATATGGATTTTGAATGCAATTCTACTCTACATTTGGAAGGACTAACGTTTTAATGACCCTGAGTCACCTAAATAATAATGTGAGTCAAACATACAATCTCTATATGTCTTACACTGAAAGTTTCTTAAGTGAAATATTCCCCACATTACTTTCTTGCACACAGTATTTAGATCATTTGCTGTGATTTTGTGTTTCTTCTAAATGATGAAGCTTATAAACTAAACCAAACAGCTTTCAGGATCCTTCACATTTTATCATATTATTCTTCCATGTTTTGCCTTTTATTCAAAACAGAGAAAATTATCATGTTTGCTGATTAAACTATTGATATTTCTAAAAATGCAATTTATTCACATGAAAAATATTTATTGATCATCTGCTATGTACCAATCCTGGGCTACAATCTAGAGGCACAATTAGGATTGAAAAGAGACAGCATTACTATTCTCACATTATTCACATTCGAATGAGGAAAAGGAAGATTAATCAGACACATACACAAATAAGTGCATAATTGCCAGTTGAGATAAGAGCCACTGTGTTCTGTGAGAGCATGAAGAAAATAATAAATAAGAAAAATAGCCTGACTAGATCTAGGGGAATTAGGAGGGCTTCCAGAGGAGGAGATGGTGCTCTAGCAGAGATTTGAAGAATAAGTCACCCAAATGAATGGGGCAGGTTAGAGCACTGAGAAACATAAGCAGCACATACAAAGGCTCTGTGTCAAATGGGAAGGTGGAATTTTAGAGGAGCTGAGAGAGGACTCCTGTGCTTGACATTTGGAGAAAGAAGGGAAAGTGACCAAGGAGGTCAGCAGTAGTTACATTGGGCAGGGCCTCCTGGACGCATGTAATGGAATTTACCTCCTTAGAGCAATGAGAAGTCATTCAAGGGCTCTGTGTGGGGTGGGGGTGGGCGGTGGGAGGGGTGTACACAGATGCACACACATGACCCAAAGGTGATGAATTTGCATTTTAGAAAAATAACCTGGTTTTTCTCTTGCTTTTCCTTTCCAATATCTTCCCTCCCTTCTTTATAAACAAAACAAACAAAAAAACTTTCTTGGCTTTCTTCCTTCTTTCTTTCATCCAAAAGTCATTTGGCAAGCCCAATCAAGGGAGATGTCCTGATCTAGAGAGGCAAGCCCTGGCAGGGATCAGGACCCATGGGTGAGGGGGCTGGAAGGCCAGCACTACTGGAAGATTAGCTATAGACAGGGATATTGAGAAATATATTGGAGACCATGGGAGCTTTTGGTAAAGGAGGTACAAATATGGAAAGCATGAAAGCTAGAATGAATTATGTGATATTGAATTGGAATTGGAGGTATCTGTGAGAACTTGTGGTTTTCAATATATAAGGAGATAGAGAAATAAATAAGAGCTGAGAGTGCCTGTTCACAATGGTACCTGTGTAGCAAAAAGTACACCTGGCACTCATATCTTGGATTCTGTATTCTCTTCTACACTAAAAGCACCCAGGACTCATTAGAGAAATGGCCCCTTCCAGGGCCTGGGCAGGAGAAGTATTAGATGAACCCAGTACAACTTTATGTGCCAGAAAGTAAGAAAGTACTCAAAGAATGATGGGACTATGTCAAAAGTACACAATACCCAGTTTAAAGGGCTTCCCAATGTCCAAATATAGTATAAAATGAACCTCAAAATATATACTGATGGTAACAGATTATAACCTATTGAATAAGATAGTAACTATGGAGTCCACACTGATATGAATATGAATGAATAAATAAGAGAAGATAAAGCTTTTCCCAATAGTGGGAAGAATGGTGTTAATAGAAAAATCATTATTTGGTGACCATCAGATTAATAGTTAAGAAACATGTTAATACTTGGGGTGAAACTGGAGAGAGAATGGGGACTTTACATAGCCTCAAAGTATTTCCCCCAAAATATTAATTACAAAAGGAGAGAAAGTAACTTTACAGAGAAGTCTGGTAATACCATCTGAATCAAAGATTAGAGTTCACACCACCAATAACAGACATTGTGTGCCACTGAGAGTATGCAGTGAAAGAATATAGCATTTCAGATACTCTGTTCAAAATGTATAACTTGGATCTTATCATGAGGAAAAATCAGACTAATTAAAATCGAGATACATTCTATTAAATGCCTAACCTATGATCTTAAAATTTCAAGGTCATGAAAGTTAAGCAGACTGCCAACTGTTCCAGATTGAAGGGCATTAGAGAGGCATGATAACCGGGTAATATTTACATATGATCCCTAAGAGGGCATTTCTGTGACAGTTGTTAAGAATTTGAATGGAGTATCTGGATGAGGAGTGTATAGTCATTCTTTGTAGTATTCTTGAAACTTTTCTAGACATTGAAACTGTCTCAGAATAAAATATTTTTAAAAAACATTTACCCTGGCTGAAGTGTAGAGGACAGATGGGGGAGGCAACAGTAGAAGCAAGATGTGTCAGGAGGCCATGGGTAGTGGGAGTGAATGAAGCCCAGGAGGATCAGGGGAGAAACATGGAAAAGACTTGAGAGTGGGTGATGCTTAAGGGTGAGGGTAACAGAGGTCTAAGGATGACACCTGATATCTGGACTGTGTCTCTGGATGGATGATGGTGCCATTCCCTGAGAATGGGGATTCTGGAAAGGAACTGGTTGGAGGAATAGAAGGATTGGGAGTAAATTGTGGGTTTAGTTTAAAGCAGAGTCTCTCAAATTTTGGTGAGTATCAGGTTTACCTGGAGAGCTAATAAGGAACACAGAGGAACAGACTCATGAAGTTGAATAGAGTCTGGGCCTTGGCATTTTCACCAAGATTTCCCAGATGATTCTGTTACAAAATTTGTAAGACACTTGTTTAGAATATTTTGACTTTTATGTGCTGGTAGGATATCTAAGTAGAACTGCTGAATAGGCAGCTGGAAATCTGGGTTTGAAGCATGGAGGAGAAGTCCAAATGACGATGTGTATTTAGGAGTCATCAGCATAAAAACAAGAATCAAAACAGGGGGTGTAAATGTACTTGACTTGGAAGAGATAGAGTGGGCAAAGGACCTCATTCTGAGCATGAAGAAGCCCAACACTGACCAATACAGATGTCTGTAAAGCAGGAAGCATGGATGTCTAACTGTCCCTTTCCTCCAGAGAGGCAATTACTAAGGGATCGAGGTCCACAGTGGTCAAATGAGTTACTCAGTCACATAGGTTGTCAGTGCAGCTTTGGCCCTTCAGTTCAGGTTTCCGGACTCTGAGTCCAGTGTTCGGGACACCATGGCTTCCTCTCTGGCCCCACAGTGTGCCAGACTCCCTGCTCAACTTGGGTCATTTGTGATATCCTAGAAAGCCTATTTCTCTTTCTTTTTTTCCCCTTTTCTTCCCAAAAATCCAGCAAAGGGTTGTCATCTTTGCCAAATGGCTCTGCTGGCCTTTGGGCGATACACACAGAGGTCAGGCCATATTGCATCGCCCCCACCCCATCTTCAGGCAGAGGTGGGCAGGCTGTTAACTTTCATTTATCTATTGATTTATTTTCAGCTCTACTTCTTTACATTTTTTTTATGGTTACTCTAGGATTTATATATATAAACACAAATATAAATATAAATATAAATAGTGACTTTTTCTCTGTTTGCTTTCAAGATTTTCTCATTATCTTTGGTTTTTAGCTTGACTATGATGTGCCTGGTCATGCTTTTTTCCGCTAATTTATCTTGTTTGAGACTCTCTCAGCTTCTTAAATCTGTAAATTTATGTCTTTTACTATTATTGGGGAATTTTTCAGCCACAATTCTTCAAATATTATTTCCTGTCCCCTTTTCCCTCCTTCTAGGACTACAATTACCTATGTGTAAAACTTGTGAAATTGTCCCACAGGTTCCTGAGGCTCTGTTCATTACTTTCCCCATTTTTTCTTCTCCCTTTCTCAGATCTATCTTTAAATTCATTGATTCTTTCATTTGCTATCTCCATTCTTCTAAGAAAGGTCCCTCAAGAGACTTTTTTTTTGATATTGTATTTTTTAGCTCTATACTTTCTTATGAATCTTTCTTTTATACTTTCCAATTGTCAGCTGAGATGTCTTATTTTTTTAATTCATCATAAGCATATTTTTCTTTACCCCGTTGATCATAGCCATAATAGCTGCTATTGTAAGTCTGGGTCATCCTGGGATTGGCATCCTTTTTTCCAATGAAAATGGATCACATTTCTCTGGCTCTTTGTATGTCTAGTAGTTTTGGATTACATGTGTTGTGAGTGTTGTATATGTGATGTAGAGACTCTGAGTTCTGTTACACTGATCCAAAGAATGTTGCTCTTTTTGATTTAGCAGGAAATTAACATGTTATACTCAACCTGCAGACTCTGTCATGTCTGCAGTGGGCAACAGCTCAGATTTCAGTTCCTGTGGTTTTCAATCTGTCTTATACCTGCATGGTTTAGGAGTCAGCCAGAGAACTGGCAAAAGTTTATACCCAGAATTTGGGAATTTTATCCCATTTCCCTGGTTCTCTTGTGTCCAGGGATTCTTTCCCAACTCTCCAGCATCCCTGATTATCCAGGACTCCTTCACTTGGTTTCTCCAGCCAGAAAGATGGTAGGTTTTTCCACTAGAGTTTTAGCCATTGGGTGGACAGCTGCCCCCAGGGCAAAACTGCAAAAAGTAAAACTCACCTCATGCTGCTCAGTTTCTGGAACCTTCAGGTAGTTTTCCATTTCTTTTCTTTCTTCTTTCCTTTTCTCTTCTCTTGTATTTTGTTGTTATTTGCTGGAGAGTCTGTTTGTTAGAAGCATACTCCTCCACACCAAAAGTGGAACCTTCACCTTATTACCATAATCAGCAAGTCCATAAGACAGCCCTTAAGCCTGCTCTACTCCATCTTAAGTTCCTTATTCATGCAGTTCTTTCAAGATCTTTTAAACATCGTCACCTTCTAATACATCTTGTTTTACTTTATAGGTGGAGACCTCAGTCGTAGCTATTAAAGTTTTCTAGTTTTTCCTACTAGGCCCTCAGTCTTCATCTCTTATTCTATCTTAATTCTCCACCATGCTTCCCCCAGGTCTTCCTTCTCTATTTTAAATTGCTATTTCTAGCCCCAAGAGCATTTCCTTCCCATCAGGCTCCTGGAATAATGAACAGATAGAATTTACTCCTTTGTGCTTTTCTATGACTGGAATAAACCCACTAAAATAAGAAGGAGTTCTGAACTGCTCCTAACATTCCAGAGAGACAGATCAGTGAGCTGCGCTGGGCTCTAATACCTGTACAATTTATATAACTTTCTTTTTGGCAGGTGTATTTCTGAATACTGTTATGGGTGTTCAAAATAACATTTCTACATGTCTTAGTCTGCTCAGGCTGCTCTAACAAAGTATCATAGGCTAGGTGGCTTAAATAACAGACATTTATTTCTCACAGTTCTGGAGAAACTGGAGGCTAGGAAGTCCAAGATCAATGTGCTGGCAAATTTAGTTCCTGGTTGGAGCCCTCTTACTGGCTTGCAGATGGTCGCCTTCTTGTTGGGTTCTCACATGGCAGAGAGAGATAGAGACAGAGAGAGAGGCAGAGACAGAGACAGAGAGAGCAACAGCTCTGGTCTCTTTTCCTCTTCCTGTAAAGACACTAATCCCATCACGGGGGCCCCACTCTCATGACCTCCTCTAAACCCAATTACCTCCCAAAGGCCCAACCTCCAAACTGGGGGTTAGGGCTTCAGCATATGAATTTTGGAAGGACACACTCATTCAATCCATAACACCATGCTTGTGTTAAAGACCAGCGCTCAGTGTTTGACTTCACAGGTAACATTCTGGTTATTACTGGTCCTGTCTCCTGTTACCAAGGGAAAAAAAGGCACACATATCAGGGAAAGTGCCACAACTTTGGTTAACTCTGCATTTGGGGCTCACATACACATTCACAAACCTGACCTTAGCCCTTTCTCAGCTCACACTGGTGGACAGAGCCCCAACAGGGTCCCACAAACCCTCTCTGCATGGTAGCTTTCTGCTGGTTAAGTCATGCTCCAGCATGCCTTGCTTTCTTTTCTGATCAGTAGGAAGAGGCCCCATCCGGTCCCTTTGTGAGCAAAATCTTTGCTTCTTCGTATTCAGCCAGGTTCCTTCTGCTAAAGTAGTGTCAACTTTCCCATCCTTCAAAGCCCCAGGCTGTCTCTCTAAGAAGTCTCTGGCTTTGCCCACGCCTTCCCTCAATGCTGCTCCCGGCAGACCTCCGTATTTTATCCTGAAGTGCACTCTGTCTTCAAGGCGCCTCTGATCTCCCCCAGCCCCTTCCCCTTTGCTCCTCCTGCCTCTCAGCCCTCCTGTCTCAGCCCCCGGCTCCTCCCACACCTGGAGTTCTTCTGGTGTTTCTGTGCTTCTGAGGCTCCCTTCCTTCCAAGCCTGCCAGCTCCTCCCTCCTCTTTGCTTTCTCTGTTCTAATGTCTGCTGATGTTCCCTGCCCACTCTGTCCCCCTCTGGGGAACCTCAAATAGAGCTGCTTCTTGGGCATCTGCCCCTCCTGGCGGGAAGCAGAAGCCATTTTCTCAGGCTATTCGCCAGCCACTCCTTGTCCTGCCTTGATCTCCGTGCCTGCCCGGCTCTCCCTCACATACTGCCCTCACTTCCCTCAATGACTGCCTGGACCGGCCCCGGGACAGCTCAGCTGGTCCTTCCTCTAGAATCTGCCCCCTGGTCCTTCCTCTAGAATCTGTCTTCATTAGACTCATTTCTTGAGCTTCCCCAGGGGCATTGGACACGGAGAGTCCACCCTCCCCATGGGACAAGGGTCAGCCTGTCCCCCAGGGACATCTCTGCGAGCACCTGTCCCACTGGCTCGTCCTGAACCTGCCGGGAAAACCAGGCCTGCCCCGCACATGCTCTGCAGAGGCCCTTGTTCCCCTGTGATGAATTTCAGTCGCCCTGTCACCATGGAGGCAGGACCCTGTCTCATCCTCCCCCATTATTCCCGTGAATTATTGTCTCAGCTGCAGCCTCCAATCTCACCATGTTTCTGGGAGAGAGCATCCATTCTAGCCACGATCGATTCCCTGCTGAAGTCTCCTGGGCCTTTCCTTTCACAAAAAAATTGACCTTTATTCCATGATATTATGCTGCCCATGTCTTCAGCAATGTGGGCTGGGAAGGTGGCAAAAAGATCCCTTCTAGAATTCTCTCTCACTCTAGGGTAGCAAAATAGTTCTTTGAACATGGTAGGAAGATGCAGGATTTAGTTTCAAACTATGGTCTATAAATTTGGCCTTTGGTCTCCTCATCCATAAGATGGGATTTGGAAGAATTGTCAGATTCATATGACCCCCTGTGATAAACTGGAAACAACCCCTAATGCAGGTCCTGCCCTGGTTGCAGCGGCTGTGATGGTTGTGGGTGCTGCCACCAGTGCCTCCCGGGCTCTCAGAATCCATCGGCGAGAGAAACCCAGGTATACATTTTCAAGGCTAACTGGTAAAAAAGATTGTGACTTTCCCTCTTCCTACTCACTCCAAAACAGAAAACAATAAAGCAGAGAGCTTCCAGAAGCCCAGGATATTTTGTGAATATTTTGATATTCACAAAGGAAAACAGGGCCCTCGTGACAGGATCCCCATGGAAGAATTTTGAAGAAGACTTCTCAGGAGAGAAGAGGGGAAAAGGCAGCTAAGATTATTGTGTCTAGGGAATTCCTTGGTGGTCCAGTGGTTAAGACTCGGCGCTTTCACTGCAGTGGGTCGGGTTCGATCCCTGGACCGGGGAACAAAGATCCCACAAGCTGCAAGGCATGGCCACAAAAAAAAAAAAAAAAAGGTTATTGTGTCCGTTGAAACCCGTGGTTCTCACACTTCCCTGTGCCCCAGGATCCCCTGGAGGGCTAGGAAAGTGGAGGTTTCTGGGCCCTGCCCCCAGAGTTTCTGATTAGTAAGTCTGAGGTGGGGCCCAGGAATATGCATTTCATACAAGAACCCAGATAATGCTGATACCACTAGTGCTGGACTTGCACTTTTAGCATGACTGCATTGAAACTATTTTAGGGAACATAAATTCACTCACAAACCTGAGTTGCAAGAAAGGTCAGTTATTTTTCAAAAATCAAAGTAAATCTGACACTGAGTCCCCATCCTGTCAGACTAGAAAGGAAAATGTATTTTCAGGCATCCTGGAGCGTTTCCTCTCTCCCCAAGCCCGAGGGATTATGCAGGTCCTGGGGCCACACTGGGGCACCATGTCTTTGCAGGGACTAGAGCCCCTCCGCCTCTGGTCCAACATCACCTGTGTCTGAGGAGGCAGGGAGGGCACAGAGCCCATAGGTGTCCCCACCACAGAGCCCCAAACCAGCATCTGTCTCCAGGTCTTGGAACCACCATCTGACCCTGCCACTTAGCTCCACCAATAACCCATTTCTCAGAATCTGAATCCCCGTCCTGCCCCATTCATCAGCTCTTTTGGAAAAAGAAAAAAAAAAAAAAACAACAACAACAAAGTTGATTAAATCAGCCCTGAAGATCCTGGGGTTGGTTTTTGAGGAGCTGGGGACAGATTGATGATTACCCTCAGTCTTGAGATTCTTCAGTGCCATAGCACCAAACACACATGAATTAACACCTCAGTCATTTTCATTGACATGGTTACCAGTGAAGTGGCTGCCCAGTAAACTGGAGTTCAACTCAGAGAGGGTATCTGGCATTGTGTTTGTTTAGCCTCCATCTTCTATACGTAAATAAGGGCTTAAGGAAGGAAGGTCGTCCAGGGTGCCGGAGGGGCTCACCCATGTTTGGGATGGAGAATCTTTTTTCTCCAGGAACTTTTACTTGGGTAACTTTCAAAGAGGGGATCCACCGAGAAAAGATCAAGAGATTCAAAGCCTCAGCCTTAGAGGCCCTCCCCCTTCCCCGTGCCAGGTCCTGAGCCTGACCTGCACAGGAGAAGTGGGTGCCCCAGTCTGAGAACCCCATTGCTTTGACACATCCCGGAGGAGTGGCCGACCTGCATCCCTGTTCCCCGAACCAGCTGGGGATCGAGGGCAGAGCCGGGAGCACAACCGTCTCCCCGTCCAGGCTGCCCAGACTTTCTGTTCGATCAGGAGCCAGCAATGCTGTCCCTAGCCCTTGTGGATGACAGACGGTTAGGGGGACTCTGTGATGAAGGCAGGAAGCCTCTGTGAACTTTCTTTAAAGCCTGTGGTGAGTGGCTCCCACCAGCATCACACATGTAACATGCACGGGCATACACATAGGTATAGTGCAGTGCACACACATGGATACCCAAGCACAGAGACGGACAGAGACACACACAGGCACCAGGGCTACCTTGAGACAGGCACGTGCCCTCCCAGTTGCTGTGGCGCAAGGGCTAGGCTTTTCCTTTCCTTACCACTGAGAAGTGAGTTCGACTGCTAGAGCACTGGTTTTTTGTTTTGTTTTGTTTTTTTTGTTTTTCTTATAATGTACTTAATACTTAAAAGGTGCAAAGAAAGCAGAAAATTATCTGAGATAATCCTTCCTGCAAGCCTTTGGGAAAAAGCCCCCTCTGTCTGCACTTTGCAGAAGTCGCTACTGAGAAGGTTCATCCCTCTGCTTGACGGTTTGGGCTCAGGCTAGGAACTTGGCCCTTCCAAATGAGAAAGGTTTACTGGCTTTCTGTCCAGTGACCCCAGGCCCGATTTCACTTCTCCCCACGATTCTTGGCAGTTTTTACGTTTAAATCATACTTCTCCTCCCGGTCTGATCCCTGGCTTCCCTCAGGAGGTCGTTTTCAAATTGTGATTTCTCACTCTTCTTTCAGTCACTGAGCTGGGGTAACAGGTTCTCTCTTGGGTGGATGGGAAAGTGCAGAGGAATGAAGACAAGCAAATAAAAGAGGGGAGCCCCTCTAATTGCAGCCAGAATAAAACCGAGGCCCAGTCCCCTGGACATTCTCCCCCAGCATTAATTCCGCTGAGGGCGGAATCATTCAAATGCCACTCCAGCCACCCCGCTCTGCCACTCACATCACTCTTCTTCAGGCAGCCCT
Source organism: Balaenoptera physalus (assembly GCF_965194825.1). Lineage (NCBI taxonomy): Eukaryota > Metazoa > Chordata > Mammalia > Artiodactyla > Balaenopteridae > Balaenoptera > Balaenoptera physalus. The sequence continues at coordinate 18,311,420 of NC_138891.1, forward strand.
GCCCTCCCTTTCCACAGATATCTCTCCCCGGATCACTTTGTCACCAGATGCTCAGTTAGGGATATCAAGCCCTGACTGAAATTCCGTTTTGAAGAAGACTCAGCATAATTATTATTAGTAAGGCCAGTGTATTATTAGCATGAGTGGGATCAGGATGGGATTTCGGAGCCTGAGCTAGCTCGTACCCTGGCGACTGGCGCAAGATCAGGGTCAGGTTTTCTGGCCAGCACGTCTCTCTGCTCTGAGTGTGGTGTGTGGGGTCAGCCAGGCAAAGCCCTCCTCCCTGTGTGCCTGTCATCATGCAGGAGGGGCCAGCCACCTGCAGGAGCATGCAGGTGCATGCAAGGCCTCTACCAGCCATTCTCAGCCAATGCATATTTATTAAGCACCTACTGTGTGCAAAGCGCAGCAATGAACAAAACAGATGCTTCCTGAGCTCCTTGAAGTTCCTTCCTAGCAAAAAAGATGGACATTAAACAACTGATGCAATTAACTATGTAATTACAATTGTTAGGTGCTATAATTACAATTGTTAGGTGGCATGGAGAAGCATATATCAAGCACGTATTGCATACCCTGAGGAAGGAACATCTGGGCCGAAACTCAGAGGTGTTCATTAGGGCAAGAGTGCAGCCAGGGCCCCATGGGAACAGTCCCAGAGCTGGAGGCAGACTCTGCTTCCTCAGCAAGGACAGGGCGTGGAGGAGCGGAAGGTGCTGGGGACACTTGTGCACAAGCACAGATGGGGGAGAAGCAGCTGCCCAGTGGAAAAGGCTTTCAAAAGGGATGTTGCAGGGAATGGCGAGTAGAGGTGAGTCAGCATCATGGGGTAGGACTGTGTGAGCAGCCCAAGTGGGCTCACAGTAGCTTTGCTCCAAGCTGTGAACTCCGAGGGCAGAGGGTGGTTGACCAGGGGAGGTAGGAAAAGAGGAAGAACCGGAAATGAGACCCTGACCCAGGTCCTCAGGGAATAGGCCTGGGAGCCCTGTGCAGAAATGGAAGCTTGAACTGTGAGGGCACCTGGATTGAAGCACGCCCAGCAGAGGGTGGAGAGATTTTACCTTCTCAGCTGAGGTCCCAAAGAGTCAGTCAAGAAGTCAGTGAACCAATCAATCAAGGATCATTGATTCCTTGCAAGAGCCGAGGACCTCTGCTAGAGAGGGTCGTTATTTATATTTAACATGTTGATTGGCAATAGTATCTGTAAATCATTCACTAAGATTTAAGCTTACTTTCCTGATTGGGTGCTTAGTAAATACAAGTTTGGAGCCATGGCTTAGAGAAAAGAGAGATGGCTTTCAGCTGAGATGAGAGAAGGGGGTGGAGTAGATTCCCAGATGAATTGGAGGTAAACTAGGCGGTAAAACTGGGCACATAAAAGGTACTCAGTAACTGTTTATAGGATGGATGGATGGAAGGATGGATGGATGGGTAAATGAATAAGGTTATAAGGGCTCAGAGGCTGAGGGTTTTCCAGAAAGAGGTAACATCAGAATGGAAGAGGTCAGGAAGTAGTGTGCTTGCTGCTGCACTCCCAGCTTGTAAACAGGCTCATTTGGCTGGTTTTGGGAAGAGGGTGTGCAAGCCGATAAAATCATGGCATGCTAGCCCTTGAATGGCCCTGTTATTGGTTGCATTGTGTTCCTCCCAAAAAAGTTACTTGAAGTTCTAACCCCTGTATCTGTGAGTGTGACCTTATTTGGAAATAGGGTCTTTGCAGATATAATCAGGTTAAGATGAGGTGGATTAAGGTGGGCCTTAAATCCAATGACTGGTGTCCTTTTAAGAAGGAGATTCTGGAGTCTTTGCAAATCTCCCTCTAGTTCTGCAGGTCTCCTCTGCATCATTAGAGAAGTTGGTACCGGGGGGTGGAGGTGTTCATCCCCTGCACCTAGCTTAATAGGGGCTTCAAGACCTGATAGGGCTTGACCCGTGAGCCCTGCATAGGGCTGAGCCTCTTCACGAAAAGAGGCCTCTGGGTCTAGCAAATCTCTAGAAGGCAAGGTGTTTATCCAAGAAAGCAACACCAGGCCCTTCAATCCAGCCCTCCGAGAGCACACGGAAACAAGAGCGATTTTCTAAAAACCCCAGTAGCTCAAAACCGGCCCTATTGAGGCTGAGCATATTACACCTCCTCTGGGAAAGCTGAATTGCAAGAGGGAAGAGATATGGGAACATATGTATATGTATAACTGGTTCACTTTGTTATAAAGCAGAAACTAACACACCATTGTAAAGCAATTATGCTCCAATAAAGATGTTAAAAAAAAAAAATCTGAAGGCAGCCAAGAAAGTCTCTTCCAGTGTAGTTTACAGATCCAGAGGTAAAAGAAAGAGTGAGTCAGAGTGTAAGCAAGAGAGAAAGAGAGAGCAGAGTGAGGAAGGGAAAGAGCAGGGGGAGAGCTGATCAAAGGCCGCTCTGCTCCCACTCATTCTGCAGATACTCTAGCTGCTGGGGGGGAATATGCGGGGAGGACATTAGAGGGGAAGGTTTTATTTTAATCCTCTCACAAAAGCATTCAAGTAAACCCTTTCCCTGTGAGAAAGCGAGAGAGTACAAGACAGGAAGAGAAGATTCTCAGTGAAAAGATCCATGTAGACTTCTACTAATACTGCTCACTTAGAGAACACATGCCATCTGGGTGTTTGATAAAAAGAAAAAAAAAAGGCATAAAGAAAAGTTCAAAGCCCATGGATTCAGTTTGTGAATTGCAAGCTTCTCGCCTCTCCTCCTGGCAGATATTTTTTTTTTCTTGGTCAGCAATGACTAGCTTTTCAAAGTGACCTGTCAGATCTTCGCTCCTTTCTTCTCTTGTTGGCCAAGGAGCTGAGCAGTGGGGAGAAGCGAGAGGAGGTGACCCAGGTGACAAGAGCAAGGCTGACCTTGCATTCATTAACCTTCTGAGAATTTTCTATTGAAATACAAAGCCTCAGCCCACTTGTGCCTGGGCCTGACCCAGCAGCTTCACATCTTGCTACTCCACGCCAGATGGGACAAGACACCTGCCTTGATCTATGCACATTTTTTTACTTCTTGTCTATTAGAGGTGTATATTTTGGGAACATGCCCCAGGGCTCTGGCCCATGACTTAGCCAGGAGTAGCCATGGGACCTTGATTTTAGGCCCCATCATTTTTAAAACTTCTCCTTTGGAAGGGAATTTGGCATACTCCAAGGATCGTAGAGGATGACAGAAAATCCAGGGAGGGTCCATCTCCAGTTACCAAGCAATGTAAGTTCATATGCTTTTAAACCAACATCACTGATAAAACGGTATGAAGAGGCTTTGTAGTTAGATATTCTACCTGGAGAAATTAGAAGGGCAAAGGTTTGGTCAGGAAATGCTGTGGCAGGAAGGGGTAGAATGGGGTGAAAGGTTGGGGCAAAAGCCTGGGCAGGGAGAGGGGCTGGTCCCTTAGTATCACCTTAAGATAATTTATGTTCCTCCTAAATTACTTTTTTTGCCTATTACACATGCTATGGTTCTATTATCCTAAAATAATGATTAGTATTCTATAATAGTTCTCTATTAGAAAATTATTTTAGTTAATAAGACATCATTTAAAATGCATTATTCAATTTTTAGTTGTTTATTTGTATTGGGCTTTTGATACACATTATTCTACCAGTAATCATTATCTTCAATGACAAACACACTAAACTCATTCTTTCCTTCCTTTATTTTTCAATGTTTTCATCACATTTCAAAAAATGTAGCAAACTCGGTCCAATAGCTCTAACGACAAACAATTCAATGCATAGAACTTCACAGTAGATAATTCTGAAGCGTGGTCCCCTCAGCATTTATAAGGACAAGGCTGGATTTTCAGCCAGAAAACATGGTTTGAGTCCTGGCCAATTATTAACTTAGGGTGAAAGTCACTTTACCTCTCTGAGGCTCCATTCCATTATTTGTCAAATGGGAATAGGATATTATATTCGGTCTGTATCACATGACTATTGTAGAGATCAAAGGAAAAATATTGTATTGAAAGTGCTTTAATAAATCTCTTAAGTCCTGTAAAATGTAACAAAATAAAAGCTACTATAAAAGCTGATGCAATAGAATAAATTATTCTGGATCTTAGTGAAATATTTTACCTGATTTGGGGGGAAAAATCTGTTCCAATACAGTTCCATTCAGTTAATAATGCAAGTGGTAGGATCTTGCTTTAAACTCTAACCAATGTAATATAAAGAGCACAAACTTGGGTGGCAATGAGACTGAAATACAAACCCTGGCTCTGCTACTAATACGTTATGTAAACCAGGCGAGGTCTTTACTTTGTGAGCCTCAGTTTTCTAACCTGTAAAGCAGGGATAAGAACCTACCTCTTAGTATGACTGTGAAAATTAGGTGATATTAAATATGTCAAGTGCCCAGCAGAGCAGCTGGCACTCAGTGGATCCTTGAGAAATGCCCATTTGCTCTAGCCTCCTCTGAGATTCCTCATAAATATGGGAATGGAGATAGAGCCTGTTCTCTCACAGTGCCTACTTCTTCAAGGCGAACTCACTCAATATATGGTTGATAAATGGGGGAATGACATTAGTATAATGGTTCTCATATGACCTTTTCCTGGGATATTTATGTCCTAAAGCAATAAGGGGCAAGATTTCTTACAATTAAAGAGAAAGCCTTAGCATCTTAAGAAGACCTTAAGGAAAAAGTTGGAATTGACAGAAAAGCCTTTCTTTAGTGCAAGTAGTTGCTGGTTTAGTGGTTTCCAGAACCACTATATTTTCCACTCTGTTACCTGGTAAAGCTGAGACAAAAAATTGAGGAGACTATGAAAGCATGTCCTTTATGTTAAATTATAATTTTTTGGACAAAGAAGTCTATACTCTGGGTCAGATTTTTAATTTTAATGAAACTGATCTCTGTGAGACGGGAATGCCCCCCCTCCGACCCCCGCCCAGGACCTATTTCTCCAAGGAGGAGGCACAAAATCCAGGTTTTTGGTTGCAAAGGATTGACTGACTTATGTAAAGGCAGGTTTTAATTTACCTGTGTTGCTATTTTTATTAGGATTGTTGTGGATTTTTACATTTTGAGTGGTCTTCTCCAAATGCAATTTTTTCCCTTAGTCTCTGTTATTTTATTGTGCAATTTGCAGAATGTGAGGTTTTTCAAATATATATATATGACATTATAGCAGAAAGCCTGTATTAGGAAATTAGAGTCCATTCAGTCACCTACAGGAAGCATATGCTCCATTTAGGTATAATAAATAGTTGAACCATCACTAGGTCTAACCATTTGAGACAGGGAATATTTTTAGAATTTTTAATAAGATCAAAATGAAAGCAATTATGTTCGAATATATATGTGAGTCAAAGGAAAGGAAAAAATGTGAGTCACTAGAATGCCTTTCAACTCATGTGATTGATAACATCAGCTTCACATCCTAGAGTTTATAGGAACTGGGTCAGGGCCCTGTTGGGGTGAGGGGGAAACCTAGCCAGGCTCCAGACCACCACCCAGCTTCAATCACAGAAGCTCCTCTCTTCTCTGTTTTAGATTGAACTAACACCGAGGTTTCCTTTCAGACGAGGGTTTTTGAAGACTATAGGTCATTAAATGTGATGACAATGGGTCATTTGCGGTCAATATTTCTGTCCCACCAATCGTCCTTTTTCCAGGCCTAGAAGAGACTCTACAGATCATGACCAATGTTGGTCTTTAAGGAAGATTCAGAAAAATTTTATTACATTTCAAGAACTTCAAAGCTAGGATATTGTCCATATTGCACTTTCTTCACCGCCTGCATTTGAAGTTATGGTAAAAATGCGTGGGGCACTCCTCACTGGCTTCTCTGTAAGAACAACTTCAAAAGGAAATGCCATTGCTTGGTCAGAGAACTCCTTTAGATATCTGATCATTTGAAAAGAAGATTTTTAAGAACTTTTTATTTGGATAAAATTTCCCTCCCAAATTTTAATGAAGACATCTACACTATGGTAAGATTTTTAATTTTGTCCAAACCAATCTCTATGAGGAGTGACTGCCTTCCAAGACCTGCGGTCCATGGTCTAGTCTTAATCCTCATGTCTCTTCAGTCTCCTTCAATCTAGAATATTTCCACTGTCTTTCTTTGTCTTTGATGACATTCACATTTTTTTTTTTAAGAGCACATTTTTTTTTTTCATTAATAGAACATTCTTCCTTTGAGGCTTTCTGGTATTCTTCATAATTAGATTCAGGTTCTACATTCTTGGCCACAGTCTTACATTAAGTGATATGTGTCCTTCCTAAGGTATCATATCTCAAGACACAGGATGTCCATGTGCCCCCTCGATGGACTTACTGATCTTCATCACCCGATCAAGGTTTGCTCCAACTTCTCCAATGTATATTTACATGTAATATATATTACATATTGTTTTCTCTTGTAACTGATAAGCAGTCTCTGGGAAGAGAGTTAGGCTATGTAAATATCTTGCTCTTCATCAAAATCCCTCCTCCCACTTCCCCAGTTTTAACATCCACTGATGATTCTTATCTGAACCAGTCAGTACTACCATGGCTGCAAAATGACCTTTTCCAACTACAGCCAGCAGGCCAGCACTTGTCACTGACAAGGGAATATTTTGGATGCTAGTTCCATAACCCAATAAAATGTTTTTTTGTCTTGCTTGGAAATTCAACCTAATAACATTCTGAAGATCACACTCTCTATGATTTTTATCTGAGAACTTTTGGAATGACCTTTGGCTAAAAACATTAAGATTCTCATCTGTCCCCAGGTTGCCAATCCCTGTTTTAGGTTATGACCTTTCAGACTGGTCTTGTCCCATCACTCTGCCCACACCTTTGATCTAGATAGTCTGATTTACTTGAAGGGAGGTCAGATGAGGCAGGTAGGCAGACAAGCTCCAATCTGTCGCACAAATATGCTGGCTCATTAATTCCTGGTTCTCTGCCTCATGGTTGCTCTGCTCCAGAGCTAAGATGCCCTGCCCTCTACCTCCACCTGTCCTAACCTCACCCATCCTTTGCCACAGGTAGTAAAATACAGACCTGGAGGGCTCAGAAATGTGAAAGTCTGAGAGGCCCAAGAGATACTGAAATGTTCCTACAGGATATAGAACCCCTGGGAGGCTCTCCACCAAGCCCAGATGAGCAGTCTCTGCTTACCATGTGCAGAGGCCACGGATCTTGGGAAGTTGTGAGAGCTTCTCTTGACTTGTGGTTGAGGATTATCTCCTGAAACTTTTAGGCTCCTATAAAACACTGGGTTCCCAGGCCTTGGGAGACCATGGATCTGGTGGAAATGGGAATTCTTTTGGAGGGGCTCACAGTTCAACAGCCCCAGATAAAATGGGTTCTGAACTCTCTGAAGAGAAAGTCTTAGGCTTCAGCAGGGGATGCTTCCATGACTCTCACAATTCCAGAAAATTCTGGAACAGAGGCCTGGCAGTTCTAGACAGAGCTTCAAGGCTATGGTGAGATTAGGAAGGCCTTAGTGAGTGGGGCTGGTGATAACAGCCACTAAGTGCCACAGCAAAAAAGTCAAGTTCAAGGTTGGAGTAGCAGACACTGATGGGTCTCTCCTTCCCACTGTGAAGAACCCAGCTGCCTTTGGGACCACCATATGGTCAACCCATCTCTGGGCTCGCATGGGCCCAAGCAGGACAGGCAGGCAGGCAGACCAGGGGTTTAGACCCACCAAGTTGGGAGAAAGCTAAGTCTGGGAATGCGGGAGGACCTCCAGGAGTTGGTTTTTCTAAAGAATGGGAAAACAGCATAAATCCTAAAGTAGATCAGAAAATAGATTAGTCAAGAGAAGGAACAGATAAGATGCAAGCAGCATTGGCTAAAGTCTAAATCAAGCTGGGGTCCCAGTACACCCCAAGCAAGTTCTGTAGTGCAGGCCGAGGTAGGACAACAGAATCCGAGGCCAAAAGAATGAGAGGTTGGGAACAACCTTGGGCAGCTCAGCCCACGGTTCAGCCCCCCACCGCCCCCCACCACCATGCTCTCAATGCTGCTCATACAGCCTGTACCAGCTTTCACATCAGTGCCCTCATCCAGGCTGTTCAGTGGCTCTTCAAAGCCTCTGCCACATGCCTCGTGGTCTCACCCGGCCCTGCATCCTTCTCTCCCAGCAGCCGGTTTGGCTTCCTCTTTTATCACAGCATCCCAGAGCTTTCGTGCGCTGCTCAGTAAGTGTTTGTGGAGTGAATTAAGAAATTAATTAATGAGTGACACACATATGCCTGAAGATCTGAGATACCAAGTAGGAGACTGGTCAGTGTTGACTAGAGCAGAAGCCTGTGGACCCAGGGAGAGAGATGGCTGTCCCAAGACAGCTGGGCTCTACACAGCAGGAAGAAGATACCATTCAGTTCCTGCTCTTCCAGCCTGGACTTGACCCTTGCCCTGAGGCTCTTAGTGACTGTTATCACTGGCCCCCCTCCCCAGACTTATGCCTGTCATAACCCCCACTCCCTCCCCCCACATCTGGGGAGGACTGATCCCAGACCAGGCAGGGAGAAGGGACTCATCGGTCCAACTTGAAACGTCAGCCCATCTGAAAAAAGGGACCCAAAGAAGTCTCCAGAATGCTGTATTTTAAAATATTATGGTTTTATTTTTAAAAGCAATGCTTAAAAACATCAAAAAAAAAAGTATGTTTAAAGTAAAAAGTGAAAAAGACTTTCCCTTCCCAATCCCCAGAAGTCACTGTCATGAATAGTTTGGTGTGTTTCCACCCCCAGCTTGTGTGTGTGTGTGTGTGTGTGTGTGTGTATTTATATTTTTAATGGTCTCAGAAATGGTCTCAATATACATACCAATCCATTCATCACCTTGCTTTGTCACTTAACAATGCATCATGAACATGAACTTTTCCCCTCTTAGTACCTTACTTCCTGCCTTTGGAAACCTTTTGCTGCTGCTCCTGTAGGTTTCTCAGATTCTTTCTCAGGCACCCTTTGTATGAATGAGCTGTATAAACTATTTAACAAGCTCTCTTTTTTAACAAGCTCTCTTTGATGGCCATCTAGGTAGCTTCTGATGTATTATTTCAAACAATGCTTCAGCGAATATTCCTAAGGAGATGCCTCTGCACACTTATATAGATAGTTCTATAAAATTAATTTCAAGAAAAAAATTACTGGGCCAAAGAATTTGCACATTTAAAAATTTTTTAAAGTAACGTCAAACTTAAAGAAAAGTTCCCAGAATAATACAAGCAATATCCACATAACCTTTGCCCAGATTCTTTACTTATTCTTATCATTTCACGCCATTTCTTTGTTATTTGCCTGCTTCCGACCAAAAATTGTTTTTTTCCTAAACTCTTGGAAGACATGCTGCATACATCATGGCTTTTATCCCCAGAAGGTAACACATACTTCAGTGTGTATTTCTGTATTTCCTAAGAATAAGGATATTCTCTTAATAACTGTAATATTACCAATGTCAACTTAATTTAACATGAAAAAAATACTTTTATCAAATCTACTGTCTGTATTCTAATACTGTTAACTGACCCCCAAATGTCCTTTTTAGCACTTAGAGGTTGTTAAAGCCTCTTTTAATCTGGAACATTTTCACAGTCTTTCTTTATTTTTTATGATATTGACATTGTTAAAGAATACTGCCCCTATTTTTAATAGAAGCTTCCTCTTTTGGGGTTTGTCTGATCTCTCCTCATGATTAGACCCAGGCTCTGTATCATGCATTGCATAAATGATGGTGTGTGCTTCGCAGGGTACCACATCTGAACACATGATGTTCATCGGCCCCTCATGGTGATGTTAAGAACTGCATATTTTAAATTCTGGTCGGAAAAAGTTCATTTCCCAAAACTTTTTTGCCAGTGTCTACTCCTGCCACAGTTTGTGAGATTTCTGCACAGCCCTATCCCTTTCCTTGTGCAGGCACCACCACCAGTCTTCTCAACGTATGCCGGGTCAGTACACTGTGCTTGTTAATGCTTTATTGTAAAAAGAAAGCAATACATTTTTTTTTTCTCATTTCATTTTGAGATACTCTTTAGTATTCTTATGCCTCAACAAAGGTTCCCCAAACATCAAAAATGCAGTAGACTCCCATGGTCTTTTGTAGCCCCAAACTCATTGGGACTTGGACAGTGTGAGTGTGACAATGGCACAGGCAGGATGGGACCCTTGACTGAGAGTTTGGGGCTCCACGCTCTGTAAAAGCAAAACAGAAACCAGTCCTTTTATCCCCCACTTTGGGAGAGAAAAGATGCCCCTGCCCTCCATAGGCAGGGACATTTATCTCCATTTATGTTTCCATCTTCTTTCCTATAATCTGCTATGAGGAAAAGGCAGCACGGGATTGGGAGTTGAAGGATCGGTTTCGAGTGTTGCCACCACTTTCTATCAGGTGTGGACTCGTGGCCACCCTCCTCGCCTCCCCCGGTTCACATAACTGATGAGGAAGGGACTCAGGAGGAGCTGGCCTCCCCGAATGGTCTTTGGGGCTGGCCCTGCCCTCCCTGGCCTCCCTCACTGCCACCAGAGAGGACAAAGCGGCCCGGGGAACAGGGCTCCTGCCGGGAGACAGGCGGAGCAGCCTCACTCACACATTTCACACGCTGCCCGCATCAGCCAGCAGCACCTCGTATGCCCCTCTGAGATAATTAAGCATTATTATCCCTATTGGCAGGTGGAGACAGGGAGACAGAGTGGTTCAGTGACTTGGTTATAACTGCTGGGATTGTTTGAGGGCGAAGCCGTGCCAAGAAGGGAGTGCAGTGCAGGAGGCCAGAAGAACTTAAGCTATTTAATGTGACTGATTATTTTAAAATAGCTGCTGGAAGGTGGGGGCCGGAAGAGGGGCTAGAGGCGTGGCCAGTGGACATCGGTGAGGCACCAGAAATTACCCTGTGAATAAGGAATAGACCTAGTATACCTGTGAAAATGGGTTGCCACAGTCTGTCAGATGCTTACAGGAGAGGAGGGAAAACATTGAAGGCTTAGTCAGCTCAGTGAGGACGAGGAATAAACCCCTCAGCTTCCCACAGAGCTGGACAGAGGTCCCCAGGATGGGCGTGTAGACAGACCATCCACCCTACCGGCACCCTCCCCTCTCGGCTCAGCGTCTGGAGCCCTGCCACGTTGCCCTAGGAGGTGTAGCCCTACCTCAGAGTGGCAGGAAGCCCCGAGTGTCACCATGCACAGAGGTGGGAATAGAATGGGAGAAGAGTGGGTGCCTGCCTGAGGGTCACAGGGGAGACACTTGGGACAAAGGTGGGGAAGCCATCACGTCCTGTTGACAGAGACAGGAGCCACAGAGACCTGGTACCAGGTGTCATTAGTGAGGCAAACAGATACACTAGAAAAGGAGAGGATAACTGTGGTCTCTAAGGGCGAGGCAGACAGGCAGCAGTGAAGCTGTGGCGATGGCAGCTCCAGGGAAAAGCACAATTCCTGCCATGTTCAGAAAAGCAACCAATACACCCTGGACCGGCCCGGGAAGGGAAGGGTAGAGAGCAGGGTGACTGGCAGCCTCCTCCTCAGCCCTGACCATCCCGTTTGCTGGCCCTCCCTGCCAACCTTGCCATTCCGAGGTCACATAGAAGTTCACCCTCCCACCCCACCCTCTTGGGGCCCAGGCTTTTGGGGGTTGCACCAGGAGAGACTAAGCCCCATCATCCCTGCCAGCTACCACTGTGGAATGCCCCACAGAGTGCCCTCCTCAGGGCAGAAGTGGTTTTGTTCTCTTTGCCTCTACTGACCCTGACTTTGCCCGGAGAGGGTACGCACTGCCTGCTTGTTGAATGAATGAAGGCAGCATGTGAATTTTTAGCCCTTGTCTCTCCACCCTTTCTTTTTAATTATAAACTTGAGAAATACTGTGTGATAAAAAAATATATATTTAAATGCCCACATCTCAGCCATCAGGGGCTATTTTGGGGGTGGATAATAAAAGACAGCTGTTTGCCCTGACAGTATAGTACAGAGAAACAACGTCTGTTTGGTTGAAGAACAGGTTTTGTTTTTTTTTTTTTTCCAGCTGGGAAACGTCACCAAGTGGCCTTTCTGTTCTTCACACATGAAACACACACTATCATCCGCATATTTTTAGTTAATTTATGTCCAAATAGGCCTTCCTCTCGCTGCTGGAAAATGATGTTTGGGCTGCAATTACCTTTCCAGCATCTCACAGAAGGGTTTCAGCGCTCACAAAGCTCAGGGGAGAGGCGGCACGTACCCCACCGACTGTAAATCTCTCCATTTGTAGCCATTCAAATCACATATTTTATTACTAGTACAAAATACGTTGTGTCATTCATTTTGGAGGAGCAGCTAATGCTTCAAGAAAAGCTTTGAAAAACATTCTATTTAGAAACAATTTTGTCTGCAGCCAATGCATTGTGTCTTTTGGGGTTGTCTTTTCTCCCAGCCCTTCTCTCTGTTCTGTGTGCCATTTGCATGACAAATGAGATCATCCTCTCCAAAAGCTCACCTGTCCATGCAGCCGGTTTCCCACCTAAAGTTCTAATTCTCTGTATGTTGCATCATAATCCTTAGCCTGGTAATAAATTACAGTGTCACCATCAAGATTGTGGCTTCTGGAAAGAAATAAGCAGCGGGGCCAGATGAACTCTCTCAGAAGATTGAGAGACTGTTTTCATGCAAATTCCTGGCATCCTGGGGAACTAGAAACAGCCTCTTTATTATATAGACTCAGTTGCAATCCAGCAGCCAGAAGCCATTTCCACTGGCTCTTAGAAGCCGGTAATGCTCAGAGAAAGAAAACCTTTTTGGCAGAAACTTCTCTTTCTTCTTGGCTGATATGGGTCTTATCTGGAAAAATCACTTTGCTCATTAGGTTGGGCAAAATGGGTCAGTGTACTTTCCAGAGTGCTTTTAAATAGAGACATTCATTCTAAATTACCTTCTTAATTTAACACTTAGAATCACGTTAGATCTCTGGGTCCAAAGCAGTGGGCAGTGACTGGGGAGGAGGAGGAGCGCGTGTCCCGTGGATGCGCCCTAGGGCAGGGCCATCTGTGTCTGAACTGTCTACAGAGGGCTGCACGGAGCCAAGGCTGGCCAACCACATGGTCAGGATGGTCACTGCTTCAAGGGGAGTGTTCAACCTGCCACTCCAGAGGGCCACTTGCTATATGTGATGTGAACTTCACCCCAATTCACCCTCCATTTCCCTTGAGCCATAGATACACTGGACAGAAACTTTGATGAAGCCAGCTCATTGCCTTTTTCCCCATCATTTTAAGATCTTTTGATCATTTTAAGATCATTTTAAGATCTCATCACTCATTAGTCATGGCAGCATTCCTTGCGGAGCCCAGATGAAGCCTCAGAATCCTTCTCAACCCAGACATTAACAATGACCAGAGTTGGTATATGAGACTTCACTCAGTCCATGACTTATGCTGGATTGATCTATGCCAGTGGTTCTTAAAGTGTAGGAACCACACTGAGAATTTGTTAGAAATGTAAATTCTCAAAGCCAATCCCAGAACTAGTACATTTGAAAGTCCAGGTTAGGGCCCTGTGATGTGTGTTTTAACAAGGCTTCCAGGAGAGTCTGACACACACTCAAATTTGAGAACCACGGCTGCAGGCCGGTGCTTGTGACTAATGACTGCTCATTAGAATCACCTGAAGCATGTTAAAACTTACCAATACTTGAGCACCACTCCCAGAGTTTCTGAAGAAATTAGAACACCCACTGGCATTAAAAAATAATAATAACCTTCCCCAGAGTGATTCCCAATGGATAACCAAGCTTGAGAAGCACACGCTAGGCTTTCTGGGTATGTCAGGAAAAGGGATATTGACATGGCCTTCAGCTACCGTTGTGCAATTAAGATGGAGCTCCCCAGGCCTGGAGTGGCCACCTGGGTCTGTGGACACTGCTGGTGGCGTGAGGGTGGCTCTCCCTCAGGCATGTCACGCCTCTCCAGTGAGCAGGGGCAGTGATGTGGCTCCGGCGTCATCAGCAGAGCTGCCTCCTGACTGTCGTCCTCGTTTCCACATCAGTGGAGATGCCAAGGGTCTGTCCCTTGAAGCCCTCATGCCACAGCACTCACACTGCTCAGCAAAGGGCAGTCCTTCAGGGAGTAGACTGGCCGGGTCTGAGCAACAGCACTGAGGAAGCATTACAGAGGACCCTGCGATTTATCTGCTGGGCTTCCACCTAAGCGTTAGAGGTTTTCCTCACCCGCAATAGTAGCCCATGGTGGACCTGCCACCTGGGAATTTAACGACAGTATTTTTAAACTAGTGCCTGATAAAATGGCATACACTCAATGTATTCATTCCTAGGGCTGCTGTAACAAAGTACCACAAACTGGGTGACTTTAAACAGCAGGATTTTTTTTTTGTTTTCTCTCCCAGTTCTGGAGCCTAGAAGTCCAAAATCAAGGTGTTGGCTGGGTCACATTCCCTCCAAAGTCTCCAGGGGGGAGTGTGGTCCACGCCTCTCTCCTCGTCTCTGGTGGTTGCTATCAATCTTTGCAGTTCCTTGCCTTGTAGATGCATCACTCCTCTCACTGCCTCCATCTTCACTTGGAATTCTCTCCTACATCTCTGTGTTTTCACATGGCCTTCTTATAAGGACACCAGTGGCTGGATTTAGGGACCACTCTAATCTGGTATGACCTCATCTTTTACTTTATGTTACCGAGCAAAGGGCTTGCTGCCTGACATGCATAGAAGCCCATACTGTGGAACCAGCATTTGAGAAAAGAAAAGGCTTTATTGTGAGGTCGATCAGCAAGGAGACAGGAGGCAAGGCTCTCAAATCTGTCTCCCTGATCCAGGGCTGGGTCACAGTGTTTCGAATTAGGGGAGGATGGTTGGTATGTGGAAGCACTGGTGGGGCAGGTTTTGATTGGAGGGCTTTTGAACTTGGCCATTTATGGTAAGGTATGGTAAAGGGGCTTCAGCACCGGTCTTCATGGACCGCGAACCTGAACCCTTAGCTTCTGAAAGGGTTCCAGCATTCAGGTCCCAGTCATGTCCCAGTTCTTTGGTTCTGTGGGCTGGAGAAACTTTGGTTCCGGGTGTTATTTGAGATCACACATTTCTCCTCTGTGTATGCTTCAGCTGCACGACTTGCGGTTTTGTTCTGTTGTCTCTGAAAAACAGCTCAGTATACTGCTAGAAACAGAATAGGGCCAGTTTGGGGCTGGTTCTTTGGTTACAGTTACATCCCCAAAGACCAGATTTCCAAATAAGATCAGGAGTTTAAAAGTTGAACGTATCTTTTTGGGGGGGGGGCATAAATCAACTCACAACACTCAATAAATTCTTGTTTAATGGTAACAATAATATACTGGGTGATTTACGTATATATAATGTTGGATCTTCAAAACAACCCTAATATGTTTTATACATTACAAACCTATTCGAGAGTGAGCATTGTGAAAGTCAGGACCATTGTGTGATGGTCTCAAGTCATAAACCTATCACTTCAAGGGGATTCCTCATACTGCACGATTCCAATGATTCTGTGATCACGATACTCAATATTCATGAGTGTCTGGATTCCTGTTATGTCCCTGCTGAGACTTCCTCTCACACGTGATGGGGGAGAAACGTACTGTAGCCGCGCCCAGACACACAGAAGCATTCTCTAGGATAAGTAACTAGCAAGGGAAATCAGTGCTATGCTCAGACTTTAGCCTGGAAAACTCCACAATTGGGTGGGTTCTAGAAACGAAAGCTACGAGCTGTGCCTATCTAATGTCACTGTGGCAAGGCAGTGAGCTGTCCGGATGGCACTGGGGATATCCTTCACTCCTTGAGAGTGGGGTTGAGTCTCGTCACTGCCAGGTTCCCAGCAGAGTGCCAGGCAGAGTGGGTGCTGCATAGATGCTTGTTGCAGGCTGGCTGAGGCTGAGGGACTAAAGTACCTCTATGCTGAAACCTTCTACCTGTTGGCGTCACTCCTGGTGGCAGGTGTAGATGTAAGTTATCAGCAGGTGCCCCTGCAGATGGCTAGGTTAAAATTAATCTGCTGCCAGACGTCATCTCCTAGTTTATCAAATTACATACACACATGCACACACACAAAGCACACACACGATCTTTATAGTTTGTCTCATATCTGAGTTAAGGCATGATTATTCTGAAGCAAACTTTTAGAGATGTTAAACTTTTGAAGAATTTCTGGGCAGCACAACCATTCAATGCCAAGCTTTGCCTGGAAGCTCAGTGTATGAAGTACACTGACAGCAGTGAGATGCCTCTCCCTCCTCGGCCCTTCTCCATCCCCCACGCCCCAACAATGTCCCCCTGATGCAGCTCTGGGGGAACCAGGTCCCTGCTGAATGCACACCTGTGCGTTCAACATCCCTGGGGGCATCGAGTCATCTGGTGCTTGGAGGAACCTGTGCAGGGGACAAACGCTCTCTTCAAGCCCAGTGTTGGCCCCTCTTGCCCACATGAGCACAGATTCCTTCCAGAGAGTCTCGCCTGTTCTCCATCCCCTGAGAATTCTTCCCTCATGCTTCTTCCCATCCAACAGAGCAAACCACTCCTTCCTTATGCCCCTTCCTCATGCCTGCATTGGTAGTAACTGGGACACTCAGAGAACTTTGCAGTCACAAGAATGCCTTGGCCTTGGACTTTCCAGTCCAGACTTCTCTTCTGGCAAGAAGACTTCCCTCACTAACAGAAGCCCTGGTGGCTGCAACACCATCCCACTTCCTTTTCTCCTAGTTCTCTGCGTGGAGCTGGTCACCATCCTCTACATTAATAGATTTCCTTTCATGTAATTGAAGATGGGTTAAATAATCATCACCATAATTACCTCTGAGCATCAGAAGGCAACGCTGATGACATGATGTTTGAAAGGCTGAGAGGAAATCGAAAACTCCCAGAAGGGAAACACCCATCCCCGTGCTCCCCTGGCTGCCTTGGAGGTCAGCAGCCCCTGCTCTCATGGCGGAGGGCCGGTGGTGACAAGCTGTCACCTGCCTGTCCGGCCACTCTTCTCAAAGGCTCTGCCACCTGCTGGGATGGGGGCGGGGTGGTGACAGGCCAAACTCCGTGTTCAGTGAGGCCCAACAGCGCAAGGTGGCAGGAGGGCTGAGGCGCGTCAGTGGACCTGGCACTGCTACTTGACATGCAGGAGGGAGGGCTCAACAGCTGTCACCAGTGGCCCCTGGGGTCTGTTCCAGACTCGGGAGAGAGGACACCTTCAGACTCCCACATTTCCTCTTTGAAATTCAGAAGAATCACACTTTCGTCTCCCCTCCCTCCTCTCTCTGACACAAACAGATGCATAAAAGATAAGCCCTAACTCTCTTTTACCCACAGACCCACACAGCCAAGTTTTCTCTCAGTCTCTCTGTCACACACACTGGTAAGTTCTCACTCACAGAGTCTCATTCCCTCTGTCTCTCACACACACACACACACACACTCACACACTCACACTGCTCTCTCCTACCTCAGGTAACCCAGGTGTAGTGAGAGACCAGAAACCGCTCCCCTCTGGGGGAGCCCCAGGCCCCCTCCAGGTGTGGCAACACCACCTCCCCTAATGGGGACACACAGCATGGCGTCCCTGCGCTCCCTGTTCGCTGGCTGAGTTTTCCACCTCTCTTCCCAGCCATGGTACCGAGGAGATAAAGCCAGTAAATTCATTCATGTTTTGGGGAATGGTGAGAACAGGGCCTCCTGTTGCCTCGCAGCCCAAGCCTGCCCTCCAGGCATTTGTCATGTTGCTGGCATTTGAGCTGAGGATGTCTCCCACCACAAAAGCCTGCCATCGTCCTGGGAGAAATCAGGGCTGTCTTCTTGGCAGAAAGCTGGATGTGTGCCTGGGGAGGTCGGGGCCAGACAGCCTTTATTCCTCCCAGACCCTGGGTAGGAAACCAGATAAAAATACACTTTGCAGTTTGCTCCTTTTTCTCTCACTCGTGCTCAGATTAACCACTTATACATTTTTTTAAATAAATTTATTTATTTATTTAGTTTGTTTTGGCTGTGTTGGGTCTTCGTTTCTGTGCGAGGGCTTTCTCCAGTTGTGGCAAGCGGGGGACACTCTTCATCGCGGTGCGCGGGCCTCTCACTATCGTGGCCTCTCTTGTTGCGGAGCACAGGCTCCAGACGCGCAGGCTCAGTAGTTGTGGCGTACGGGCCCAGTTGCTCCGCGGCATGTGGGATCTTCCCAGACCAGGGCTCGAACCCGTGTCCCCTGCATTGGCAGGCAGATTCTCAACCACTGTGCCACCAGGGAAGCCCCCACTTATACATTTTTGAGGTATTTTTGCTAAAGTCCAACACATGTCTCTGGTGATTTGAACAGATCGTGGAAACGGTCAGTATAAAAATAGCCTCCTTCATCCGAGGCAGGAGGCAGATGAGAAGGGGAAGGAGATAGGGAGCTGCAGGTCTCATAGCCCAGGCATCACAACGGGGCCGTGGGAGTGAAGTCCAATATTTGGCCTGGAGAATTGGAAATGAGGATCATTTGCTCTAGAGAATGATGAACTCTACCCCCGTAAGTGGCATCAGTGCCCTACAGAGCTGCTCTGCTCTCTGCTCCCCTCTATTTCCCCCGTGAGAATTCCACGCTCTAGCCATCCTGCACTGCTGGCAGTTACCATCTTCTCCGTTACCCCAGCATCTGCACGTGCTCCTCTCCGCCTGGACTTCCCTCCTCCCCACACTCTGCCTGATTAACTAGTTACCACGTGTACAGCATGGACCCTCTCTGCCAGGCCCTGCCCCAGCACTAGACAGATCGTAATCCACTTATCCTCATGATGACCTGACTATGTAAGTGCGATCATTACCCCCATTTTGACAGTGAGCTACAGAGGCACAGAGAGGTTAGGTAACTTGCCCTAGGTCACACAGGTAGAAAGGGACAGTACTGGTATCCACACGTGGTCAAAGGCTCCAGGAAACTGCCCTTCTGACTGCTCCTGGCCACCTTCCCTGACCCCTTCCTATGTCAGGGAATTTCCTCTGGTTCTCAGAACACCCTGTATCCCCCTCGGCCTCACCCTCACCACTTTCCACCTTGTTAACAATATGTATTAAGTTTCTGTTTTCTTGTCTGCCTCCCCATGCCTGCCCAGCTTGAGGGCAGGGCCCCTGGCTGAGCTCAGCTCTGGGACACCAGCTCCTCAAATAGGGCCTGGCACAAAGCAGTGCTTCTTGCCTATTTGTTGACGGGGTGCATGTATGGATGGATGGATATCAACCCCTTAGGTAAAGAAAACAGGCCAAGTTCTGGCAGACAAACCAAGGGCCAAGCAGAGAGTCAAGTTGGAAACTCCCAGGGTGGGATTGGAGGGTAAAATGAAGAAACAAACCTAAGAGCGGCCCTTTAGAAAAATGTGTCTGCAGCTCTGGACGTCGACCTGCACAGAAGGGCAGGGAGGAGAGCCAGCATCTATCCGCTCTGGGCCCAGTAAACTCAGTGCAGCTGGGGCTGCCTACAGGCTGCAGAGTGAGGAAAACCTGTCGCCCAGGGGTGGAGCACGAGGCAAGTGGGGCAGAGGGGCGGCGCAGTGTGATCCCGTAGTCAGGGGTGTCCCAGGAGGTATTACCGATCGCTACCTTCGTTTCTGCTTGTTTTGCTCCCTTCTGGCCCAAGTGTCGTGACTCATACATGCTGTGGGACAGCAGAGCATCACCTGCCTGTCACGGCGCACGTGGCCCATCTCACGCAGTATCGTGCGGTAGTGCTTTTCTGCCAGTTTCACTCGCTCCTCCCACCCACAGTGATGTTAGAATCAGGACGTAGGGAATGGGGGGTAAGTGCAGCCTCAGCCCCAGTTGCCACCTCTCGTGCAGTGCTATGTGCCCACATGCGGCATGAGATGGCCCAGCCCCGCAGGTCCCCCTGCCTGGGGGCACCAGCTGTCCTAATTCACGAAATGTCTGGGCGGGGGTGGAATGGAAGGACACATGTGCCCACTTTATTCTCACGCACCTTCAGCTAGGAACCCTACGGTTGGGCTGACCAGGCTTCTCCTTCCCACAGGGAGGCAAGATCCCCGTGAGATGGACGGCTCCAGAGGCCATCGCCTATCGCAAGTTCACGTCTGCCAGCGACGTCTGGAGCTACGGGATTGTCATGTGGGAAGTCATGTCGTTTGGAGAGAGACCCTATTGGGATATGTCCAACCAAGATGTGAGTGTCAGTGGCACCTGGCTGCTACAACCTTTACCCCAGGGGTCCCACAGGCCATGGCATTCCAAGCCCACCTATCTGTTTTCTGCTTGGGGCCTCAGAACGTGAACGTGAGGTGTCCAGGGCAGGGGATATTGGATCCCCTTGGCACCAATGTTTGAACTAATCAAAGAGCCCAGCATGACCCCAAAGCCTGTAAAGATGCCCAGGCCAACCCAGGAGACAATGGGCTGGTTCTGAATGGCCAGGAACCATGAATAGATCAGGCCCAAAGTTAATCAGGAAATGCTACCCCACTTCAGAGCTCCATCATCACGTGTAAAAGAAGGGAAGCAGTGCTGGTGGGAGGGCGGGCCTGGCTTCCAGGCTGCTCTGCTCTGCCAGATGTGCTGTGTTGAGCCAGCTGCAGCTTCTGTCTGGGACTCACACCTCTCCACTTTAAAGAGAGGAATTAATCGTAAAGGCCCTTCTTTCCTGAGAATCCGCTCTTCTGGGAGTCCGTGTCACCTGTCAGTGAAGGATGTGCTGAGTGAGAGTCCCAAAGCTGGTCAGCTTCAGATGGGTCTCAGAAGGGGACTTGTCTGAGTGAAGGTCAGCAACACCCCTCCAGGCCACTCACAAGGGACAGGGGGAAAGGAAAGGGCCATCTGAGATGCTTTAAGCAGAGACCTTCTGGGGAGGTGTTCTAGAGGGGACCCTTTGCTCCATAATTACTAAAAGGTAGGAAGCCTTTGAGGACGATTTTCTTTGGTAAGGTCCCAGTCAAAATCCTACCTGGATTCCCCCACTGCCTTGGACCCTGGGCTGTTCCCCAGGACCACTCCTCCTTTGTGTTCTGAATACATGCCCTCCCCTTGGAGAGTCTGCAGTGCCTGTGTTACCTCTGTTCTCTGCTTGCTCTTCCCATCACCTTGGGGGACAGTTATTATCTTTCCCAACTTCCAAGCAAGAAGAGGCAGGGCTGGCCCAGTCCAGATGGGGAAACCAGCCACCCCATAAGCACCTACGTAGTGGGTGGGCTCTTCGTTACTCGTAAACTGGAGAAGTCTGCCCCCAGACAGCCCTCTATCCAGACAGACGTTCCGAGCCATGGCTGTCGCTCATAAGGTTGAGAAAGGTGGTGCCCTGGGGCTCCAGAAAACACTTTCCAATGAGCCAAAATGGGAGCTGGGTGCTGCCATGACAGTGCCTCCTGCTCCCAAGGGTAGAGTGGCTTCAGCCCAGAGCAGGTGAAATGGCTGCATCCTTAAACAGGTCCTGCTGCCGACCATGTGTGGCATCTAGATCCTCTATTATCTCCGATTATCCATGCTTTGCCTCTGCTCCTGTAGCGTGTCGAATCAGTAAGTGTCGGAATTGATGCCAAGGCTGCTTTCATGAAATCAAGTGCACCCTGGTTTTGTCCATACTGTCAGCTAGATGAGTAATAAACGTTAGCCAGAAAACGCAGACCCATTTTGTCCTGCCCAGAGACTGTAATCCAATTAAGCACAATTCAGCACACATGGAATGGATTATGAAACTCTCTGACAGGCAAGATTTGACATTCAAGATATTCTCAGCAAATGCATTCACCTCTGCTGAAAACAAATGGAGTTTCTGATATTAGACTTCCAGAATTCCCAAATAATTTATTCAATGCACACTCAGGGTATGCTAACTGTGACTAAGCATTGTACTTGCCGGGTCTATTCTTGGGGGGTTTATAGCCCAGTGGCACATACACAGGGTTGTAGAAACATTTTGGGAGGAGGTAAGGAAGGTTTCCAGATATTTGACACTTGAGCTGGGTCTCAAAGGGAATAAGAACATCTGCAAAGTAGCTGTTTATTCTAATTTTATTGTATTTCTCCAAAATAAAGCCTCTCAGCATTGTTCCAAGTACCATTCTGCTCTCTGTGGAAGGCAGAGGGTGACTTTTGCCCATTCAGAAGGTATCTTCTGACCCGGCCTGGGAGAGAGCCGGGAGGAGCTCCCAGCAGCTCGGGCTGCAGCCCGACTCATCAGAAACCACTGAGGTGGTGGCAGTAAAGGATTTTACAGATGACAATTGAAAGGCTTTACGAAAGAGGATTGCAGAGGCAAGTCAGAGTGCTGGTAATTGGGCTTCCGGAGCCCAGGAAGGTCTTTGAACATGTACAGAGAGTTTGTCAGCCAGAGAGAGAACTTGGAAGTTCTACGGCTTGGATCTGATTGACAGAGATAATGAGAGTGGCAGTGTCTGTGGGGAGAAGCTGCGGTTTTATTGAAACATCAGAGCTCAACTTAACCCCCTCTGCCCTGGATCCTCCACTGCTCTGAGCTGCGCCACTTCACCCTCCGCATGGAAGGTCGAGGAAGCACGCCCACCGCCCAACTCACTAATGAAAAGTGCACGTCTGGGGGCAGCCAGGAGCCCCTCTGGGGACAGGAGAGCAAGAGGAGGGGCCCTGCTCCTTTCCCAGAGCAGCTCCAGCCCTGGTCCCCGGTCCAGGCCACCTGTCCCTGGTCCCCACCTAACCCCCACACCTGCCATCTCGGGGTACAGGTGAGCAAAGGCAGCCCTCACCCCATCCCGTTGCTGCAGACCATTCAAAGAAAGTCAGCCCTGCTCCGTGACAGCTGCCGAGACTGGTTCTCACCGCCACACTCGCCATCACCTTCTCTCTGGAAACGCCATCTGATCTCATTTCAATCTCCAGTCTTTTCAGCGTCCATTTACCTCATCTTGTTGTGGACCAAGGAAAGGGGCCCAGGGCTCGCTCTGATGTTTCTAT
Organism: Balaenoptera physalus; assembly: GCF_965194825.1. Taxonomy (NCBI): domain Eukaryota; kingdom Metazoa; phylum Chordata; class Mammalia; order Artiodactyla; family Balaenopteridae; genus Balaenoptera; species Balaenoptera physalus. The sequence continues at coordinate 18,334,283 of NC_138891.1, forward strand.
TCTGCTCAGCAGGACCCCCTCTGCCCCCAAGCTTGGGCCATATCTTTCCTCACAATTCAGAGGCAGTCACTGGTGTTTGGACTGAAAGTGGTTCTCCTGCCTCCTACCTGTTTTCTCCATACCTGCCAGTGAGGCAGGCATGACAGGGAGTGGTCCCAAAGCCCCATTAGAGGACTACAATTCCTTTTTCGAAATAATGATGTTTTAATATGATTATAAGTTATATGTATTCAGAAAATTTAGAAAACACCCAGATCCTTAAAAAGAACAAAAATCTCCAAAGGCATAGTGCTTCAGAGAAAGACTTGAATAGATAAATGTTACCCATACAGCAGTTAATGACCTAGTACTTTTTCTTTGGAGTGGAGGGTAAAGCTTTTATTTTTTTCATATGTGCAAGAAGCGTCAATGCTCCCAGAGCATCTACTCGAGTAATAACAACAAAGTTATCTAGAAGAAATAGCAAATAGGAATTCCCTGGTGGTCCAGTGGTTAGGACTCCATGCTTTCGATTTTTCACTCCCAAGGGCACGGGTTCGATCCCTGGTCAGGAACTAAGATCCCTCAATCTGCGGGGAGGGGCCAAACATAAAAAAAAAAGAAATAGCAAATGGAATGAAGTCCCATTTGTAAACAAGAGCATGGGAGGGGGCTCCTCTATCCTCTGTCCTGAAAGATGAGATACAGAGAGGGAGGTGGCATTTACCAAGTCCCCACTGCATGCTTGGTGCTTCCCAAACACCATCTTCCTGGACCTCCCATTGGCCGGCAGCAGAACAGCAGCCCTCTTTGAAGAGAAGACTTCCACTGTAGTAGACGTGGCTGCAATGACAGCCTCCGTGTGATGATGGGATTCTTTCTACTCACATGTGTGGTGCTCAACGTGCATCGCCTCACTGTGTCATTTAATCCTTCTAACACCCCCCATCTGTGCAGTTTCAGGAAGTCAAGTGACTCTCCCAAGTTTCTGGAGCTAATAAGAAATGGAACTAGGATCTGAACCCAGACCTCCAAGGTCTATGCCCCTAATGGCAACGCCACACCATCACTAACACAGCACGTGGGGCTACACTCCTGTGGACCTGCAGGGAGGAGGAATCAGTGACTCTCTGATGTCCTCTTAAAAGGAAAGTCAGCACATCAAACAAACAGAGGAAGTACAAAAACACACACCAGGATGGTGTTCCAAAAATTCCGATGAGGTGGCCTGCAGAAGAGATGGGGGAAGAGCAGCTTAGTGGCATCCGGTCTAAAACTCACAGATGGAAGAGTCAGCACGTGCCTGGGTCCCCAGTCCCTTGATGCTCTGCCAGGAGTGCTCGGGTCAGCTGGGCACACCTCTGAGCTGCGCCCCCGCAGAGGGGCTCTTCCGCCAGTGCTCCTGCCTCTTATGGGCAGACAGGAGAGTAATCTTGTCGGGGTGAACATTCGTATTTGGGAATCTGGTCATCAAATAATTTAGGCAGCGATGCCAGCAGTTTAAGGGGAACAGGAGCTGCCCTACACTGGAAGACTTTGGGGGCCCCTAACTCCCAAAAGAAGTTGAATTTGGACACCAGCCCCTCCTGCTGGTACCACCTAGCTTGTCCTTAGGCAACCCAGAAAGAGCTCGTGGGGCCGTTCAGTGAGTAATCCCACTTGTCCCCATGGTGAGTGGGGACTCTGTGACAGGGCCCCTTAATCCGGCTGCCTGGAAGGAGCTGGAAAGGATGCCAGTTTTAAGCAAGGCTCTTCATCCTCATGGATTACTTGGTTTAGCTCCATACCCCTGTTTCCTACCATGAAGACATCAAATAGCTCCAAGGACTGTTCTCCAGGCTGAGATTCCTGTGGCATCCCCACAGAGCCTAGGAAGAGTGGGCTTCAAGGTATTCAAAACTTAAACTCAGGGACTTCCCTGATGGTCCAGTGGGTAAGACTCCATGCTCCCAATGCAGGGGGCCCGGGTTCGATCCCTGGTCGGGGAACTAGATCCCACATGCATGCTGCAACTAAGAGTCTGCATGCCACAACTAAGAGCCCACACACTGCAACTAAACATGTCACAACAAAGATCCTCTTGCATGCTGAAACTAAGACCCAGCGGAGATAAATAAATAAATAAATATTTTTAAAAAATTAAACTCAGATACCCCTGTGATTTTTTCGCAGCCCTATCCCTTACTAGCTTCGTGCCCTCAGGCAAATGACTTCCCTGTTTGTGCATTCATTTCCTCATGGGGAAAATAGAGCTAAAATGCCCTCCTCAGAGAATAACAGGTAATTTGACTGACAACAGTCTGGCTAAGATAAACATTTGTTAGTGGTATAAAATATTATTCAAAAGTGCATATTCCCAGTTGCTGTTTTTTTATAAAGTGATCATATTGGTGTGGTTTGTATGCTTGTTTGTTTTTCTGCCACATCCAATAGAAGGAATAATACACCTTGATTATCTCTAATGACTTCAGGTTATTATATTATCTCATGCCCCGTCTCATGCCCTGTGTACTGTGCATAGAATTTGTAAAAATATAAACTGATTGAGAATATTCACTTTCTGACCAATTTACAAAGTAAAAAAAAAAAAAAAAAGAATAATCAATTGAAATGAATCTGACATTTTTTAAAGTAGAGGCAAAAACACCTGAAAATCCCTGAACTCCAAATTATTCCCTATGTTGTTAAAGGTGCTTTAACTGTTTATATTAATGTAAAATCAATGCCTAATTATTATAGAAAATAAACATACAAAGAAACAAAAAGAAAAACACAAAGGGTATTCATGTTTCTACCTGCCCAGAGGCAACCACCGTTAGCTCCATGGTATAGATCCTTCCAAGGACTTTTCTATGCATGTGTGTAATTATTAGTTTTTGTTTTGTTTTGATTCTTGTTTTTTTTTACAAAAGCAAGCTTATACCATACCTGCTTTATACCATACCTGCACTTACGCAGCCTGCTGTTTTGCCTAATATTACAATGTGAGTATATTTCCATTTCAATAGGCACATTTTTGTAACATCTTAAGGCCTGCATTGTATTCCTGGCCTTCCATTGTGTTATAATAAATTACAGAGCAGGCATAATTGTTTTAAATGAATTGGAAATTAAGAAGTGAAGGGTGAAAAACACAACAATCTGAAAAACAGAAAAAGGACTTAAAGATCCTAAAATCTTTACAAAACTGTCCCCTGGAGTCTGTGAAAATTAACAAAACCTGATTGGAGATATTCATGTTGGATCACCTTGTTATTTCCACTGTTGTCATTGTACTGAACCAATTTGTTTAACTAGATTATCTTCTACCCAATTCCTGTCGCTGCCTCGTGAAGATTAAGGCAGATAATGCCTAGGTAGCACCTAGAGGGTCCCTGGCATGGAGTAGGCTCCCCATCAAATTGTGATCCCTTCTTTCCCTTTTTTTTCCCGTAGCAGTGAAAGGATGAGGTCACAATGGGCTTTGGTGGGTGTCCTTTGCAAATAGTTGGCACGTTTCCCATGTGCCATTGTTTCATCTGCCCTGGTGCCACCAGCTGCCAATAAGGCAGAATTGGGCCTGACGTCCTCTCAGGGAGAAGCTCAAACCATTCTTCAGTAAACATTTACAGCCATCTAGTGTGTGTCAGGCCCTGTGCCAGGTGCTGGGGACACAAAGGCACAATAAGAGGTGGGCCCCGCTTTCTGGGAACTCACAGTCTAGGGGGAAAAGCCAAGTATATGTAAAATCTCTTACTGTGGGAGGTATAGGAGCACAGAAGGCGGGGCACCTGGGGTAAGGAGGCTCCATCCTCGGAAGCTAACTTGTGAATGACTGGCTGGTGGCTCATCACCAATCACACCTGTTCCCGTGTGTGTCACTGCAGGTCATCAATGCCATTGAGCAGGACTACCGGCTGCCCCCACCCATGGACTGCCCAGCTGCTCTACACCAGCTCATGCTGGACTGTTGGCAAAAGGACCGTAACAGCCGGCCCCGATTTGCAGAGATTGTCAACACCCTGGACAAGATGATCCGGAACCCAGCAAGTCTCAAGACTGTGGCAACCATCACCACCGTGTGAGTCTAGTGGAACCGGGTGGTTCCTAGGGGTGGGTGGTCTCATAGTCAGACAGGGCCCAGAGCAAGGCTGCTAGCCTTCAGTCTACTGAGAACAAGGGGGAGGCGGCTGAGCTTATCCACGGATGGAAGAAGTTCCAAGACTCTTCCCTTCCTTCTTCTCTTCAATCTCTCTGAAATATTCCCTGCCGCCAGCATGGGCTGTAGACAGATGAAAAGGTAACATATCTGTATCTCTACCTTCCATTGGCCTCAGATGGGCTGCGCACTGGGCTCTGTAGGAGTTGAGTGTATCTGGTCTGACTGGTATGAGACCCCACTTGTGGACAATCCTGTTTCCAGAAGGCACCCTTTCTGTTAACCACACCAGTGCATGAGGCAGGTGGAGCTGCAGACTTGGAACCTTGGCCTACTTATTAACAGGTAAAGACCCTGATTGCTGTGGGAGAAAGAAATTCAGAGCAGTTGGATTTGTTATGAGCAAATGCACAGAACTCTCAGCTGTCAGCCACAGTCAGCTGTACATCACGCATTTACATTTGCAGCGTTAACTCATTTATTAATTCATCCTTTCGACCAGAGTTTATTGGGTGCTTATGTGCTAAGCACTGTGCCCTTGCTGGCTGTATAGAATGAGCAAGATAGACATGCCCTCATGGAGCTTAGAATCATTTAGGAGCAGCGAACATTAATCAGATGATTGCCCAAAGAAATGCAAATTGAGACTTCACTGGCCAGTGCAGCAGGGAAGTGACGGATGCTTGGAGAGCATACACCTTGGTCTGGCGTCAGGAAGGCGACCCTGATGCCTGTTATTTCAGCTGCGAGCTGAAGAGGGAGGGTGCGTTAACTGAAGGAAAGGAAGATGGGAGTAGAGAGTCAGGGTTCCAGATCAAGGGTGCAGCATGTGCAGAGGCCCGAGTGTGGGAAGGACAGGGCCAGCGTGTTGGGAGTGCAGTTTGTGGAGGGACCAGGTGGGGACTGAGGCTTCTGAGGTGGGCGAGAGCCAGACACTCAGAGCCTTTAGGCCCTGCTACGACTTCTGAGCTTGGTTTTCAGAGCAATGATCACCCACTGAAGGGTTTGACATGAATCAGGGTCAGGAGCTGGGTTATTGTCAGGATCACATCTCCATATTTTAAAGAGCACCAGGCTATAACATGGACCTGTTGTTGAGGGGAGCATGAAGACAGACTTGGTAGGAGGACATGGCAGTCGTAACCATGGTAGAGAAGATAGCATCTTAAATCAGGCTAATGGTGTGGAAAGAAGCGGATGAGTTTGAGAGATTTTGAAGGTCAAATCTTTATGACTTGGTGAAGGGTTGGGCGTGGGTGCTGAAAGTGAGGGCGATGTGAAGATGGCACCCTGATTTCTGGACTGGGTACCTGGTGGTGGGGGGGTCTGCTTTGAGAACATGCCCGAGAAGGTCAGTGGTGGGCTGTTCTGTTCCATTTCTTTCCATTAGCTGAGGACGGAACCCGGAGAAAAAAATGTTACCAATAGATTTGGAGAGGTTGCAGTGAACTTTATATATTTGTAAAAGGAACATATCTTTGGTTGGTGAAGCTCTTAGATTTCAGTTTACAAAGGAGCTGTGGTCCTTCTCTTCCCTTCAGACTGCCTGCTGTGTCAGTCTGCCTGTCTGGGCTGACTGGCATGGGACAGAGCCCAGAGGCAGGGGGGCTGGCCACCCGGCCTTGAGAAGCCATGCCAGCTCAGGATTGTGTAGGGAAGGAAGGGTCAGCCTTGGTTTCCTGCATAATCCTCATCCCACCAGGGCAGCTGAGCCTCCATGAAGTCTGCCCTCCGCACAGAGTGTGGCTCTGCCCACGTGCCCCTGCAGCTGTGGGGTCACCTGCTCCCCTCTGTCTTCCAGGCCTTCCCAGCCCCTGCTCGACCGTTCCATCCCAGACTTCACTGCCTTTACCACCGTGGATGACTGGCTCAGTGCCATCAAAATGGTCCAGTACAGGGACAGTTTCCTCACCGCCGGCTTCACCTCCCTCCAGCTGGTCACCCAGATGACGTCGGAGTGAGTGATGGGAATCACCTCTGTGCGGCCCGTGGGTGGGGTCGAGGCTCTCTCCCTGCAATCACCCGTGGTGCAAGTCACGCCTTCTGGCCTCATCCTCAGAGTTACACCTCAGCATAGAATCGGACCTGGTGGGGAAGCGCCTTGGAAAGACGGAGGGCTGGGGTGGGGAGGCCCAGATCTATTCTGGGTCCCAAATGAGAGTTCTTCAAAGTCACAGCCATATGTCATTTGCCTAATCACTGAGAGTCTCTCCTCCGTTTAAGTTTTTAAACTCAGCCCATCAAAGAGAGCATCCAGATGGAAAGAACACAGCCAGCCAGCACTTTAAACAGCATAGCAGGAAGAGGCAGAGCACTGATTCAGCAGCAATCTCCGATGCACTGGGAGCCTGTCTTCGTGCTTAGACAGCGCTTGTAAATAAGCCGATGTTTCCATCCCCCACTAGTTATTTTCCAGGCTGCAACCCCCATAAGAGTGTGGAAGAATACAAAACCTAAGATTATTCAAATCAGATGAGAGCCAGAAAGGGTCTTAAAGGCCTACGTAGTCCATCATTTCCCCAAGAATGTTCTGAGCAGCACCTGCTCTGGGAAATGTTAATAGGTTCTCCTTGGAAAAAAGGTCCCATAGTCAAATAAATTTGGGAAATACCGAGCACTTCAGCACTCTTTTGGAGAGTCACTCCACATATTAGCATTGTAAAGCCCATGAGAAATCCTGAAGTAAAGAAACCCACATAAAATTATTAAATGCCATGGAAGCGTATTTCGGAGGGGTGGGGTTTTCTGGGCCTGCATTTTGGGAAATCTCTATCTAGTTCCACTCCTTCTATTCAGCGATTCAGAAAGGAGGTGATGTTAGTTCCCGAAGACTCGGCCATCAGGAGTGACAAAGCGGGAACAGAAGCCTGCTTTCCTGACTGCCGGGTCCATGTGTTCCAGCCTGCCCACCCAGGGCCACATGGGGCTATACTCGGCTATACACACCCTGGAGTCACCTGGGCGTCTTTAACTACTGATGTCTGATTCCTACACCCAATGTAGATCTTCTGATTCATTTGGTACGTGGTGAGACCTGGGCATCAGGATGTTAAAACTCCCCAGGTGATTCTAATGTGCAGCCAAGCTTGGGAACCACTGGACTAGAGTGGGCAAGTCGAATTTTGAATACACACACACACACACACACACACACACACACACCCAGCAGGGACCTCACCAGCTGCCCGGCTGCAACGTGTACTAACAGCACCAGGGTTGGTAGCCTGTGACACACATTCTCCCTGGCAGAGGATAAGTCAGTCCGCCAGGCAGTTGACAGACACTTATTGATCACCTGTTCTGTGTCAGGTTCAGTGCTGGGTGCTGGGGCAGGCCAGTTGCTGAGTCCCAGTGGAGAGGCGGGGTCATCCATCCTGAGCAGTTGAGCCCCAGGGGGGTGGCTTATTGACACTCAGCCTTCCATCCCAGATTCCTGCTCTGCAGTCAGTCTTCATAGAGTCCAGCTTCGTGTCTCTCAGGTTTATTCTTGCCTGAAATGATGGAACCTCCACTTTCTCCCAGGAAATGACTTGGATGTGCCTCTAGCCTTGGATCCACTAAACACCAGAATTCACTTTTTCAAACCTGAGTTCATTTCCTGGGGATGCCTAAAAACGTCCTCACCATTATGAATTATCGTCAGACACCAAAAATAAAAACTAAGCCCTTCCCAGCGGAAAACCAGCTTTCCCAACCCACAGAGCTGAAAAGGATGCCTGGGCTCAGGGGCAGAGTGGGCGTCCATGAAGGCAGGGCTGCGCCTGCTTTCCCACTGTCATGGGGCTGAGTACGGGGACCATCATCACCTGATCCCCCACAGACTGAAGGAGTCAAATGGAGCAATTCCCTCAGTCTGGGAACAGCCACATGAAAAAGAGCTAGAGGAAAAATAAAAGGAAAGTGAAACTGAAAAGTAAGGGATTTACTTCAAAGTAAAAAATGTCCACACACTATTGGAGCACTTTCGTTTGCTACTTGAGAGATAAAAGGCAGAAAAAGAATATGTGTACGTAAATAAAGTAGATTGAGGGACAATTTGTGAGTTCAAAATCCAAGCATACCTCTCAAACTTGTGTGCTGAAAAGACGTGGGCAATTTGACAATCTAGACCAGTGACAGCCCTCGGGGGACTGACAGCCAGCTGAAAGGAGGGGTCAGGAGAGCCCAGGCATTGTGGACGGGGGCCCAGCACAGGAGCCTCCTCATACGTCTTGTGCACAGTGCACAGAGCGATCTGCTCTGCTGGGGGTGGGGGGTGTCCGCAGGGAATACAGTCAGGGCGCCAGAAGAGTTCTGAGAGCAGCCCTGCAGGGTGGCTGAGAGCCAGGCCATCCTGAATTTGAAGCCCAGCTCCTCCACTGCTTACCTGCTGTGTGATCTTGAGCATGTTACTTAACCTCTCTGAGCCCTGCTTGCCTACTCTATAAAGGTGCAAATAATAATAGTGCCCACCTCATTGGTTCATGGTAAGAGGTGAGTGGAATAGTACATACAAGGCAATTGGCCTATTGTCTGCCTGCAGGACACACATGAGAAATGATGGCTGGTAAATTATTATCATTGACTCTGAGTGGTTTGGCAGTTTTTACGAAATGCTTCCATAGGTATAAATGAGTTAGTATATGGCACATGGGAAGCACTCAAGTAATGTAATATTGTTAACTAAAAAAAGATGTATGGGTCTCCCCAAAGACAAATATAAGCCATGAACTTGTTCATATTAAGACTCACAGTTCAAAGATGAATCCAGTCCAAATCCCTATCCTAAACATCTTCCTTGGATTCCTGCTTGGGCAGATATTTGAAAGTTATTTTGAGATCACCCTTCTTAAAAATTCATGACGTTAAAATTCAAACAGAGGCAGAAAATGGAAACTCAGGGGAAAACATCAGAAAACCAGGCAAGCCTCACATCTTTTCATTCACAGTGGGTGATCACTAATTTAGGCAGAAACCTCACAGAATAACTGAAGCCCCATACAGTGTGTGCTTGCATTTTTAAAAACAAATAGCAGAGGAAAATTCTAGTCCACCTAGGGTCATGGACACAATGAAGGGCTGCTCCAGAACCCGCAGGTGAGGAACAAGGCACAGCACTTCCAGGGCCATCTAAGTTGGAGGGCGCATTGGAGGTGGGGGCCACTGCTTGGAGGAAGTGAGATTGAGCAAGGGAATATCTAGTTAGGTGTTTTTCAGACTCGGGTAAACTTGGGCTCACTGGATTTTAAACACTTTTATTTGCCTACGCCACTATTATCAGGAGCTTACCTTCTGTGATGAGTTTTGATCTGTGAAAAGCACTAACGTGCCTCCTTTTGTGGCTTTTTCCCTCCTAGAGACCTCCTGAGAATAGGAGTCACCTTGGCAGGTCATCAGAAGAAGATCCTGAACAGCATTCTGTCTATGAGGGTCCAGATGAGTCAATCACCGACGGCAATGGCATGAGAACTCCCATTTTCTGTGGGGAGGAGAGGAAGGAAAAGGACCAGGCTCAGGGGGGAACCAGAGGTTGACCACTGTGGAATGTCCTGGAGAGATTGGCTTCTCAGCTGAGAAATGCATTCTCATCAACGAAGAATAAACTGGACCTACTCCTAATAGGCAACCTTCATTTCTCAGTGACAGACGCAGGTTTAAGATGCCGTGGGAAACCAAATATGTAAGAATAAAAATACACAAAGGTGATGTTCGATGGAAGTGAAGACAAAACAATATGTGTCTGGGGCACCAAGAGTGAATATAGCTCCCACCCTGGGTGGGCTGGAGTCATCCATCTACAAGAAGAAAGGGAAGGAGGTAGAGGGAAGAAACAGAAGCAGTTTCCCATTTTCTTCCTCACCAATGACATTCTTTTCTTTTCTCCTTTTGTCCTCCTCCCCGAGTCCTCACCCTTCCCCCACATCCATCTCCCTTTGCTCATGACTCGTGTAGGGAAGTTTCTTCAAACAAACCCCAGCTCCTGAGTCTCCAGATGTTCTGTCAGTTGCCAAAGGACCTTGCTGACCACTGCATGGGGAATCCAACCAATTCAATTAATGTCTTCATATTGAAGAAGAGATGTACCTTCAATTGAAACCTTGTTTTTCTTTTGTTTGCATTTTCTGCAAAAAGGAAAAAAGAAACCACAAATTGGAAAAAGAAAAAAAAAAAAGAAAAACCTGTTTCCGTGTGCAAGGGCACGCCTATGTATGTCTGTGTTATAAAATGACCGCTTGTTCGTAACAGATGCAAACAAGAAAGAACTGGGAAGTCTTTGTCCCTGGAAGATCCAAAGGGGGGCCGGAGCATGTTGTTGGTCTGGTTTTCTGATTGGCTCCATTGGCCTACTGGCTCAATGAGGAGAGAGGGTAGGGAGAAAAATAAAATGAAAAGGGGAAAAAACAACTCCAGAGGGCTTGCAAATTCAGACAGGAAACAGGTGAGTGGGTTTGAATTGGATGCAGTGTGGGACATTCGAGAATGATACTGACTAATTCACTATTCTTGGTGACATCTGAAGAGAAGGAGAAGGAAGGTGTTTCTGGAGAATGTTCTTCCACATCCCTGGAATCTACAATTCAAGATGGCGAGGGCGAGTCCTTCTTCCCTTGTCTGGGGACTGGCTTAAGCTGTGTGACATCCGAGGAATGTTTCAGATGTGTCTGTGTTTCTCTGCATTCCTTCCTGTACCACATTGTTCAATTCACTTTTGTAAATTCCACCTAACATTTAAATATTTTTAATTTCTCCTTTTACCTTAATCTCCTTGCTAATTTTATCTGTCTAATTAAAATGAGCAGAAGCATGTCTGGGTTTACATAGAATGGTGTCGGAGTGTGTGTTCCCAGACGCCAGTGGGTCCCTCCCCACGTTATGGGAGAATCCTTAATAACTGCCCTTCTTCCCCTAATAGGGGAGGGAGGGAAACACATACCGGACCCAGGGACTCCTGAGAAGCAGAGTTTGTGAGAATCACTCTTACGGGAGTGACCCAAAGGAAGAACTAAATAAATAGGAGGCTCTGAAGCCTCAAATATGCAGCGTAAGAAGTCACTGGCAAATAAACATAAACAATCACCGATAACGCACGATCTGCCCTGAGCTCAGTTTACACACTGCATTTGAGAAGTTCACATCCAGGCCAAATTTGTAAAAGCCACTGAAGACTATTCCAGACTGCTTCCTTGTGGGGTCCGTGAATGTACAGTTTGGGGGGGTGGAGGGATGAGGAAGCAAAAGAAGCTAGGTTCCCACGTAGCTTGTTTCAAACATATTTAAGGTGAGATGAGCCTTTTTCCCTATTCCGAGGTAACTTTGTACTTGGAGAGATCCTTACCTTCTGAGGCCCCTTCAAAAAGGATCTTAGGCCTGGGGGTACAGCTCTGATGCAGGGAAGCCCCATCTTAAAGCTCCACCCTTTGCTTAGTGGGCTGGGAGAAGATGGAGAGAACTGTCTCAGCAGATTGGCATATGGCTGCAAAGGGCCCCCATCCAGCCATATAGCTGGTAGAAGAGAAAACTTCCCTTATTAATAGCTTACCAATTCCATGCACAATTTGCTAATTACCCCAACGACCTCAATCCATGCCGTGTTTTACAAGCCTAAGCAATTCGGCTAATCTACTCTCAGTTCTCCACAGGAATGAATTCTAATTTGTCACCAAATTCCTCAGGCAGCCTCCTGAACCCGAAATCCTCACTGTGCCTCCACCAAGGCCAGCCCATCTCCTGGCTGTGGACAAAGCAAGGTCAAGGTGAAGGTCATGTCACACCCTTTAGTTAGTTTTGTCTATCAGATCCCACAAAAGAGAGAAAGAACCCAACATACACAAGGGGAAAGCATGAGGGGTCAGCAGAGCCAAGACCTGGACACCTCAAGGCATAGTTCCCAGTGGGAAGAATGTCACCAAGTCTGGACACGGCCTCTCCCTGTAGATGCCCAGTACGGCTTCACAGACTAAGCTCACCTCCTCCATAGCTCAAAAGGAAGTGTCCCTCCGGTGAGTGAAACCCTGTGTACTCCCTCTGAGCAACGGCAGGTCTCTAACCTCTCTAACATCAGTTTCCACAGGTTCATAGTCAGCTGGTTATAACTACCTTGGAGGAAGCCTAGCTAACACTCCGGGGTAGGCCCTCCGTGCCAGGCACGTTTCTAAGGACTTTACATGTATTAACTCTCAGCAGATGCTTTATTGTTCCCCATTTTCAGGTGAGGACACTGAAATACAAAGACCTATCTCAGATCACACAATGGTGGAGCCAGGATGTGACTCAGGCTCTCTGACTCCATGCTCTTACCCTCCATCCCAGCGGGCCTTACCCCTAAGTCTGCATCAGCATCACCTGGAGGGTGTGTTAAATAAAACACAAGTCACTGGGCCCCACCTCCGAGTTTTCTGATTCAGTAGATCTCAGGAGGGGAACCCAAGAATGTGCATTTCTCACAAGTTGTCAGGTGGTACTGATGCTGCTGGTCCGGGGACCACACTTGGAGAAGCACTGCACTGCACAAACCTACCTTCCTAACAATTAGTAATAATAGACATAAAGCCCTTGACTCAGGCAATGATAGGCATCGAGGTTCTTGGGCTGCCCAGGAAGAGGGGAATGAACCCTCACACTCTTGGGCGTGAGGGATGGGAGAGGCTGGTCTCCTGCACGAGATGTCTGTGCCCACCTGCACTTTGGCACCAAGGGACTTTACTCACACCATGAAAAGAGCTCCCTGGGGAGAAGGCTAGTGGCAGCAAGACCCCAGTCCTCTGAATTTCAGTTAGACAGGCTGACTCACCATGTGGTAGAGAACTAATTCTAATTCAGCTCCTTTCTTAAAAACACACTTTGCACAGTGGTCAGTAGCCTGTGGCCCTGAGAGCCAGGCTAGAAATGGAACCTACAGCCATGCAGTGCAGCCCAGGGCATGGCTCCCAGGGGAGCCACCTGTAGCCACCAGGAGTCACAGGGATGGGGACAACATAGGAGGCAGGTGGGAGATGCTTAATTAATGTTCCTGGGTCAGGGGTTATGGGAATGGAGGTGATTTGTGGGAAAGCCTTGGAGATTATGACTCACCTCCTTGTGGCCCCTCCCCACCCTTCTCTAATACTCGAAGATAGGAATGAAGAATAGAGTAGATAAATCTACAGACATGTGGTTATTGCATCATCTGAAAATCACTGAATTTCTTAGATGTTGAACAGGTATACAAACTTCTAAGATCATATGCCTCCTTCCACCTCCCTGTAACCCCCCTCCCCAAGTTATGTGTAGAACCAGGTCACTGGGCTCACACCGAGGACCCCTAGGATAATTTAAATCCAATGAGCATTAGAAGTTACCCTTGACCATCCATTTGTGAAGAAGAACAGAAACCAGTGAGGATTGAAGACTAGGACTCCAAGAACATTGTGGGGCAGGAAGGACGAGACAGGCAGGAAGGTGAGAATCTTCAAAGCATCAGTTAACAAAGATGCCAACAGCTATGTTTCATTCCAGGAAAGCCTTTGTGGGCTGGCCTGGAACTTTCATTATCATTTCTGAAACAATAGTGGCTCTGGCACCAACTGATTAAGCATGATGAGTTCCTCCCCCAGAAAGTGAAGCAAGGGAGAAGCACAGCGTGATGGGGTACCAGCAGCAGACAGGCACCATCCAGGGTTCACTGCCACCAGGAAGGCTCAAAGGACACTTAAGATCCCTGTCAGAGTGAGGTCCGTGTTCATTGCCACACCTTGCAGTTCATATAGAAGTTACAGGGTCATTTTCAAAAGTAGCCAGAGGGTTTGTATTGTCCAAATTATCAATGGGGCTGAGGGCTGGGGGCTGTACAAGGCAGTCACTGAGGTCACAGAAAGGTTATCAAATGGAGGAAGGTCATTCAAGTTGATTGGGGTCAAAAGGTGAATTATTCACCACCGGGAGTCTTTTGAGATCAGCAATTTCCAATTGAGAATAGAACAGGAGCACAGTGGTCTGAGAACAAACTCTCTGTCCCTCTCAGAGAGCAACAGTCCTGGGGATGAGGGTAAGGATGGGGGACGATGCATTCTGCAGACCCCACTTCAGGGTGGGTGGGCTGGACAGACCCATGGGCAGTGGTAGCTGGACCTGTATCACCCACCTGTGAGAAAAGAAGAGCCCTCCACACCTTTCCCTCCATGCTTGCATCCCTCCTGGGCTGACCATGTTATCACGGGCCTTTGATGGGTCGCATGTTGCTGGGAGGCATGATTGGCACACAGCATTCCCAGACAGAACCTTCTGGTGATACCCAGAGCAAGAGTGGACACAGGGCACGTCCTATTCACTTCTGTACCTGGCACACCGCCTACCGCAAGGAAGGTGCTCCATACATATTTGGTGGCTTAAACAAGTTTGAGTTGAGAAAGTCTAACATGTCTTACATCACCTGCGTTGGTCCATGACCTTAACAACAGGCTTTTAAAGAAGTGAATCCCTAGGTATTTGGTTGGAATCTTTCTCATTACTCTTAACTACAATCAATTGTAGGCTATTCTAATTTTAGTTTTGTGAAGTTAAACACACTCTTTTTCAACCCTGCATCTTTGATACGATGTCACGAACTTCCCCAGAGCACCAGCCTGGGAAAGCAGCCTCCCACTGAGTGTCAGTCACTGTGCAAAGTTCCTGAGATGCAGAAATGAAATTGGCACCATCCCTGGGGCAATAGAGGCAAACTGGAAGGGCAATGAAGCACAGTGAGTGGTCCAGCCTTCTGAAAGCAGAACCAGGCCCTTGTCCCTCCAGGAAGATGTCTGGCTGGGCAAAGAGGATAGGCAGGACTTTTCTGGCCAGGGAAACTTTATTTGCATCTTTACCACTCTCTGTCCACTAAGACTTTCTTCTAAGAGTTGTTTTACCTTTCTAAAGACACCCTTACTCCTGTAGATTTCCTGTAGCCACACATTCACCAGAAGAAGTTAAAATAAGCAAACAAAATGATGGGCAAATAAGCCACTTCTAAGCTACTGAGATGCTGAGCCCATGCTATGCTGTTCTCCTAAAAGAGAGAGGTTCTCTTCACTCCAATAAGACTTCAGTCTCCTTTTCTGATCTTTAAATTCATATTGTCAAGTACATTATGAACAAATGTAGCTCTGGAAATGGCTTTCAGACACAGAATACGATGGCAAGTCCCAGCTACCTTCTTTATTGCAGAACTCAACTTCGTAAATAACTTCAATGGAGAAATAAGGAGCCATAGGAGCCCAGAGAAGGGCACTGCCATTGTCCTAGGGGGTGAAAGAAGGCATTCTCGAGGGAGTTCACTAAGGAGTGAAAGGACTTATCAAATTGGGAAGAGGGAGATGTTAGTGATGGAACTTGTATTGTAGGAGGAGGATACAGCAGCATGGACAAAAGTTCAAAAGTCGTAGAGTAGGTGGCATGTTTGTGGGATCATGGGCTGTTCAGCAAGACTGTAAAATAAGACTCTGGATGTGGGTACCTGGAGGGGTAGGCAGTGGCTAGATCATGAAGGGTCTTATATGGCGTAAGTAATCTGGATACTATTCTGAATGCAATTGGTGGAAAAATGGGTTGAAGCAAGGGCATTATATTTTCTATAAATCACTCTGGCCGCCAAAATTGAAAATGGAGTGGAGGAACTAGGCTCAAGTCTGGGAGCCTGGGTGAAAGGCTGGTTGGCCATAAAGTAGGCAAGAGATGATGGTGGCCTGGGTGGGGGTGTGAAGTAACATTGGGAATGGAGTAAAGTGGACCCGTTCAAGAAATACGAAGGAGGTAAGACCAGCAGAAGGCAGAGGTGGATTCGCTGTCAGGGGTGAGGGAGGGAGGAGTTGAGGATGACACTCCATTTCTGGCTTGGGCAACGGAGTGGGTTTTGATACCATTCACTGAAAAAAGGGATGCAAAAGGAGGAAGAAATGGGGGAGGGGGTAACAAGATGAATTTGATTTGCCCATGGCCCATTGGACACAGAAGTTCATAATTCAGCCAAGAGATGTGGGCTGATGATATAGATTTGGGAGCCATCTTTTTTCATCATGACACTCTTCCACTCCCGTGGTCATCAAAGCCACGGGAGTGGAAGAGTGTCCTGCACGAGGATGTGAGGGTGGAGAGAGGACATGGAATCCTGAGAACAGCCATATTTAAAAGATACACCAGCAAAGGGAGGCCCACAGAAGAGTGGGGATGGAACCACTGCAGGGGACAAGGAAAAGCCAGAGTGTGCTGTGTCCGTGGAGCCAAAGGAAAGCCTTTTAGGGAGAGAACAGCGGCCCCAGGGTTCAGTGCCACCAAGCAGGGCTAATACGAGGCAAGGGTTGAAAACCGCCCATGGGTTTGGCCACAGGAGGCCATGGGTGACCTTGGTAAGGGCAGTTTCAGCAGAAGTGGTAGCAGAAGACACTGGCTGGATTGAGGACAGGGAGGCCATCACGATCTTTCAAGAAGCTCGACTTCGAAGGGAAGAAGAAAAAGAAGGAAGTAGCTGGACGAGTCTTCCTTTGGTTGTTATTTTTTAGTGGGAAGGACTTGAGCAGGTTAAAAGCCGATGAAAAGGAATCAGGACCTCCCTGGCGGTCCAGTGGTTAAGACTCCATGCTTCCACTGCAGGGGGCATGGGTTTGATCCCTGGTCGGAGAACTAAGATCTTGCATCTTAGTTCAGTGTTCCAGAAAAAAAAAAAGGCCAATATAAAGGAGTCCATGGGGAGAGAAGAAGAGAAGGAGGCTCATGGAGAGGGTCAGGCCCCAAGAAGGCAGCGGGTGTGGCCGGATGGGTGCTATGGCTGAAAATGCAACCACTGTAATTTGGTTTGGAGGGTGAAATGAAGAATGACATGAGTTCCTAGCAGAACTCCTTGAGCTCACCTTCCCAGCTCCTCCCAATCTAATCACATGGTTCCCACAGCCCCTTTGTGCAGACCTTCAGAGCCGTGATTGAACCCATGGTCCTTGCCACCGCAATGCTAGAGCAACAGGTAAGCAGGCCCATTTGTGATGAAATGGATAAGCGAACAGTGAGAGGATGGTGAGGAACGCATGTGGAGCTGCCCAGGTCCCCCTCCCACTCCGATTCAGTGGCCACTCACGACCAAAGGTATAAAGTCCAAACTTCCCACCACAGCACCTGCTGCCTGCCTTGCCCTTTCCACTTCTGTTTCTGCACTCATGGCTGTCCTTGTGCTAGGATCCCTTCCACTTCCTTGCCTGTAAGCCCACCAGGCCCCAGCTCAAACATCACAGGTCTCGTGAGGGTGGCCCCATCTGCCTGGTCACTCGCCTCCTTCTCGTCTCCTATGGCTCACCTTCCAGTCTGTGAGCTCCCTGAGGGCAGGGAATGGACTGTATTCATCTGCGTGTCTCCAGCATCCTGCCCAGGGACCACGTATAATAAATACTTATGGGAGGAGAGGCATGGCCAGGCCCAGGGAAACTAAGCCCAGAAGGAAGGAGCAGTCTGGGTGCCCTGGGGTCAAGAAATAGACAACCTCTGGGCATTGGACAAGAGAGCGTCAGACACAGAGAATGGAAGGGGAAGAGGCTCAGGGGAACAGGGGAACTGTCCAGGGAAACAGGCTCAGCTAGGATGGTAGTGAGAGGCCACAGGTGGTCTCCCTGGCACATAGAGGTCAGGACTGGGAAGTCCAGGAGAAGTTCGTGGACATCCTAATGAGTGGAAGGGCTGAACAACCGGCAGGCAGTGGGGTTGGGCTATCTATGCTTCAGGGTTAGACGGTTATCACCAGAGGGCAGAGCCCAGGGTCAGGACCCCAGACTTCCAGGAACTAGAGTGGGGGGTTGGAGAGTAGAACCTGGTAATAGCAAAGCAGGATTCTGCTCATTTATTCAACCAACATGCATGAGACTGCTGCTGGGCTCTGGGGGCTTTGCAGAGTGGTGGGTGGATACCATGAAGTCATAAAGTTAGCATAGCCTTGTGAGCTATGTAAAGGGAAAACTACAGCTCAGGGCAAGGAGAAGCCTGCTTGGGGACCAAGGCTTCAGCCACAGGGAGAGCCAGGCAGCCAGCAGACAAGGGAAGGTAGGAGGCAGCACTGCCCTTCCACAGACAGGCCAGGAAGTCAGGTCAGACGGATCGGGGACGACCCTTGGCTTTTTCGCTCAAGTTTGGTGTGTGTTTGGGCAGGTCACCAGCCTCCTCAACTGTGGCTTCCCCAGCGCTCACACAGGAGGGACACAACAAAACTGGGGGGTGCGGGGCGTGGCGGGGCTGTTCGCCCAGGAGCTTTACTGCTGCGGGACACCATCCTGAGTGTGCACAGCGATGTCCCCCTGTCCAGGTGCTGTGGCTTCTGTTGAATGAACAGGTGGGCGGTGACGTGTGAGCTCAGGACTCTATCTGCCCATGTCAGGGGCGTGGGCAGGAAATGAAGACCTCCTCAGAAACTGTCCAACGTCTAAGCTGTACAAATAGAACATGCTGCTTCCAAGTCTGACCGAGCACTTAGCCCACCTTTGCTGGATTGCTGTGCTTCTGTGTTGACAGAGTCCCCTCCATGCTGCTGGGGCAATAGGAC
This sequence comes from Balaenoptera physalus, assembly GCF_965194825.1. Taxonomy (NCBI): domain Eukaryota; kingdom Metazoa; phylum Chordata; class Mammalia; order Artiodactyla; family Balaenopteridae; genus Balaenoptera; species Balaenoptera physalus. Next base: position 18,352,906 of record NC_138891.1, read on the forward strand.
TTGGTGACAGCCAAGTCCTATTAGGAGAGGCATTAGGAGAGGTCTGGGGGTAGAGTGCACAGCACTTAATGCTGGTGGGGTTTGGTGCACCAACTGGGCTTCCTGTGTGACCACAGACATCTCCAGGACCTCTGATCACAGCCAAGAGATTTTCCAAGGCAGATAAGCTGATTAGGGCTCCTATACCAGGTTTCGGTCTGAATAAGAGCTAGGAGTATGCTACATTTAGAATTTAAAGGGAGTTTTTCTATCAGCTAATTAGAGGAGGTATCCCTGGGGTGAGGCCGGAATTATGGCCACTTGAGAAGTTCTCAAAAATAATAATCACAAATTCAATTATATAATTGGTAATAGCAATTCCTACTTTTTTTTTTTTTTGAGCACTTGCTATGAGCCAGGCACACCAAGTATTTATACAGCTGGTATTAGTACACCTATTTCACAAATGAATTAACTAGCGAGGCTCAAGTTCAAGAAGCTTGTTCTAGATCACAGTGAAGAGTGAGGATTTGAACCCAGGTTGTTTGTCTGAAGTGTGTTCCCTGAATCTCCAAGTATACTGCCGCTGGAACGAGGAGTCTCACAGGAATTCTAGCTGGCCACTCAGCACTGGTGACATTATTAACACTCCGAGGCTTTGTGTCTGTAAAATGCGGATAATACTATCTACTCCACAGGCTAGTTTCTAGTTTTATAGGGAGTGCTCCATAAATGTTGCCTGGTATCAGTTAGTTTATTTTGCTTCTAGAGATTTGGAAACATGACCTAAAAATAGAAAGCTAATCAGGGCTCGGGGTTTGCTGTAAAAAGCCTTCTTGCATCTGATAAAGTCAATCCTTAACATCTGTGGATGTGGGGTTTGTGTGAACTTCACAGTTGCGTGTTATCTGTCATCTTGATCATTTCTGCCTTCACCTTGCCTGTTTGCCCAGGTTGGAACTGAGCTTTGCCTTGCTCCTGAGTGGGTTCCCAGGCTGCCTGTCATCCTGGACCAAGGGTTGGATTCTGGAAACGTCTTCAATATGCTGCCTAGGCATGCTGCCTGCTCTCGTCCTTTCTGGTGGTAAACCAAACCTCTTCATTGGATTAAAACCCAATTTCTGGGTCTCTTGGGACATATGAGGGGCTTTCTTCAGCTAATAACTATACAGAGATTTTCTTGTGACTGAAACGTCCTTGGGGTCAACCTGCTGGGTTTCCAAGAATGCATCAATTGGCAAGAGGGTTTTAGGATGTACATGTCCAAATTCTTTAAAACCATAAAAGTTATACATTTATCTTAATGTATACTAGAGAAAAATATATATATAGTGCATAAAATACATACTACATTATTTCACAGATATCAGGAAGTTTCCTTTTAAAATAAATTTATTCAAGTAAAACAGTGCCTTGGTTTTAAGAAGAAAGAGTAACTAAATGATACTATAATTAATATGTGGATATGGCAAAAAAACTTAAAAGAGGGACTTGAAAAATGGAAGTTCTGAAACCTATGAACCCTCCTCACTTTTTCTGTGTTTTCCAACCCCCGCTCTGGCACCTCCCATGACATTCACTTTCCCTGATACCCATGGCCTTGCCTTCTGCCCTGGGATTCCAAGCTGGAGCAATGCCCTGGCCCACCTCTTCTCACCAGAAGGCTGCTTCCCGGCTGTGCCTGGAGCCTCAGCTCCACTTGAAGGCATCCCGGAGGCCTCCCACCTGGTCAGCTGCTTCTCCTCTGGCGCCCCTCAGCTCCCCGTGCTTCTCACCATCATAATGCTCACTCTCTGTATTACAATGATCTGTTTATGTGTCTGTATCCAACCCTCCCAGACTGGGAGCTTCGCCAAACTGGGGAGCATGTCTTATTCATGGCTGAATCTGCAGGCCTGGGGCACAGTCATCACACAGTAAATCTGTTGAATAAATGAACTAGTAATTGAATCCATGTACCTCTGACAACAGTTGCTTCCAACCGAGGAAACCAAGGACCAACAATACTCATTGATTACACTGATTCCTCTTGAAGTTACTTCACTACAGGCTCAAGACTGGGCCACGTTTACTACAACTCTTTAGAACCATGTTTACACTGCCTTGCTCACATGGTTTTATTTGTGCTTTCTCTAAAGCAAAATGCAGCAGCTGAGCAGGGCACCTGGTGATGGGTCTCTCTGCAGAACAGAGCAGGTGGCACCAAGCCTCGCATCCACTGTGCCCAGTGGGGGAAGGGCTCCTTTGTCTTATTGGTGACCTCCAGCCTTATTCACAATCTGATACTTTCCAAATGCAAACTGCCTACTGCAACTTGGAAAGATATTCTCTCTGACAACCAGTTTAACAATTAACAATTTTTTTATTGTTTTTTTTTTTTTTTTCCACCATGGGGCTTAACTCCTGCTGGGATGTTTCACAGAGAGGGCAGTTTGCCAAGCATTAACTCGTCTGGCCCAGAGGGCATAACTGTACGGCGGATTTCATCTGAGCGAACATCATTCCTTTGGTCTTATTTGCAAACTGTCATATAGTGCTGAGATTTAGTTAACCGTTTGTGGTTCTGGGTCCTGCAGATAGCCAGAGAGCAAAACTATCCAGCATCTCGTCTAGAATCTAGAGCAGCAGATGTAATCCAGGGGACGGTAGAACCTTTCTGTTAAGTGCCTGAGAATAAATATTTGAGACTCGTGAGCCATATGGTGTCTGCCACAACTATTCAACTCTGCTGTTGTAGCGTGAAAGCAGACAGGAGTGATATTTAGATGAGTGGGCATGGCTGTGTTCCAATAAAACTTTATTTACAAAAACAGGTAGAGGGCTACCTAAAGTTCACAGGTATTACCTTGCCAAGCCTGGTCTAACTAGTGGTTAAGAGCCCCTGCTCTGGAGTCAGGCCAACCTGGATGCAACCTGCCTGAGATGGATGAATGGGCAGTGCCTAGAGTCAGGGAGACTGTGGCAAAGTGCAGGAATCCAAAATACTCATAAAAGCCTCCCCAACTACATCCTGATCCTGGGACTGTCTCATCAGTGGTCTCACACAGTCATCCTTGAAAGCCCATTTTAGGAGACTCTTACGGAACTCTAACCCTGCTTGTTACCACCCATCGTACAAAAAGGCGGAAACAAAGCACCTTGCTCAGAATATTACTGTGAGTGATGAAAAGTAGGTGCTCATGGTCAGTGTTAAACTGATCGTGGTCCTGGACTAAAGCACCAGGAAAGGGAACAGTCGGCCCCACGGACTCTGTCTCCTTAGGGATTAGGGCAAATGATGAGATCGTCTCCAGGCAACCAGCAGGGGGTCAGGGGAAAGTAGAAACATCCAAGCAGGTGACTCAGGAGAGAGTGGTAGCAGTCAAGATCAAAGAGAGTCTCTAGGAGGTAAAACATATATATTTATTTATGTATTCGTGCAGTCATCGACTCACACCTCTTTACTGAATCCCTATAAACGCCAGGCACACTCTTTGCTCTAAGGGCACTCAACAGTCAAATCAGGGAGTAGAGAAAAATGATGTGAGAAGTGCTGCCATAAGGACAGGAGTCCTGAAGGAGGCAGAGGAGGCCGATGTCTGAAGGTCTGGCCTCCTGGCTGAGAGATATTTTAGGAGACAAGGTGGCCGTTTCCATACACGCAGGGAGCAGCAGACATGCTCCAGAGAGAGGCCGGCTCGAGAAGCTTGGCCCCCAGCTGCCGGCACCCTCCCAGGCGGGGTCCCCTGGCACTGGCCGTGATGGAGATGGCCCTGATGGTCCAGATGCTGCGTGCTCCTCCCCCTGGCTCTCAGAGCCTTCAGCACACCTCTGCGGCCTCTGGGGGCCCCGAGAGAGGCCTCGCTAAGACTTGCGCTCCAGACCCCACAGGGAAATTGTCCCTTTCCCAGCCCCCGCAGAGCAGCAAGCATAACCAGCTGCCTCACACGTGTAATTAGGAGAAATAAGAGCAATGAGCGAAAATTGGTTAAGTAAGCTCAAAATGCCCTTTTTTTTAAAATGAAGGAATAAACCTCAGGGAAAAGAAGCGAAATTAAGTCAGAGTGCACCACTGTGTTCCCTTTTGCCACACATCAGGTCTTTAGAAGGAATCCCAAGGTCCCCTGGCCGACACCAGGCTCTGCCTCACCCACACCAGAAGGCTAGTGTGTGGTCCTACTGCTGGCTGAGGGCGGAGGGAATACAGATGGTCCCTGTGGCATGGCTGCATTTCTGCAGACCCTGTGTTGTTTGTGTCTCTTGCTCTAGGACTGCATTCTGATGTCAGCCCTGCCCTCTGGCAGGATCTGCGCTCCTAGGCGGGGACCTCTCTCCATATCTTCCTTCCTCCAAACACATATTATGCAACTGCCTATCGATCAGCTGCTCCTCTCGCCCCGTTCGTCACCCTCCCCTCCTTCTCCTTTGCTCTGCGGAAGCTTCTCAGTTGTCAGTTCCATTTCTATATTTCTATGGCAACCACAACCCCCAGCCTCATTGCCTTTCCCCCCTCCTGCTTTTCTCCCCATCCCCTCCTCCTTTTGCAAGTAGGATTTGCAGGGAAGCTGTTGACAGGCTGGTCTTCTAGTAATTTCCCTCATAAAACAAACAGCTGAGGAGAGGGAGCTGGGAGGCGGGGCTGCAGGGTGGGCGGGGGGAGCAAGCTCCTCGGAACACACAAGGGGACAGAGAAACGTGAGAGAGTGGTGTGCACGTGAAGAAAGAGTCCGGGGCACAGTGAGTGACAGCAGTATGAAGTTGGGGCCACCCCATCCTGGGGGGCTGAGTGAGGTGTGGAAGGCTCCCTCCAGACGTGCAGGGATGATGGGCCAAGTGCCAGCCTGACTGTTGGCCATCCCAGTGGCCCCCAGGGGAGGCATGCCGGCCCGGCTGCTGTGACACAGACCATGGCGAGTGAGGACACAAGCTGCAGCCCACAGGGGACATTATCCCAAATATCCTCATTATCGAGGCAAGTGTCTCTGAACTCATCAGTTCTTACCAGCTGCAAGTGCCCTTGCCCTGGAAGACAGGGCCATTTCACCAAATCTAATGGCAATTTTCCTCCATCCCAGTCAGTTGTGAGTCACAGGATCCTCTGGGCGCTGGAGGCCACCAGGCAGGTGTCAGGTACAGGGCAGGTGTGCGGATGCAAAGGCCACCGGGGGCACGTTGCTGGGGGCCAAGGTGAGGCAGGAGGCTTCAGCTGGAGCGAGTCAGCAGGCCAGAGCTCGGAGGAGAGTAAATATTAATAGCTTTATTACATGTCTTTTTTATAAATAAAAGAAGTATGTTTTTGGCTGCTAATGACCTTCAAATTAGCAGCTCTTTCAAAAAGCACTTATGTATTTTTAATTCCAAACGTAGCTGAGTGTCAGTTGCAGCAGCAATGGAAGCAGCAGGGCAGCTGGGTAGTTTTAAATAAGAGGAAATCCAGATCATTATTTTTGAAACTGTCAGCTTTTACGCCTTTTAATGGATTCACTTTCTCTCATCTCTTCCCCCACTTCTGTGCTCTTTGAAGATTCCCAGGCATTCTCCGTGGGAGAAAGGAACAGAGGCATAGGTCTGCCATATGGGAGGACCTGGGCTTTAGTTCCCACCTGGGCACACAGGGTGTCACAGTCCCCGGCAGGGAGGCTTTGGCACAAGGGCTTGCGAAGAGCATCAGAGAGAAGAGGAGAGAGAGAGTTGCAGCCTGGGATGCAGGGTGCTGGGTAATGGGACCTGGGGCTTCCTTCTCTACCCTGCTCCTGATTCTAAGTAACCAAAAGAGAAATCAGTGACCTCAGAGCAGCAGACAGAGAGATTAGCAGGGACGTAGAAGATAGACCAATACAATGAGAAAGAGCACACAGAGGCAGAAGTAGATAGAGAATCAGTGAGAAGCTGAGTAGGGAGGAAACTAGCAATAGAGCAGGGCTTCTTGGCGTGTGGACCCCAGACCGGCAGCTGCAGCATCACCTGGGAACTTGTTAGAAATGCAAGCTCTCGGGCTCCAGCCCAGAAGCAATGGATCAGAAGCTCTAATGGACGGGCCCCACCACCTGTGTTTTCATAAGGCTTCCAAGTAGTTCTGATGCTTGCTAATGTGTGAGGACCACTGATCTAGAGCAGAGGAACCCAGGCAGAGGAAGGAAGGCAGGAGGGCAGTGAAGGGAGGCGAGAAGGAAGGAAGAGGTCTTGATGGTGGCAAAGGAGGAGGAAGAGGCACCTAAGAGAGAAGAGAAATGTGGGTGTGAGTCTATCCCTCCACTCATACACTCCTTGTCGTTTTCAAATAGCCCACAGGCGACTGTTCCACGGACGCCACAGACACCTGCCCTCACACCTGGGACCTCTCTTTCCCAGTGGGTTTCTTAGTTGAGCTGACCTCCAAGTCGCCAGTAACCTGCAGCTGTACCAGGCTTCTCCCAACACTGGGGAGGATGCTATGTCATTTCACTGATCCGAAAAATGGGGGTGGTGTTCCTCCTTTGCTCTTGTGGGCTCCTGACAATCCTTTCCAATGGGCACTCCATTTTCATTTCAGCTACCAGAAGGATCAGCTTCCAGGCTGAATTTTAGATAAAGCTGAGCTTTTCTCCAAGTTGTCAGGCTGATGGACAGCAAGCAAGGATATTTCTCATTTGGTCATGGAGCTCTTGGTGCTTCAGGCATAAATGTCCGCATGTTCAAAGTTAACAAATGCATGCCATCTCCAAATCCAGCCAATAGACCTTTATTAAGTGCCTACTCCATACAAAGGTGACTCTGCCTAGCTAACCCCCCCAAGGACCTCTGATCTCCTAGATAGTGATTGATAATTAATAAGGACCCCGACCCCACACAGACCTCAGCCTGGTGTTTGTCTTCTCCAAAGACTTACATTCTCAAGCATCCATTCTGGCACTGTGAAAAATGGGGCTCTCAGGACTACTCTGATTTTAGCAGTGCTAAGTGTAACTACTCATTCAACAAATGTTTACTTAGTAGGGACTTCAAGCCATCTGGAAACAGGCATTCTTTCCGAGTGCTTAGGATCCATCAGTAGACAAAACACAGATCTGGGTCTTCAACGGGATCTAGGAAGGGGAGACAGGCAAGTAACAATAAACATAAACATAAATAAATTTTCTAACATCTTTGAAGGTAAAAGTGCTGTAGAAAAAGGAAAAGTTGGAGAGTAGAAGAGTAGTTTGCAATTTTAATTATGGTGATCGGGGCAGAACTCATTGAGAAGGTGGGACTTGGGCAAATACTTGAAGGAGGTAAGGGAGTGAGCCAGGATGGGAGTCTTGCAGGCAAAAGCCACTGGAGCTATGGTCTGGTATGTTCAAACAATAGCCTGACATCTTCAAAGAACAGTAAACAGACTTTCCATATGCTATCTCACTATGCCTTAATGCACCAGGTATTGTTATTAGCATTTCACTGATGTAAAAACTTAGATGTGAAAACTGAAGCTTAGGAAGTCTGCATGGTTTGGTTAAGGTACTAGGTTGCAGAGCAGAGATTCCAATCCTGATTGAAATGATCCTAAAATCTTAATGTTGTGTAACATGGGTCATCCATCCTTATTCACTTTCATAATTCTCATGACTATTTTCACCTGTATATTTTTCCAATTGAATTATGAGATAATTTTGTAAAGTTCCAAAATACTGGTATTTTTATTGATATAGCTCTAAATATTAAATTAATATGGGAGAGTGGAAATCTTTATACCAGATATATCTTCTAATTTACAAATATGGACATTTCTCTCCATTTCATCAAGTAGTCTTTTATACTCCTCATCAAAGTGTTGTACTTTTCTTACAGATGCTGCGTATTTTTTGCTAAAAATGCCTATAATTCAAGTTTTGCTGTAGTCAAGGGAATCTTCTTTTTCATTACACTTTCTAATGTTTTTTTTCAGTGATAATGAGTGCTTTATTTTTTTTAACATCTTTATTGGAGTATAATTGCTTTACATTGTTGTGTTAGTTTCTGCTGTATAACAAAGTGAATCAGCTATACATATACATATATCCCCATATCCCCTCCCTCTTGCGTCTCCCTCCCACCCTCCCCATCCCACCCCTCTAGGTGGTCACAAAGCACTGAGCTGATCTCCCTGTGCTATGCAGCTGCTTCCCACTAGCTATCTATTTCACATTTGGTAGTGTATATATGTTCATGTCACTCTCTCACTTCTCCCCAGCTTCCCCTTCCCCTTCCCCATGTCCTCAGGTCCATTCTCTACGTCTGCATCTTTATTCCTGTCCTGCCCCTAGGTTCTTCAGAACCATTTTTTTTTTTTTTTAGATTCCATATATATGTGTTAGCATACGGTATTTGTTTTTCTCTTTCTGACTTACTTCACTCTGTATGACAGACTCTAGGTCCATCCTCCTCACTACAAATAACTCAATTTCGTTTCTTTTTATGGCTGAGTGATATTCCATTGTATATATGTGCCACATCTTCTTTATCCATTCATCTGTCGATGGACACTTAGGTTGCTTCCATGTCCTGGCTATTGTAAATAGTGCTTCAATGAACATTGTGGTACATGAATCTTTTTGTTTGTGTGTGTGTGTGTGTCTGCATGTGTGTGTAAAACATCAAAAGCTGGGACACACCCAAGGAAAGAGTTGAAGTTACTGATCTGAAATTTTTTTTCTTTTTCAAATGTAAATATACTGTTTTAAATTTCCTTCTAAGCATTGCTTTTTATGCTTTCTGTTGTTCAGTGGAGTGTTCTACAAGTATCAATAAGATAAACTGGTTGATAGTGTTGTACATGTAGGCTATATTCCTGCTGATTTCTGACTACTTATTTATTGAGGATTAAGGTCTGGAAGTGTCACTGTAGATTTGTCTACTTTTACTTTCAGTTTTTTTTCTTTAATGTTTATTATTTATTTATTTATTTTTCTTATTACTCATCCATTTTATACACATCTGTGTATACATCTCAATCCCAATCTCCCAATTCATCACACCATCACCCCCACCCCCTGCCGCTTTTCCCCCTTGGTGTCCATATGTTTGTTCACTACATCTGTGTCTCAATTTCTTCTTGGCAAACCGGTTCATCTGCACAATTTTCTAGGTTCCACATATATGCGTTAATATACAATATTTGTTTTTCTCTTTCTGACTTACTTCACTCTGTATGACACTCTCTAGATCCATCCTTGTCTCTACAAATGACCCAATTTCGTTCCTTTTTCTGGCTGGGTAATATTCCATTGTATATATGTACCACAGCTTCTTTATCCATTCATCTGTCGATGGGCATTTAGGTTGCTTCCATGACCTGGCTATTGTAAATAATGCTGCAATGAACATTGGGGGTGCATGTGTCTTTCTGAATTATGGTTTTTTCTGGGTATATGCCCAGTAGTGGGATTACTGGGTCATATGGTAATTCTATTTTTAGTTCTTTAAGGAACCCCCTTACTGTTCTCCATAGTGGCTGTATCAATTTACATTCCCACCAACAGTGCAAGAGGGTTCCCTTTTCTCCACACCCTCTCCAGCATTTGTTGTTTGTAGATTTTCTGATGATGCCCATTCTAACTGGTGTGAGGTGATACCTCATTGTAGTTTTGATTTACATTTCTCTAATAATTAGTGATGTTGAGCAGCTTTTCATGTGCTGCTTGGCCATCTGTATGTCTTCTTTGGAGAATTGTCTATTTAGGTCTTCTGCCCATTTTTGGATTGGGTTGTTTGTTTTTTTAATATTGAGCTGCATGAGCTGCTTGTAAATTTTGGAGATTAATCCTCTGTCAGTTGCTTCATTTGCAAATATTTTCTCCCATTCTGAGGGTTGTCTTTTTGTCTTGTTTATGGTTTCTTTTGCTGTGCAAAAGCTTTTAAGTTTCATTAGGTCCCATTTGTTTATTTTTGTTTTTATTTCCATTGCTCTAGGAGGTGGATCAAAAAAGATCTTGCTGTGACTTATGTCATAGAGTGTTCTGCCTATATTTTCCTCTAAGAGTTTTATAGTGTTCCGTCTTACATTTAGGTCTCTAATCCATTTTGAGTTTATTTTTGTGTATGGTGTTAGGGAGTGTTCTAATTTCATTCATTTACATGTAGTTGTCCAGTTTTCCCAGCACCACTTATTGAAGAGACTGTCTTTTCTCCATTGTATATCCTTGCCTCCTTTGTCATAGATTAGTTGACCATAGGTGTGTGGGTTCATCTCTGGGCTTTCTATCCTGTTCCATTGATCTATATTTCTGTTTTTGTGCCAGTACCATATTGTCTTGATTACTGTAGTTTTGTAGTATAGTCTGAAGTCAGGGAGTCTGATTCCTCCAGCTCCGTTTTTTCCCTCAAGACTGATTTGGCTATTCAGGTTCTTTTGTGTCTCCATATAAATTTTAAGACTTTTTGTTCTAGTTCTGTAAAAAATGCCATTGGTAATTTGATAGGGATTGCATTGAATCTGTAGATTGCTTTGGGTAGTATAGTCATTTAAACAATATTGATTCTTCCAATCCAAGAACATGGTATATCTCTCCATCTGTTGGTATCATCTTTAATTTCTTTCATCAGTGTCATATTTTTCTGCATGTCTTTTGTCTCCCTAGGTAGGTTTATTCCTAGGTATTTTATTCTTTTCGTTGCAATGGTAAATGGGAGTGTTTCCATAATTTCTCTTTCAGATTTTTCATCATTAGTGTATAGGAATGCAAAAGATTTCTGTGCATTAATTTTGTATCCTGCAACATTACCAAACTAATTGATTAGCTCTAGTAGTTTTCTGGTGGCATCTTTAGGATTCTCTGTGTATAGTATCATGTCATCTGCAAACAGTGACAGTTTTACTTCTTCTTTTCCGGTTTGTATTCCTTTTATATCTTTTTCTTCTCTGATTGCCATGGCTAGGACTCCCAAAACTATGTTGAATAATAGTGGTGAGAGTGGACATCCTTGTCTTGTTCCTGATCTTAGAGGAAATGCTTTCAGTTTTTCACCATTGAGAATGATGTTTGCTGTGGGTTTGTCATATATGGCCTTTATTATGTTGAAGTAGGTTCCCTCTATGCCCACTTTCTGTAGAGCTTTTATCATAAATGGGTGTTGAATTTTCTCAAAAGCTTTTTCTGCATCTATTGAGATGATCATATGGTTTTTCTTCTTCAGTTTTTAATATGGTGTATCACATTGGTTGATTTGTGTATGTTGAAGAATCCTTGCATCCCTGGGATAAATCCCACTTGATCGTGGTGTATGATCCTTTTGATGTGTTGTTGGATTCTGTTTGCTAGTATTTTGTTGAGGATTTTTGCATCTATATTCATCAGTGATATTGGTCTGTAATTTTCTTTTTTTTGTAGTGTCTTTGTCTGGTTTTGATATCAGGGTGATGGGGACCTCATAGAATGAGTTTGGGAGTGTTCCTTCCTCTGCAATTTTTTGGAAGAGTTTGAGAAGGATGGGTGTTATCTCTTCTCTAAACGTTTGATAGAATTCACCTGTGAAGCCATCTGGTCCTGGAATTTTGTTTGTTGGAAGATTTTTAATCACAGTTTCAAATTCATTACTTGTGATTTGTCTGTTCATATTTTCTATTTCTTCCTGGTTCAGACTTGGAAGGTTTTACCTTTCTAAGAATTTGTCCATTTCTTCCAGGTTGTCCATTTTATTGTCATAGAGTTGCTTGTAGTAGTCTCTTAGGCTTTGTATTTCTATGATGTCTTTTGTAACTTCTCATTTTTCATTTCTATTTTTATTGATTTGAGTCCTCTCCCTCTTTTTCTTGATGAGCCTGGTTAAAGGTTTATCAATTTTGTTTATCTTCTCAAAGAACAAGATTTTACTTTCAGTGATTTTTGCTAATGTTTTCATCTCTATTTCATTTATTTCTGTCTCATCTTTATGATTTCTCTCCTTCTGCTAACTTTGGGTTTTGTTTGTTCTTCTTTCTCTACTTCCTTTAGGTGTAAGGTTCGATTATTTATTTGAGATTTTTCTTGTTTCTTGAGGTAGGCTTGTATAGCTATAAGCTTCCTTCTTAGAACAGCTTTTGCTGCATCCCATAGGCTTTGGATCATCGTGTTTTCATTGTCATTTTTCTCTAGGTATTTTTTGATTTCCTCTTTGATTTCTTCAGTGATCTCTTGGTTATTTAGTAGCATATTGTTTAGCCTCCATGTGTTTGTGTATTTTAAGTTTTTTTCACTGTAATTGATTTCTAATCTCATACTGTTGTGATCAGAAAAGATGCTTGATATGATTTCAATTTTCTTAAATTTACTGTGGCTTGATTTGTGACCCAGGCTGTGATCTATCCTGGAGAATGTTCCATGCGCACTTGAGAGGAAAGTGTAATCTGTTGTTTTTAGATGGAATGTCCTATAAATATCAATTAAATCTATCTCGTCTATTGTGTCATTTAAAGCTTGTGTTTCCTTATTAATTTTCTGTTTGGATGATCTGTCCATTGGTGAAAGTGGGGTGTTAAAATCCCCTACTATTATTGTGTTACTGTCGATTTCCTCTTTTAGAGCTGTTAGCAGTAGCCTTATGTATTGAGGTGCTCCTCTGTTGGGTGCATATATATTTATAATTGTTATATTTTCTTCTTGGATTGATCCCTTGATCATTACGTAGTGTCTTTCCTTGTCTCTTGTAACATTCTTTATTTTAAAGTCTATTTTACCTGATATGCGTATTGCTACTCCAGCTTTCTTTTGATTTCCATTTGCATGGAATATCTTTTTCCATCCCTCACTTTCAGTCTGTCTGTGTCCCTATGTGTGAAGTGGGTCTCTTGTAGACAGCAAAAAAAGTGGGTCTTGTTTTTGTATCCATTCAGCAAGCCTGTGTCTTTTGGTTGGAGAATTTAATCCATTCACGTTTAAGGTAATTATCGATATGTATGTTCCTATGACCATTTTCATAATTGTTTTGGGTTTGATTTTGTAGGTCCTTTTCGTCTCTTGTGTTTCCCACTTAGAGAAGTTCCTTTAGTATTGTTGTAGAGCTTGTTTTGTGGTGCTGAATTCTCTTAGCTTTTGATTGTCTGTAAAACTTTTGATTTCTCTATGGAATCTGAATGAGATCCATGCCAGGTAGAGTAATCTTGGTTGTAGGTTCTTCCCTTTCATCACTTTAAGTATATCATGCCACTCCCTTCTGGCTTATAGAGTTTCTGCTGAGAAATCAGCTGTTAACCTTATGGGAGTTCCCTTGTAGGTTATTTGTCATTTTTCTCTTGTTGCTTTCAATAATTTTTCTTTGTCTTTAATTTTTGCCAATTTGATTACTATGTGTCTCGGCATGTTTCTCCTCGGAACTCTCTGCGCTTCCTTGACTTGCATGGCTATTTCCTTTCCCATGTTAGGGATGTTTTCGACTATAATCTCTTCAAATATTTTCTCGGGTCCTTTCTCTCTCTCTTCTCCTTTTGGGACCCCTATAATGCAAATGTTGTTGCGTTTAATGTTGTCCCAGTGGTCTCTTAGGCTGTCTTGACTTCTTTTCATTCTTTTTTCTTCATTCTGTTCCACAGCAGTGAATTCCACCATTCTGTCTTCCAGGTCACTTATCCGTTCTTCTGCCACAGATATTCTGCTATTGATTCCTTCTAGTGTATTTTTCATTTAAGTTATTGTATTGTTCATCTCTGTTTGTTTGTTCTTTAATTCTTCTAGATCTTTGTTAAACATTTCTTGCATCTTCTCGATCTTTGCCTCCATTCTTTTTCTGAGATCCTGGATCATTTTCACTATCATTATTCTGAATTCTTTTTCTGGAATGTTGCCTATCTCCATTTCATATAGTTGTTTTTCTGGGGTTTTCTCTTCTTCCTTCATCTGACACATAGCCCTCTGCTTTTCATCTTGTCTATCTTTCTGTGAATGTGGTTTTTGTTCCACAGGCTGCAGGATTGTAGTTCTTCTTGCTTCTGCTCTGTGGTACATGACTCTTTTTGAATTATGGTTTTCTCAGGGTATATGCCCAGTAGTGGGATTGCTGGGTCATATGGTAGTTCTATTTTTAATTTTTTAGGGAAACTCCATACTATTCTCCAAAATGGCTGCAACAGTTTACATTCCCACCAACAGTGCAAGAGGGTTCCCTTTTCTCCACACCCTCTCCAGCATTTATTGTTTCTAGATTTTTCGATGATGGCCATTCTGACCAGTGTGAGGTGATATCTCATTGTAGTTTTGATTTGCATTTCTCTAATGATTAGTGATGTTGGGCATCCCTTCATGTGTTTGTTGGCCATCTGTATGTCTTCTTTGGAGAACTGTCGATTTAGGTCTTCTGCCCATTTTTAGATTGGGTTGTTTGTTTTTTGATATTGAGCTGCATGAGCTGCTTGTGTATTTTGGAGATTAATCCTTTGTCAGTTGCTTCATTTGCAAATATGTTCTCCCATTCTGAGGGTTGTTTTTTTGTCTTGTTTATGGTTTCCTTTTCTGTGAAAAAGCTTTAAAGTTTCATTAGGTCTCATTTGTTTACTTTTGTTTTTATTTCCATTTCTCTAGGAGGTGGGTCAAAAAGGATCTTGCTGTGATTTATGTCATAGAGCGTCCTGCCTATGTTTTCCTCTAAGAGTTTTATAGTGTCTGGACTTACCTTTATCACTTTAATCCATTTTGAGTCTATTTTTGTGTATGGTGTTAGGGAGTGTTCTAATTTCATTCTTTTACATGTAGCTGTACAGTTTTCCCAGCACCACTTATTGAAGAGGCTGCCTTTTCTCCATTGTATATGCTTGCCTCCTTTATCAAAGATAAGGTGACCATATGTGCGTGGGTGTTTCTCTGGGCTTTCTATCCTCTTCCATTGATCTATATTTCTGTTTTTGTGCCAGTTCCATACTGTCTCGATTACTGTAACTTTGTAGTGTAGTCTGAAGTCAGGGAGCCTGATTCCTCCAGCTCTGTTTTTCTTTCTCAAGATTGCTTTGGCTACTCAGGGCCTTTTATGTTTCCATACGAATTGCAAAATTTTTTGTTCTAGTTCTGTGAAAAATGCCATTGGTAGTTTGATAGGGATTGCATTGAATCTCTAGGTTGCTTTGGGTAGTAGAGTCATTTTCACAATGTTGATTCTTCGAATCCAAGAACGTGGTATATCTCTCCATCTTCTTGTATCATCTTTCATTTCTTTCATCAGTGTCTTATAGTTTTCTGCATACAGATCTTTTTTCTCCTTAGGTAGGGTTTATTCCTAGGTATTTTATTTTTTTGTTGCAATGGTAAATGGTAGTGTTTCCTTAATTTCTCTTTCAGATTTTTCGTTGTTAGTGTATAGGACTGCAAGAGATTTCTGTGCATTAATTTTATAACCTGCTACTTTACCAGATTCATTGATTAGGTCTAGTAGTTTTCTGGTAGCATCTTTAGGATTCTCTATGTATAGTATCATGTCATCTGCAAACAATGACAGTTTTAGTTCTTCTTTTCTGATTTGGATTCCTTTTATTTCTTTTCTGTCTCTGGTTGATGTGGGTAAAACTTCGAAAACTCTGTTGAATAATAGTAGTGAGAGTGGGCAACCTTGTCTAGTTCCTGATCTTAGTGGAAATGGTTTCAGTTTTTCACCACTGAGAACGAAGTTGGCTGTGAGTTTTTCATATATGGCCATTAATATGTTGAGGTAAGTTCCCTCTAGGCCTACTTTTTGGGGAGTTTTTATCATAAATGGGTGTTGAATTTTCTTAAAAGCTTTTTCTGCATCTATTGAGATGATCATATGGTTTTTATCCTTCAATTTGTTAATATAGTGTATCACATTGATTGATTTGCATATATTGAAGAATCCTTGCATTCCTGGGATAAACCCCACTTGATCATGGTGTATGATCCTTTTAATGTGCTGCTGGATTCTGTTTGCTAGTATTTTGTTCAGGTTTTTCTCATTTATGTTCATCAGTGATATTGGCCTGTAGTTTTATTTTTTTGTGCCATCTTTGTCTGGTTTTGGTATCAGGATGATGGTGGCCTCATACAATAAGTTTGGGAGTGTTCCTCCCTCTGCTATATTTTGGAAGAGTTTGAGAAGGATAGTTGTTAGCTCTTCTCTAAATGTTTGATAGAATTCACCTGTGAAGCCATCTGGTCCTGGGCTTTTGTTTTTTGGAAGATTTTTAATCACAATTTCAATTTCAGTGCTTGTGATTGGTCTGTTTATATTTTCTATTTCTTCCTGGTTCAGTCTCAGAAGGTTGGGCTTTTCTAAGAATTTATCCATTTCTTCCAGGTTGTCCATTTTATTGGCATATAGTAGCTTGTAGTAATCTCTCATGATCCTTTGTATTTCAGCAGTATCAGTTGTTGCTTCTCCTTTTTCATTTCTAATTCTGTTGATTTGCGTCTTCTCCCTTTTTTTCTTTATGAGTCTGGCTAATGGTTTATCAATTTTGTTTATATTCTGAAAGAGCCAGATTTTAGTTTTATTGATCTTTGCCATCATTTCCTTCATTTCCTTTTCGTTTATTTCTGATCTGATCTTTATGATTTCTTTTCTTCTGCTAACTTTGGGGTGTTTTTGTTGTTGTTCTTCTTCTTCTTTCTCTAATTGCTTTAGGTGTAAGTTTAGGTTGTTTATTTGATATTTTTTTTGTTACTTGAGGTAGGATTGTATTGCTATAAACCTCCCTCTTAGAACTGCTTTTGCTGCATCCCACAGGTTTTGCGTCGTCATGTTTTCATTGTCATTTGTTTCTAGGTAGTTTTTTATTTCCTCTTTTATTTCTTCAGTGATCTCTTTGTTATTTAGTAGCATATTGTTTAGCCCCATGTGTTTGTATTTTTTACAGTTTTTTTCCTGTAATTGACATCTAGTCTCATAGCGTTGTAGTTGGAAAAGATACTTGATATGATTTCAATTTTCTTAAATTTACCAAGGCTTGATTTGTGACCCAAGATATCCTGGAAAATGTTCCATGAGCACTTGAGAAGAAAGTGTATTCTGTTTTTCTTGGATAGAATGTCCTATAAATATCAATTAAGTCCATCTTTTTAATGTGTCAATTAAACCTTGTGTTTCCTTATTTATTTTCATTTGGGTTGATCTGTCCATTGGCGAAAGTGGGATATTAAAATTCCCTACTATGATTGTGTTACTGTCGATTTCCCCTTTTATGGCTGTTAGCATTTGCCTTATGTATTGAGGTGCTCCTAGGTTGGGTGCATAAATATTTACAATTGTTATTTCTTCTTCTTGGATTGATCCCTTTATCATTATGTAGTGTCCTTCTTTGTCTCTTGTAATAGTCTTTATTTTAAAGTCTATTTTGTCTGATATGAGAATTGTTACTCTAGCTTTCTTTTGATTTCCATTTGCATGGAATATCTTTTTTCATCCCCTCACTTTCAGTCTGTATGTGTCCCTAGGTCTGAAGTGGGTCTCTTGTAGACAGCATATATATGGGTCTTGTTTTTGGATCCATTCAGCCAGTCTATGTCTTTTGGTGGGAGCATTTAATCCATTTACATTTAAGGTAATTATTGATATGTATGTTCCTATTACTATTTTCTTAATTGTTTTGGGTTTGTTTTTGTAGGACTTTTCCTTCTCTTGTGTTTCCTGCCTAGAGAAGTTCCTTTAGCATTTGTTGTAAAGCTGGTTTGGTGGTGCTGAATTCTCTTAGCTTTTGCCTGTCTCTAAAGCTTTTAATTTCTCCGTCAAATCTGAATGAGATCCTTGCTGGGTAGAGTAATCTTGGTTGTAGGTTTTTCCCTTTCATCACTTTAAATATGTCCTGCCACTCCCTTCTAGCTTGCAGAGTTTCTGTTGAAAGATCAGCTGTTAACCTTATGGGGATTCCCTTGTATATTATTTGTTGCTGATTTTAGTATTTTTTTCTTTGTGTTTAGTTTTTAATAGTTTGATTAATATGTGTCTTGGCAAGTTTCTCCTAGGATTTATCCTGTATAGGAGTCTCTGCACTTCCTGGATTTGATTGACTATTTCCTTTCCCCTATTAGGGAAGTTTTCAACTATAATCTCTTCAAATATTTTCTCAGTTCGTTCTTTTTCTCTTCTTCTTTTGGGACCCTTATAATTCGAATGTTGGTGCATTTAATGTTGTCCCAGAGGTCTCTGAGACGGTCCTCAATTCTTTTCGTTCTTTTTCTCTATTCTGCTCTGTGGTAGTTATATGCACTATTTTATTTTCCAGGACACTTATCCATTCTTCTGCCTCAGGTATTCTGTTATTGATTCCTTCTAGAGAATTTTTAATATCATTTATATTGTTGTTCATCATTGTTTGGTTGCTCTTTAGTTCTTCTAGGTCCTTGTTAACAGTTTCTTGTATTTTCTCCATTCTATTTCCAAGATTTTGGATATATTTACTATCATTACTCTGAATTCTTTTTCAGGTAGACTACCTATTTCCTCTTCATTTGTTTGGTCTGGTGGGTTTTTACCTTGCTCACTCATCTGCTGCATATTTCTCTGTCTTTTTGTTTTTCTTAACTTACTGTGTTTGGGGTCTCCTTTTTGCAGGCTGCAGGTTCATAGTTCCCCTTGTTTTAGGTGTCTGCCCCAAGTGGCTAAGGTTGTTTCAGTGGGTTTTGTAGGTTTCCTGGTGGAGGGTACTGGTGCCTGTGTTCTGGGGGATGAGGCTGGATCTTGTCTTTCTGGTGGGCAGGACCGAGTCCAGTGGTGTGTTTTGTGGCGTCTGTGAACTTATTATGATTTTAAGCAGCCTCTCTGGTAATGGGTGGGATTGTGTTCCTGTCTTGCTAGTTGTCTGGTATGGGGTGTCCAGCACTGGAACTTGCTAGTCATTGAGTGGAGCTGGGTCTTAGCATTGAGATGGAGATCTCTGGGAGAGCTCTCGCTGATTGATATTACGTGGGGCTGGGAGGTTTCTGGTGGTCCAGTGTCCTAAACTTGGCTCTCCCACTTCTGAGGCCCATGCCCGACACCCAGCCGGAGCGCCAAGACCATGTCGGCCACACAGCTCAGAAGAAAAGGGAGAGGAAAAAAAAGAAAGAAAAATAAAATAAAATAAAAATCATTAGAAAAAAATTTTAATATTATTAAAATTAAAAAGTAATAGAAAAAAAGAGCACAATGAAACCAATAAACAAATCCACCCATTATAACAAGCGTTAAAAACTAAACTAAGATAAACATATAAATCAGAAACTTGTCAGTCACATACAGCAAACCCCAAGTCTACTGTTTCTCACAAAATCCACCACCTCAATTTTGGAATGATTTATTGTCTATTCAGGTATTCCACATATGCAAGGTACATCAAGTTGACTGTGGAGATTTAATCCACTGTTCCTGAGGCTGCACGGAGTAATTACCCTTTCTCTTCTTTTTTTGCACAGCTCCTGGGGTTCAGCTTTGGATTTGACACTGCCTCTGAATATAGGTTGCCCTCTGGCATCTGTTCTCCACCCAGACAGGAGGGAGTTAAAGGAGCAGCAGATTAGGGGGCTCTGGCTCACTCAGGTTGGGGAGAGGGAGGGGTACAGAATGCGGGGTGAGCCTGCGGTGGCAGAGGCCAGTGTGACGTCACAACAGCCTGAGCCATGTCATGTGTTCTCCTGGGGAAGTTGTTCCTGGATCACAGGACCCTGGCAGTGGCAGACCACACAGGCTCCCAGGAGGGGAGGTATGGATAGTGACCTGTGCTTGCACACAGGATCCTTGGTTGCTGCAACAGCAGCGTTAACATTTCATGCCTGTCTCTGGAGTCCACGTTGATAGCTGTGGTTCATGCCTGTTTCTGAAGCTCAGTTAGGTGGTGCTCTGAATCTCCTCTCCTCACACACCCCAAAACAATGGTCTCTTGTTTCTTAGGCAGGTCCAGAGTTTTTCCCAGACTCCCTCCCAGCTAGCTGTGGCGCACTAGCCTGCTTCAGGCTGTGTTCACACAACTAACCTCAGTCCTCTCCCTGGGATCTGACCTCCGAAGCTGAGCCTCAGCTCCCAGCCCCCACTCACCCCAGTGGGTGAGCAGGCAAGCTTCTCAGGCTGGTGAGTGCTGGTTGGCACTGATCCTCTGTGTGGGAATCTCTCTGCTTTGCCCTCTGCACCCCTGTTGCTGTGCTCTCCTCTGTGGCTCCAAAGCTTCCCCGCCCCACCCACCCCCCATCTCTGCCAGTGAAGGGGATTCGTAGTGTGTGGAAACTTTTCCTTCTTCACGTCTCCCTCCTAAAGGTGCAGGTCCTGTCTCTATTCTTTTGCCTCTGTTTGTTCTTTTTTCTTTTGCCCTACCCAGGTACATGAGTAGTTTCTTGCCTTTTGGGAAGTCTGAGGTATTCTGCCAGCATTCAGTAGGTGTTCTGTAAGAGTTGTTCCACATGTAGATGTATTTTTGATGTATTTGTGGGGAGGAAGGTGATCTCCACGTCTAACTCCTCTGTCATCTTGAAGGTCCTCTACACTTTCTAATTTTTAATGTATATTTTATAAATATCCAACACGCTGAGCATTATTATTATTTAAAATTTCTTCAATGGAATTTATTATTTGATTTGTTTGTCTTTTATTCAGGCACATAATATCACAGTCTACAATACAAGAGAATATTAATTTCAAGTTATCCATATTTTTCATTTAATTTGTTTTCCTGCCTTATTGCATTGTCTGGAACTTCTAGAAAAATATTCAATAATATATTGGCAGATGTATTTCTCTTTTTTCTCATTTAAATAGAAATGCCTTTATTTTTTCACAATGAAGTGTGCTATTGGTTGCTGCTATTATATGAATATTCAAATAAGGGAGTTCCTATCCTTGTTTTACTAAGAATTATTATTTTAAATAGGTACTTTATTTTTTTCAAATGCATTTTAACATCTACAGGTAAGAGAATATATTGAACCAGACTTGAATTCCTGAAGTAAACTCTACTTCATCATGGCATGTTTTGTTTTTAATTTACTGGTGGATCTGATATGCTATAATTTTACTTAGGATTCTTGCTTCCATATTAATAAATATGATTAGGGTGTAGTTTTCTTGTTTGTATATTTGCTAGCATTTTATTTTCAATGGCCCTGAGTATTTAATTTTCACTTTTATGAAAGTATAATATAGAAGAAAAACTGTCCAAATTATATCAATAGCCTGATGAATTTTCATAAAGCAAATTTACCCATGTAACCACCACCTACATCAGGAAATAAGAAAGCCACTAGCATCAAGTTCCCTCCCAGTCACTATTCCCCCAGCTTTGCAAAAGTAAACAGGTAGCCATCTCCTGACTTCTAAAACCAAAGACTGTTTTGTATTATTTTGGACTTTATATAAATGGAATAATAGTGTTTATTATTCTGTGTCTGATTTGTTTTGCTCAAATCATATTTGTGAAATTCATGTCCTTATAATTTAATTCATTCATCTGAATAGCTGTATGATATTCATTTGTATGAATATGCCACAATTTGCTTATTTACTCCATTGTCATACATTTGAGCTATTTCCAGTTTTTGATTGTTATAAAATTGTACTATGAATATTCTCACACATGTCTTTTGGTGTACATGTCTTTCAATAAACACATGTCTGCATTTCTGTTAGTATATATCTAGAAGTGAAATTGCTGGGTCCTGGAATATCTATATGTACTGTTTTAATAGGTACTTTCAAGTAGTTTTCCAAAGTCATAGAATAGAAGATGAAGTTTCTCCCAAAGAGATAGCTTCCACCTTTTCATGAAAAACCAAGGTGCTGTTGGGTCAACCTGGCTAAGGACTTGAATATAATATTTCCATTTGACAAGTGAGGCTAGGCTCATTGGACACTCCCCAATTTGTTAATCATTGATCCTGGGTCACAAGGACTTCATGATCAGGCATTCACTTTCCACAAGAGCAAACTAATAGATGCTTTTCAAAAGGGATGTACTTGAACACTGTGAATCCATCCACATAGTCCCATAGACTCAGAGAGCAGGATTTGAATTTTATCAGAGTTTATCGGCCACCCCAGAGGCATGATCACGTTACAGTCAGAACCACAGAGACCCAAGCTTCTGACTTGCCAACCAACAGGACATCATTTATGTAGGAAAGCATTGGACATCAGGAAGTAGAGACACTCTTACTAAAATCTGATTCATTCACCACTGGCAAATCACAGCACAGTTTAGGCACCCATGGGGAAATATTAAGCATTCAGTGAGCACTTCTCTTCTGATCAAGAGACCCTCTTCTGGACTTTATGAGCATTCACAATGCATGCATGTTAAACAACAATATCAATTACACATTCAGCAGTGAAAGCCACAACCATAGTACATTTAATTGTCCTGAAGGGTCCCAACCACAAAATTACATTAACTCCCTTCCTCTTCTCTGAACCTTGTCTAAACCCCCATTAACTACATCTGCTTTTTTATTTCCTGATCTGGGTGGTGGTTACATGGGTGAGTTTGTTTTATGAAAATTCATCAGGCTTTTGACTTATAATTTGGACAATTTTTATTCTATATTATACTTTCATAAAGGTGAATATTAAATTATCAGGCAATGGGCACAATGGTGACTTGGGCAACTGTGTCCAACAGAGCCACAAAATTTGAATCTCTTTCCTCCCTGAAGTTCCCTAGCACACACAGAGAGGTGCATATTGCCTTCAGTACTTCTGAACAGGAGGAGATCTCAGCCCCAAGTCTAATCATCTTTCTCCTTAAAGAAACTGAGAGAGTGAGGGAAAGATGAATTGAGGGGACTGGAGAGAGAGTAGCTTCACACTGTAAGCAAGGCACATTTACTTTCCATTTCGAGCAGTGCAGCAGCTACTCTCAGCTCAAACAAAGAAAATTCCATTGTTTCAGCCTATCCAATACTATATGGAATGGTGATGTCCTCATGGCTAACACCCTCTGTTTCATCCTTGGGAATCTCTTGACAGCAATCACAGCCACATTGATTTCCAGCTGGGGTCACGGGGTGTGTGCCATCTGGCTGGCTTGGGCTTGGCTCCCACAGCAGTAACCTTCTTTGAGGAGCCCATATTAATCTGGGACCTCATTTCCCATTAAGAAGATAACACTTCCTAAGTTCTTACTCGATCTCCACATAAGGGCTAGGGGAATTTTCCAGGGTGGCAGGGTTGACAGCAAGCATTTATCTAGATTTCGTTGGGTCAGTTTCTCATTCTACAGTGGGTCACTTTCATCATTATAGTAAACCCAGTTCAGAGCAGTAAGACCCTGAATACTAGTCAACACCTCATTTATGGTTTCCCAGAGGAGTTTGTCTGTTTTAGGGAAAACTCCCTTACTGCAGCCAGTACCTACTGCAAAAAAAAAAACAAAAAACTCTAAACCTATTATTGGCAGCTCCAAATGGACCTGCAGTTGTCATGACAGACTGACAGAGCCCTAAGATGAACCAGCTGTTCCCATTCTTCCTTAACAAGCATCATGCATCCCACCCCCTTCATCTCCCAAGTGAATCGGCCAAAGGTCTATAGATTCTCCTGTTTTCTGCACATTGTGGTAACAAATTTCCCTCCTTTCATTATCTGTGTATGTGGGTGTTTTCGTAACTTATTTAATAGAGACAGAACCTTTAACCAGCTGCCCTCAAGAAAAATCTTAATATCAGTTATAGGGTCAACTTGAAGTTGACCACTGGACTGGTGAAGTCCACCCACTAGAGGAGAGTTACAACATCCAAGGCCCAGTTCAGGCAGCTGTCTTTGAACCTATTTCCTAGTATTTGATCTACAATTTCTCCCCAATTCCTTTTCATTAACAGGCAATGAAGTAGAGGACAATTTATTGCCTGGTTGAACATATATTTTGGTCAACATGTTTGCTGAAAGTGTCACAACTGTGAAGGGTCAGAGATTTTACCCTACTTGCAAGCTAACAAGTTACCCTGCCATTGTTTCATGAATGCTGTTCTACCAGACTCCTGGGTCAGAGACGAAGGACAGTTTATTACCACAGAAATAGTAGTAACCAGAATATCATAACTTTTGGACCGGTTCCCTGAGTCCCAGTTCCCACAGGGTGTCATGACATGGGCCAAAGGACACGTGCATGTGCAGCGTGCTGCATTGCAGAAGAGGAACCCTGAACTTACTCAATAGTAAGTTTTCTTTTTGACCCAGAGAGAGACATTTTCTTTACTATACCTGACAGTAAGTATGCCTCTGTTTTGCTCCAGACAGTGTCTCCCAAGGCTATTTGCTATGCAAACATTCTTGAAAAAATAGTCCAGAACAAAGGGTAAGCATTGCCTTACCCATAAGACATACAAGAAATCTAATTTACATAAAGTTCACCCTTTCGAGGTGTACAGTCCTCTGAGTTTTGAAAAACATATACTGTCATGTAATCACTAGCACAATCAATATAGAATATTTTATCATCCCCAAGAGTTCACTTGTGCTCGTTTGTTGTCAGTTTCTTCCCTCCACCCACAATTCCTGGCAACCACTGATCAGACTTTGAGCTCTATTGTTTTCCTTTTCCAGAGTGTTATATAAATGGAATCATAAAAAATATAACCATTTATGTCTGGCTTCTTTCACTTAGCACAATGCTTTTGAGATTTGTCCATGTATTTTTAATGCTGAGTAGTATTCCATTGTACGTACAACGATTTCTTTATCAATTCACCAGTTGATGGAAATTTGGATTGTTTCCAGTTTTTTACTATTATGAATAAATATGCTATAAACATCCACATACAGGCTTTTGTGTGAACCTATGTTTTCATTTCTTTTGAGTAATTAGTTTGAAATAGATTCTTGGACCATATAGTAAGTTCATGTTTAATGTTATGAAAAAACTGACTGCGGTTTTCCTAAGTGATTTGTACCATTGTTCACTTGTAGCAGCAATGGATGAAAATGTTACTTCACATCCTCACACTTGACATGGAATTGTTTTTAATTCCAACCATTCTAATAAGTGTTCAGTTATACTTTTCATTTACATTTCTCTAATGATTAATGACGCCAAACAACTTTTCATGTGCTTATCGTTTTGTATGTCTTATTTGGTGAAGCAGCTATTCAAGTCTTCTTTCCATTTTTTAATTTTTTTTTTTTCTTATTGAGTTTGGAGAATTCTTTACATATTCTGGATAGACATTTTTTTTATCAGACTTTCTTTTTTTTTCCCCCAGATGTTTTCTTCCAGTCTATGGCTTTTTATTTTCTTAACGTTCAAAGAACCTAAGTTTTACATTTTAATTAAATTCAATTTATCTTTTTTTATCTCATGGTTTGTATTTTTGTGTCTTCTCTGATAAATGTTTGCTTAGCTGAAAGTAAAAAACATTCTCTTTTATGTTTTCTTTGTTATGCTTTACAGTTTTCCGCTTTCTTTCTTTTTTTTTTTTTAACTTTTTAATTTTTTTTGGCCACTCTGCGCAGCTTATGAGATCTTAGTTCCCCAACCACGGATTGAACTGGGGACCCTGCAGTGGAAACACAGAGTCCTAACCATCAGACCACCAGGGAATCCCATTTTTCATTTTATATTTAGCTTTGTGATCCATTTTCAATTGTTTTTGTTGAGGTTTTGTTTTGTTTTGTTTTTCTTTTTACATGTGGATATCCAACTGTTCCATCAATATTTGCTGAAAAGACTTTCATCTATTAAATTACATTGGGAACTTTAGTGAAAATCAATTGATTACATAGGTTTGAACCTATTTCTGCTATCTTTATTCTGTTCCATTTATCAGTATGTCTAACCGTTCACAAATATTACTGTGTTAATTATTGTATTTTATGGTAAGTGTGTAAATGATGTGGTCGTGTCCTCTGTGGTCTTTAAAAAAATGTTTTAGCTATTCTAAATAATTTTTTTACTTTTCCATGTAGATTTTAGAATCAGCTTTCTGATTTCTACAAAAAGGCCTGCTGGTATTTTGAATGGAGTTGCAATGAATTTATAGTATAACTCTCCATTTATTTAGTCCTTCTTTGATAGCTTTCATTAATATTTTATAGTTTCAGGATACAAATATTGGAATATATTTTGTTAATATTTTGTGTTTATCATGCTATTATAAGTGAAACTAATTTATATTTTAAATAAATGAACTATTTATTTTATTTTATATTTAAGTGGTCATCTCTACTATATAGAAATGAAATTATTTTTTAATCTTGACCTTGTTAAATTTACTCATTAATTCTAGGAGCTTTTTAGTA
Organism: Balaenoptera physalus; assembly: GCF_965194825.1. Lineage (NCBI taxonomy): Eukaryota > Metazoa > Chordata > Mammalia > Artiodactyla > Balaenopteridae > Balaenoptera > Balaenoptera physalus. Next base: position 18,378,961 of record NC_138891.1, read on the forward strand.
CATCCTTTAGGATTTTCTACATAGACACTCATGTTATCTGCAAATAAATACAGCTTTATTCTTTCCTTTCTAACCTAGATGTCTTTTCTTTCTCTTTTTTCTTCCTTGTTGGCCTGGCTAGAAACTCCAGTAAAATGTTGGATAAAAGTGATGAAATGAGAGCAGACAAACCTGTCTTATTCCTTAGGGGGAAAGTATTCAGTCTTCCACACTAAATATGGTGTTAAATGTAGGGTTTTTCTAGATACCCCTTTTTAGACTGAGGGAGTTCACTTCTTTTCCTAGTTTGATAAACATATTTCATCATGAATAGATACAGAATTTTGTCAAATGCTTTTTCTGCATCTATTGAGATGATCATGTTTTTCTCTTTTTTAGCTTGTAATATGGCTAATTGAATCAATTAATATGCTGGTGTTAATCGAGCCTCACATTCCTGACATAAGCCCAGTTTGGTCATTGTGTATTATCCTTTTTATGTATTAAGGTTGCTAAAGTTTGGTTAAAGATTTTTGCATCGATGTTCATGAGGGATATTAGTCTGCTGTTTACTTTTCTTGTAATGTCTTTGTCTGGTTTGGTATCAGTGTAATGCTGGCCACATAGAATTCGTTAGGAAGTTTTCCTTCCTCTTAAATTTTCAGAAAGAGTTTGTGCAGAGTTGGTATTTTTCTCCTTATATGTTTGGTGGAAATCCCCACTGATGTGAACTAGGCTTGGGGTTCTTTGTGAGAAGGGATTTAGCTACATATTCAATTTCTTTAATAATAAAGGGCTATTCAAATTACCTGCTTCTTAAAAAAGCTTTGACAGTTTGTGCATTTCAAGGAAATATACCATTTCATCTAAGATTTTAAAATTTTATTGCTATAAAATTCTCTATAATGTTTTCTTAAAATTGTTATAGCTATAGAATCTCTTTTGCTGCATATTTGTTTCTTCTAATTAATTTTTTACAATGTTGTGTTAATAACTGCTGTACAACAAAGTGCCTCAGTTTTATATATATACACACACACACACATATATATATATATATATATATATATATATATATATATATATATACATTCTTCTTCATATTCTTTTTCATTATGGTTTATCACAGGATATTGAATATAATTCCCAGTGCTATAGAGTTGGACCTTGTTGTTTATCCTTTCTATATATACCAGCTTGCATCTGCTAATCCCAAGCTCCCAATCCAACCCCCTCCCCCTTGGCAACCACCAGTCTGTTCTCTATGTCCCTGATTCTGTTTCTGTTTCATAGATAGGTTCATTTGTGTCATATTTTAGATTCCACATATAAGTGATATCATATGGTATTTGTCTTTCTCTTCCTGACTTACTTCACTTAGTATGATAATCTCTAGTTGCATCCATGTTGCTTCAAATTGCATTATTTCATTCTTTTTTATGGCTGAGCAGTATTCCATTGTATATATGTATACAATATTTACACATCTCCTTTACCCATCCATCTGTCTTGCTGTGTATTTCATTGCTGACATTGATAACTAGTGTCTTCTCTCTCTTTCTCATAATCTGTCTGACTAAAGGTCTATCAATTTTTTGATCTTCTGAAAAAAACTTTTGTTTTTATTGACTTTGTTTTTCTGTTTTCTATTTCATTGTCTTCCACTATGATCTTTATTGTTTTCTTTTTTTCTACTTACTTGAACTTAATTTATGCTTCTTTTTCTAGTTTCTAGAGATGGAAGCTGATTTGGGATATTTTCTTTTCTTTTTTCTTTTTTTTTTTTAGTTCCAAATATTTTCTAACTTCCCTTTTGATTTTTCTCTTTGATGCATGAGTTATTTGAAAGCATGTTATTTACTTTCAAGTATTTGGGTATTTTCTAGACATTGTTCTTTTACTGATTTCTAATGTAATTTTGGTTTTGGTCAAAGGGTAAACTTTTAATCATTTCAATCCTTTCAAATTTATTGAGATTTATTTTATGGCCCATAATATGGTCTATCCTGGTAAATAGTTCATGTGCATTTGAAAAATGCTGTATTACACTGCTGTTGGGTGAATGTACTATGGATGTCATGTAGCCCAGGTTGGTTGACAGTGTTGTTCAAGTCTTCCATACCTAGTTTTCTGTCTACTCATTCTGTCAATTATTAAGAGAACAGTATTGACATTTCCAAAAATGATTGTTTGATTTATCTATTTCTTTTTGTAGTTTGTCAGTTTTTGTGTATTTTCAAGCTCTGTTGTTTAGAGCATAAACATTTAGGGTTGTTACATTCTCTTAATACATTGATATCTTTATTATCATGATATGCCCTTCTTTATCCCTGGTAATATTCTTTACTCTGATTAATGTTAGCATGCTGTATCATTTTCCATCCTTTCATTTTTAATCTACTTATGTCTTTATATTTAAAGTGCATTTCTTCTAGGCAGCAAGTACTTGGGCCTTATTTCTTATCCAATCTACAATTCCACTATGCAATTAGAGTGGTGACACTATTTGCATTTAATGTAATTATTGAATAACAGTGTTATAAGGGTAACTTTTAAAATACTATTGAGAGACACAAAATAAGTTTTTAATAATGGAAAGGCCATTGTATTATTGGATGGAAAAAATCAATAATATAAAGAGTTCACTTGGTCTTAATTTAATATCTACATTTAATTGTGATCCCTATAAAATCAGTAGGTTATATCTGTAGTAGAATAAATTGAATCATATGTTGTTAGAAAAATAACCACGTATGTATCTCTAAGAAAATTCTGAAAAATAAAAATAATGAGGAAAAATCAGTCTTACAAATACTAAAATATTTTATAAATATAGAGTAAATAGTGTACTGTTGACATGACTGGAATATCTATGAGTGGAACAGAAAAGGGAATGGAGAAATAGACACAACATTGATGTAAAAATTTTGTATATGAGGAATCTGGGTCAAGATGGTAGAGTAGGAAGATCCTGAACTCACCTCACATGGACACACCAAAACTACAACTGTATATAGAACAAATATCTGAGAATGACCTGAAGACAAGCAGAACAGATTTTTTGCAACTAAGGATACAAAGAAAAGGTCACTTTGAGACAGGTAAGTGGGGGCAGAGATACAGTCTTATCAGAACCCTCACCCCTGGTATGGGGGCCCACAGGCAGGAGGGTTATAACAATCGCAGGAGTTCCCCCTGAGGAGCCAGGATTCCAAGCCCCACATAAGGGTCCTCAGCCTGGGGGACCTGCAGCAGGAAGAGAGTCCCCATAACATCTAGCTTTGAAAACCTGTGGGGCTTACATCTGGGAGAACCAGAAGGCTGTGGGAAAACCAAGACTTCACTCTTGAAGGGTTCACACACAAATACTCTATCCAAGTCCCAGCACAGAAACAGAGGCTTGAAAAGCACCTGGATCATATAGGAAGGAGATTCATTGACTAATTTTAAGGTATATGCCAGAGGGGGCAGGGATTAGGTGGAAGTTTCACCAGGGACAGAAGTGCTGGGAGCCACTTTTTTTTTAAATCTTTTTCTTTGGTGAAATTATTGTGTAGGATACTGTGTTGTATACTGGCTTGACATGATTTCAAATCCACTTGTTTATTATTAAAAAAGGTAATTTCAATCCATTTGTTTATGACAAAGACCAAAAATAGTTGTTTTTAGCAATAAAGTTGTTTTGATAGAGAAATGAAATAAATTGTGTCAAGATTTCATCATGTCATCTGTTCTCATTGATAAGCACTTAGTAGCTTTACTGCTGAGGGCTCCCACTGGAGGTTTATCAATAAAAATAGATAAAGAAGCAACTATGGAAAGGGGACACTTAAATGATAAATATTGAGAGTTTGTAAGGAATATCCTAGAGTTTCGGTCAGAGGAAAGCTACCCTTTGCTGACCTGCTCTCTCAAGATCTTGAGACACTTGCTCCTGCCATAGCCAAGCAACTCTTTTTCAGTCGGCAGTGGTGTTTGTTAGGTAGTGCAGTAGTCTCAGGAAGAGAAGGGACATTTGCCTCTGCCCTAATACAGGTGTGTCCTTTATTGGCAGTGGTGGCAAACTTTACAACAGCCTGAAAAGATCAGGCAGCCAGTCAACACCATTGTTCCCTAGCAATGTGCTCTAGCAACAAGGGACTTTTATTTTTGTGCTGGCAGCTGAACTTCAGCAAAGCCGTCTCTCCAGAGAAACTCTAGAAAAGGTAAACCTCCACTGAATTTGAACTTTATTCCTTTCATTTTATGTTGCTTGGAACAATAAAGTAATAAAGCTTTATTTAAGCTTTAAGCTTTAAGTAATATAGCTAACAAAGCTATCATTTGTTTGGAGTATGTTACTTATTGGCTTATTAAGAAACATTATTCTGTATGCTATTGGCTTGCAAAATTATTATAATTCCCACTGTGAATCTATGTTAAATAAAATATTGGCAAAGACAATTTCAGTCTCTGAGCATAATTTGCCACCCCCCAAAACAAAACACACTGTACATTTTTCTGTATGACACTATACAATTGCCAAAACCCATAGAACTTTAAAGCACAAAGAGTAAACCTTAACATCTGCAAATTTTAAAAACTCATTTAGGAGGTTGTGAGGGCACCCTAGGATGGAAAGTAGAATGTGACAGAAGAAGCTAACTGTATTACAATGTATGGAATGTATGGAACAACCTCACTGAAGAGGATGAGGGAAAAATTGCTAATCTAAGTAACTTTGGAAGTGAGTAGAATCTGTAAGACTAAAAGCAAAGGGACATGTACTTCAACACTGTACTCTAATTGATAAAGTTGTTTTCCAAGGAGTACAGGTTAACAATTCTGAAAACACTATACATGTATACTGGAATTGAGCAATTAAGTAAGTGCATGACAGATGGTAAGAGCCAGGGTTCTCAATGTTAGGGTAGGCTTTTCCTGATAGGCAAGGAAGGAAGCTAGAAAGAACATGTGGTGCTGGATTATAGTTGACGACATCGATAGGAACTCATGTTTAGCTTAGTATACATTCAGATGGTTGTATAGAAATATTTATAGATATGTGTATATACACGGGTTATTATACACACATATATTCCTTGTTCTGTCAGCTGAGAGGGCCTAGAAGCAATGACATTCCAATTAAAATGAGCACACCTAGAACCCATGCCTTGGTTTGTAATATTCTCCAGTGAAAGGAATAGGGCTCCTTAGAGAAATGGTTGATTCTAGGACTGGGACAGGAAATAAAAAGATGAGCCTGGAGCATCTTGCAGTAAGGAAGTACTTAAAAAAACACACATTCACAATGATGGGGGTATGCCAAAGGGACACAGGGTCCAGCTAAAGAACTCCCAATGGCCAAAGCAAAACAATTGGAGCAACAAAATAAAGTGGTATTGGATTATAAACCAAAGTATAAAATAAATATTCATGAGTCCATACTGACATAAATAAGTCATTGACTAAATAAATAAACAAATATGTACATACTTACATAACTTATAAATAGTGGGAGAATAGACAAATCTGCCATGCAGAATTCTCAATAATTCATGAAGATACTCCGCTTCCAGAAAGTGGAGCATAAGTCCCCACTCCTTAGATGTGAGCAGCACATAGCAACTTCCTTCCAAAGAGTAGCATGTAGAAAGGGGAAAAAACAGAGTGACTTTATAGTGGAGAAACCTGACTACCTCAGCCAGGTAATCAAGGTTAACATCAACAGTAATTTAGTCATGTGTATAGTATGTTCATTTTACATGATGTGATGAGAATGGTACTTTACCTTTGCGGTCTTCCTCCCAGTCTAATCATGAGAAAAACATCAGACAAAGCCTAACTGAAGGACACTATACAAAGTACCCAACCAGTGCTCCTCAAAATTGTCAAGGTCATCAGAAACAAGGAAAATCTGAAAAACTGACTAAGAGGAATCTAAGGAGATGTGATGACTAAATGTGACGTGATAAGATCCTGGAACAGGAAAAGGACATTAGATAAAAACTAAGGAAAATCTGAACAATAAAGTATGGACTTTAGTTAATACTAATGTGTTAATATTGATTTAGTAATTGCTTCTATTGAATCATACTAATCTAAGATGTTAATAATAGGAGAATCTGGGATGGAGTATATAGAAACTGTACTACCTTCACAATTTTTTAAAAAAATCTGAAACTATTCTAAATTTATTTTTTTTCAGTAAAAATTTGTTGAAAATTTAAGATGGAAAAAACTCCATAAATAGTACCTAAATAAATGTTTTTAACTCACACGATAGCAAAATACTAATTTCTGTAACCCATAAAGAATTCCCATAAAACTTTAAAAATAGCAATAACTTAATAGATATGTGGCCCAGGTTTAACTAAATAGTTAACAGAAATTAAATTGCAAAAGACTTTTGAACGTATAATAATTTGATCTATAACACTCATAAAAAGAAAAATGCAAATTAAACTATACTAAAATACCATTTTTCACTGATGAAGGTGGTCAAGTCTGACAGCATACTTTGTTGAAGAAGGGGTAGGACACAGAACTCTCTTCACTCTGTGGGATTGTAAATAGTGACTCAGTGGATGAAGATTTGACAATACCTATCAAAATGAGCAGTGCATATACACTTCAACTTAGCACTTTTTGTTTATTAATTTAGTGTACTGTTTAGGTGCCAACTCTTTTTTTTAATTGAGATATAACTGACATAACATTATATTCATTTCTGGTGTACAATGTAATGATTTGATATTTGTATATATTGCAAAATGATCATCACATTAAATCCAGTTAACATCCATCACCACACATAGTTACAACAATTTTTTTTCTTGTGATGAGAACTTTCAAGATCCACTCTCCCAGCTACTTTCAAATATGCAATACAAATTATTAACTGTAATCATCATGCTGTACATGCTATACCTCAGCACTTTTTACAACTATAAATTTATTCCACTGAAATAATAACCTATATGCACAAAGATATTCATACAAGGAGAATAATTGCAAAATTGTGAGTGTAATATCAATTCTATATTTTAAAGCCAGATATCCATTATTAGGACACTTGTTAAAGAGTTACACATATGTAAAATATAAAATGAGATACAATGTTGCTATTAAAAAGAATTGAAATAACCTCATGGGTGCTGACATACAACAATTGCCAAAATAAACTGTCAGGTGAAAAAAAGCAAAGTTCACACTATTGTGTTCCTAATAATAATTCATATTAGTATACATAACAACAATTTAAGAGAAATTATATCCCTAGAAGAAGAATTAGATCACTGAAAAAGTACCATCAGAAAAAAAAAAAAGTGTTCTAAGTAATCAAATATGATGGCAAAAATAAAAAATTAAATTGCATTCTGAATAATAAGTGCACAGCTGAAGACAAAGTTGATCCTCTGGCAAATAAAATTATGTTAATGTCTCAAAACAGAATAAAGTGAAAAATATAATTGAAAGTTCGGACACTGTAAGACAGATGTAGCCGTTCTAATATTCATACAGAAGAGATTTAAAAGAGAAAACTGCGGGGAAAAAATGATAATAGCAAATTATCAAGGAAGTATTAGAAGAAAATGTCCTGAAGCTAAAGAAGAGATTCTTCCAATGGAAAGATGTGACCAAATTCCAACCGGGATTAATACAAAAAAAGCTCACATTGAGAGAAATCTTACTTACATTTCTGAACTCCAAACAGAAAGAGACAAATCCTAAAACTTCCTAGAGAGAAACAAAGAGATGACCTCAAAAGAAGAAAAATCAAACTGATCCACACTTCTCATATGCAACAACGGGTTCTAGAAGACAAAGGAGGAATGCCTTCAAAATTCTGAGGGAAATAATTTGAATCCAGAATTCCATGCCAGTCTGAATGATCAATCAAGTGTGAGGCTGAAATGAAGACATTTCAGGCATTCCAAAATTCGTAAAGTTTAAATTCCATTCACATATATTTATATTTTCTGTAACAAAAACTCAAGGATGTATCCCAGATACCTGAATAAAAGAGGAAAACATGGACTTCCAAAATAACGTAACTGCTGTATAGCTGTCCTAGAACAGAGCTGGTCACATAAAAACAGAAGCATAGAGGATTTCTGTGAAGACTTGTTAGGGTAAAAAAAGGGGGATTTCATTCAGTCAACAGCATGATTAGGCACTTATAGATCTTCAAATGTGAAAAGGATCTCAGTTACAATGTCTGGAAGAAATGAAAGGCTACCCAAGAAAAACACTGTTCTTTATTTAAAAGCAAGTTAGAAATGAGGCATGGTTATGTGCTAAAAGGGGTGTAAGGAAAGAGAAAGCACTTGGCTTTTACATTCTGACCAGTCTTCCTTAATAATGAAGGAGAACATACATTTTTGAGAGGAAAAATCTCAGTATTGGAAGTGGCATTGAACAATTGTTACGTATTCATAATATTTTAAGGGATATTTATTTATTTTTGGAATTAACTTATGGATAAGTGTTTAGAGGACTAAATTACGTTTACAGAATAAAAATAAATGTTACAAACTTTCACCATGTAAAGGGTACAGAGGAGAAATGAATGTCAATTTCTTCTCCATACATCGTAGGGAGTAGATAATTTCTAAAGTTGAAAATAAAAAAATAGAACCTAACATTAATGCTGTCTGAAGTTTGAACAAGTACAAGAGGATAGCAGGTTATTTAGTGACACAGTGATAAATGATCATCAGACATGCTAAGTACAGGAGAGGTTATGAGTGGCTAACCCAGGGGAGAGGGACTTGTGTGTTTGGGCTGAAGGAGGACAACGAGGGTTATCAGTTTCCATAGCAGGCCCTACTGTACAATTTGAAATTGTTTAGCAATGTGCATGTTTGCTTCCATAATAAAAAGTGTGAAATAAATTATTAAACCAATGATCAGGGAAAATTAGAAAGTAAAACTGCAATCAGTTAGGGCCTTCATAGATTTTTGTTTTTTTTTTTAATCTCCTTAATGTGGTCTTATGAAAACCGTAGTGGAAAACCAGTATTCTAGTCCTGGCTTTGCTGAGAACTCACTCTTTCCGAGTCGTTTCCTCTTTGGGGCCTCAGGTTCCTCCAATAAAATGGAAGCTTGAGCTTGACGATGCCTAGGTTCTTTTCAGCTCTAAATTTCTAACATTCTAATTTGAACTTTATTTCACATTTGATAAGCTCACTAGCTTGGCCGATTAAGGGCATCCCACAGATCCTTGTATTTTGAGGCTGTCAGGTTTGGTCTGTCTGGCTGATCTATTCATGATGAGCCATGTGGTTGATGAAGCGCTGGGCTGGAAGGCAGGCCAGCTCATGATAGAACAGTCGCTTCTAATGAGTAGGGTCATGGGCTTATGGCTACGTGGAAGGCAGGCAGGGTACATAGCCCTGTCTTTATTGACAGAGTTATCAATGCATCCACATGGGACCTGCAGAGAGGTACTTCGGGTTCATTTTGCAGAAAGATAGTCACCACAAGCACAATGGAAGAGTTTGCGGCAATAGATGCTAGACTCCGGCATTGAGTCCATGAGTGGAAGGAGTGGGGTGGGGGGTGAGGGTGGCTTTGGCATGGCATCACGTGTTCGGAAAGGACTGGCTCTGAAGGATGAGGAGAGGGGAGAGAACATCTCACCTGCTCACTCACACTCAAGGTCAGCCGGGCCCAGCTGCTGGGGGCAGGGAGCAGTAGCGCAGAGTTGTACCTCCAGGGGCACTGAAAGGGCAGAAAAACTTGGCTGTGATGTGATATTGTGGTTTATAATAAGAAATATATATTTGGTCATTATTCCCATTCCTGGCACAGAGCTCCTAAACTCTTGTAACTTCCGAGCACTAAATGTATCTTTTGCTATGTTAATGAGGTGACTTTCAGAAAACACCTGAGGATGGGGGCTGGTTGCCAGGAGAACCAACCATGGAATTAGAGGGTTGGAACTTTCAGTCCCATCTCCCTGACATCTGGGAAGGGGAGAGAGGCTGGAGGTTGAATCAATCACCAATGTCCAGTGATTAAATCAATCATATCTGTGTAATGGAGCCTCCATAAAAACCAAAAAGATGGGGTTTGGAGAGCTTCCAGGTTGAACACATGGATGTGCTGGGAGAGTTGCGAGCTTTGAAAGAACATGGAAGCTCCAAGCCCTTGCCCCATACGTTGCCCTATGCGTCTCGTTCATCTGGCTGTTCCTAAGATGTATCCTTTTATAATAAACCACTAATCTAGTAAGTAAAATGTTTCTCTGAGTTCTGTGAGCTGCTCTAGCAAATTAAGAAAATGCAAGGAGGGGGTTATTGATACCTCCCATCTATGGTCTGTCCTTCAGAAGCACAGTTGACAACCTGGGCTTGCGATTACCATCTGAAGTTGGGGGAAGCAGTCTTGTAAGATGAACCCTTAACCTGTGGAATCTGACACTATCTCCAATAGGTAGTGTCAGAGTTGAGTTGAATTGTAGGACACCCAGCTGGTGTCAGAGAATTGCTTAGTGTACGGAAAACACCCACACATTGTAACTGCAGAATCTGAGGTGGCCTCAGCTATTAGTTTCCTGGCACTGCCATAAGAAAGTACTCCTCAAACTGGGTGGCTTAAACAATAGAAATGTATTGTTTCAAACTGCTGGAGGCTGGGAGTCTGAGATCAAGGTGTCTGCGGGGCTGCTTCCTTCGGAGGCTGTGAGGAAGAATCTGTTTCATGCTTCCCTCCTAGCTCCTGATGGTCTGCTGGCAATGCTTGTCATTCCTTAGCTTTTAGACGCATCACCCTGATCTCTGCCTTCAGGTTCACGTGGTGTTCTCCCTGTGTGTGTGCCTCTCTCCGTGTCCAAATTCTCCTTCTTTGATGGACACTAGTCACAATGGATCAGGGGCCCGCCCTACTCCACTATGACCTCATCTTAACTAATCACATCTGCAATGACCCTATTTTCAAATAAGGTCACATTCTGAGGTGCTGGGGGTTAGGACTTCAACAGGTGAATTTGGAAGGGACACAATTCAACTCACAACAACTCATAATTAAGCTGTAGACCAGAGCCCTTTCTACTGCACAGAACAGGAACATTTGGAGAAAAGGATGTTAGGACTAGCCAGGAAGTGTGGCTTCCAACTCCTTACTGGCCATGTAGGTGATGGTGGGAAGCAGGTGACTCAAGGGCAGGAGTCGCTGAGCGTAGCTGCAGTGGCTGAGGGGGAAGCACAAAGCAAGGAGAGGGTGGCTACAACAGCTGGAGGAGGGTGGGCGACTATTGTCAGGACACACTGGTCAGCATGGGAGGAGCTGACTCTCCCTTCTAGTCAGTTATTCCTGTAATTATGCTATTATTTTAAAAACTCCCCTGATTACGTTTATTTTCCTCAATCAGGTTTCCATGGGTTGATGGGGGAGTGGAGATTTCTGCCTTGGGCTATGGACCAGGTTGACATCTGCTCCAAGGGCTCTCAATTCTGGGACCAACGGCTACCTGGGGCACACCCTTCTCTTGGTGGATGGTGGGCTGCAGAAGCACAAGGGGCCAATCAGACCACACAGACAAGCTGATGCCTCTGCTCACGTCACACCAGGTAATATCATACTGGCCGTAGCAAGTCACATGGTCAAACCCCAAACCCAACGTCAATAGATCAGGCATGAACACAGTGCTTACTCTACTGGGAGCCAGTACAAAGTGTCCCAGCAAAAGGAATGGGTGTATCATCTCTTTCAGGAAGACAATGAAGAGGTGGAAACAATATCCAATCAGTAAAATTCCTGCTTTTATTTCTTTTTTAAAAATGACAAAATTAACCCATGCTCATCGTTAAACATTTGGAAAATATAGAAAAATACCCATCATCTGGAAATAGCCGCTGCTGACATTTGGTGCATTTTTGGTATATTTCATTTTTAATACACTGACCCTCATAAAACATCCCTATACCCTCTTCGCGCCAGGCCTGCAGTTGTCCCTTTAGGCCTTGGAAAATAAGGGTATACTTATTAGACTTATGAAGGAGAAAGCTTCTAGGCTTTAGATTCAGAAGTAAAAAAAGATTTAATTCGCTGGAATGCTAGAACACAGCCAGCTACATGAAACTCAGTAAGAAGACATAAAATATCCTACATTTAGGTGACAAAAAAAAACTATACAAGATGGAGAGATGAAAACTTAATAACACTTCATGTGCGAAAGATATGGTTGTTCCAATTCATCATAAATAAAACAGGAGCCAATCGCAAGGCTGTTTAACAGATGTAGCCAAGCTAAGAGTGGATCGTGTGTGTGTTATATATGTACCTATGTGTGTATATGTGTGTATGTTCATTATTTTAAATGAAGAACACATTTTTTGAAAGACATACAAGAAACTGCTAACAGTGATGATCTCAAAGTGGAGGAGGGCTACTGGGGAGGGAGCTCTTTACTTTTTATTTTCTATCCTTTTGTGTGCATGATTTTCTTTTTACCATGAATGTATATTATACATGTATTGTAAACGTGGTTTAATTCGAAAGAAAATGTAATGAGGTGGTAGAAACACTGTTGGAGCTGGATAAACCTGTGTTCTCTTTGGGGCACGCTGCTTTTTTATTATTTTTATTACAATAGCACAATCTGACAGCATTAGTGCATATTCAGTATATATCCTCATAGCTGCGGTTATAGCTTATATACAGTTCTGTATCTGTGGCTTTATCATTTCAGCAGTGGTCAGGCACAGTTACTCTCGAACTAAACTGCCTGGGCTCTAACTGTATGACTGTGGGCAAGTTACTCAGCCTCTCTGGGCCTCTTTCACTGCTTTTAAAATGGGAATAACAGTGTTATTTAGCTTGTGATTCAAGGAGGTAATCACTAATATACTTTGAACAGAGTCTGAGGTGTAGTCAATGCTCTCTTTAATGTTATTATCATGAGTACTTCCTTAGGTTTCTATGTAGTTTCTACATAGTTTCTATGCATAATATCTCATAGCCTAAATATGTCATAATGTAATTAATCTTTCTCCTATTGTTTGGCATAGAGGTAACATATGAACCTGTGTGTTGCTATGAAGATGCTATAAGCCAATGTTTCCAGTATTTCCCAAAGCTTAACATGTATGTAAATCACCTAGAGAACCTGTTAAAAGGCGGATTCTAATTCAGGAGTTCTAGGATGTGACTTAAGATTCTGCATGTCTAGCAGGCTTCCAGGGGATGCGAAAGCTGTTGGTCCGTGGACCGCACTTTGAGTAGCAAGTTATGAACATCCAGTGAAAATAGGAGGATTAAGAGGGGTTTAGAAACAGTCCCTGGAGAAACAAGGGGTAACTTGCCTGGGTCATATGGATGCTGTGACTCTTGAATGCCTTTAGACACTGGGAAGACGGTCACACAAAGGAGAAGCCTGATTTTTGGAACTTCAGAATTCAGACTCATGGGAGGAAAAATTTCCATCAGTACAAGGAAGAACTTTCTTATGGGTCCCATTGATCTCCACAGCTCTAGAGGTCTGGGAACTAACATGGCTCAGCTAGTGACCACGGTGACAAAGCTGGCACCCTGAAGCAAAGCGAAGAAGTAGCAGATATGAATGACCCCACACACAGTGACAGCTCGAAGGGAGGAGATGAGCCTCCGAATGTGGTCACAAAGGAGCCCTGGTCCCCACTATGTTCTTCATGCCCCTCTGGATCTTGCCAGTCCTTCCTCTGCCCTGAGCGGCTGTCGTGAGACCCTGTCTAGTGGCTGGATGGCTCTGCCTCCAAGTTCTTCCTGTGCCAGACTCTCTGAGCCTGCCTGCAGCCACGCTGCTCGCTAACTCATTTCCTGGCTCTTGGTCTCTCCATGAACTTGCAGCCCGGAGACTGCCAAGGCGGCAGACTTCAGTGACAGATTTTTGCTCACCACGTGGCCAGGAAGGATCTGGGCATGTCCTTCAGTGGGATGTAGGCATCTCATCGTCCTGCTGGCAGAAGTCAGTGGCACCTAAGTTCTCTCCTCTCTTGAAGTGGTGGGCCTGGCTCTCCACCCGCTGAGCAGGAACAGCTGTGCCTCTGCAGGAGCAGACGAGCCCCAGATTTCCTGTCCCCGTTCTGCCTGGAAGCAGAGTATCATTAGGGTCCTAGGTGGCTTCTGAAGGGCAAAGGAAAGGTGGGGAGGGAGTGCAGGCGATAAGCAGGGCAGCCCAAGCTCTAATTGGAGCCGCCCCAACAAGCCAAGAGGGGAGGAGGTGTTCCAGAGTCATAGAGTCTGGCCCGGGGAGGGGATGTCATAGGAGAGACCCCCTGTCAGTGACGTCCTACAGTGGGACCACTTTTGTCCTGAGAGACAGCTCTCACTCCAATGCAAACCCATCTCTTTTCATCTCAACACAGAACAAAACTTGCCAGGCAGAGCCTTTTCTTCTCCTGTCAGTCATGTTTGCTACGAGACAAACAGGGTACAAGGTAAGTGAGATGCTTTGTAGAATTAGAACTCAAGCCTAATGTACTTCCTAAGATGCTGGAATGAGAAGAGGGTGTCAGGAAAGCAAAAGACCACACGACTATCAATAGTAGTTCACAGATGCCGCTGTGAATGATGGAGAAACAGGAAAGCCGGAAGCGAGCACCTGATACCATCCGCCTTGCCTTGGGGTGGGGTGGGCAAGGTGGTCTGTCTTTCACGTGTTTATTTTCTGGTGCTGACTCAGAGCAGACATTTGATATTTATCTGTTTGTCTTGTATCCCCAGTGCGTGGTTCCAGCCCCACACTGAGAGCTGATTCTCAGTAAAATCTTGTTGAGTGACTGTGTCTCTGGCTGAAAGGGGAGGGAAGGAAGGGCCGAGAAGGAGATGAGAAGAGCAGTGTGAACTCCCCAGCACAGGGCCTGGCACGTGGTGTGTACCCAACACTCGTAACAGAAGATGGGCCTTCTTTTTTCATGACCATCTGAGAAATGATGATCATTTTTCTCAAGGCCAAAGACAGGAACATTAAGTAAATCAACGGAAGGTATTTCTTGAGCACACCTTGTATTCTCCCCGGTGCTCAATATGGTTAAAATATACAAAGCCTTCCACTCAAAGTTACTCACCTTGACATAACCAATATCTTTAGAGCAGAGGAGGCTTCTGATGAACATTTGTTTAATGAATGAATGTGAAGCACCAATAACAATGGGACATAACATAGAAACCTTCTATTCAGTTTATTTCAAAGGGGAAGGAGAAGGATGTGAGGAGAAGAGAAAAAAGAGAGAAGAGTGATCCCTAATTCAGCCTGAAGGAATTCGGAGCTGAGCTTGTGTGTTGAGTGGCCAGGTGGAATTCTAGCTTGAATCTTGGTGGTGGACACTCACCAATGGGGGATGGAGTCGGGTGGGGGGCCACCTGCTCACCGTTGCATGTCCTCATGCATTGTCAGGTTCTCTGTCCTCCCAGGCCTTGCTCTAATCTCCCTCCTTTTGATTACCTTATAAACACCCTTATGAGACAATTAAATGCTTAAGTTGGATAAAAGAAGAGAGGGTGTAAAAATGTTAGTTCACTTGCACACCTAATTACTATTGAGTGGGACAGATTGCATAAGGCCCAACTTGGATGCATAAAGAGAACTAAGCTGGAGCTGCAAAACCAAACTGTTTGTTGAAATGGGCAGGGAAATGGGTGTCAGCCTCATCTTCCCACTGTTTGCCAGTGACATTATTTTATTGTCTCCCCACCCTTCTCAACCCACACATTCACTTTATATTATTGTTTTCTTTATCAGGAAGCTCACAAATTTCTTTAGGTCACCTGACTGTGATGGTAGAGTTCAAATGCATTATCAAGACATCTTCAAGGGATAGAGAGCATAAAAGGAAGGTTTCGCACACTCTGCATACATGGTTTGTTCTCTGGCACCTTCCAGAGCTGGGGCCTAGCAGGTGGAAAGAACTGCCAAACAGTGGGTTGGCCTGGACCCAGAAACTGGATCTGTCGTCAGGCCCTAGGAAAGGTGCAGGTCCAAGCATCAGGCAACAGAAGATTGACCGAGCAGGATAGTAAAAGGAAATTGCCTCGTTCCTGAATAAAACAAACCCCAATCACCCAAGGTTGGAAACATATTAAATTTGATAGATACCATTTACTGAGAATTTACTATGTTCCAGGCCCTATGCTGGATATATTATATACAGCATATATTATCTCAATTAATTCCTATAATCCAAGTATTAGAGTTTTTACTTTATAAGTGAGAAAAGTAAGGAACAGAGAGTTTAGGTAAATTGTCCAAGTTGTAAACCTAGTGAGTGATGGAGGTGTGTCTGTAACCCAGGACCATCTGCATTCAAAATCCATACTTGTAAGTACTCCACCACCGCCAGCCTCCTAGGGATGGTGGGTCTCCAACAGGAGGGCTAGTGGAACCAGTTCACTCAGATTCTTACCCCCAAGGTTCTGATTCCCTTTGAGATCTTGCTGATAGTTGATGCCACCTTCACCTGGTTTCAGGTAATCTGATTTGTGATTTCACATTCCAGCCCAAACAGAAACCCTGAACCCTACCTCATGTGGCTAAAACCGGGCTGCAAGATTGGAATGAGGCTCAATACTTCATACTCAGGATACCACCACACACCTCCCTGTAGTCAGGATGGCCTTGTTTGCTTTTTATTGCAGTAGGTACTCTATAAATGTTTGTAACATGACATCAGGTAATTGACTACAAAATAGAGTCAATTTTCAAGGACCCATTGCTCCAGCCCTTCCTACTGGATGGTCTGCACCCTTCTGGTGGATACCATCAAAGCACCCTTTACAACGAAGAAGCCCATGCTTAGCTTTCTTAGCATAAAATATGGTCCCTCTTGGTACCTTCAGAGAGGCAACTGGTGTCACCTACCCAGCTGGCCTGAGTATAAAGCCGGCATCTGAGTAATTGTCCAAAGGGATGGCCCTATCCTTCAGGGTCAACCCACAGACACAGGGCACAGCACAAGCCCAGTAGATCGTGGGATCAAAGAAGGCAGCATTGGGTGGGAGGAGGTCTTGCCAATATCTGCCAGCAAGCAGGACGGTGACAAGAGGCCAGAAGGTAGCACTAAACCCACCCAGTAGGAGCTGGGAGCCTAGACCACGAGGGCAGGGAGATAAGTATAGGTCCAGTGGGTACGGCATCCTAAGATGTAGTCTGGGCAGACATGTAACAGGAGGATGGGGCACAGGTGTTCAAGTCTGGAGCAATAAGGGACTCTGGTAGGTGTGTAAGGCATGTAGGGGTATTAATGGCTAGGTCCAGGGATGGGATAGAACCTGTGGGTGGGGGGTCAGAGGAAGGCAAAGGCTGAGAATGAGACAAAGTCTGAGTAATGTCAGGGTCCCAGACACAGACTCAGGGCAGGACCAATCTCTGGAAGGCTTGAGGTCAATCAGGACCTGCAATAGGTCAAGAGGAGCTGGAACCCAGAGATACAAATTCACTGTAGAGGATAAGGCTGGTGACTATTGGGTCAAAAGAAGATAAAAAGAAAGGCTGATCCTAGAAAAGGGGTGAATGCCTTGGTTCTGTAATCCAGGACACTTGACATGGTACCACAACCAGGCTGATGGAATCCCAAGCCAGCAAGTCACAGAGCCCAGGCTCCTTACAGAACACCTGCCTGAAGCTGGATGTGGTCTCTGAGACTGGAAGGGCTGCAGCTGCCTGCGAGGGTTAAATGGTCCAGTTACAGGGGAGGGCTGCGGGAGCCAGGATCTGAGCAGGCAAGCCATCTCATCACTCTCCTTCTGTCCGGTGTGATATCAACTGCAGATCAGCCATCTGTGGAAATCCATAAACATATAACATGGACATGTCAAGTAAATCAGTCTCCAATTGACCTGGACCAGACGTTTCTGCTTCTTGCCCTGAGTGGGTGCCACTCAGGAGCTGGCTGACAGCTCACACCACAATGTTGTGACCTTCCTGCAGGCTTCCCGGGACTCCACATTCACTGTACCAGGCTCTTCTCCCTGGCACTGGAGTGGCTTCAAGGAGTGTGTATGGTCTGACAGCAGTCCGAGCCTTACAAAGGGGACCTTCAGGCTGGAAAACACTCCCCATGCCTTATCATGTCAGTGTCCTTAGCAGGCTCAGAGGACAATTACTTCACTACCAAGAGGAAGCAACCCAGCATTTGGCCATCAGGAGTCAAGCCACCAATCTAGAAATCTCTGTTCCTTCCTCAAAAATCTCTGATGGCTCCCCATCCCCTGGGCCCCCAGCACTGGTCCCGAGGCTGCCCTCCTCCACCCTGCCTGGCTTTGGGCTAATCCCAATTTAGCCATCCAAGAAACAGAGAAGCCCCCTTTCCTACCATGAGTTGGAATCCCTGGCCGGAACATGGGTCCTTATTCCCTTCAGTCCCTTCCCCAGGGTCAGTGTTCTGTTGTGATAAACAAAGGATACTGTGGTTCAGGAAGACGAGACATATTCATAGTCATAAGTGTAGTGAGGGCCTGGCACTGGGGAGGGGTCCCACAGGTTGAGGGGTAAACTAATGAACGGATGAAGAAACACAGAATCACACCAATGGGAATCATCCTTATCCATGAAAGGGTTTGCTAAGAAGATGTGTACAGAGCAGACGGTATTTTTTTTTGCTTCCACTACCCAGACCTTGATAGAGTATAAGTGTGCCCTGATGAAGGAAAGACAGGCGTAGAAGATGGCAGAGTAGGAAAACCCTGAGCTCACCTTCCCCCATAGGCACAACAACAGTATAACGATTTACAGAGCAACTGTGAGAACAATCTGAGGACGAGCAGAAAAGATTTTCCACAACTAAAGAGAGAGATGGGTAAGAAGGTTGGTGACTCAGTATAGTCAAGACCCACACCCCCAGGTAGGTGCCCACAAATGGGAGGCTTATAATAATAGCGGAGGTTCACCACAAGGATTGAGGGTCCAAGCCCCACATATCGGGTTCCCTAGCCCCGGGAGTTCTGCATCAGGAAGAGTGCCCCCAAAACATCCTTCTTTGAAGGCCAGTGGGGCAGGTGCACGGGAGAGCTAGAGGACAGTGGAAACAGAGACTCCTTTCTCCAAGGGCACATGCAGAATCTCACACACTCTAACCACCCACCCAATTCCACAGCCACTGTCAGAAATTGTGCGGATCCTTAACCTCAGCTCATCTACACTTCCAGGCTGAACTGGCCTTCCGGGAGGAGTTCCCTTCTCCGGTGGTGGTTCAGGCCATCTCTGAGAGGAGATGCATTCACTTCTTGGTGGGACTGACAGATGCTGTTGGAACCACCCAAGGGTCAACCTCTCATTTTTTTCTCATTGTTGTGTAAAGGCCTCAGGGAATGTTCCCATAGTGTCATAGGTGCTGTGTGATAAGCAAGTGAATAGGGTGGTAGTCAGAATTAGTTTTGTTTCCCAATTATTTTCATCTCTCCACTTTTAAGTACACAGTAGACTGTGTTTCCTGGCTTCCTATTGGTTGGGTGGGCCTGTGTGACTACTTCTGCCCAATGAGAAATCATATGTGTCCCTCCTTTGAGGCTGAGTGTGAGACCCGCTCCCCAGATCTCCCTCTCCTGGGTGTGACCCACATCATTTGAGATAGTGACTACTTCATCCCCTTGGGCCTATATATAACCATGAGGACCACAGCCCTCCCCAGTCTCCTTCTCTGGGTAACTCTCAGTGGAAAATGATATTGAGTGAGAGGGATTTACATCTTTGTTATCTTAAGTAACTGACATTGCAGGAGTTGTTTATTACTGCACCATGACCTAGCCTGACCTGAGTGATACAGACTCTGAGGTGGTCACAGTCTCTGCGGCACATGACTGTTTGATCACAGCTAGTTATTGCTCGGTGTAAGACCCTTCACTGAGTCCCAACCACACTTACAAAACTGTCTGAGAACGAAAACTGCTTTGCTTCTAGCTGTGCCCTGGACCATATCATTCTAAGAT
This sequence comes from Balaenoptera physalus, assembly GCF_965194825.1. Taxonomy (NCBI): domain Eukaryota; kingdom Metazoa; phylum Chordata; class Mammalia; order Artiodactyla; family Balaenopteridae; genus Balaenoptera; species Balaenoptera physalus. The sequence goes on from NC_138891.1 coordinate 18,398,827, forward strand.
TCTTCCATCCCCAAGGATACCAAGGGCCCATTTTGAGTGAGCCCCATCCACAGTATTCTTGCCCAGAGGGAACTATCAGTAGAGTATTTTTAAAAGATTCTGACATTTCCCTTACCATCTCTTCCTCAAGGCAAGGGAAATAGAAGAGTCTTTGGGGCCCTGTCAAGGGATAAGCAAGAGAGTGAATTTTTGAATTTCCTTCTCTGCATTGCTGCAGAGCTTTCTGGCCATTTGGTTCCACCCAGCATGGGCCAGTCTTCAGGAGAAATGTTCATTAATGAAAGCATCCAATTGTTGGAACCCAACTGACTATCTAAGCAGGCGCACAGCAGGTACAGCATCTGATGGGCTCACCTATGACAATAGATTCTGCCTCATTTAAAATTATATTTCAACTTCATTAGTTAACTCTCAAAATGTATGCCTCTAAGTTACCCCAGGTGATGGAGCTATAATTATTTCCAGGCACATCATTTTTTTTTTGTATCCTGATTATCCATTTCACCTCCAAGCCATGTCGACTCCAACTCTTGCTTATTCAGAGAGAAACAGTGAGGAGGAGGAGCAGACTGTCAGCCCCTTCTATAGACAAGAGAGGGGTAGGGTGGGTGTGTATTTCAGAGGGGTTTGGAAAGGGAGGGTCCTCAAGTCCTCCCATGCTCAGAGGTCCCCATGCCAGTATCATGAGGTCCCTTCTCCACATCCCTGGGTCATGAGGTTGTGAATTAAGGAGTGTTGTCATTCAGAAACTGGAAGACTCAATCTTCGGAATTTTTAAAGGTGCATCTGCCCAACAGCCACAGAGAGGAAATTATCTACTTTAAGGAGAGATTTTTGATTGAGCTGAGGTTAGGACACTTGCTTATGCTCTCGGATGCTCTGCCAAGGACCCACCATGCCCACGGCTTGTCCCTTACATGCTTTATGGCAGTGCTGCTGGTCTCCAGCACTGAACCCTCACTGGAGTCTCAGGTGAGCACAACAGGTAAGCGAGTCACTGCTCCTTCTCTGTCTATTCACGCATTCCATCTGGGCCCATGAGCAATTCTACACACCCCGAGGGCCTGCTGACAACCACTTATTTCTGGAACCAATTTTTATATCAGCCAAGATTTTGCTGCAACAACAGAAACCAATTCTGACCGATTTAAGCAGGGGGAAAAAAACTGCGAGGAAAGAAGGGTGTTTTTGTGTGTGATTAATTGGAAGGAACCCGAGGTAGCTCGCAGAACTGAGGACTGAAGAGTTGGCCTCGGAACCTGGGATCTCAGGGACGGGACTGTTCCACGCATCTCAGCAGCAGCAAGAACCAGGAGTCCATCTCGGGTGATATATGTGACCCTTTACCTTCCTTTGCCACACAATTATATTTTCCAGGATAGGATATGAGATTGGTCCAGCTTGATCACGTGTCCAGTCCTGGGAAGAGTCAAACTCTGTTACCAGCAGAAGGGGAAGAAATAGGAGTCCATGTAGAAATGCCTTGACCCCTTCACCCATCCCGAGGCCACACAGCCCTTTCTCCTGAGCACCCTTCCTACCAAAAAAGCAATATGGGGGGAGAGGGGGCACAGCTGCCTGTCAATGAACAGGCCCTTGTCTAGTGGAGAGGTTGGTGTCTCTGAGACCCTAGACACAGGGACCCCTGGGTCACTGTCCAGACCCCGCCCAGAAGGAATTCCTCTGAGCTTCTCTTCATCAGCCTCCCAGATCCGCCTGCTTTCACTACAGAACAGGTTTCTCAAGCATCACAGGAGCCTGGAGAAGAGACACAGACCCGGTGGGACTCTTCCCCTAGACGCAGGGGTACACATTCTTTTTCTCTTTTCCATCCCTGCTAGGAGATCGTAGTCAGGAAAGATACCATTCTCTACTTCCACTGGGTGGAATTAACATGCCCTTAGGTGAACCCCCTTAGCACACTTGGCAAAAGGGTGGGTTTCACTCAAGAAATCCTTTCAACACCTTACCAGCAGCAGACTCTCTTGAGAAGACTGATCCCCACGTGAGTTCACTGACAGTATGAAATCTCCTCCCTGCGAGTGTGAAAGCTCACTTCACTGAAAATATGCACTCCCCACCCCTGACAGCGCAGGGAGGACTGGGCTCTATGGAGAACTATAGTTTGGAAGGCAAATGCCCATACGTCTCCATATCCCAGCCTGAAAGAGCACTGGCAACCGGCCCGTGGGTTTCCAGAGGTCTGTTTGTATGACCAGAAGCCACGTCCCATCATGGCCAAACGCCCACCTTACCACAGGGTAGGGCCTGATCCTCACACCAACCCAGCCTCTTACAAGGGGTGATGCTGACAGGAAACAGGGCAGGCCCTTGTCCAGGAATTTGTGGCTAGGCATTTACTTCTTGTCATGAGTTGACTCTAGGATAGCCTCTTCCTTGCTAAAGCCCCACCATGCTCCTTCCTGCCTGGTCCCTGTCTACACTTCACTTCATTCTCCCCTTCACACTTGACTCCCATGCCATCTACTATTTACCTTCCAAACTCATCTTCTTTGGATCCCTCCTAACCACATACTCAGCCCCTCTCTCCGGGATAACTGGCTACTTTCCTGTGCCCCCGTGTCTCCCGTATTTCTGTTAGAGCACCTTAGCAATTGTGTGCAATTATTTGCTTAACCTTCTTCCTTTTCCTGTACACTATGAGCGCCTCCTGGGCAGGCACCACACGTCTTTCTATCTGAGAGTGCAGCAGAATGCTTAGCGTGAAAGCCATTCCAAGCAAGCGTCAGACAAATGGGTGCATGGGTGCAGCAGCCCGTGCCCTGTGTGCTCAGGACAACGTTGGGATCCAGGCACCTGCACAAGCCCTTCTTCAGCCTAACAACTGGCTCCACACTTAGCTTTCTAGAGCCTCCTCTTATTCACGCCCCCGATGCCACTTTGTAGAGCTTCAAATAGTATCAAGGCTTTAACTCTCCACCAGCAGCCTTTTCACACTGTCTCTGCTGACGGAGAAGAGCAAGTTGGGAGAAGAGTTATGAAATGCATCTTTCCATTTTTAGTAAATTCCAATTTTGTTAAAGCCAGGTATGAGAACAAGTTGGGAAGCAATATCAGCTGACAGGGAGAGGCAAGCAGACTGGCCTGGGTCTTCCCTACTTGTTCTACAACTCCCCTCCATGATCATGGGTTTTTCCATCTATGAAAGAAGCAAACCCTCCACAGAGGCTTGATATGAATTGTAATGGAGTAAAATAGGTTAAGCACTTAGCAGTGTTTGTCTTATTCTAGGCATTGACTGCCCCTAGTTTAAGCAATAAAATAGCTGGTTAAATGAGAATTTCCAGGAAGCATCTAAAAATATATATAAAATCTAGGAAAATCAGCAACATGGAATCTGAACAGGAGCTTGTATGAAGATGCCATGAACTCATTTTACTTTGTATCAGAAGCTCTTTCTCCCCTGCAAAAGCCAGAGACCCTACCGCTTTCAGAGGAAGGCCCAGCCTGAGGTACCGAGGGCTAACAGTGCCTACTGATTCTGAGAAAGAAGCAGCTCATGTCTACTAAAACTGTACATACACATACTGCATGACACAGCAATTTCATCCAACAGAAACACATCCTAAATTCATCAAAATCATGTACGTTATTACTATTCATAGCAATTCTGTGCATGACAGCCTAAAACTTGAAACTACCTACATGACCATTAACAAAGAATGGATAGCAATAGTGGTGTATGCATTCAATGGAATACTGCACATCAATGAGGATGAATGAACTACAACCACATGTGTTGACATGGGTGAATCCCACCTTGTAATACTGAGTGAAAGAAGCCAGGCACAAAGGAAGACATGCTCTGTGATTCTATTTACATGAATTTCAAAAGCAGGTGAATCACATATATACTGTTAAAAGTCAAGAGAGTGTCCATCGACAGATGAATGGATAAAGAAAATGGGGTATCTATATATACAATGAGCTCAGCCATAAAGAAGAAGGAAATCCTGCCCTTGTGACAACATAGCTGGACCTTGAGGGCATTATGCTAAGTGAAATAAATCAGAGAAAGATGAATACTATGTGATCTCATTTATATATGGGATCTAAAAAAAAAAAAAACTCATGGAAACAGAGATCAGATTGGTGGTTGTCAGAGGCAGGAAGTAGGTGGTGGGGGAATTGGGTGAAGGGGGTCAAAAGGTGCACACTTCCAGGTACAAGATAAATAAGTTCTGGGGATGTAATGTACAGCATGGTGACTATAGTTAACACTACTGTATTATGTATTTGAAAATTGCTAAGAGAGTAGATTTTAGAAGTTCTCATCGTAAGGAAAAAAACTTACTCTGTGAGGTGATGGATGTTAATGAAACTTACTGTGGTGATTGTTTTGCAATGTATACATATATCAAATCATTATGTTGTACACCTTAAACTTATACTGTGTTATACATCAATTATATCTCAATAAATATTGAAAAAAATCAAGAGAGTTGTCACTTTTGGAAGAGGAATTATTGACAGGAAGGAGTGCTAGTAATCTTTTTCTTCTTGATCTGGGTGCAGGTTACATGCATACGTCCAGATGATAAAAAATTCATCAAACTGGATATTTATCATTTGTGATTTTTTTCTTTCTTTCTCTTTTTAAACATCTTTATTGGAGTACAATTACTTTGCAATGGTGTGTTAGTGTCTGCTCTTTAACAAAGTGAATCAGCTATACATATACATATATCCCCATATCTCCTCCCTCTTGCATCACCCTCCCACCCTATCCCACCCCTCTAGGTGGTCACAAACCACGGAGCTGATCTTCCTGTGCTATGTGGCTGCTTCCCCCTAGCTATCTATTTTACATTTGGTAGTGTATATATGTCAATGCCATTCTCTCACTTCTTCCCAGCTTACCCTTCCCCTTCCCTGTGTCCTCAGGTCCATTCTCTACGTCTGCGTCTTTATTCCTGTCCTGCCCCTAGGTTCTTCAGAACCTTTTTTTTTTTTTTTTCAGTTTCCATATATATGTGTTAGCATACTGTATTTGTTTTTCTCTTTCTGACTTACTTCACTCTGTATGACAGACTCTAGGTCCATCCACCTCACTACAAATAACTCAATTTCGTTTCTTTTTATGACTGAGTAATATTTCATTGTATATATGGACCACATCTTCTTTATCCATTCATCTGTTGATGGACACTTAAGTTGCTTCCATGTCCTGACTATTGTAAATAGAGCTGCAATGAACATTGTGGTTCATGACTCTTTTTGAATTATGGTTTTCTCAGGGTATATGCCCAGTAGTGGGATTGCTGGGTCGTATGGTAGTTCTATTTGTAGTTTTTTAAGGAACCTCCATACTGTTGTCCATAGTGGCTGTATCAATTTACATTCCCACCAACAGTGCAAGAGGGTTCCGTTTTCTCCACACTCCCTCCAGAATTTATTGTTTGTAGATTTTTTGATGATGGCCATTCTGAGTAGTGTGAGGTGATACCTCACTGTAGTTTTGATTTGCATTTCTCTAATGATTATTGATGTTTCATGAGTTTGTTGGCAATCTGTATATCTTCTTTGGAGAAATGTCTATTTAGATCTTCTGCCCATTTTTGGATTGGGTTGTTTGTTTTTTTGTTATTGAGCTGCATGAGCTGCTTGTAAATCTTGGAGATTAATCCTTTGTCAGTTGCTTCATTTGCAAATATTTTCTCCCATTCTGAGGGTTGTCTTTTCATCTTGTTTAGGGTTTCCTTTGCTATGCAAAAGCTTTAAAGTTTCATTAGGTTCCATTTGTTTATTTTTGTTTTTATTTCCATTTCTGTAGGAAGTGGGTCAAAAAGGATCTTGCTATGATTTATGTCATAGAGTGTTCTGCCTATGTTTTCCTCTAAGAGTTTTATAGTGTCTTGCCTTACATTTAGGTCTTTAATCCATTTTGAGTTTATCTTTGTGTATGGTGTTAGGGAGTGTTCTAATTTCATTCTTTTACATGTAGCTGTCCAGTTTTCCCAGCACCACTTATTGAGGAGGCTGTCTTTTCTCCACTGTATATTCTTGCCTCCTTTATTAAAGATAAGGTGACCATATGTGTGTGGCGTTATCTCTGGGCTTTCTATCCTGTTCCCTTGATCTATATTTCTGTTTTTGTGCCAGTACCATACTGTCTTGATTACTGTAGTTTTGTAGTATAGTCTGAAGTCAGGGAGCCTGATTCCTCCAGCTCCATTTTTCGTTCTCAAGATTGTTTTGGCTATTCGGGGTCTTTTGTGTTTCTGATTTTTTTTCTATGTGTATGTTATACTCTAATTTTTTTAATTACTAAAATCTTAACTACACATGCACACAAAAAATGTGACCTATGGCAAGGACTCTGAAGAAGTGGTCACATTGGATGTCTAGGTGAGCCATGGTTCCTACATCTGTGGCAATGTGATACCCACTCCATGCCAAATGGGATAAAGAATTTTTCCAGTGATGACACAACATCTGATGAACTGCCTGGAGCCAAAGAAGAGAGGTTTTAAGATGAATTCTGATTCTAGGATTCCATCAAAACTGCACTGGGTTGTGGACTATGATTCTTACAAAACCTTTTACTCCAGATAATTGGGCAGGTTTGACCCAAAGTCTATTTAATGACTCTAAAGAAGGTAATCCTTGGCTTCCCCAAATTTTAGCTACATCAGCCCATTGAATGTACCTTCAATTTGGTGCCAGCTCTATCTTAGATAAACAAGAGACCTAGGTACTTCAATTGGAAATACTCTTGTGGTCCGTTTTCCTCTAATTGGAAACACAAGTAAACATAACCTAAGACCCGGAAGCATGTATTGATCTTGTCATCAACTATTTACACCACAGACAGAAATCAAACCTGGCCTAAGCTGTACAACCTCATTATTGACCGAAGCCTATTTAACTCTCTTTCAGAGACTTTAATGCAAGAATCAGACTGCAAGAAATGGCCTTATTCCTCACAAAATTACCAATATCATAAAAAAAATCTGTGCCCTATACCCATTCTGATAGTTTTCAGATGATTTGAATTTATTTTTGTCTGCTGAAGCAGAAAACAGTGGCCAGCTTCTTTTTTCTAAAGATAGTGTAGCATTCTGGGGAGGGATCTCACGAGACAGCTTCCATCACCAAGAGCAGTTGATGACTAGTTGTGCCTGTGGCAGACACTGCTGGTTGGTGTACCCTCCAGCCATTCCCATTCCCCTCCCCCCTTGCCACTTGTCACTACAAGAATATGAAACGCTAAATACTTTGCCATCATCTGCCACAGCTAGAGGTAGTCATACTACACAGTTTCAACCAAGGAGACTTCAGCAGAAGTTTTCCAGAAGGTTCTTTTGTTGATTAATGGGAAAGCCAGCTGGCATTTCCTTTATCATTTCTTCCTGCATTGATTATGAATGATGTCTGGAAGTTCAGCTGCCATCTTGCCACTGTACCATGTAAGTCAACCTGCTAAGGATGGTGGAGAGGAAAAACAGAAAGATCATGGAATGCCTACTTCCAAACAAGAAGGGACACTGTGGAGATAAAAAACAGACTATTTGGTAGAACCATAATATATCTAGACAGTAAAATTGTAGCAAGGTACTTCCTATGGTTGCCAGTGTATCATGAAGAACTATCTATAAACTAGGGCCTAAGTTTAGGGAGCCAATTGTTCACAGGGAATTTCCCATGATGCCACATATGTGTACGGAGGGAGAGAGGCAATGCAGTTCTATTAAGGAAGAAGTCTGAGTCACTGGTGAATTTGACTTGTTTGGGCCTGCAGGACCTGCGTGAGGCTGATCATTTGTATCATTTATATTTTTACTTGATAATAAGTTGCTTTTATGCATGCCCAGCCTTATGACTTGAAGTGTCCAATAATACACAATTTAAGATGAGCAGCTCAGATCACTTGGAGTCCCATGGTCACACAGTCAGGCACTACCAGGGCCAAATAGCAAGCAAAAAGCTATTTCTCAAAGGAATAATTATCTACAGAAGAGAGATGAGTTTTTCTCCAAAATCATAAGGCTCGCCACAGTGATTCTTGCCAGAAGACATGAAGAGCTTCAGAAACTATGTGACATTGGCTCTGCTAGGTCATAGGGAACAAACATCAGAGTGTCTTGCCCTGAAGCCTGGATTCTTGCAGAGCCTCTCTTTCTCTGAGGCCCATTTAAAACTTTCAGTTCACTTGATAAATAGGTCTGAACATCACACTCAAATGTGCTATATGTCACCTCCAATATTCAAAGAAGTTTGAAAAATGTTGTTCCATCTTCTGTGGTAGATGGTACAAGGTGCAGGCACTTTCATTCGCATTGAAGGCTATATCCCATATGGCACAGATCATAGGAACCCTAGACTTGTCACTGACATTGTAGGCCCTTGAAATTTTATGGGATTTATCTCCAGTCCTCTGGCACCAATGTGTCTTACTAAAACTTCTAAGATACCTGATACTTTCAGATTTTCAGGGCCAGCAGTGATCAGTGTGATATTCTATAGAATGTCAAGATGACTAATATCTCTGGATAAGATGGCAAAGAGTAAGAGAGTTGGCATAGCCTGAGAGCAACCAGGAAGCAACCAGGTGAAAGAAAACCACTTCTTGTAGCCCTTGTAAACTGATATAGTGCTAAAAGCATTTGCTATACAAATAGCTGTGTAATAGGTTCCAGGCGCTGTGTCGATTTGTTCCAGGAGAGAGTCCACATCTGGAACAGCTGCTGTAATTCGTGTCAGCACATAATTAAGTTTACAATACTCTGCAGTTATTCCCCAAGATCCATTCACCTCCTGCACAAGCCCAGGAGACCAAATTCAATGGGATCTGAGAAAAATTACCCTCCTTGCACCTTTCAAGTCTTTAATGGTGGCACTAATCTTTGCAGTTTCCCCTGAGGTATGGCTTTGCCTTGGGCTTACTATCTTAATAGGGACAATAAGTTCCAGAGGCTTCTGCTTGGCCTTTCCTGCTATTAGAGTCCTTATTTCTTAAATCAGGCAGCCAATGTGGGGGTCCTACTTGTTGCTGAGTATGTCTATTCTAATTGTATGTTAAAAAAACCAGGAAAATACACACAAAGAGGACCTATAGAGCAGCAGATGGGACAAAATTGGGCCCAATTTATCACCAAGCTTCTGTGGCATTTTGGGTCCTCAAGGATTAACATTAAATCAGAGCCAGTGTCTGGCTAATTCCTGAAAGGTCTTGGTATTACGCATTAGCCTGTGTACAATCATCCTAGTAAATGTCTTCCTACACCTTTGGAGAACTTGCGGAGGCAGACATGGAGGTGATGTTGCAGGGACTTGTCTCAAGAGAACTCAGTCTTCCCAGCCATCAAGGGCTCTGGGTCTGTGACCTGATTTAGGCTTTGAAGCTGGGAGAGAGACCAGTATCCTCCATTCTGGCATCTCTCTCCAGGTTTCAGACAAGCAGACTGTAGTTTTTCCTGTTATATCAATTAAGATAACAGTCTAAGAGGCTGCCTATATATTTTATTCCTTGGGACATTGTGATCAACTAGCCAACTGCCAAAAATACCTTCAGGTTAAAACTGTTCAAATGTTGAGTACCACTTTGTCCTTGCTGGTCATTCTATCCACCTTGTCTCTGACAGTTTGGTGTTATCACTTGGTTTCTGCTACTTCAGAATTCTATCAACCTCATTGAAATCAGGAAACCACCTCAGAGACAGCATCTCCCAGCCTACAGATGGCCACAACAGAGCTATTAAGATTTCAGGTGTTCCTTCAATAACGCTCTTCTCAATACCTTAATTAAGAAAATGCACCCTGGGCCCTTTGGTGGGCTGAGGAAGTGTGGAGTCTGCACAAGATAAATCCACCTCAACATTTTTATTTTCTTCCACATTTTGACTTTCCTCTCTATTATGCCAGAGAAGTTTGAGTATCTCAGCATCACTAAGCCTGGGTTTCAGTCGACTAACCAAGAACCATATAGATAAATTCAGCCTGATTCACTATTATGGACAACCCTTCTTGCTCTATCACCTTATAAATCATCCCCAGACTATTTTCCAGGTCTCTGCTTATGTAAATTAGCAAAATCTTGCAGATATTTGGGCCTCTCAGCTCTTTCCCTCTGAGACAGACTTTGCACCTGTCCTCGGAACATGTAATCTACCTCTGGGTATATGTCCAGAAATAAGGAAGGCGAAGAACTAGAGGCAATAGCTCAGGCAAGAATGGTTCTGGAAGGGCCAAAAGAAGCTGGGGCTGGGGCCAACCTTCTGCTGTTATTGGAAGGAAGATGAAGGAAACATGAAAACTGAAATAAATTCCCCTTTTTCCTCTTCTCTTTTCTAGTCTTCCTCTAGTGCCTCCCATTGGTAAAATTTAATAGAAAGCTTGCCAACAAGGGAGCCTGGGGAATAGAGTTTGCAGGGTCTCTGCCCCAGCATCACAGGGCAAGGTATGAAGGAGTGGTCTTGAGGGTGAGATACAACAGGTGAATAGCTGATCCTTGTATGGCCCCAGCATTGTTTCATTTATCCCTTTTGCCACACAGCATCCATCCACTTTCTCCTGGACAAAAGCAATATCATTAAATTTTTTTCGAACCCATTTTTCTCAGTCTCAATCCTTGCAAATTAGGTAAAATGATTCACCTCCAGCTCCAGAGGTGAGGCTTAGATGGGTGTAAGCCAATCAGAGCACCACATCACACTGGTCACCATGAAGAGGAACTAAAAGGCAACATGACAAAATTCAGCCAGAGTGAATGTGGTGCATGGAGACCATCCTGCGATTTCTGGGACAAGGGCAGAAAGAAGATTAAGGCTGACCTGAAAATTTTTAGACTGAAGCTCCTACCAGTATCTTGCTGGAACTTGAGTCTATCCATAAAGTCAACACATGGAGGAAGGTAGAGCTGAGACAAGACAATCCATGTCCTGGTGACATTGTATAAGCCCCAATCAAGCTTTGCCTGAAACCAGCATTATCTCTGAACATTTCCATGTTATCAACCATATCCTCCCTTTTTGCTGGGCCAGTGCACCATTGCTTTTGGTATCTACTTGACACAATACTCCAGAGAACTGCCAACGAACAGTAGGATCTGTTACAAGATGAATGGCTGTTTCTATAGGAGACCACCTACCACATTACATTTACAGATTGTAAATCCGTAGGCTGGATTGTAAGCTTATGGCCAAAGACCAGGGCATAGGTCAGCTCTCCACAGAGGGATAAAATCCAGGTGCTCAACCTTATTAACATGGTGCTGATAACCAAATAAATTGACTTAGAAAAACTATTATCGACTTAAATCTGCCAGCTTCAAGAGTGTACTTGAGGTGGGTATAAAACATAAACACATACAAAGTAGAATGTTGCAAAGTGAAAACAAAGAGAAATCTGAAAAAAGGGGACACAAGAATAGATGCTGGCAGTGAGCTCTGAGTTTCCTGGCAGAAAAGAAGGAAAGAGAAAGAAGCTGATTTATACCATCCTCACACTAAGATGAAATGAAGCCCACAGATTTGTTTGCAGAAAGAAGAAGCCATCAATGTTCATTCAGCACCTACTGTGTGGCAAACACTCTCCATGTATTATTTCATTCACCTCTCTAACTCAGTGGAATGAATGTTACTCTCCAAGATTTAGAGATAAAAGAACAGTGGCTCAAAGAAATTAAATAAATGTCTGGCCCATGGTTTCAGCTGTAGAAAGTGGTGGAGCCAGGATGTGAGCTCAAATCTGGCACCTGGTTCCAAGCCCATATCCATCCACCACCTCCTAGAATTAAAGGTTATGTGTAAATCATGAGAAGTTACAAGATGCTTATTTAGTACCCAAAGGATCTAAGGATCATCACACATGTGGCCACAGTCGACCTTCCCAATAGCCCAGGAAGGTAATTACATGACCCCATATCACAAATAGGAAAGCCATGTTGGGTGTTTTTCTTGATGCTGAAGGAAACAAAGTTCTAAAAGGGAGGCTCCTAATAAGGGAGGGTTATTGTGGGATTATATGAAATCATGTGTGTGAAACTTTTGAAAATTGTAAAGCACTATAGAATTATTTAAAGACTCATTCAATTTAAAAAAAAAGATGTGAGAAAAAAATTTGAATAAAGGTAAATTTTAAAATAAATAAATAAAATAAAAGAGAGGCTCCTCAGATAAAAGATATTGATTACCTGATGGTAATTACTTGATGTCTTTAACCTCAGTTTGAGAAAAACGCAGAGCATTTTTCCAGGTGGATGGTTCTTGTATAAATGAAATATCATTAAATTCCAGCTCTGCAATGGCATGTTTGTGGGGGAACTAAAACAGCCCAGGCCAAGCATTTTGTTTTCTGATGACCTTGCTAGATAAAAGTACAGAGCTTAGGGGGTCCAGGAAAATGGGGAACTAGTGTGCTGTCTGACTGTCTCTTTCAAATCGCCTATGTCTGAAGCAGACCTGTGGGAAGGGTTGGATCTCTGTATATCTGTGCTGGATTTTCTAGACTGCAACTAGAATGATCTTTCTAAAATGCAAATCTGAGCATGACATTATCCTGCTTAAAAACCCTTATTAAAGCTACACATTGACTTTGGGATAAAGTCCAAGATTCTTAATGTGTTCCTTTATGACTAAGCCCTCACATTCTGGACTCATGTACCACCTCTCTCTTCTTCCCCAAACTCTATGCTCTAGTCACACTGCACCCTCCCCTCACCTCCTGGCATTTCTCTGTGCTGCTTCTTCCTCCAAGAATGTCCTCTCTGACTATTCCCTCCTTTTGCCCTTTCCCAAGCCATCTTTGCCTGTCTTATATTTACTCACATTTCAGGAGCCAGATCAGGCCTTTCCTTCCCCGAGAAGCCTTCTCTGACCCCCAGTTCTGGACTGAGATGATCACAGCACCTGGGCTCATGCCCATCCTGGCACTCTCACCCCAAAACATCATTGCCTCTTTTGGCATTGGACTCACTCATTTCTCTGCCAAGTCTCAGGGGGAAGCACGAGGTATACGGTGCTTGCTGGATGAAACAGTTGATGAAATTCACAAAAAGAGTCTTGATTATGAAGTGTCTACACTGAAAGAAATTTCCCTAAGTTTCAGTTCCTGGATGTATAGGTAAAAGAGATGACCATTTGCTGTGGAAGATTGATTTCTGAGTTAAATTCTGCTCTAGACATAACAATTAAGCTGTGGACAAAAATGAATAATGTACTGGAGTGGGTTCAAAATGAGCTGAAGTTCAGTCACTGAAAGACGATGTCACTACGGACTAGTTAGACCAGCAGCTTCTGAGCCAGAGCATCTGATGTTCCCGCTCCCAGGGCCAGGCCTGGGCTGAGTCCAGAGGTGGGGGAAGAAGTAGCCACAGCTGCGGGAATTTATGGAGCATGGGAGCTCGGGACGAGATCTGCCAATGGTCAGCTTTATTTCTAACTTAAGCTTGCTCCATTGTAGCCAGGGAAGTCTTAATGGGGTCGATTCCTACACAGTCTCCAGAACAGGGCACAGAAAGCCTCAGGGAGCACATACATCTCCTACGTTGGACAGAGCCAATGTCAAATATCTCAATATCACCCCAGCTTCTCAAACCCTGGTCCCTCAAACGCCAACAGGGCAAGGCAGTGCAGTTTGGCAGAAAGAGCACTGATGTAGCCATCAAAGGCTTGACATTGGTCCAGTCTCCTCAAGTTTGGGGGTTGTTGTCACCTTGGGACAAATCTCTATCTCTCTGAGCCCTAGATTTCTCATCTGTAAAATGGGGATAAAGATACCTGCCCTGCCCACCTCAGGGACTGTCGTGAGGATCAAATAAGAAAACGGCTGTGAAAGAGCTTTGAAAACTGTAAAGTGCTGTGGAAATGCCAGAGAGTGTGATTAATAGACAGCGGCTGCCCCCACACTTACTTCAAAGGGGAGAAACAGGGTGGAGAAGGCTGACATGCCCTGCTTTTGAAGTGCACAAGAGCAGCTCTCAGCAGAGAGAAAACAGCGTTGCTGCTTAAAAGGCAACTTTCAAAACAACCATTTTCTCTCTGAAGGGAGAATATAGTTGGGAGTACTTCAAAGGCTGGGGAAAATTTCCAGAAAAAAAAAAATGACGTTCTCAATCCAACTTTTAGTCAAGTCAGAGTTATTTAAAAAACCTTCAGAACTCGTCACTTATTTAAAAAGGATTTTAATGCATTGAAAAGTTAAAAACCGTTAAGAGGGGCAGACGAAGGCACTGTTTTCCCCGTTCCTGAAGATCACACTGCAGAAGGCGGATATCTGGGCAGCAGTCTGCCCGTCGTTCGTCGTTCACCACTTCCTCTGATTAAACGTTCTCTCCAAGGCTTTTCTCCCTGCCCTGATACATTTCATACCAAGAATAAGTCACCAGGAATAGGCCTTTATCTCCCTCTCTGACACCTAGCTATCAAGCATGGTGAGATTATTTATTTGGTTTTTCTTTCTCTTTCCTTTAAATATAGCAGCCTACCAAAGATCAACTTTAAAAAGCCAGAGCAGAATTACAATATCCTACTTAGAGGGAAAAAAACATCTCCACCTCCAAGCAAAGAGAGACCCCTATTTTAAAACAACTAAATACAAAAATCAATAAACCCGGTCTTAATTCTAGTGGGCAGTGAATAGCGATGCAGAAGAAGTGCCTGGCCATGATGCCCGGGAGGTCAGCCAACTGAAACTTGGCCAGACTTATATGGAAATGTGACCATGCCCCCCTCCCAGCCCCCTGTCCCTTCATGTTCCCAGTATTGTGCTGAGGAAGAAGCTTGAGACTGAGGTCCCCAAGGTCCTGAAGAAACAAGCTTTCCCCTCAACTCTGTCCTGAAAGGACTGACTCTTCAGGCCTCTGTGGACATTATGGCAATATGGTTGCTGGAAGACTCGGGTTATTTTCCCCACAGGTTGTACCCCTGTATACAGGATATGAGCAAATGAGATACCTCTTAGACAACATGCAAAGCTCAATTGGACAGTCACATTTCCTACTCTTATTACACACAACCAGACAGGAGTAGGGGGTGAACAGAAGAGGGTACAAAAAGACTTCCCTCTTCCCAAAGGGGCAACCCACAGAGAGGAAGCTTTTTCTGCCTCCACTCCCCACTAGATTTGGCGTCAGAGTTTATTTTTGTAAAGGGCTTTGAAAGCAGAAATTAAAGAAATCTCAATGGTCTGAAGTCAGAGAATGGCAGCTGCCAAGGGGAGATTAGTCCAGAGGAGAGGAGAAAGAAAAGCCGCAAGCCAGGTGATGTCATAGGAGAGAAGAGGCTGTCTGAGCCCCAGCGCTCCTGCCACACTTTTAAGCAACCTCGTTTAATTAAAGTTGTGCCTCGCGCTGGCATGAGAGCAATGGAAGTGTCAGTGTGTTTGTCAGGAGCTCCTTTGCCCAGAGCACAGATCGGTATACCCATGGCTGAGTGCCAGGCTTCATCTCCAGCACAGATGGGAAGGCCAGGGGTAATAACCCCACCTTGGCCAGTCACCTTCCTGGGTAAAATCACAGAAAATTAGGAGATAGCAGCTCCGTCTGATTCTTAGTCAGCATCATTTCCAGGGAAGGAATGAAGACAATCAAGCATGACATTCTGATTTGGGCAGGAAGGCAGCCCTGAATCTCTCCATGCCATGGACCGATTTGTAGGAAAGTAAGTCAGAGACACGGGCATGCTGTGAACTGGCCCCGCAGTGGTCCACTCTGGCACCCGGCTCCACAAATGTAACTAGCTAATTGAACCATCTGAACTCTGCAGGACACATACCTGAAGGGGTTTTCCTCCAATATCTGTCTCCAGTTGTGCTTTGTCCAATCTCCCCTTCCTATCTTTCAAGTATTTCTTGGACTATTTGGGGCTTTCTAGTCATCTCCAGTCTAGATTGCTACTTTAGATTTCCCCTTCCTCATTGTAAGCCTGGGGGGACTTGGAGTGGGGAGGAGAGGGCACCGTCCATCCTCCCACTTGCCCCCAAATTTCTCACCTGCATTGAAGAGGGTGTGACCTGTCTCTGAGGTACATCAGCCAGTGGCCCCTGTGCCCAATGCCCTTCCTTGCACGTGTTCACTAGGCAGTGTTCCCTTGGTGTCCACCTTTATAGCTACAGAGCCCAGGCCTCTTCCTCATTCTCTCCATGTTCCAAAAAGGCTATCAAGGACCATGTCTGTGTCCTCTGGAGACCACCGGCAAATGAGGACCACTGCCCCATCTGCTTTTGGGACAGACCATCCATAGTTCCTCCCTGCAGATGCCTTTGAAAAGCCCTTTCCTCCAACCAGGGGAAAAGCTCTGTGATGCCGCCCTCTTTGCATGCACAACTGCCTATTTTGTAGGTTAGGAAACTTGGATTGAGTAAGCACAGGCGACCTGGGGGTCATGAAGAAAGTCTACAGGAGAGGGGCTCAGGATGCTTTGCTGAGTGTGCAATTTGTCTGAAGTTGGTGCTGATACACAGTAGAGGACACTACGTGTAGCTCTGAGGTTATTGGGAAACCTGGCTCTGTGCCAACACGATGACCAGGACCAGCATGTGGCTGACAAAGTGTGAATGTGACCTTGAGCTTGCATTAATTGTGATGAGGACAAGAAGAAGAAAAATAACAAAGATTTATCGAGCACTGTGTATCGGACACTTCTTGCAACCACCTTTACTCAAGTGTAACCTGAAAACACCTTGTTTCTCCTGCACCTAGTCCCTGTTGCTTTTGAGGGTTCTCAGATTCCTCAGTGTGGGACATTTTGGGAACCTGCTGGCACTTCCATACGCAGTCAGAAAGTGTGAGGAAGTCAACACCCAAGAAGGCAGTCTTTGGCCAGTGGGCAACAATAAATTCTCTTCTCTTCCAGAGAGACAAATACCATATCATATCACTTATTTGAGGAATCTAAAATATGACACAAATGAACTTGTCTATGAAAGAGAAAGAGACTCACAGACAGAGAACAGACTTGTGGTTGCCAAGGGGGAGGGGGAAGGGTGGAGGGACTGGAAGTTTGGGGTTAGTAGATGCAAACTATTAAGTAGAGAATGGATAAACAACAAGGTCCTACTGTATAGCACAGAGAACTATATTCAATATCCTGGGATAAACCATAATGGAAAATAATATATATATGTGTATAGCTGAGTCACTTTGTTATACAGCAGAAATTAACACAACATTGTAAATCAACTATACTTCAATAAAAAATATGTAAATTTTAAAAAATTCCCCTCTCTTCCATCCCTCAGGTGGACAATTCCAAGATATGCTGCTTTGCAGAGGATCCCAGCAGGACTGAGCCCCAACTGGCAACAGTGGTGACCAGCTCAAGGACACGGGTATGTATTGGCCCTACCTCCCTCTTTTCTCACTCTTCCCAGGACTGTACGTGGCCCTCCCAGTCCCCCATTCCTATTCCCTGCCATCTTTTTCCAAAATAAATTCTCTGCCTACAAATCTTTGTCTCAGACTCCAGAGGTGACCCAGCTAAGTTCATAAACCATGTTTAGTCAGTGTGTTAGGTGCTTTACATAGATTATCTGCTTTAACCTCAAATGACCTTATGAGGTTAGTACCATTTTTGTCCTCCTTTGATGGATCAGGAAAGTGGGATACCGAGAGATGAAATAACAGAATTAGAATGTCTGCCTTGGATGGTGGGGCAGGAGGGGGGTCGATGACCCCAGTGAACTCAAGTGAGAACATTTCCCCAACCTGGGGTGCTGGGTTTAGCTCTGAGCTCTGACCCCATCACAGGGAGTATGGCCATAGGAAGCCCAAGGATGATGAGGGAAAGTAAAACCAAGTCTTAGGAGGGAGAATAGGAAGAAATGGGTGGCTGAGCCCAGGAAACATCCAGAAGGCACCTGAGAGCAGCCTTCTCCTCAGGACTACCTGCAGAAGAGGGGGTGGTTTGCTCTGAGTCATCAGGGAAGACGGAATGATCACCATACAGGGAGGCAAGTCTGCACTCAATATAAGCCAGAACTTTATGACAGAACTGCCCAAGCACAGAATGAGCAACTCTGGCAGAGAGCAAACCTGATGTTGCAGGAGGGAGAGCTGAGGGTCCATGGCCAGCCATTTCTTGGGAATGTTGTGAGGAGAAGCCTATGGGGGGATTCTATCAGATTAGGGTAGGAGCCTAATTTTGGGCTGACAAAGATTTGCCTCTTCATTGACCAGCCCAAGACAGCCTTGTCTGCCCTTAGGGTACCTGCGAATCCTTACTGCTGGGAGAGCCGCCAAGAGGTAAGATTTCACTGGGGCGTAGGGCGTGCCAGATGCCTTTCTAAGCAGGAAAGACCCTGCTGTTTGCTGAACGAATAAAGTGCTTATACTCTCAGGTAAAGTGTAAAGGTAAGGACCTACCTTGAGATTGATTTCTATTCTCTACAGTACTTGGAACAGAGATGCGCACAAAGAAGATGCCCAGTAAATACTTGGTATGCAAACGGAGCATGCAAATGAGTTGAAAAAGTTATTGGTCTTAAGCCCTCTGTAAGCGCCAAACTGGTCTGATTCCTCAGCTGTAATAGCCCAGCTCTGTCCCAAGTCCTCCGTGATGAGCTTGGAGCATCCTCCTGACTTTGAAAGTCATTTCCCTTAAAACAGTGAATGCTCTTCTTCCCAGAGAAGAAGCCTGGAGCTAGAAACAGAGTGATGTAGGACTGGGCTCAAGAAATGGGTCGGTGGGCCTGGTGAGTAGATTGCCCATGGACTTTGGGGGGCTCTGAGGACTGAATGGATAAAAAGCTTCCTGCTCAGAGCTGGGTGGTCAAGACTGTGCTCCACCCACAGACACATGAGGAAGAAAGTCTGTTGCCCCAGACTTTGCCCTTGATGTATGAGTTACACATGCATGGAAGGGGGCTGGAAGGGGCCATTACTTCTATCCGTTCCTCAGAGAGAAGAGGAAATGGGCTGGAAAACAGGCAGTTTAGGGAGGAATTTAAGGAAATGAGTGAATCAGGGTCCAGGCTTCCCACTGCCTCAAAAACCATCCAAATTACTGGAGACACCGCCCTCATCAGGCTCTCTCTGCTTCCCTCCCCTAAGTCCACTTTGATACAATCAGTGTAAGTGGCCTCTGGCTCTGGTGAATTTTGCCCAGTTTCTGGAAGGAGAGGCCCAGAGAGTCAGGAAGCTCCAAGGAAGGAGAAATGAATCATAAGTGTTTTAGGACCACGAGCTACCCCAGCTCCAGCCCAGCAGCTCTCAGGCTGAAGAGAAAAGAGTTCAGCAATCAAGGAATGGAGAGAAGTTGTCTTAGACTAAGAGGATGCCCAGGAGTTTGGACCCTACCCATCCTCACTAGGCCAAGGGGGAAAGGAAACGTACTTGGACTTTGCCCTGTTCTCTCCATCCCCATTGCCACCTCCTGGCATAGATGCAACAGCCTCCCCTGGGTCTCCCTTCCTCCTCATGTGACCCAGTCCAATCCCTCTCCACACAGCAGCTAGCAAGAATCTTTCTTCTGCCCAGATGTGTATTCATCAGACTGTGTCTCAGCTAGTATCTCTGGTAGTTTGGACGTCTTTGGAGGTAATTAGAGGTCTTTGAAGGGTGTTAAGTGGAGTGAGGGGCGTCATCAGTTTACTGTTTAAAAAGATCACTACGATTGCCCAGTGGAAAATGTGTTGGATTTGGGGAAACGATTTAAGAGGAAGTCCCAGTGAGAAATGATAATGGCTTAGACTGTGGTGATTGCAACTCAGACGGAGAGAAGTGGACAGATTAAAGTTGTCTTTGAAGGAAGAACGATCAGAGCTTGGTGGCTGGATGTGGTGCTTGAGAGAGAACTATGATCAGGAATGACTTCCAAGTATCTGACTTGAGCAAATGGTAGATAGAGATGCCATTTATTGTGATGACAGCAGCGAGGGTGGAACAGGTATGGTTCTGTTCACAGGGGAAACATTCTTATTTTTTCCTCGGATCTATTTTTCCCCTATCCTGTAATACCTTTTATCTACATGAGTAACCTATTATCTGTCACTTATGTATCTATTTATTATTTATCTGTCATCTATCAAACATGTCTTGAAATTTAAATTATAGTATATATAATCATGCTGTGATTTCACTTTCCTATTGTTTGCTGCTACTATATAGACATTCATTTGCATTCTGTATTGACTTTATATTTTGTCCTTTGCCAGTTTCATAAACTAGATCCTGTAGGTTTTCTTGGTGTGTGAATTCCTTAAAGTTTTCTACATGAACAAAAACATTGACTGTGGAAAAGGACAGTTTTACTTCTTTGTTCACATCTTTGTAACTTTATTTCTATATCTTGCCTTATTACAATGGCTAGAACCTCCAATAAAATGTTGAATAGAAGTGATGAGAAGGACCATCCTTGCCTTGACACCAATCTTAGCTGGAAAGTGTTGAATACTTCATCATCAAGTACAATGTTTAGCTGTAGGATATTTTTTTTGTAGATGCTCTTCATCAGATTGGGACAATTTTCTTCTTAGTTTCTGATAATATTTATCATGAAAATTTGTTGAATTTTGTCAAATATTTTTCCTCTGTCTATTGAAATAATCACATTTCCCCCTTTATTTTGTTAATGTGGTAAATTACAATATTTTTGAAATGTTAAGCCAACTTGCCTGGGATAAATCTCACTTGGCTAAAGTGTATTACTTTTTTCATATAGTACTGGATTCAATTTGCTAATATTTTGTTAAGGATTTTTTGTGTTTTTGTTAATGTCTATTTTTTTCTTTCTTACAATGTGTGTGACTTTTGTAGCTAAGATCTGGCCTTTTGGGGGTTTCTGGAATATTCCAGAGGTACAATAAACACTCTTCACTCTCAGTTGAAATTCGAATGTCTCCCAGCCCTGTGGGGTCTCAGGTACCTCTGTTCAGCTTTTGTCCTGAAACATCTGCTCCCTGCTGGGCATGTCAGGTCTCTGTGTGCTCATAGCCATCCCTCTAAGTCATGTCAGCAGATTCAAACCTCCATATCTTCCTCCCCAATTCAGTGAGATAATGGTCCCTCCAGCTCTCTGCAGTATCTTAAGGAAAGTGGCCCCAGACAGAAAGCCGGTGAACTTGGGGCCAGCTCTTGTTGTTTCCCTTCTATATTTTTTTCAGTTGACAGAAAAAATGATGGCTTGATACCTAAGACCAGAACTGGTAGCCCACAGTTACCAATGGGAAGCAAGCATGCCAAGTTTTCCGAATATATGCAGTGTTAAGATGAATATAAACCTTTTTCCCAAACTCCACAGCAGTAGACTAAGAAAGCAAGCCTTAAATTTGAAGGTATGATAAAAATGAACGTCTACCCACTGTAGATGGAGAGCATAGGAAACTCATTGTCACTGAACTGGTACAAGCTATTGATTTACATACAGTTGTTTTCCCAAATGATCAGAAAAACCTTGGGAAGCAAAGCCGTAGTAGATCCCATAAGGCAGCAGCATTTGGGACCCATTCAGGAGCCCATCTACCTCTATGATAGCCCTTGCCTCCTGTGCTCACCCACATTCTGAGCTTAATAACCCCAAATCCCCTCTCTGGCTCTTGGTCACAGCTACCTCCACTCAGACCCAGCAGGAAGATGTTTTTTCATCATTACGGCCGATTGATGGAAAAAGCATCCCTCCCTGTGTCTAGTTTAACTTATTTAGGACTCTGTGGCTAGCTCTGTTCTCAGCTGTAGCCCTCAGACTCTATTCATTTGGGGCAGTAACTACAGTAGCTATCAGCTATTTCCAGAAGCCTTGAGGAGACAGTATTTCTCTAAGACCTTCTTTCCTAAGAAAGTGAACACCCTTCCCATGATCTGCAACCCTCAGAAGCTGGGAAAGGAACTTAGTACAAATGGACCATCATATCAAGGTGTCTGTGCCTCCTGATTTGGAAGGTAGATCTCCCCCTGGTGCTGGGCCCCGGGCACTACAACCTACCTCATCCCCACAGGTGCTTGCACCCAGCCTCCGGAACACAATTCTCTCCAGGGCACAAGCCTGACAACCACACCCTGTCTGCCTCCAGCCTCCAGAAATCCACAGACAGTCCTGCGTTTCCCATTAACCCTCAGAGAACAGCAGTAAATATAGAAAGGGCTGGACAGAGGGCATTATCAGATAACATTTTCTCCTGCAGGTTGAGAGATTTCAATTTGATTCTGTCTTCAGCGCTGCATTATGATACAGCAATGTCATGATCACTTCACAGCCACGGAAGGAATTATTTTCACTGGCATCTTTCATTTCTGATCCTCTCATCCTCATGTGTCTGCCTGTTGACAAACCAGAGCTGTCAGAGCCACCTGTCACTGTGGGGGGGAAAAATACCTTTTTGACAACTGTATCTTCCTCTAGAAGATACTCTTTGTACCTGATGTCTACTTCCCAACCTGTATTTGTGACACTTCTGTTATTTCAAAGGGCTTCATGAAATTCTCCAAAAAGGAATCTCAAATCCAATTAATTTAAATTCATTTTCATGTTGAAGGTGCAACATGACATATTTAGGAGGGAGTGTGTGCAACATGAAGTTAAGCAATAGGAGGGCCTTGTTGTAAAGAACCAACCTCCCTCATTAAAAACAAAGCCAGGAGCCTCGAAGGACCTAAGCAGGGAAGGGCACCAGGAAGTGGCACGTTGCAGTCGGCGTAGGGTGAGTGGGGAATGTTTGGTTCTAATTCTGATGTCACCTCCATGCTGGTAGAGATTTTTCTAGGTGGAAAGAAATAGTCATTTCTATTTCCCTTTAAATAACACCACCCAATGATAATAACAACCTGCCCTTCATCCTGCCAGTCTCACCTTCCCCTTGGACAACTGCCAAAGCCACGTTGGTCCCCAGGAGTCCCCTACTGCATTACAAAATCTAAACTTGCATGCTCTATCCCCTGATTCCTGAATCTGGCTGCTTTTGTTCATTTGTTGACTTTTGTTTTAATGAAGACCAACAGAAAATAAAAAGAAAGTAGTCTTTATAGAGGAGAAATTCAGTGGAGAATTTCTTGTTCTCCATGTTCAATAGCAACATTTTGGCTTTAGATTTGAGGTGGTGGCCGATGCATATGCATTGTCCCCACCTCCTGCAGGACTCCACAGAAGTGTCCAAGACATTTGGCAAAAGAGAATAAATCCATTGCAGCCTTAAATATATGGAAGAGTGTCATTGATGGAACAGGAATGATAAAAAATTTATGGACAGTGGGATATAGATGTGACTTCATTATTGCAACTCAAAGCCATAAGGGAGAAAGCTCTAGCAGCAGTAAATGCAGTACTTCCCAGGGGAGCCCCAGAGGATCTCCCCGTTTGAGTTTGGCTGTGGAGTGAAAATCAGAATCATTTGTTGGAAGACTATCTACAGAAGTGGTTTCCAAATTATTCTGAGTCACATACTCTATCACTTAAAAAATTTAAGCACATGTCCACAGTTTATGTAAATTTATTTATTGATAAACTACATACATATTAGCAAATATCTCAACAGAATTTATATTTAGGTGAGATTAATCATTAACGATCATGAGAGACTACATCTTCCAAGTAGTCTTCATGATAGTTTGAACTTTAGGGACCAAATTCCCATCAAATCTCATAAAATCATCATTATTTTCATCACATAATGCAGTCAATAAAAGTTAGACATTGCTATTCTCAAGGTGTTTACTAGTGTTGGCATTTTCAAATTCTCTTTGATTCACATTTCCTATGCCAGAATTTTTAATCACTTAACCATTTTGAAAGGATTAGATTTTTAAAATGGAATATATTATCCATAAATCTCCTTAACCAAGAAGATATGAACTGCAATTCATCACAAGACAATCAAACAAGCAAATAAGTGGATTAAGGAACTCTTGGACTTACTGGAATGACAATCTATATGTTAAAGTTAATGTCTTATTGTCTTTCTTATTTGAGATAAAATTCATGTCAGTAAAAGTTCTAAGCATTTCTTTGCACACCCAGTGGATCCACATGCACAACCCTCAGCCCGCCCACCCGCACCACTAGCATCCACGGTGTGTTGTCCGGGCTAATTGGCCCTATGCGTTCCTGATTCACAAAGATGTTGGCTGCAACATCTGTACGTGGCTGGCCCTGAGGCCACAGAAGTGGAGAGGAGAGACTGGACATCCCCCAACCTCCTCAGCAGACTAACAAACAGAAATGGAGGCAGAGTAAAATACAGTGAAGTACTATGACAAAGGTCAAGAATAATGTATTTAGGCAGTGATGGGAATCATGAACCTGCTTGTCTGCCCACGCTCAACACCAATACTCCCCCCTACAAGGCCTTGCGCACAGTGGCAAAGGGTCCCTTTTGTGCCTTTTGTACCAAACAGCCTTGTCTTTCACTCAGAAATGTGAGAAGTCAGCCACGGATCACAAGGCCTTTAAGGACTTTAAGGAAAATCAACAGCATGAAAGAGGAACCCAAAATGAACCACAACAACAACATATGAAAGAAATTAAGGAAAAGAAAGTGATTTAAAAACTGTACTTCTTACTTGAATACTTAGAGTCATTTGGGAAAATATTTAAAAAGAGTAATCAGAAGGGAAGAGAACTATTGAAAATTGGAATTTTGAAAATTGAAATTAAAATTAAATAGTAGATCAGGAAAAAAAAGAATGAATAAAATGAAACCAAAATAGTGGATAGGAAGATAGGGAAATCTTCCATAGCAAAAAGACGGAGATGGAAAATTTTTAAAGTAAAGATTTCTTAAAGTGAAGGAAGAAAACAGAGTCCAAAGTACATTTAATAAGAATTCTAGTAGGAGAGATCAAAGTCAATGAAGATGAGGAAATCGTCAAAGAAAAATGGTGGAGTTCCATCCAGACATGATGGTATAAGCCTGTTTTTCCTGTCTCCTCCATGCTAAGCATAACCCTGGAAATGGAGCAAGAGACAACCAGAGAAGAACTCTGAAAGGTGGTAAGAGAAAGGTGAATTGGTTTGGGACTTCAAGACTAGAGCAACAACACAGAGGCAGACATCTTGCCTTCCCCCAACCAACACAGGAAGGCTATCCAGACCAGTCCCCAACCTCGCAGTAGAAGGCAGCCCAGGTAGGTTCATTCTTCCCCCAGATCCAATAGGAGCCCCTCTGGCAACATCAGGTGAGCCCAACACAACGGGCAAGGGGAATTCATCAGGAGCCAGGAGAGGCATTCTCTTTCCTCCCCAGGCCCAAGAGTCCTCTTTTTCACAAAGAGATATAAGAAGTGGGCAGGAGAAGCCAGCAGGAGAGACACAGTTACAGCAGGCAGCCTGATCTAAGAAGAATCTTTGTCCCCATGAGTCCAAGACTTTCCTTCCCCACCCAGAGACACCTGAGGATGGGACATAGTTGAGGAAGTGAAGGGTGAGTGGGCTCTGGTAGGGGAATCCCATTACATGCCCCTGCACCTAGAGTCACCCGGTGATCCCACCTGGGGAATCTCCTTCTACCCCCTAAAGGCAGCACCAGCAAGGACCAGAGAGAACCCCAGTGGCACCAGATACACTCTGCAGACCAAAATAACACTGTAAAGGCTTTGATTAATTAGTCTGCCTTTTGAACAACAGCCCACAAAAGTAAGCCAAGACCTGCATGTTAAACCTAAACAAGGTGACTGCTACCCCAGGTGTAGAGGAGAGAGGGGCTGAAAGACTCTTTGAAGAAATCATGGCTGAAAACTTTCCAAATTTGGTGAAAGACACAAACTTATAGAAACAAGACACTAAGTAAACCTCAAAAAGAATAAACCCATGCCAAGACACATCATAATTAAAAATTTAAAAGTAAAAATAAAGAAAAAATACCTTGAAAACAGTCAGAGGGGAAGAACACATTACCTGTAAGAGAACACCCATTTGAATGACAGTAGATTTTTCATATGAAACCATGGAGGTCAGAAAGAAGTGGTGCAATACTTTTGAAGTACTGAAGAAAAAGAATTGTAAACTGCAAATGTAATATCTGTTGAAACTATCCCTTCAGAAATGAAGGGGAAATAAAACCTTTCTCAGACAAAGGAAAATTTTAAAAATTTATCATTATCAAACATCCTTAAAGGTTTGCTAAAGAAATTTCTTCAAAGGGAAAGAAAACAAGAAAAGGAGGAATCTTGGAGTTTCAGGAAAGAAGAACAAAGGAAGGAGCAGAAATATGGTTACATCCAAAAGATATTTTCCTCATGAGTTTTATAAATTGTAATTGATGTTTAGAACAAAAATTATAACATCTCATGCCCAAGACAATGATATTTAAAAGTGGATAAGGTAAAGTGATCTAAATAGTAATGAGGTTACCACATTTCAATGGAAGTGGTAAAATGTTGATACCAGTTGTGGTAGGTTAAATAATGGCCCCCAGTCATGCTCCTCTAATCCCCAGAACCTGTGAATTTGTCACTTTACATAGTAAAAGGGACTCTGTAGATGTGATTACATTGAGGATCTTGAGATGGAGAGATTATCTTGGATTATTTAGGTGGACCCAGTGTGATCACAAGGGTTCTCATTCTAAGGAAAGAGGGTGATCATAGTCAGAGAGAGAAGAAGTAAGGATAGAAGTAGAGTCAAAGAAGAGAGAAGCTGTTACACTGCTGGCTTTGAATGTGGAGGAAGGTTCCAGGCCAAGGACTGTAGGCACCTTTAGGGGTAAATCTTTTACAAACATGGATTTGGCAATGATTTATTAGATATGATACCAAAAGAACAAGCAACAAAAGGAAAAAATAAATAACTTGAACATCTCTAAAATTTAAAATTTTATGCCTCAAAAGACACTGTCAAGAAAATGAAAAAAACCTACAGAATGGGAGAACCTATTTTCAAATCATACATCTGACAAGTATATAGTATCTAACATATATAAAGAACTCAACAACAAAAAGACAAATAACTCGACTAAGAAACGGGGAAATGACTTGAATTAGACATCTCATCTCTCCAAAAAAGATATACAAATGGCCAACAAGCACACAAAAAGGTCCTCAACATCATTAGTGATTAGGGAAATGCAAATCAATACAATGAGATATCACCTCATACCCACTAAAATGGCTATAATCGAAAAGCAGAAAATAACAAGTGTTGGTGAAGATGTAGAAAATTTAGAATGCTTGTGTATTGCTGGTGGGAATGGTGCAGCAGCTAAGAAGAGTAATTTTACATTTCCTCAAAAACTTAAACATAGTGTCATCATATGACCCTGTAATTCCACACATAGGTATATACCCAAAAGAATTGAAGACAGGTATTCAAACAAAAACTTGCACAGGAATGTTCATAAGCAACACTTTTCACAATAACCAAAAGGTGGAAATAACCCAAATATCTATCAACTGATAAATGGATAAACAAAAATATGGTCTATCCATACAATGAAAACAGTATTCAGCCATTAAAAGGAATGTACTGATACGTGCTACCTCATGAATGAACTTCAACATTACGCTAAGTGAAAGAAGCCATATACAAAATGTCACATATTGTATGATTTCATTTATACAGAATATCCAGAATAAGTAAATCCATAGAGACATAAAGCAGATTATTGGTTGCCAGGGGCTCCTGGGAAGGGCTTTGGGGAAGGACTGCTTAATAGGTTTGAGTTTCCTTTTGGAATAATGAAAGTGTTTTGAACTTAGTAGAGGTGACGGTTGCACACTGAGAATGTAGTAAGTACAACTGGATCATGCACTTTAAAATAGTTAATTTTATGTTATGTGAGTGTTACTTTAAAGGAAAAGCCAATTTCATACTTATGGTTACATACAGTACTATTCTGTTCACATAACATTTTTGAAATCAAAAAATTTTAGAAATGGAGGATAGATTACAGGTTGTAGAGGGAGGGGTATAGATGGGAAACAGGTAGTTATTAAAAGGCTACAGAATTGGTAGCCCTGTGGCATTGGAACCATTTAGTATCTCAGCTGTGGTGGGTAGATACACAAGCCTACACAAATGATAAAGTTGTATTGAACTTAATTCACATGTACGCACACACACACACATGAGTACAAGTAAAACCAGGGAAATCTGAATAAAATTGGTAGATTCTATCACTATCAACACTTTGGGTGTGATATAAGCCTATAGTTCTGCAAAACGTTAGAGAAAACTGGGCAAAGTATACAAGAGATCTCTCTGTATTACTTAAAACTGCAAATGAATCTATGAAAACTTCACTTGTAGGTATTGAGATACATATATTCTTGTGGTGAGGGGATACAGATGATAAACAATGAACAAATAAACACATAGAATATGTAAATGAAAGATACGGGGACTACTATTTTTTTAAATTAGTTAGTGAAGGCCTATCCAATGACAGCATTTAATCAAATTATAAACAAAAGAAAGCTAATGTGGCAGTAGTCATTTCACTCAAGATATTATATATGGCAACATAATAGGAGTAAAGAATAATTACACAAAATGATAAAAGGAACAATCTAGAAATAAGATACGACAATCACGAACTATCAACAGAGATCCTATTACGAAACTTGCATGATTAAGAACATGAAATTCTGTAATGGTTAAATGAAGGCAGACCCATCATCCACTAACAACAACAACAAAAAATTCTAAACAAGAGAGTAGCCAGTTTTAGAAATTCTTCTTTCTCAACTATAGCAGCTCGCTATAGTGTAGTATATACCAATAGAAATCATTTTTGAATAGGGGAAGTAAGCCAAGAGGTGAGGGGGACAGCAGACTTGCAGTGTTTTTGTGAAGATTAAACGAAGTCATGTTACTTACTCATGTGTCTAATTTACTGTTTAATACATAGTAGACATTTGTGTCTGTCAAGATAGTATAAGCAATACTGCAGTAACAAATAAACTCCAAAATTTCAGGGTCTTAACGTGAAAAGACTTATTTATTCCTCAGATAAATCATAATGCAGGTCTAGTAGCCCTTGTCCATTGTGCAGCTAAAACACATGGAATACGTGATCTCAAGGTCAATGCAGCAAGGAAAGAAAGGTTGGGAGGATTTTGTAAAATGTTTGTAAGTGCAAGCCAGGAACCAGCTCCTAACATCATTTCCACCTGCATCCCACTGGTCACAATTCTGTCACGTGGTTCTAAACTAACTGAAGAGGAAGCTGGGGCATGTGGTCTTCTGGTGTGTCCAAGAAGACAGAATGGTATGGAGACCACAGATCACTACGGTGCCACAGCATTCAATAAATGGACACCCTGCTCTCCTGCTACAGCTGCTATTTCCACTGCCATTACTTCTAAAGCCCCCAAAATACGACAGCAGCACCCAACCCTTGTGGCCAGGCACTGACTGCTTTTTATTGTTTCACTTTGTAAAACAACCCTACCAAATGAGTTTATAATTTATTATTATAAATCAAGACACAGAGATGTAGAAATTGCCTGAAGTTACAAGCTAGTACATAGTTGTCTTATTACCAGTACTTCTCCTACTAAAAAGAGAGAGTGCCCTCCACAGGGCTGGGCAGCCCCAGTGCGGACTCATGGCAGACACCAGCCTTCTCAGCTCTAAGCAACCTGCCGGCAACATAACCATTGGCACATCTGCAGAAAGCTTCCTTCCACGGTAATTTTTTCTTTGATTTACTGGCTGTGTTAAAAATGTTCTATAATGGTCAATTCCGGAGGATGTTGCACTTAAAGAGAAAACTGCCCTAAATAAAAACGAATGATACTAGAATCCCTTCTCTCCCAATGAAATGATTCTCCTGCATTTTGCTCTCCTTGTGAGCACACCAAAAAAGCTTCTTCGGTCTATTATTTCCCAATTACCTCCTCTAGTGTTAGCTGAGAGCAGAGAAGGAAGATGGGATCATGAGGCTCATAACATTTGATCTTTTCCAGGCTTCGGCAAACCTGTGAATCACTTTCATAAGCTCAATCAATATCAGGTGTCACCTGGTGGCAGGTAAGGGCAATTCGATGGCTTTTCTAATACCTTGCAGGCATTGATTTCCCCCCATATCAGGAGAGAGGAGACTGAATAGAGTGTGGAGAAACAGGAAAAGGCAGAGTGGCCATGCAGCTCAGCGGGTCGGCCCCGAGATCCCAGAGCTAGCATCTGCCCTGACTGCACGATGATTTCCCAGCCTCTCCCAGCCAGGCCCGCTGCCCTCAGAGCCTGCCCAAGACCACCAGCCAGGAGCACACGGCTTAGCGTCCATGTGCGAAAATCCACCTGGATCCCGCATTCGCTGGCTGAGATAGGGCAGTTCTTCTGCTTTCTCTGTTTTAAAGGGCTGAGCAACCCAGATGGTGTGACTCAAAACTGCTCTCAGAAGATGTAAGGCAGAAAACATGGTTCTTGAAGTCTGGTCCCCGACCAGCAGCACCCGCATCACCTGGAAACTTGTTTGAAACGCAGAGCCTCAGGCCCCACCCCAGACCTACTGGATCAGAGTCTCTCTCTGGGGGTGGGGCCCGGCCATCTGTGTTTTAACAAACCCAAGAAGATTCGAATACAGCTACAGTTTGAGAATCACTGTACGAAAAGACATTGTGAGAGGCTGAGCTCCCTGTTTCCCTGAAATAAAAAGCAGGGCTCAGGGCAAGGGAGAGTTACGGCACATGAGGATGGGAACCCAGCTTCCGTCAGGAAGCTTAGATTGGTTAATTTGGCACTGCCCTTTGCTGCTTCCTCTAGGTAGCTGACCAGGCAACCTGAAGCTGGGAGGGGTGATCCTCCAAACCGCAGAGTGGCAGCTGCGACGCAGAGCTGAAGCCCAGAGCGTAAGAGCAAAACAGCAGCCATGGCTGGGAAATGCCATTGGGGGACCCTGGTGAGACCCACAAGGGCCTGGCAGCAGGAGGCACTTCTCAGCTGAGGGTAACCCACTGCTCCAAGAAAGAGTGGGCTGAGGGCCTTTAAAGTCCCACCAGTGGAGTCATTGCGGAACTGAATCCCAAATGAACCCAGCTCAACACAGGCGGGCTTACTACTTGGGCATGCTTCTTCCCTAAGAAAGGGTAAAGGCAAAAGGGTGTCCTCATCCTTTATTCTGGATCCCCAGATTCTTTCCTGCTTCCCTGCCCCGCAGGCCTGGGTACCTCTCTCCTGGTCCAGTACAGGAGCTTCCTACAGAACTGCCTCCTCCAGTGTCACTGTCCTCCAGCCATTCTCCATCCAGAGCTGGGGAGAGGTATGAGGTATCTCTCATCTGACCATGCCTCTCCCATGCTTAAAATATTTCCCCGGCCTCCCAGTGCTTCAGAACAAAATCTACCTCCCTCGCTGGCATACTCAGCCCTCGATACCTGACCCCTGGCCCTCTCCAGCATCCCCTCCTACCACTTCCCTGCCAGGGCCCTTGCCTGGCAGGGGAAAACATTTGCAGTATCAGGGATGCTGCTTCCTCACACTCATGTCACTTAATTCCCACTTCTTTCAAATATTCAGATGGAGGTCCTTTCATCCAAAGAGTCAGAACCCCTTGCCCCATCAGCACTCTCACAACAGCTGGACACACATCTAACTCAGCCCAGATCATGGAATATATTTGTCTGCCTCCCCCACCAAACAGCGAAAGACTGAGTGCAAACTAAATTCCCTGATGATGCTGTCCTAAAACCATTAGCGTTTATGTGTGTCCATGCTGTACATTCACCAGATATTTTTAATCACTTGGGTTTTTGCCCAACTCATCTTCTTTGAGCGCCACCTCAGGTAGGAAAGAGGAAAGGCATGGAAGTTCAAATTCTGATGGTTTCTTGCTTTTTATCCTAATTATTCATTAAGGCTGTAAGATCCGTTGAGCGGTCATCTCATCCAGCCCCTATCTCTGGGCAAGACTAAAGGAGGCTTTTGGGCTCCTTTTTACAATAATTCTCAGTACATCTAAGTCAGACTGGAAAAGATACAGATCAGATGCCGATGGATGGTATCCACACTGCACAAGACCTGTTCTCCCAACATTCCACTGTCAGTGGGCAGAATATGAAGCCCTCTGGGCAGGGTGAGACCCAGCATAGAGTATTTACCCAGAGACACCATTTTAAATACGTTAAGTGTCACTGAAAATAAAAATTAACATGTCTTTGTGCTTTTATCTAAATTTAACCCCATTACTTTTCCTATCTTGGTAATAAAGCAGATTGAAGTGTGTAGTTGAAGAAGTTTGAAAAAAGAAGATTGCTTTCCTCCTATTTTTTAATTTTTGTTTATATCCAACTTTGGTTTAAAGAAAAAAATGAGGCACTCAGGGAGAATTATAAATCCTCACAAGGCTCCCCGTCTTACAGATGGAGAGATGCTCAAAACAGTCTCTTGTTCATTTGGTTGTTTGAGGCCCAGATCATGTTTCCTATAAGTAGAGGTTTCCCAGAGCAACATCAGGTGAGCTGCAACAGGAAAGGGAAAGTTTAACCTTGAGCTTGCCTTGGGACCTGGGGGTCATCTGAGGATGACCAGGAAAGCAAGTGAGTCTACCTGATTGGTAGACTTTTCACCAAGAAATCCTGGACCTATACAACCAAGAGGGAGGGGAAACAAGCTAGGCCATCCTCAGGACACACATACCAGAAGGGAACATCTGGGTACATCCTCCAGCTTCCTTGGAGGCACCTCAACACAGACTGGCTTGAGTGCTGGGCCAAAGTGCAAAGGATAGGACCTGGTGATAGGTCACCAGGGAAGACAAGGCTGTCAGGTCTGCCTGGAGACCTTGGGTTCTCCTGGAGTTGCTTTAACCACACTTCATTCAGCCTGTTCCTCAACATAGCATGAGTCATTATATCTGTGCCTCCAGAGTCTAGCTGTTCTTTATTGCCTGAAATAGCCTGAGAGCCACATGGTTGGTTATTCTTAGGTATCAGAACGAGAGAGAAGTGTTCTTGAGATGGGTGTATATCAGTAGATCCTCTCGCTTGTTTTCATACCACCAATCCCCATATTGCTCCTCCAGGAACCCTTCTTTTCCTCAGGTCAAAGTGGCCCCATGGGAACTCCCCAGAGAGTGAAACTGGGCTAGCTCTAATCACTATTGTATTAGTCAGGATAGAGCAGGTTTTGCTACACCAACAAAAAATTTCAAAATCTCAGTGATGTAACACAACACAAGTATCTTAGGCCGATAGAGGGTGCTGCTGAGATTAGACACTCAGGGACACAGGGTGACAGAGGCTTTACCTTGACATGTGCTTCTATGACCACTGAGGACGTCTGGCTCTTTAAGTCTTCCACTTGTAAGGGACTAAGGGACACAGTTCATACCTGTCCATATTTCATTGGCCAAAATCAATCACACAGCCCCATAAAAAAGATGTATAGAAGCACATGTAGCCCCAGATAGAGGCCCTCAAAGAAGGACAGAAGCATGGTCCTACTATGTGCTCAGAAGGTAGATGGTGAACTGGAAATATTTAGTGAACACATGCAACCAGCATCTCACGGAGCCAGACAGTACACCTTCCCAAGCATGACAAGGCTATAGGTCCCTCTTGCAATGTATGCCAAGAACTACACAGATCGTGCTGATGCCTCCAGACACAAACCCAGTCTGTTCAGAGACCACATGCTCTCCCATCCCTCTTAGGGGAGCTTTAGTTATAGCAAACAGCCCTACCATCTCTGCCACAAGAATCCCAGGATATCAGGGAGAGTGAAAGGAATCTCTGCATCACACAGTCTGCTCTGCAACCTCCTTGAAGTAGACTAGTGTTTTTAAGAAAATTATAAAAAGAAGGAAAATCCCAGAGCCTCCTCCCCTCACCCATCCTAGTGCCAAATAATTATGTCCTTTCCATTCCTCCTTTCCTGACTATAGAAAGCACTTGGAAAGCAGAATAGTGAAAAACAAAACAAAACAAAAAACAGTTAACAAACATTAAATATTGAAAGAAGATATCACAGCGTGTGTGTGTGTGGGTGTGGGTAGGTGGGTGAGTGAATAAAATAGATCTCCCCTTACCCACATACTCTCCCTCAGAAAGGCTGTCTAAGAGACATACCCAGTTGGACTGCAGGCTATGATATAATTAGAAAAATATTGCCCAATTGCAAAGACATGTGCCTGTTTGCATGAAATGGAAGCATCTGTTGAAATTATTTGAGGTGTCCCATCACTAATTAAAAGAGCTTTCATTTATAGAGGATGCACCATATGGATGCTGTTGCTGGATGTGAATGAGTGCTAGGGGAGCTGTTAGGGCAGGTGTATGGTGAGGAATATCTGGGAAAATATGATTTAGCCTTCCAAAAATTCTCCTTACAAGGAGGTGGGGGGTGGGGGAGGTGCTGCTGGAAGTTGTTTTAGTGAGACACGGAAACGTGACACACCATCTGAAATTGCACCTGGCTGTGTCTGTGACCACTGAGGAGCTTTGACCTTGGAGTCTTGCTATGCCCCTTTTATTTGCCAAGTCACTACTTTGTCTTCAATGGGCTTTCCAGGTAAACAAGATCAGCTAAAGAATTTGGGCAGCTCTGTGAAAAATGAAAATATGGGGGCCCTTGCTAAAAATTATTAAGAATTTCCAGACAGTGACAGCAGAGCATTAAACCATGTGCAGGCCATTCTGAGTGTGGGGTCCTGTGCAACTGGAAGGATCACATACTCATGAAGCCAGCCCTGAAAGTAAGAAAAAAGGAAGAGCTGCTAGAGAAATAGAGGCCACAGGGTGGGGCAGTTAAGGCAGAGATGAATGCCAGACAACAGTCACCCCAGCACATTATAGCCCATAAGGGACTTTCACATCCACACTCTGCTCTGTGAGCCTCATTGCCCATGCTCTTGGCAAGACAGACTCAGAGAGAAGAAAGGACTTGTTCTCACATCTCCTTACTGTGTAGACCTGTAATAAAACCCAGAAGCTAACTTCTGGCCCTACTTGTCTTCTCCTTCTTTATACCTTACCTACTCAGCAAGTTCTGCCGCCTATGGACTCTACTCTGCATCATTCTCTCCCAGCACATACCTATTCTAGGAGCCATGTGCATCCCACTTAGCACAGTGAACTAGTCCAAATAGGTATCAGGAAAATTAAAGTCAGTCCCAGCTGAGCTGGAGACATATGCATCCAGGAGACACTAGTAAAGCTGATTCTTATAATTCTTCCCAGTTAGAAGAGCGGTATCAGATTATTCAAGATGTGATTTCCAACCAACTTCGGCTTAGAGGTTCAATAACTGTAACATACTTGAAACAATTATAGAATTATTTCTCTCAAAGAAGATATTGGGGACAAGGAAATAATGGCTACTGATCTAAGGCTTCTGGTCTAGGACTAGCATTCTTTTTTCAAGTTCAAGTGAGTAGTCCCATTGCAAAATCACTTTGGGGTCTAGCTATATCCTTGTTTCAGATTCCAGTTTTTAAGAAGTGTCTTAAGGAGACCGGTGACCTGTAACATCCAATGGATACAATGATCTTTTTGAAAAACAACAGACACACAACACATCAAAATTTGTCACATGCAGTAAAGCTGTACTTGGAAAGAAAGACTTAACATCAATTCCCTAGAGTTTCAACTTAAGAAACTAGAAAACAGAGAGTAAAGTAAACTCAAAGTTAGTAGAAGGAAGGGAATACAGGCTTAGAGCAGAAATTAATGCAACAAAATGCAGGCAGAAAATAAAGAAAGTTAACACAGCAAAAAGCTCATTCTTCAAAAAGTTCAACAAAATGGACAAACTACATAGATCAAGCAAAAAAGGGAAAGACCACATATCACCAATTTAGTAATGAAAAGGATTGATCACCATAGATCCTACATACATGAAAAGAATAACAAGAGAATTCTATGAACAAATTTAAGCCAATAAATCTGACAATTTAGGTGAAACAGAGAATTTTCTTTAAAAATACAACTTACCAAAATTGACAAAAGAAGAAACAGAAAAGCTGAATAGTGCTATACCTATTAAAGAAGTTGAAAAAAAAATATTAAATCCATCTCACAAAGAAAACTCCAGCCTGAGATGGTATGGTAGGCAGAACAATGGCTTTCCAAAGATGGCTACATCTTAATCTCTGGAATTTGTGACTGTGTTATAGCAAAAGAAATTAGGATAGCAAATGGAATTACTGTTTCTAACCAGCTGACCTTAAGGTAGAGAGAGTATCCTAGATTAGCCAGATGGGCCCAATGTAACCATAGGGTCCTTAAATGTGAATGAGGAAGGCAGAAGGGGGAGTGTCAGAGATATTCAATCGGAGAAAGACTCAACTGGCCACTGTAGACTTTGAAAATGGAACGGGCCATGAGCCAAAGAAGGCAGGCAGCATCTAGAAGCTGGAAAAGGCAAGAAAACAGATTATTCCCTAGAATCTTTCTTCAGAAAGGAATAGAGCCCTGCTCATGCCATGAATTTAACCCATTTCAGGTTTCTGGCCTCCAGAATTGTAAGAAAATAGATTTATATTATTTAAGCCACAAATTTTGTGGGCATTTGCGACAGCAGCAATAAGAAAGTAATGCACACAGTTTCGCTGGTGAATTCTTTAAAACAATGAAGAAAAAAGTAACACTAATATTACACAGGTTTTTCAAAAAGTAGAGAAAGAAGGATCAATGCCTAACTCATCTTCTGAGGTCAGGATAGCTTCAATTCCAAAACCTAACAAAGACGTAGCAAAGAAAAAAATTGCAAACCAATATTTCTTATGAATATAGATGTGAAAATCCTTAACAAAATAATAGCAAGCTGAATCCAACAATATATAAAAAAAGGAAAAATACATCATAACCAAGTAGGGCTTATCCCAAGAATGCAAGTTTAGTTTAACATGTGCAAATTAATCAACACAATCTAACATGTCAATGAAATTAAAGGAGAAAAATGCGATATTAATTTATTAGATGTGAAAAATAATTTGACAAAATTAAACACCTATTCATAATTTTTTTTTAAATCTCTCATCAAACTAGGACTAGAAGACAACTTTTTCAACCTAGGCATCTATATCTAAAAACAAAGTGAAAACAAACAAACAAACAAACAAAAAATCCCAGCTAATACCATACTTAATGGTGAGACACTGAATGTTTTACTTCCTAAGCTAGGGACAAGGCAAGAATGCTCATCTTCACCGAATCTATTCACATTTTTCTGGAGGTACCTGTACTAAGGCAAGAAAATAAAATCAATACTGGAAAAACTGGAAAGAAAGAAATAGAACTCTTCCTATTTGCAGATGATTGTTCATGTAGAAAATTCCAGAGAAGCTACAAAAATGAGTATTAAAATTAATTAATGAATTTAGCAAGGTTGTAAGTTATAAGGTTAATGTGCAAAAAACAATTTTATTTTTAGATACATACAGCAACCAAGTAGAAAGTGAGATTTTAAAAAATCCATTTAGAGTGGTACAAAAATATTGAATATGTAAGAATAAGTCTAATAAAGAGGTCCAAGACCTCCATACTGAAACTATAAAATATTGCTAACAGAAATTAAGAGACCTAAATAAACGGAAAAAACATTGTTTTATTCTGTAGATTGGAAGATTCAATATCATTATGTGACAGTTCTCTCCATATTCAATGCAATCTCAGTCAAAATTCCAACAGGCATTTGGTAGAAGTTGGCAAGCTAAAATGTATATGGAAATTCTATATAAATTCATATAAACTCTAAAATTTGCATGGAAATGGAAAATACCTAGAATAACAAAAGCAATTTTTTAAAAGAACGATGTTGGAGGACTTACCATACCTGGTTTCAGTAATCAAGAGAGTTTGATATTGGTGGAAAGATAGACATATAGATCAAAGGAACAGCACGGATAGTCCAGAAATATACTACATATATTTGATCAATTGATTTATGACAAAGAGATTGAGGCAATTCAACTGGGAAAGGAAAATGTTTTGGAAATGATGTCTAGATAGTTATGTGGTAAGAAATAATAAGCATTGATCTTTCCCTCACACCATACAAAATAATTAATTCAAGATGGATCATAGACCCAAGTGTAAAGCTCAAAAGTACAAAATTTCTAGAAGAAAATATAGTATATCTTTGTGATCTTGGGATATGCAAATGATTCTTAGAGGACAAAAATCATGACCCATAAAAGAAAAAATGACAAATCGGACCACATCAGAATGAAAACTTTCTGCTCTTTGAAAGAAATCATTAAGAAAACAAAAAGGCAAGCCACGTACTGGGAGAAAATGCTCACAACACACATAACAAAGAACTTGAATCCAGATTAGACAAAGAACTCTTATAAGCTAATAAGAAAAAGGGCAAAACTGTGAACAGTCACTTCAACGAAGAAGTCATCCAAATGGCCAATATTCACATGAAAAGATGCTCAACATCATTAGTCACCTGGGAAATGCAAATTAAACCACAATTAAATACCACTAGATACCCATTAGAAGGGCTAAAATTGAAAGACTGACCATGCCAGTGTTGGACAGGATGTGGAGGAAATGAAACTCTCACGTACTGTGAGTGGGAATAAAATAGTTTGTCAGTTTCTTAAAAAGTTAAAGGTACACCTACCATATGACCCAGGCATTCTACCCCTAGGTATTTACCCAAGAGCAACGAAAACATACATATACTTATACACAAATGTTCATAGCAGCTTTATTCAAAATAACCAAAAAAACTGGAAACAACCCAAATGTTTATCCACAGATAAGTGGTTAAACAAATGTGGTACATCCATACAATGAAATACTATTCAGCAATAAAAACTAATAACTTGTTGATATACACAACAACAGGGATGAATCTCAAAACAATTATGCTGAATGAAAGAAGCCAGATTAAAAGAGTATAATGTATGATTTCATTTATATAAAATCCTAGAAAATGCAAAATAATCTACATATAGTGATGTGAAACAGATTTGTGGTTGCCTGGGGGATGAGAGTAGAGGGAGAAATAGATTACAAGGAAGGGGAAAATAATTTTGGGGAACGATGCAAAGTTTGTTGTTTTAATTGTGGTGACGATTTAACAGGTGAAGGCAACTGTCTCTCAGAGCACTGCAGCTACCAGGAAAGGGTACCCAGGGATCCAGAGGCAGGTCTGTCTCCCCACTCCCAGTC
This sequence comes from Balaenoptera physalus, assembly GCF_965194825.1. NCBI lineage: Eukaryota > Metazoa > Chordata > Mammalia > Artiodactyla > Balaenopteridae > Balaenoptera > Balaenoptera physalus. The sequence continues at coordinate 18,437,777 of NC_138891.1, forward strand.
TACAGCCCATTACCTGCACCACCACACCTCTAACAAGAGGGATTCTTCTAAAACCCATGTGCATGGTAATCTCTAAGACACATCAACACATTGAAACAGACCTTTGCGAGGCTCGTTCAAAGAGATCTGAATTGGTTTCACGAGAGTAAGAGGAAAACCAGTTTCTGTATACTAGCAGATTGGGTCCCAGTTACCTTCCAGCAATAATTTCTATCTTTTGGGTTCTCTGTTCTTAGCACCATTTTTTGATTGCTTACTATGAACTGAAGGTATATATAAAAACATTGTCAATTTCACACAGAAAATCCATGGCAGAATCAGGATTCAAAGGCCGGCAGCCTATCCTTAGTGCTTGAGTGCTTAACTGGGATGCTGTCCTGCCTCCCTTCCTCTGCCCTGGGTAGTCTCTCCCCTAGGGTGCCCAGTTGTGTTTCCTTGGCACCTTATACAGATCATCAATTCTGGTTTTCCAAGGTGATAGACATGTGGAGTCGCACCCTCAGTCATCCATTTATACAAGGACAGTAACAATATAATTGCAGCAAAGCAGACAGTCCTCTCATTTGATGGTCATGGTGGTTCAACATATAGAACCAGTCTCCTTGGATTGAGTCCCTTCAACAAGGACCATTTTCTATTAGCGTAAATGCCAATGAACAAATGGTCATGGAGGGGCCTGTGGACCACTTCTTGGGTAACTAGATGGGATAGAGATTCTAAGACCTCAAGGAGTTTGTAAGTGGGTTGGGGTAATATGATTAACATATAGGAAAAAATGAGAGCTAATATAGGAAGAGTAGCTGAAAATGCTTGTAAGAGACTCAAACAGAATTCAGCTGATGGGAACTGGGTTGGGGAGGTGTCAGAGGCCATGAGGAGAAAATGATACAGTCAGAAAACCTTAGGCTTGATAAATAAAATGACAAACTTGTGATGCATCCTCATCTTCTTCCTGGATCCTCTGTTTATCTGGAAGATGGTTTCTGATCATCCTTTCAGTGGATCTTCAAAGGATTTGCCAGAAAGCTCTACCTTGGACTTCTTCAAACTCCTTGGCCCTGAAATGCTGGAGAGAAACAAAACAGCACCATTTGTGTGACTTGAGCCTGAAAAAGAAGCAAATCAAGCAGCTGGGAGATCCAGATTTTGCTCAATAACCATCTTCAGAGAAGACAACAAAGAATCCTATAATCTGTTTAAATGCAAGATAGGAAAATGATTGTTTTAACCAATGTAATTTTGTATATTTTTGAATTGAAATAATTATGTTTCTGAATCAATCAAAATTTCCAATACAATCAACCTCCTTGATAAAATTACCCAGACTTATTTAAAGAAAACAAGGAGCACTTCCCTCTTTCAATTTAAAAGTATCAGGAATCAATTTCCAATTTGTCCTCAAGGAAGCTTTCCCAATTGGCCCAAGCTATTCTTGGTGCATTAGCACTTCCTTGGAGCCATCCTCCTCATCAACAGATGTGTCAGCTTAGGACAAAACAGCATCTGCACTGCCTCCCTATGAGCCCACTACCCTGCAACACACACACACACACACACACACACACACACACACACACACACACACACTCCCTCTCTGCCCACAGAGGGAGGTTAGAAGACAAGATCAAAGTGGCAGATGCTAAGAGGGCTTTCAGCCACAGGGAAGATGCTAACTGATCAAGAGTTTTGCAGGGCACCAGTCAGGCAGACATGCAGCCCTGAGGTTGGGGAGACAAAAAAAAAACACAACAGAAATTGTTGAAAAGAATTAGCGGGACAAACCAACTATTTGTACAGAGAAAGCAAAAGGCAGAGGCAGGTCCAAAGTGACAACCAATATCCTTCCTAAAGGATGGGAGAGGTGACTGCTCAACCACCACAGTGGAGAAATCAGGATCAGGGAGAAGACAGCTGAGCCTCTCTGTTGTCCTGTGCTAGTGTGGGGACCTCAGTGTGGGCAATCAATGGCATGGCTATCAGGCCCAGATAGGAAACCTGTAGGAAAGAGCAAATGCCTATTGCTGAGTCTGGATGAGACACATTCCTCTGCAGCAGGAAGCTTTGTCCTGCTGTGTCTTTGCAAGACAAAGGGAATTTTTAAGGACAGCAGACTGCCAGTGAGTCTCTGTGGTTTCCAGAATAAAGCACAGTCTCCCCAGCCTGGCTCCTGAGATCCTCTGTATGCTGATAATTGGGGTGGTCTTCCACTGACCAATCAAAATTGGTCACTGGCCATAGTGCTAGAGCAGGCTGGCCCTGGAGGGCCCCTGTAGTGTTGGGCATTAATCTTTAGTTCTGGGTTTGGGAAACTTCCTGGGTTGTCCCAGGTTGATGACAGTATGTGGGCAGATTTCAGTACTCTAATGACCAGTATGGTCTCACTGCAGGCACCAGCTGAATCTCTGCCCAACCCACAATGTTACTACAGCAGCCCCTTAAGTTGAAAACTTCATTTCTAGCCAGATTGGTCTCCTCATATACAAACACACACCCCAACTTATCACACTAGACCAAGCCCCTCTGACTTTGCTTCTTATGTCCTCTTACCTGAAATGACCTCACGTCATCCTGGATTGTTGCTTAGAGCAGAGGGTATATCCTGCCCCTGCTCTCTCCTTGCCTGAGCTAGTGCAATACCAAGTGTCTATAACAGATAAGAACACACTGCATAAAGTGTCTTCTTTCAGATGGAGAGCTCCCTGGAGGTAGAAATGATGCCTCATACTCCTTGCTCTTACTGTGGGTCTTCTACAGAATCTTGCACACTGCTTGGCACACAGCTGGCCCTCCTTAAATGCCTTCTGCAAGGACTGAACTGACAAAAAGGGATGTTATTCAAATGGTGAGAGAAATCAGAGATGAATAAGTGAGAATCCCCATCCTCTTCTCTCCCATTCCTGCCTCTGTGGAGCTACTTTTTGGCTTACTGCACTTGATCCACATATTATCAATAACATCTGATGAGTATTCAGCATTTATTAGCTTCTAAGTGCTATGTACATGTATTTTATCTTTACAACAAACCCATGTATTAGTTATTGTAATTATTCCCATTTCACAAATGAGGTATCTGATGCAGAACAAAGCAAGATGTCTTGCCCATGGTGACTCCAGAATCCAGTACTTTGCTGTATCAGCTCTGTCAGGTGAGTGAGGCTCTCTCCAGCATAGCTCGTTTCTTGGGTTTTCTTTACAGCTATTTTGAGATTGATCCTTCTGTACCTCCTCCATTCCAAGATGATGCTGATTTCTTCCTGGCAGCACTGTAATGGAAGACAAGCCAGCACTCACATAAGATCAATTTATGAACCAATAGAATTTATCTAAATTTGTTGTGGATCAATGGAGTCCTGTTCTGCAAACCCATGAGGGAAACAGAATATAGATCAAACCCTCTTTCTGAAAATTCCAGACCATTGTCCACACACTTTTAGGCTGTGCTGGTAGGGTCATGATGATTGTGTTGATGACTCATTGGAAGATGTAAGCTGCCTGTTGCAACTTAGCAATGTTTTGATATTAATATATTTTTTTAATTTATTTATTTATATTTATTTTTGGCTGTGTTGGGTCTTTGTTTCTACGCGAGGGCTTTTCTCTAGTTGCGGCAAGCGGGGGCCACTCTTCATCGCAGTGCGCGGGCCTCTCACTCCCGCTGCCTCTCTTGTTGCGGAGCACAGGCTCCAGACGCGCAGGCTCAGTAGTTGTGGCTCACGGGCCTAGTTGCTCCGCGGCATGTGGGATCTTCCCAGACCAGGGCCCGAACCCGTGTCCCCTGCGTTGGCAGGCAGATTCTCAACCACTGTGCCACCAGGGAAGCCAGTGATATTAATATTAATGGATATTTTTGGACACTTACTATGGATCAAGTGTTGCCCTAGGAGACGTACATGCATTCTCCCATTTAACCCTCCCCAAAATCTGATGAGGTAGGTGTAATTATTATTTCCACTTTAAAGTTGAAGAAACAAAGGCACAGCCAAGTCTAAGTTGTACAAACTCTCATAGGTAGCTGGTAATGGAGCCATGATTCAAATCTTGACATGCTTGAATTCAAGCACTGTTCTGTGCTCAATGGGATGTCCTGATCAGGATATATGTCTATCTCCTTCTTGCTGTTTAAAATTTTTCATTGGAACTGGGTTTGATGCCACACACTAAAATGTGATGTGCGGGGAAGCATGCTTAACTGAGGATCAAACACCATTCAGAATCCTGAACCAGATAATCTCTTAGGGGTCCCCCAGTTCCAAGTCTGTATGAGTTTATGGTTCTCTACCTCAGCTGATAACACGGTATGAGGTATAGGCATACCTTGGACATATTACAGGTTTGGTTCCAGACCACTGCAATAAAGTGAATAATGCAATAAAGCAAGTGACACAAATTTTTCAGGTTCCCAGTGCATATAAAAGTTATGTGGGCTTCCCTGGTGGCACAGTGGTTGGGAGTCTGCCTGCCGGTGCAGGGGACACAGGTTCGGTCCCTGGTCTGGGAGGGTACCGCATGCCGCAGAGCAGCTGGGCCCATGAGCCAGGATGGCTGAGCCTGCGCATCTGGAGCCTGTGCTCCGCAACAGGAGAGGCCGAGGTAGTGAGAGGCCCACGCACCGCGATGAGGAGTGGACCCCGCTTGCCGCAACTAGAGAGAGCCCTCGCGCAGAAATGAAGACCCAACACAGTCATAAAAATAAATAAATAAATAAATAAATAAATAAATAAATAAATTTAAAAGTTATGTTTACACTATACTGTAGTTTATTATGTGTGCAACAGCATTATGTCTTAACAAAATAAAACATGTACACACCTTAATTTAAAAATGCTTTATTGCTAAAAAATATGCCAACCATCACCTGACTCTTCAATGAGTTGTAATCTTTTGCTGGTGGAGGGTCTTGCTTCGATGTTGATGGCTGCTAACTGATCAGGGAGGTGTTTCCTGAAGGCTGGGATGGTTGTGGCAATTTCTTAAAATAAGGCAATAATGAAGTTTGCCACATTGATTGATACTTCATCTCATGAAAGATTTCTCTGTAACGTGCATTGCTGTTTGATAGCATTTTACCCACAGTACAACTTCTTTCAAAATTGGAGTCAATCCTCTCAAACCCAGCTCCTCCTTTATCAACTAAGTTTAGTAATATTCTAAATCTTTTGTTGTTGTTTCAACAACCTTCACAGCATCTTCACCAGAAGTAGATTCCATCTCAAGAAACCACTCTCTTTGCTCATCCATAAGAAGCAACTCCTCATCTGTTCAAATTTTATCATGAGATTGCAGCAATTCAGTCACATCTTCAGACTCCACTTCTAATTCTAGTTCTCTTGCTATTTTCACCACGTCTGCCATTACTTCCTCCACTGAAGTCTTGAACCCCTTAAAGTCATCCACAAGAGTTGGAATCAACTTCTTCCAAATTCCTGTTAATGTTGATATTTTCACCTCTTCCCATGAATCACTAATATTCTTAATGGCACCTAGAATGAGGAATCCTTTTCAGAAGACTCTTAATTGACTTTTCCCAGATCAATCAGAGGAATCATTATCTATGGCAGCTATAGCCTTATGGAATGTATTTCTGTAATAATAAGATTTGAAAGTCCAAATTAGTACTTGATCCATGATCTGCAGAATGAATGTTGTGTTAGCAGGCATGAAAACAACATGAATCTTGTCAATCTCCATCAGAGGTCTTGGGTGACCAGGTGCATTGTCAACAAGCAGTAATATTTTGAAAAGAATCTTTTGTTTTGTTTTGTTTTGTTTCTCTCCTGAGCAGTAGGTCTCAACAGTGGGCTTAAAATATTCAGTAAACCATGTTGTAAACAGATGTGCTGTCATCTAGGCTTTGTTATTCCATTTCTAGAGCACAGGTAGAGTAGATGTAGCATAATTCTTAAGAACCCTAGGATGTTTGGAATGGTAAATAAGCATTGGCTTTAACTTAAAGTCACTAGCTGCATTAGTCCCTAATAAGAGAGCCTATCCTTTGAAGCTTTGAAGCCAGACATCGACTTCTCCTCTCTAGCTATGAAAGTCTTAGATGGCATCTTCTTCCAATAGAAGGCTGTTTCATCTACCATTGAAAATATTATTTAGTGTAACCACCTTCATTAATCATCTTAGCTAGATCTTCTAGATAACTTGCTGCAGCTTCTACATCAGCACTTGCTGCTTCACCTTGCACTTTTATGTTACGGAAACAGCTTCTTTCAACCTCTGCTAGCTTCAAACTTTTCTTTTGCAGCTTCCCCACCTCTCTCAGCATTCATAGAATTAAAGAGAGTTAGGGCCTTGCTCTGTATTAGGCTTTGGCTCAGGGAATGCTGTGGCATTCTAGATAATCTCCTATCTAGACCACTAAAACTTTCTCCATATTAGCAATAAGCCTGTTTCACTTTGTTATCATTTGTGTGTCCAGTGGAGTAGCACTTTTAATTTCCTTCAGAAACTTTTCCTTTGTATTCAAAACTTAGCTAACTGGTGCAAGAGGCCTAGCTTTCAATCTATCTTGGCTTTCAACATGCCTTCCTCACTAAACTTAATCATTTCTAGCTTTTAATTTAAAGTGAGAGATGTGTGACACTTCCTTTCATTTGAACACTTATAGGCCATTGTAGGGTTATTAACTGGCCTAATTTCAATATTGTTATGTCTCAAGGAATAGGGAGGTCTGAGAAGAGGGAGAGGAACAGTCAGAACACACACAGTGTTTACAGATTAAGTTTGCCATCTCATATGGACATGGTTTGTTTTGCCCTAAAATAATTACAATAGTAACATCAAAGACCACTGATCACAGATCATCATAGCAAATAAAATAATAATGAAAATTTTGAAATATTGCAAGGATTACCAAAATGTGACACAGAAACACAAAGTGAGCAATGTTGCTGGAAAAATAGCACTGATAGTCTTGCTCCATACAGGGTTGCCACAAACCTTTCATATGTAAAAAATGCAATATCAAAAAAGTGAGGTATGCCTGTACTTGTTTTTGTCATAGCAACTAAGATTCATATGTTCTTTGAAGACAGGTATCAAAAGATAAATATAAATATACATATGGGCACAGATATTAATATAGATACAGATACTTAGAACTATTTAGCCTAATTTTGTGCAAGCCCCCATACCAGATGCTTTGGATTCAGTATAGCCTATTAAATCTCACAACAAACATTAGAAGTAGTTATTACATACTCATTTTACAAATAAGAACAGGGATTCAGCAAGGTTGAGAAACTTGCCCATTGTTACACAGAGAGGAAGCGACAGAACTCTACCCTTCTTTCAGATTCCTGACCTAGTGCCCAGCTGAGAATCAGGTACTCTTTTTTGAAAATATTATTTTCAGGTACACAGCATTATAATTCAAATCTGTAAACACTACCAAGTGATCACCACCACAAATCTAGTTATCATCGATCACCATACAGTTATTCCCCTCACTGATTTTGCTCACTCCTCAACCATCTTCCCTCCTACCAACCACTAATGTGACCTTTGTACCTATGAGTTTGTTTTTGTTGTTGTTCATTGTTTTGTTTCTTAGATTCCACATATGAGTGAAATCATATGGCATTTGTCTTTCTCCATCTGACTTTCTTCACTTAGCATGATACCTTCAAGGTCTGTCGATGTTGTTGCAAATAGCAAAACTTTATTCTTATTTTTTGTGGCTGAGTAGTATCCCATTGTGTATATATACCATATCTTCTTTATCCATTCATTCATTGATGGACCCTTAGGTTGTTTCCACATGTTGGCTATTGTAGATAATGCCGAAATGAACAACAAAAATCCAGGACCAAGCAGCTTCACTGGAAAATTCTATAAAACATTCAAAGAAGATTTAATACCTATCTTTTTGAAAAAAATTGAAGAGGATGGAAACGTTCCAAACACACTTTACAAAGCATAATTACCCTGATACCAAAACCAGAAAACGACATTGCCTGAAGGGAGGAGGGAGAGAAAATTACAGGCCAATAACCTTGATGGACATAGATGCAAAACTCCTCAACAAAATATTAGCAAACCAAATCCAACAATACATTAAAAGGATCATACAGCACAATCAAGTGGTATTTATTCCAGGGATGCAAAGATGGTTCAACATCCACAAATCAATCAACCGGCTGTATCACATTAACAAAATGAAGAATAAAAATCATATGATCAAATCAATAGATGCAGAGAAAAGCATTTAACAAAATTAAGCATCTATTTATGATAAAAACTCTCAAGAAAGTGGGTATAGAGAGAATGTACAGCAACATAATAAAATCCATATATGACAAACCCACAGTTAACATCATACTCAACAGTGAAAACCTGAAAGCTTTTCCTCAAAGATCAGGAACAAGACAAGGATGCCCATTCTCACTTTTATTCAGCATAGCATTGGAAGTCCTAGCCACAGCAATTAGGCTAAGCAATTAGAAAAAGAAATAAAAGCCATCCAAATTGAAAAAGAAGTAAATTTGTCACTGTTTGAAGATGACATGATACTATATATATATATAAAACCTTAAAGACTCCACCAAAAACTTAGAACTAATAGATGAATCAGTAAAGTCACTGGATACAATATACGTATTTGTGGCATTTGTATAAACTAATAATAAACTAGAAAGAGAAATTAAGAAAACAATCCCATTTACAATTGCATCAAAAACAATAAAATACCTAGGAAGAGATTTAGCAAAGGGGGTGAAAGACATGTACACCAAAAACTATAAGACAGCGATGAAAGAAATCAAAGAATATGCAAATAAATGAAAAATGAAAAGATATTCCATGTTCATGGATTAGAAGAATTAATATTATTAAAATGTGCATACTACCCAAAACAATCTACAGATTCAATGCAATTCCAATCAAAATACCAGCAGTATATTTCGCAGAACTAGAACAAATAATTCTAAAATTTGTATGGAACCACTGGAGCCAGGTGTTCAATGGGTGTCCTCTATGTGGGCTACATGTGCCCTCTTGTTGTGGTGGGGATGAGGCTTCTGCTGCAGCATGATGGTGGATGGGGCTGGCCCCAGATTGGCTGTAGGGCCTGATTGTGGCTGCTGAGAGGCACTGGTGGGCAGGGCTGGCCCCCAGACTGGCTCTGAGGCCCACCCAAGACTATTGCACTGCCCTGGTGGGTGGGTCTATCATCCCAACCAGCTGTGAAGCCCAGCTGAGGCACAGGGGTGCGTGGGCTCTTAGCAGGGCATGCCCACTGGCAATAACAAGTTAGAGGGAGAATTCCAAAGTGGCACTTGCCAGCATTGGCATTAGCAAATAGCCTGAGATTGCAAAACTGGCCTCCACCAGTGTCTCAATTTCCAGGGGGCATCCTAACTATTTCCTTTCTCTTTAGCATGTACTTCCAGATTAGTAAGTGGGTCGCCTTCACTTATGGTCCATGTGATTTTCAGTATGGAGTTTTTGCACTGGTTTTCAGGTTGAGTGAGTCTATGTGTGAGCCCTTTAAGAGCGGGTTTTCTATTCCCTGCAGTTGCTGGATGTATTCCCTATTGGTTTTCAAAGCCATGTGTTTTGGGAACTACCTTGTCCTGTGCAGGATCTGGGGGTCGGGGCGCCTGATGTGGAGCTCGAATCCCTCGTTCCTCAGGGAAAAGATCCATACCTTTGTGATCCCTCCTGATTGTGGATCGCTGAAGCTGGGGTGTGGTTTTTCCCTTGGCAAGACTGTATCTCTTCCTCTCCTACCCTTCTCCTTGCTTTCTTTTTACCCTTTGTTGTGGAGACGTTGTTCAGCCAGTTTTCAGGTCCCTTTCCAAGGAAATTATTTCATATGTAGTTGTAGATTTGTTGTGTCCGTGGGAGGAGATGAATTCAGGATCTTCTTACACTGCCATCTTGAACCTTCCCCGAGAATCAGGCACTCTTCAGATGCATAGACAGTGATCACTAGCAATGGACTGTGTCACAGGCAAATGTCCTGGGGAATCACTAAAAACAGGGATGGCACCTGTTGTTTGAGATGACCTGAGGAAGTTTTACTGCAAGTAGCAGGACTACCTCATGACCCATGTTTGCCTCTTTGCCTAAGCTATAATTCTGTCCTTGCCAACTATCCTTCCCTTTGTTCTTTGTCAAGCCTATGTCAATTTATCCTTGAATAGTCAAATGTCATTCCTTCTGGGAAATCCAGCTGGCTGAGCATCTCCTCACCTTCCTGAGGCAAAGTGAGTATTTTCCTCCTGGGCAGCCCTGCAGCACTGGGCATTCACCTTTATGGGATACTCCTTGGTGTTGTGGTCATGACTTTGGCACCACATAGCAAAGGTCCAGGACTCAAATTGCACTGGAACCAGCATTAGCACCTTTAACAAAAGCAGAATTCTTGGGTTTGATTTCCAGCTTTGCACTTGCTAGCTAGGTGACCTTGGGTGGGTTATATAACCTTGTTGTCTTTGTTTTTTTAATCTATAAAATGGGGTCTTCTTGTGAGGACTGAATAAGACAGCGCATGCCAAGTGCTTTGTGCATTGGTCGCCACAGAGTAAGTCCTCCATCAATGGGAACAAACATTACATCATCCTGTCCTATTGCTGTTTGTACATCTGCCTTCTCTAGTCCATGAACCCCTCTAAGACAAAAACCTTTTTTTATTCATCCCTGTCCCTGCAGAGCCTATGAAGGTGCCTCCACCTTGTGTGCAACATTAGTTGCACAATAGATGTCTGTGGAGCAACTAAATTGGATAGTTTTGATCCTTTGATATCTCTTGGACTCCCCTCTTGCAATGCTCAGCTCTGGAGCTGAGGGGCTCCGCAGCAAAGGGCAGGGCTTGATCCCCTCCCCAGGTTTGGCAGGTGTTTCTTTGGCTCCAGCCCATAAGGCACCAACTCCCAGGCTCTCTCATTTCCTCTGATTCATCACTCCCAGAGCTCCATGTCCAACATGGCTTTATGTAGCCACATAAGTGGCAGTTCAGTCATGTGTGCAAGCTTTGCTTTCATTTTGAATCAACTGAAGTTTAAAAAAGTCTTACCTTATTCCTCAAAGGCCCATAAAGCCCTTCATGGGGCTCAAGAGAATTGTTCACTGTAAGATTTTAAAATTGCTTCCAAGTTATTTATCATTCATTCAGGCTCACACTATTCTTTAAAATTCTTATTGATTTTGGAAACAGTTCTTTAATTGATATCAAAAAGCAATTACATTTTCCAGGCTGTAAATCTGCTTCATTCCCAATATTAAATTCATCATCTCTGTAAATAATTTTCTCTTATTATGCATACATATTAACCAAACTATAAATAGCATCATTAGTGTACCCATGGTTGCCTTAACAATCAGTGACCCTTGAATTTGATTTAGAAAAATTGATTCCTGCTGAAATTTTCTCTTAAATGAAATTGCCATCCGTGCTGATTGTCTGGGCAAATGAAGGCACTAGAGAGTCGTTACCTTCCATTTCTTCCTGGACTTCAATATAGCAGTTTTAAGCAGAGATCTACATAGACTCACCTGTTGATGAGCAGCCCTTAAAAATCACTGATTTAGCAGCATGCGTATTATTTCTTATTCGATGCTTACATTTGAATTTTTTTTTTAAAAAGGGACTTCTCAGCATCGAACTCCCTTCTAAACACACAGAGGGACGTGGAGCCCTCATCTTATAGTCTGAGGTTCAGCTATGGAGCAGCTAATGGGAGGTGGAGTGGGGAGAAGGAGGAGCAGGGAAAGCTTGGGGTTCCTACCAGAATAATCTACAGCCTTGATTATATTGAGCATGGTTATATCGAGGACCACACAACAACATGGGAAAACGCCCATAATGTGACACCAGGAGAAGAGAGCAGAATCCAGGGGTATGACTTAGGGTATGATCAAAGCAACGTAAAATATGAAGAAATGTGGATAAAGACCAAAAGGAGACTTAGGAAAGTTAAAATAGTTGATTTAGGGTCAGTTATATATAAATTTCTTTTCTTTTCCTTTCTTCCTCTTTTTTCTTTTCTTTATACTTATACTGCTATTTTAATAAAATAATATATGATTAATAATTTTAATAATATTTTAATAAATATAAAACTGGAGGAAAATAGGGGGGAAATGGAAGGAAAGAATATTTGGGTTAGGAAAACCTTACTCCATGCGTTGTTTAGAATCATTTACCAACCCGATGACTCTAAGGAACTATGGTATGATGAAATGTCATGAATTTTGTGTTAGACCCAAGAGAGACCCAAGTGAGCAAGCTGCGGAAGCTTCACGTCCCACAGGTCTTGTGATAAGTCAATGAAATAATGTTTCCAAGGCATACAACACACGGGAAGCACACACCTTCCACATCTGTAAAATAGTAATATTTATGCTTATGCTGTTTAAACATTGACTTATTTGAACTATATACAGGAAGCTAATTTTTAAGTTATAAAATTTTGCACAAATACAGTTTTTATTGGCCCAAGTGAGACTAGATTTCAAAGGAGGAAGGGGAGGTGGCTGCCCAAGAGGACAGGTCTGTAAGCTCCCCTCTCTTATGGCTCCCTTTCATGGGTCAGGGCGTCTAAACATCTGCCAGCGCACCTACACCTCTTAGGGTCATGATGCCTTTGAGGCATAAGGACTTCTTATTATAATGCAGAATGCAGCTTCTCCATGGGGCAGGGAGGAGAGTGGATGGTCATATTTCAAGTCTTTATACCGGAAACAAATTTTGAGGGGTTGATCTGGAAACAAGACTCTTCAGCCCTGGGACAGAGGGTATGTGGGCTCTTCAAAGACACTGGAGAGGGGCTTCCCTGGTGGCTCAGTGGTTGAGAATCTGCCTGCCGATGCAGAGGACACGGGTTCGAGCCCTGGTCTGGGAAGATTCCACATGCCGCGGAGCAACTAGGGCCGTGAGCCACAGTTGCTGAGCCTGCGCGTCTGGAGCCTGTGCTCCGCAACAAGAGAGGCCCGCGCACCGCGATGAAGAGTGGCTCCTGCTTGCCGCAACTAGAGAAAGCCCTCGCACAGAAACGAAGACCCAACACAGCCATAAATAAATAAATAAATAATTAATTAAAAAAAAAAAAAGACACTGGAGAAATTGGGCTGAAAGGGCACCAAGACAGTTTTGCCTGAGGGAGTCTCCCCTTTGGCCTCCTCTACCCTAACCAGTGTGTAATTGTGGTTTCAGAAGAAAAGAGAGAAAATTGGACAGAATCAAGTACTTGAGGCCGTAATGACAGAGTTTTCAAATGTGGCAAAAAACATCAAGCTGCAGATGCAGGAATTACTATGAATTACAAGTAGAATTAACTACCAAGAAAACCAAACCTGAGCATATCATAATACAATTGCAAACATACATACAAATCAGAGTTTATCAATAAAATTTGACACATGTATATATCCATTCAGCCAACATCCAGAACAAAATAGAGAACATTTGTATTACTCCAGAAATTTTCTTCATGCCCCTTTCCAGTCAATCCCCACACCCAGAGGCAATCACTGCTCAATTTCTATTACCATAGATTAGCTTTGGTTATTCTTAAACTACTGAAATATAAGATCATACAGTAGGTAATCTTTTGTGTCTGTCTTCTTTTCCTCAGTATGTTTTTGAGATCCATTCATGGTTTTGTATGTCTTGGTAATGCATTTTAATTGCTGAGAAGTATTATATTTTGTGAATATACCACAGTTTGTTTATTCATTTTCCTATTCATGATAAACAGTCTCGGTGCACTCCAAAGATAGAAGAAAGAAGAAGGGAACTTCCAAAGATAGAAGAAGGGAATTTCTTCTATCTGATAAAGTGTATTTATGGAAAATCTATAACTAAAACATGCTTCCTCATTGGCCCTTAGGTTATGTCTTAGTCTTTTTAGGCTGCTATAACGAAGTACCATAGACTGGGTAGCTTAAACAACACATTTCTGGAGGCTTGGAATTCCCACAGTCTGGGAATCCAGTTGATTCAGTTTCTGATGGGGTACTTCTTCCTGGCTTGCAGATCACTGTCTTCTTACTATGTCCATATATGGTGAAGACAGAGAGAGATAGCTCTCTGGTTTCTTCTTATAAGAGCATTGATCCCATCATGAAGACCCCACCCCCATGGTTTCATCTAAACCTTATCACCCACCAAGCGCTCACCTCCTAATAGCATAACATTGAGGGTAGGGCTTCATATGAATTTGGGAGAGACATAAACATTCTGCTCCTGGTCTTCCCATACGCATGTCCTTCTTGAATGCAAAATACATTTCTTGCATCCCAAGAGCCCCAAAACTCTTAACTTATTCCAGCATCAACTCCACAGTCTAAAGTCCAAAGTCCCACCTAAATATCACCTAAGTCAGATATGGGTGAGACGCGAGGTACAATTCATCCTGAGGCAAAATTCTTCTCCAGCCGTGAGCCGACGGCACCAGGCCAGTTATGTGTTTCCAAATTACAATGGTGAGACCAGCATAGGATAGGCACTCTCGTTCCAAAAGGGAAAAATCAGAAGGAGAAAGGGGATGATGTGTCCCAGGCAAGTACTAAGTTTAGCAAGGCAAATGGGTTCCACGAGATCTCAAGGCTCAAGAATAATCCTCTTTGGTCTGATGCTCTGCCCTCCAGGCTCACAGGAGTGACAGCATCACCGCCACGGGTCAGCAAGGCGGTCCTGCCCCTTCAGCTCCATGGGCTGCTGCACACATGGCTCTCTGGGGTGGCTCTGCCCCTGAGGTACTGGCCCTCCAAATTGGAGAGGGTGGCTCAACCCTTTCAAACCAGGGGAGAACTAGCCCTACTCCCCAGGATGTGGTAGGAGTGGCAGCTCTAACGATCTCTGAATCGTCTTGGGTGTCTTTCTTCCCTTTTCTTTAGAAATAGCACATGTTTGCAGCCTTCCTTCATTCTGTCCTACTGTCCCTGGTTCTTTTGTCCCAGCTTGCAATATTGGTACAATTTCATGTCTATTCCTGGCTTCTGCTGAAATTGCTGATTAGGTCATTAGTTCACACCCACACTCATCTCCTTATTGGCTAGGCACACACTTAGGGTTCTTTTCCAAACAGGATTTCTTGGGGTGTTTTGTTTCATTTTGTTTTGTTTTCAATATGGATAGGCTAAGAATTTTCCAAATATTTTAGTTCTGGTTCCTTTTGTTTAACAATTCCTGCTTCAATTCATTTCTCTCTTCTTGCATTTTACTATGAGCAGTCAGGAGGAACCAAGCCTCTCCTTCAACACTTTGCTTAGAAATCGCAGTTTAATATCCAATTTCATTGCTCACAAGTTCTACCTTACACAAAACACTAGAAAACAAACAGAATTCAGCCAAGTTTTTTTGCCACTTTATAATAAGGATCATCTTTTCCCCATTGTTCAGTAACATGTCTCTCATTTCATGTCTCTCTCTCTCATGTTCAATAACATGTCTCTGATGAGGTTTGAGACCTCATCAGAACGGCCTTTATTGTCCATATTTTTACGAACATTCTGTACATGATTGCTTATGTATTTTCTAAGAAGATGGAAGCTTTCTCTACAGCTCTCCTCTTTTCTTTCTGAGATCTCACCAGAATCACCTTTAAAATCCCTTTCTGACAATACTGGGGTTTTCTAGCATGCACCTCAAAGCTCTCCCAGTTTCCACCCATTACTCAGTTCCAGAGCTGCTTCCACATTGTAGGGAATTTGTTACAACTGCACCCCACTTCTCATTCCAATTATTGTCTTAATCTGCTCATGCTGCTATAGCAAAATGCCATAGACTGGGTGGCTTAAAAAGCAAAACAGATGTTTATTTCTCACAGTGTGGAGTCTGAGAAGTCCAAGATGCAGGTGTCAGCATATTTGGTTTCTAATGAGAGCTTGCTTCCTAGTTTGTAAGACAGCTACCATCTCTCTATGCGCTCACATAGTTTTTCCATAGTGTGTGTGCGTGGGGCGGTAGGGGGGGTAGTTTGAGAGAGGGAAATCTATTCCTCTTCTTAAAAGGGTGCTAATCCCATCATGGGGGTCTCATCCTCATGACCTCATCTAAACCTGTTACCTCCAAAAGGCCTCACCTCCAAATATTCTCATGTTGGGAATTAGAGCCTCAACATATGAATTGTGAGGGATACAAACATTCAGTCCATATCAGTTTCCTTATGCCAGTTCCTTATGCCCTTACCCTGTATAGCACAGGTCAAGCACAAGGCGCAGGTGTACATCAATAAGTATCATTTGGAGAAGACTGATATCAGTCAGTTTTTGCTACAGTGAAGTTGTGAAACACAGAACCTTAAAATCTCAGAGTCTTATGTGGACTGAAAGAAACTTCACAATGTGAAATTTGTGAGTTAAGTTTTATTTGGGGCCATATGAGGACTGTAGCCTGGGAGACAGTCTCTCAGAAAGCTCTGAGGAACTGTTCCAAATAGGTAGGCGGGAGGTCAGTATATACATGATTTTGGTGAAGGGAGTATACGCAGTCAAGCACACATTTTGGCAGAAGGTTGCTGCTAGTCTCGAGGAGCAGATGTCTCCATTAATGATTTTAGTGCTTTTCTAAATATGAGAAGATGCAAGAAATTGGGCTCATAAAATCTCCTGAAAATATCTATCTGAAGGCCAGTTCCCCCGTTTGTTTTCCCAGAGCACAGAGTGCCTCATTCCTGATCTCTGCTCCTTTCACTCCTTTCAGGGTGTGTTGAAGGCCAGTGACTGCAGTGGCTGCTAACTTCGTTCTAGTAGAATCAGATGGAGAGCAACACTTTTTAGTTGGCACTTAAAACAACAACTATTCATATCTTTCTCATGTTGTATGTTAATGGCTGTGGTCATGTGCTGTGTCTGTGTCCCGCGTCTTTACATTCTAGGACCCAGGCTGAAGGGCACCCCCATAACCAGAATATAATGTTCTTTAGGCAAAAAAAGAAGACTGACAATCCCTCTAAAAGCCTTTGTTTAGAAGTGGCACACTGAGATGTCTGCTCACATCCTCTTGGCCAAAGCTAGTCATTTGGCCAAGTCCAGTGTTAACGGGTTGGGTAGACTCTTCCCAAGTATACCTCCCAAGGTGGAGTATGTGGTGGGGGTCTGGAGAAAGGAAATGTATACTATGTGCTGAACACTGCCACTGGCATGGCACTCATGAGCAGAAGGGCCAGTGAGTACCGAGGTCCCCCATTCTCTCAACATCTGTGGAGACGCATGTGAGGACCAGCTGTGGACACACAGGAGGCATGCTCTAGTGGAGAGAGCCTGCCCCTCTGCTACTCAACCTTTTAAGGTGTGCACCTGAGAACAGCCTTGTCTGTGAGTAATGAACAGTCTAGCCCCAGGTTCTAAGCCATCCAAGTTGCTGGCTGTGGAGGGAGTTATCTGAGAAGGCCAACTTCTAGCACCCCACCACCCAATAAAGTTAGGTTTCAGCAGAGGAGGAAGCTATGGCCCCCAATCCTGTAGGAAACCTCCATCCCAGCCAGCTTGTTGCCAGGAAATATGAGCTTCCACAGTGGCTCTCTTGAGGGAGGCCCACACTTACTCTCTTCCTCAGACCCAGCTCTGACTGGGAGAACTTCACCCTTATCCATCACTTGGCCTGCAGCTGGCTCTGGAGTTCTCTCTCCACTGCACAGTCCTCAGCTCTTGGCTTCCTTCTCTTCAGGCTTCTCCATTCCTGGGGTTCCTCACTCCAGGGGACACAGGACAGGCTCTCTGAACGGTTCTTCTAATGCTCCATCTCTTAGGTTAAAAGGAGTCCCTTAATTCTTCCACAGACAGGGGAGGGGACATGCCACACCACTCCAGCCACTCCCGCCAAAGAAATTCTCCCTTCTGACCTCTCCAGCATCACCCCTTTCTAGAAGCTGGAGGTAGGCAACCAGCTAATGCCATCACCTTGCTTTAGAATATGAGGCTACTTGGCACTTACCATATTGGTATTTGGGTCAAAACTGAGTCATAGAGATCCTCATTTTAATAAACTCTTATATTAATATATATTATATATATAGGAGTTATATAACCCCTATATTATATATTATTATTATATTATTAATACTATATATATATATATATATATATATATATATATATATATATATATACACATTAAGCCTTGATAAAGCTGGATAGTGGTATCACCCTATTGTTTTCTATAACTTTTTCTGTTTTTAAAATTTCCTAATATCATTTTTTTTTTAATGAGGGGTAGTTGGGTGGTCAAACAAATCCTCTCCAGGGAAGCAGTATTTTAGCAGAGAACTGAATGAAAGGGGAGGTGGGAATTCTGTCACAGGCCAAGGGGACAGCCAGTTCAAAGACTCCGAGTTATTGTAACTCCAGCATGTTCTGGGAACAGAAGGAAGACCTGTGGGGTGGAGTGCAGTGAAAGGCAGAGTAATAGGAGGTTGGACCAGAGAGAGAGGCCAAGTCAGGAGTCCAGATTTGAAGGGTTTTGCATGGGAACGTAGCATAACATCATTCACACTTTTAAAAGATCCCTCTGTCTACTGAGTGAAGATAGCCTATTAGGGAGCCAAAGAATCCTCAGGGGACGTTTGTAGTGGTCTGAGGGAGAAGCAGGGTATGGCACAGGCCGTCTGGACCTTCTCCTTCTTTGGTTCACAAGGAGACTGCATTTCCCAGCCTCCTGTGCTGTTAGGACTGGCCATTGACTTTTTTTTTTTTTTTTTTTAACCTTTGGGTTTATTTATTTATGGCTGTGTTTGGGTCTTTGTTTCTGTGCGAGGGCTTTCTCTAGTTGTGGCAAGCGGGGGCCACTCTTCATCGCGGTGCGCGGGCCTCTCACTATCACGGCCTCTCTTGTTGCGGAGCACAGGCTCCAGACGCGCAGGCTCAGTAGTTGTGGCTCACGGGCCCAGCTGCTCCGCGGCATGTGGGATCTTCCCAGACCAGGGCTCGAACCCGTGTCCCCTGCATTGGCAGGCAGATTCTCAACCACTGCGCCACCAGGGAAGCCCTGGCCATTGACTTTTTAACCAATGAAATATACATAGAAGTGATGTGTTTCACTTCCAGGCAAGGCAGATAGGAAGCAGTGGGCTGACTCCTCCTTCTCTTTGCCCCTCTGCTGTAAGCAGTGAAGACTCGGGGGGGGGATGGTGGGGCCACAGGATGGAGGTGGTGTGTGTCCCTGAAGCCCCCCCGGAGGAAGGCCTCTTGCCAATCATGACCACCTGTGTTAAACTTTAGTATGAGGGGGGAAATACGCTTTTATTGCATGAAATGACTGAAATCAAGAGGTTGGTTTGTTGCAGCAACTAGTATTCGCCTAACTAGCAAAGGATGCTACCGTGACATTGATGAGAAGTGATCAGACTTCGAATCTACAGCTTTCGAAAATAGATACTACCCAGAGATCGTCCAGAGGCCGAGCAAGGCAATGTGAACATTTTGGCTCTAATGCTCGCAAGACTCCTGAAAAGAAGGCATTATTGTCCTGGTTGTACCACTGATGAAATGAAGCTCAGCAAAGTTAAATAACTCACGTGGGCTCACACAGTGGCAGAGCCAGGACTAGAATTCCAGGATTGTTTATCTCTCATGCGGCCCCACTGCCCTGTATGTCATCATAAGTGTTGTTTACAGGGAGAAAACGAAATAAAGGGACTAAAGTGCTCCAGATATGCTAGTTGTTATTATCATTATTGAAAAGAAGACAAGGCAGCCAAAGAAGTGAACTTCTTGTCTGCACCACCCTGGACGATGCTCATGCATCTCTGAGGGGCCCCTGCTGGTGTATAGGTTTGATTCATGCATTTACCTTGTGCTGCATACTGTGAACTCTTCAGGTCAGGAGAAGAGTTGGGCTTGGGGGGCTTGTTCATCACCATATCCTCAAGGATGGGCCCAGTCCACAGGAAACACTCAGTATATGCTCTTGAAATGGTAATATTGGGTATGGGGTAAAGGGTTTGCTCAGTGACAACATGCCCAGTGATGATGGAGCCCTCTGAAGGGATCACAGGGCCACCCATGGGTGAGGCCGGTTACAGAACACTGAGCCTCCAACCCATGATTTCTCACTGTGCTCTAGTCATGGGCCAGCTCAGGTCTCCTTCAGTAACCATATGTGGTGGGCATCACAGATATGGGGCCTCCTCCTCATCCTGGGGGACTATGTCCCTGAAGGATTGGGCAGGAGAACTCATGCTGACATTTTTTTCCCTCTCACCGAAATACTTACAAGTATTAAGTTTCTGGAATCCTGCAAGTTCCCTTAATTATACTAGTTCCTCCATGGGGTACTGAATGCTGGTCCCCTTTCCTCTCTCTGTGCTCTCTCACCTTGCAGGTTCCTTCTTGCAGGAGAGAAGCATGAGTGCGTTTGCTCAGGCCATACTGAGTGGTGGGTGTGCCAGGCACTCAAGAAGGCCACTGAGATTTATGGCTGCCTCTCCCTGTTTGCATTTATATTGTGTGGTCCCTGGAGACCAGAGCCTTTCCCTTGAAACCTGAACACTGCTGGGGAGGAAAATGGAAGAGAGGAAGGGTCTGCAAGAGACACTGAGACAGAGCCAGCCACAAAAGTGCCAGGATGGGATGCAAGCCGCTCAGACTAAAAGATAATCACCCGACCCGACAGTGGAGAGCTTGATTCAACTGCCGCAGTCGAAGCTCCTGAGTTCTGTAACTGTGGGCAGTATAATAACACCCCCTGCTAAATTGTATTCTGTGTTGACAATTATTCACTCCCTCTCCACCCAGACCATGGTTCCCTGCAGGCAGAGTATATAATTCCCCACCCCAATGATGTTAGGTTTAGCCAAGAGATGTGCTAATGAAATGAGAGTGCAGATAGGATGTAGGCCACATCTGAGCAGAAGTTTTCAATACACTTCAGGGATCTGGCTCTGCCCTTTTTGTTCAGACCCTGCACCCTGAGAACTTCTTGTCGCAGAGAATGGCAACCCAGTCTGTACGTGGAGCCAGCTCAGTCCACCCCGGCAGAGGTCAGCAGAGCTACCCTAACTGCAGCCCCTCGTGCGAAGTCAGTAAGAAAAAAGTGGTTGAAGGCTGTAAGCCCCTGACAAACTGGGGCTGTTTGTCACCACGATGAAAGCTAACAAAACCCCCCACCCTGCCCCTGTGAGCATTAAGAGGGCTTTCCCAAACAGTACCTTCTTAGCTAATACTTGGGCATCTGTGTGTGTGTGTGTGTGTGTGTGTGTGTGTGTGTGTGTGTGTGTGTGTGTGTAGGGGGAAGGGCTAGCCCAGGCTTCATTTTCCTTGTGATCAAGTGCAGAGACTGAGATTGACAGTGATTAGAGGGTAAGCCTAGTGTCACACAGAATTCCAAGCCAGGCCTCAGCATTACAAACACAATGTGCTCCCCAAACACACCTCCCAGCTTCCTTACCACACCAATCTTGTCCCAGCCTCTGGATGACATACATCTGGGGTCCCCAGACCCGAGGTGTGTCAGAATCCCCTGGGGACCCAGCTGATAAGCTAGATTCCCATCCCCCATCCTGACACCATGAGCCCCTTCACCATGGCATGGGGGTGGGGGTGAGTCCCAGACATCCATATTCTTAAGAGATGATAAAAAGCTCTAGGGAAGGTCCTGGTCTGCTAATCAGAAGAACCCATGTGCAGCCTCACCTCTGCTCCTCATTAGCTGTGACCGTGAGGCAAGTCACTTAACTTTTTATCAAAAATTGCAATAAGAATATTTGAACTCTCTTGTTTTTCGAGCTCTTGTAAGAACCCAATGAACTAATTGGTAGGTGTGAACATGCATTGCCTATGGCAAAGTGATGTGAAAAGGGGCGTGACTGCATGCATTTTGGGCCTTTAGAGATGCTGCTGAGAAGCAATCACTGATCGTCTCTCCCTTTAAGGTCAGCACCCCAAGGTGACTCACTTCTCTGGTATCTGCAGCCAGAGTGGGAGGCTTGCTGCCGTCCCCAAACAGCCCTCAGCTTGAGCCTGGCCTCCAGCGCCAACCCCAGCTGCCCTAGGGCGTGAAAACTGGAGAGGTGGGGGCCATGTCAAGGGGAATTATTTGGACACCTGGAAAAGACCAACAAAAAGCCAACCTGAGTAATAGGTCTGAAGGTGTCACACCAGATCAGCAGGTTACAAAATCGTTAAATGGGAAGACAGTAAGATTCATCTCTGTTCCCTCATTAATCATTTAAGCATCTTCTTTGGTTTCTGAGAAGCCCTCACTGCGGGAATGGTGGGAACACATCTTGAGGAAGAGCGATTCTCCTCCTGCCTGCACTGGGACTGTGCAGCAACATAGGGTCCACATCCCTGATTTCCCAGGTGGGGAAACTGAGGCCTGGACGGGGTGAAGCATCTGCCAAGTTCACTCATCTAACCAGATCTTCGCATGCCCAGCCGAGAGTCCCCCCACTCCATTCTGCTCAAGAATGATACCTCGGGGCTTCCCTGGTGGCACAGTGGTTGAGAATCTGCCTGCCAATGCAGGGGACACGGGTTCGAGCCCTGGTCCGGGAAGGTCCCACATGCCATGGAGCAACTCAGCCCGTGCGCTACAACTACTGAGCCTGCACTCTAGAGCCCGTGAGCCACAACTACCGAGCCCGCGTGCCACAACTACTGAGGCTGCACTCTAGAGC
Organism: Balaenoptera physalus; assembly: GCF_965194825.1. Taxonomy (NCBI): domain Eukaryota; kingdom Metazoa; phylum Chordata; class Mammalia; order Artiodactyla; family Balaenopteridae; genus Balaenoptera; species Balaenoptera physalus. Next base: position 18,460,345 of record NC_138891.1, read on the forward strand.
CCGTGCTCCACAACAAGAGAAGCCACGGCGGTGAGAAGCCTGCGCACCACAGCGAAGAGTGGCCCCCGCTCACCGCAACTAGAGAAAGCCTGCATGCAGCAACGAAGACCCAACACAGGCAAAATTAATTTAATTAATTAATTAATTAATTAATTTTTTAAAAACCAAGGATGATACCTTGTCCTCTGGATTACACTTCCAGAAGGTTTATACGTGTCTGTGTATGCACGTGTGTGTGTGTGAGAGAGAGAGAGAGGGTGTGTGTTTGTATGTATGAGTGTGCAGTATAAAGTGTGTGATTGTGAGTGGGTGTGAGAATGCTCTATGTATGTGAGAGGGTGTGCATGTGTGTGTTTGTGTGTGCATCTGTATTGTGAGTAGGGTGAGAGGAGGTGAGGGTGTGTCTTGTGTGTGTGAGGGGTTGTGAGTGTGTGTGTGGTGGGGAAAGCATTGATGAATGAGGCTTTAAAGGGAGACTAAGCATAGGGTGGGGAGCCTCTCCCTTTCCAGGGGTGCCCGGCACTAAAAAGCCTGACTTCTCTCTCTCAGTTCCCTTCAGCAGCCATCACACTTCTTTCACGGATGATAAGGAACAGCCGATTTTAGTCCGTGGTTTCATCTTCTTCCCATACTCAATTCTCTCAGACTCTAGCACTTCACTAAAATCACACAGACTGCCCTGCCTAAGTCCTGTACACCCTCTACCCTCCACTGAGTGGACAAAGTGTGTAACCCGTGGGACAAAAGACAAGTGGCCGAGGAACGACCGTGTCCACCCCTAGATGATCCACACCCAGGGCCTGGATGGAAAATGTAAAGTTTTGACATATTTCCAAATTATTCTTTTTAATCTCACAAGCCTAAAATGGAAATGTTGGCAGGCCCCAGAAAATTAGTAACTTGGATATATGAAAACTACTATGCAGCTCTGTTTAACACATGCTCTGGCATATTTAAGATATATTTTAAATTTTGGAAAGGCCAAGAGAGTTTGGCTTCTTTAAGAAAAGGCTTGTCAGAAGAAGGCTGTACAATCGTGCATGCTCCGGGCTCAGAGGCTGAGTCTTCAGTGGGTCTGAGGGGTCCATTCATCGGAAAAGGCAGAGCTGGCAGATGGAAGGAGCCGGGCAAGGAGCAGAGAGCAGAGCCGTCCCATGTCAGTGACCCATTATCAGGAAACCACAACCTGATTAGAAGATTGTGAACCACAGGTGTTTTCATTTTCTTTGTCCTCTGATGACAAAAGGAAAGGAAACAAAGAAGTCAATTGTCTCTTAAAAGGACTCAGAGAGAGAAGAGAAAGCAGAGACCCCAAGCAAAAGCCAAGCCAGAAGGAACGTGGGCCAGAGGTTCACGGACAGGCAGGAGCCGAAAGAGTGTTAAAAGGATTTCTGGAGGATAAGACGAAAACCTTAGGTCAAGGACCAATTAATGACAGCTCTCATTCAAAGGCATGTTCTACTTCTCTCTACACCCCATCAAAACCTCAAACTTATTCGCTTCCTGTGGAGTAAAGTTAATTAATGTGTAACATTTGTGGGTTTTTTTCTTTTTAACCTTTCCTTTTATAGAAGAATCTTGACTGACTGCATCTTAAGCACTATCATTGAGATGTCAACTCCTTACACCTGGAGAAGAAGCTGCGCGGCACCATGCATCCTCAACTGAACTTTCCCTGTGTGATCCATGACCATTAGCTGCTCACTAGCAATGGTCCTCATGGCAGGAAAGATGTGGCAGAAATAAGACAGGTGGCAGGCCATGCAGAATGTCCTTCCAGAGCTGTAAACCCACCCCTTTCCATGCCACTGGGGAAAAATTCAGATATGAATGAGTGAGTTATAGTGTTATAGAAATAACTTGGAAACTATCAATATTATGGAGAGGCACATGAATTACATTAAGTTATTACAGGTGTGGCCACACATCCTTGTGCTGTGACATCAAGCTGAAGTCATGGCTGTAGATAAATGAAAGGGCCCCCGTTGAGGTCTCAGGTTCCATGTCCCAAAGATAGAGAATGCTGGAATCCCGTCCCTACCAGCCTCAAGGACACTTTGACAAGTTCCCAAGCAGGAAAGAAATCACGTTCATATGATTTGGGCATTCTTTTCTTTGTATAGGTACTCAAACTCAAAATACTTCTGCTATTAATCTGGAATATTCTTCATCTCAAAACCACAGCAAAACACACCCCCTTCGTACCAACATTAGGACACTTGTTCAGATGCCAGGACCTTCTGAAACCTTCTTTACTTTCAGCAATTTTGAGAAAGCACATGTAAGAAGGCACTTATTCCTCACCCAAAAAGGCACTGACTATTTTAGGACATTTGTGACCAGTGTTTTAGTTTGTCCGTATCCTGATTTAGAAAAAAAAAAAAAATGTATTTCAAGTTAGTTACTTCTGCTATGTTCTCCAGCTATTTCGTTCAATTCACTATTATGGAATTTTCAAGTAGTATTTTAATTATTCGTTTAACTTATCTTTCTCTCCCGTGCCCAGATGACAATCTCTTTGAAGAATGGGATCATGTCTTATTCCTGTCTTTGTATATTCCTCATCAAAAGGTCTGCATATAGAAATTGATTAATGAATGTTTGGTTTTGGTTGTATTGATGGACATACAAGTACAATATGATCTGCGTCCCAAAATATATGAATATGATCTGCTTCCCTTTAATGAGAGGGGACCTATAATTTAATAACCAAGTTTATACACCCCTCCCTTTCCAATTAGAAAGTCTACAGCTATGGGATCAGTAGCCCGCAGCCTAGAAATGGTCTTTATTGGGGCAAACTGTGGTCCCTCTGAGTTGTCCAGGGTCCTGATTTCTGCTTGGCTCTCATTCTAACTAGTCCAGCCAAGGAGTTGGAAAGCCTTGAACCAAGTCTCATGGTGCTCCCTGCTTGCTCACAAGGGCTGTTGTCAGCCAATGGAACTCCACCTGCCTGATTACAACTTTCCTGGTGCACTGAGCCAATTGCCCCGTGTTGGTTCCTGGGATTGACTGTGATGACATTTTCTAGACTTAGCCATTTCCTCTCACTCCATATGCCTTTTTAGTTCTCCTGGCCAAAAAGTATTCTCTGTAAACTACTGAGAAACTCATTTATTCCAAAGAGTAAATGATTCGCAAGGCTTGGTGTACTACTCCTCCTCGGAACCTTTGCAACTTAACGGGGATGATGCCTTAAGTCAAAAAAGGAATTGTGGCATTTCAGGCATAAGCATACCCTCGATTCTTTCCTCTTGGGCATACAGCCCCTGCCAAGGGCTACCGGCTATCCTGCTTTTGTCCCCTTCCTTGGTGCTGCCATCTTCCCACCATCCTCATTTGTAGATGACTTTGGTCCCTGAATCTTGCGACTGCAGGGTCCCCATGGATGACCATCCAACACTCTGGTCTTTCAGTCTCTTGATCTTCTCATTCCCGTTGGCCTTCTTCTCTATTTCACATTGGTCACTTACTCCCCAAACCACCTAAATCTTGGAATCATGATTCATTTTATGCATAGGTCTCAGCTTCCTCTCCTGCTAGCTTGGTCAACTTCTCCCCAAATGGTTTTTGAGCCTCATCAGAATCTCCAGGCATTGAACCCCCTTCAATCTCTGCCAATCCATCAGCTAGCTTCTTCCTTCATTCTCCTCCTTATCCAACTTAGATCTCATGGCCCATCACTCCCTAATACTTTCTTCAGAACTCTAAATTCCTCTGCCACTCTGTCCTTTTATTCCCCCTCTGGCAAAAAGCCAAGTCTGAATGGACCCAACTCCCCTCTTGCTCTGAGGCACAGAATGAGCGGCTGAGTCTTAATGAGAAAGCAGCACACCAGGGCAGACCAATTTCACCATGTATTCATGATAACTATTCTAGGATGCCTCTCAACACTACCCAGCAAGCATGCCCCTGTTCTCTCATCCACTCTGCAACACGCTTCCGATCTAATGTGCCCTCCTCAAACCTCTGACTCCCCCACTTCTTTCCTCACTCTTGGCTTACAACCCTGCCTCCTATTTCTCAGGGAACACTGAGTCTGTTACACGGAACTCTCTCACCCTCCCACCACCAAGTGCTCAAGCCCACCCCCTCCCTCCTGTTCCCTGGCCTTTTCTCCCTCCCACCAACCAAGGCTGGTTCGTCCACATGGCTTAAGATCCGTCTTCTCATGCCCTGTCAGAAAATGCATATTATCCAGGGTCCCTTCTTTCTCTAGCTCCCTTTCTAATGGATTTCTCCCAAAGACATTTAAATACCCATAAGTCTTTTCCTTTTAAAAACTGCCTTCTCTCAACCTTGCAGACCCCTCTAGCTATTGCCTCCTCTTTCTTTACCCTTTAAGCCAAACTTCCTAAAAAGGTTGCTTTATTTACAGTTCCTCACTCTTCTCCTCAACCTACTCCTGGCTGGCTTTTGTCCCCATCATTCCACTGGAACAGCTCTTGCTTGGGTCACCAGAAACTTCCATGTCCCCAATCCAGCGGGCACATTTCAATCCTCATCTCACTGCATTTACCAGGTTCTCACTGGTCCTGTTGGACCCTCCCTATTTCTCGATACCCACTCTGTTCCCTTTGCTCTGATGACACAGCACTGCCCCACTCCTAGATTTCCTGACAAGTTTTTTCTGCCTCTGTCACTAGTGTCTCCTCCTTTTACTGACTACCTCATATTAGAATTCCTCCAGACCTGGTCTTAGACCCCCACCTCCTCAAACTCTAAATTCTAATGGTGTCAGATTCTACCTACACACAGATCAACTCTGAAATCCTTCACTGCTTCACACTCTTTATTCTGCCAGACTCTCCCAAAGCAACCTGGGCACTCATTTCTTCGTCTAGAAGTCTTGAGACCAAAGTGTCAGGGAATTCCTAAATCAGTTCACCCAGCATCCAACAATCCTCCTGACCCCAAGCTCCTGATGAACATCCTGTGACAAAGCTTCACTTCAACCTCAGGGACTGCACTGTTGTGTTTCTCCAGTTGGCAAAGGATTAAGGCTGACTTTGGTGTCCAGTTGACTGGTTAAAATCCTAGTTCTGTGATTTTCTTGTTGAATGACCACAGGGTTGTACTATTTAATGGGGTTATGTTATTTAACCTCTCTAAGCTTCGATTTCCTCATCTACAAGGTGGGGATAATAATACTAATAATGTCTAAGATTTCTACTAATTACATGAATTATTATCTAGTAGGCATAGAACAGTGCCTGCCATATAATTTGCGACCATAATGGTAATTTTATTATGATTGTACTTATATTCAGCCTTAATGATTCCTTGCTGTGTTCTTCTCTGTATAGCCCCTAAAATGTTTCTTTTATTCCCAAGTCCCTGATGGGCAGATATTGACCTCTCGACATTGACATGCTTCACTACGAAGATCAAGGCCTCCCCCATGTACTCCTTCAGCACCCTCCCTATGCTGTAAATGTCCCTCTATGAAGCCGTGCTGCTCTCCTTCCTGCAGGCCCAGAGGGTATGTCCTGTCTCCTTACAGGGCTGCCCCTTCTTCTTCAGGACATCCCAGCTGCCGCAAGCTCAGGCACCTCCCTCCAGCAGTTATCCACTCTATCTTTCTTATTCAGACTCTTCTGCTTCTCCCTCTGTCTCAGGACAGAAAGAGCCTCAAGTCCTTTCTAGCCCTAAGCAAAACCAAGAACAAAAAATAAAAACATTAAATCTTCTTTCCCTTGCCTCTCTTTACTAGCAATCTTCTTGAATGGCATCTACACAAGTTTCACTTCTCATCCTCTTCTCAGCCCTTGCCACGTGCCCTCTGTGCTCTCAAAGGCTTCCCCTCCCTGCAGGTGGGTCACCCTCCCCGTCAGGCCTGTCTGCTTCATGTTACACAGCTGACTACGCTCTCCTTTCCATCTGCCTCTTCCCTAGGGGCGCTGGTTCTTGTCCTCCTTGTACTCTGTCTCTATCATGGTCTCCTCCTACTAAACAGACTTACACTGGGGATGAACTTCTGTTCATAGACTCAAGTGTTCAAGAAATATTGCATTTCTTTATTTTCTGTTAAGTACCTGGATTTCAACGCCAAGTTCTCATCCTGCTAGGTTGGTGAGAAATTCAACCTCAGTCCTTCTCGGGGCTTCCTCTTCTTTCTCTGAGGGGCTTTGCCATGGTTCTAAGGCAGAGCGGAGACCTCTTTGGAAATAGGACATTGATCTGCTCTGATTATCACTGAGAGTTCAGCTAGCTCAGGCTCTGAAGCCCTGCGTGCCCTGCTCCTTCCCACAAAGCTTGCACCCATGAAGCTTCGGCAGGGCTGGCGGGCCAGGCACCATGGGCTGCCCATTCTGAGTTCCTGCCAGGGCTTGGAGTAGTGCCAGGGCCAGGGAGACAGACCCCACTGCTCCGCTCCAGGACCACTGAACTTGCCCAGGGAACGCTCTTCAATCCCTGGGAATCCGTCCTTGTCTCTACTACCCTCATCTTCTACAGACAGCCTTGACCTCATAAACATCAGAGCCCTGCCTCCTGAGGCTTGTAAGCATAGAGTCTGCGATCTGCCTAGATCAGGGAAAGGAAAACACAGAGAGAAAGATGAATCAGTATCTCAAAGATGCATCCTGCCACCAAACTCATGAGACTCATGAGTGTGTTTGCCAGGAGTTGAGGGATTGGCGTTGTAATATTTTATTTCATTTTTCTTCCAACATAGCAGATATGACCAAATATATTCTGGATGGGAATATGAGGATGGGAATATGAGATTATGCTATATTTTCCTTGCTTGCTATTGAATTTTTAATGTCTCAAAATGAATAAAAAATTTTAAATCTCCAATAAAAATTTATCTTCCAAATAGGCATTTCCCAATTTATGCCCCTATATAATCTTCCTTGACAATCTCACCTATTTTCATGGTTTCCCCTTTTGCCATAGTGCAGGTGATCCTGAAATTGATCTCATGGCCTCTAAACCATCTCCTACATGACACTCCTACAGCGTGTCATTTCCAAGTGATCCCTGGACATCTGCATTTGCATATGCGACAGGCAGCTCAGGCTCAACCCACCATCACTGACACAGAGCCCCCTACCCCTACCATTCCCATCCATCATCAAGCCCAGTCAACTCAACCTCAAAACCTCTCAAATCAATCTCTTTCTCCCCATCTCCTCTGCCACCCGCATCCTTCACCTGAAAAACTGCAACCGCACCTGAATGTCTCCTACTTGCACTCCAATCTGTGCTCCATGCAGCAGCCTCAATGAGATTTTAACCACACACATCAAACGGGGTCGCTCCTACCTAAAACCCTCCAGTGCTTCCCTTTAGGATAATGCCCAGACTCCTTAGTGTGACCTCCAAGCCCTGCTGTGGTCTGAGTTCTGTCACCACTCAGCTTGGTCTTCCCCTGATTCCCTACAATCCAGCTACCCTCAATTCTTTCAGCTCCTCCAACAGGCCAAACTGTTTCCCACTGTCACACCTCACATGTGCTAGGTTCTTTCCCTGGGCTGTACCTCAGTGCAGGATGCCTTTCCCCTTATCTGTCACTGGGGCAACCCCTACTCATCCAGGTTTCAGCTGAAAGGTGATGTCACCAGAGAACTCATTCCTGATTTCCTACTCGAATCTGGGGCCCTTCATCTTCCCAGGGCCCTTGGGACATCTTGCTTGCAATGATGTTTTTGTTTCTGTGATTTTTGGTTAATGTCTGTCTTGCACTCAATGTGAGTAGAGATCTCTATACACCCCACCCGCACCCTGTTCTCCTAGCAGGCTACTTCAGTGCTGGGCATATATAGGACTCAGAAACTGTTGACTGAATAAACAAATGAATACCTAGATTTGAGGCTATCCTATTCTCTCCTCCTCTCCCCACCATACCCTGGTCTTGTATTGTGCTTCCTCCTTCAATTATTGATGCTCAAAAACAGCCCACCCTTCAGGCTTAAAATCCTAGAGTCCCCTTTTACTCCTTCTCCCCCTCACTCCTTCTATCCAACATGTAGTCAAAATACACCAAGTCTACCTCTAAATAGGTCCAACACACCCCCCCCCCCTTTCTCCTCTCCCAGTACTTGGCCCAGGTTACTTCTCATTCGGATGGTTAAACTTGCTGCCTAGTTGCCCCCTTCCCGAATGACTCCAGTCTATTCTTCCCAGAATCTGCAGAATTGTTTTCCTGAAGTTCAGATAGACCTCTTCCTCAAAACAGCTTACTCTTTCACACAAATAAAATCTGAATGGAGCATTATGCAGCAATTAGAGACAACAGATTAGATTTAAACACAGCAGCATGAGCGACTCTTAGAAACATAGTGTTTAGTGAGAAGAGTAAAAAATGGAATGAGATTCTATAACACAATACCACTTACATACATTAAAAATACATGCAGTAGGGCTTCCCTGGTGGCGCAGTGTTTGAGAATCTGCCTGCCAATGCAGGGGATGCGGGTTCGAGCCCTGGTCTGGGAAGATCCCACATGCCGTGGAGCAACTCGGCCCGTGAGCCACAATTACTGAGCCTGCGCGTCTGGAGCCTGTGCTCCGCAACAAAAGAGGCCGCGATAGTGAGAGGCCCGCGCACCGCGATGAAGAGTGGCCCCCGCTTGCCACAACTAGAGAAAGCCCTCGCACAGAAACGAAGACCCAACACAGCCATACATACATACATACATACATACATAAAAAAAGAATGTAAGCAGACAAGAATAGCATTAAAAAAAAAAGTAATTAAAAAAAAATACATGCAGTAAATCAGTAAACCTTTTATAGAAACATCGATAAGGAAAGAAGACAAACATCAAATGCAAAAAGGCAGTTGCATATGGGAAGGAAAGGAATGGGAAAGTACAATAGTAGGGAAGATAAAAGGGAAAAAATAAAAGAAGAGAAGGGCTTGGCATGTATCTATAATGATAAATGGGCAATGAACTCAGGACAAGGATAAACGCTACCTACTGTAAGCAAGGCCCATAGGAAAAAACAAGCAATAACAACAAAACAACTTGTATCCCAGACAAGTAAGATGATACAGTTCATTTTTGCAACTCTCTTCATAGTTCTTAGGATATTTCCTTCAATATCATGGGAGGAATTAATCTATGTGCATAATAAAAGTGTACATTTATTTTAATCAAATAGACTCTATGACATGCCTCGGCACTGAGAAAATAAACCATCCACGTCCTCATCTTACCCAACAGGAAACAAACTCCCAGGTACTGGCTTCTCTTCCTGATCACCTTCTGCTAATGATCACTTCACTCAAGCACAGTAATTCCTTTAACAACTTGAGCTACAGCACCACTTTAAAAAAAAATCTCATAAACAACTCTGAGCCTTTAGCATAGATTTTAAGTACATTAGAGACAATATCCTAATTTTATCAGGTATAGTCACCTATAGTGTACAGCCACATATTTCAAAGGAACTAGAAATTATATTTTTATCATTTTGGGTACCTCATGCTTAAGCTCCTACCTGCTAGGAATTACAGAATCCAAATGAAAGTACAATTTCAGAAGGCATGAGGTCACTCGGAGATCAGCTTTGCTGGTGAAATCCAGGTTTCAAGGAGAAGTAATAAACATTGTAGTCTGACTGGTCTAGTAACTCCCATTTGTCCCCTTCCAGCCAGCACAGAATTGAAAAGGATAAATAGTTGTTCACGAATTCCTAATCCCACCTGGGTCTGCAAGACACTGAGAACATCTGCTTGCCTTAGGATGAGCCTGCAATGTTTTCATAAACTTTTATTTAAAATCTACAGACAAAATTGATCTTAGGGAAGTCAATCCTTCCATGGCCCTTGAATCTAGCTAATGAAAGTGTTAGTGGTTTCAGTAGACATTGTAAAATAAATACTCATAAAAATTTGCACAACACACTATTATATGGCCCCATAAAATCCACAAGGCAATTACCCAGTTATGAGCTCCCTGCCCACCTCCCAGGGCACCAAGGTTTGCACAAGTGGAGGTAATGGAGGAACCTAGCAAAGGGGAGGGGCTGCTAAAGCAGCATCAGACGCTGACCCGGGGGGACCAGAGCTCTCTGTCAGCCCTCGACTTCCTTGTCTGTGAAATGGACGGTTGATCTCCAGTCTACACCGCTCATTTCTCTGTGCTTCACATGGAGGAGAATGCTGGTAGGGGAAATGCAAGTGTGGGCTCAATCCCTGTTTCATTTCTTGAGGCTGAGTGATCTCAAGCATATCATCTGATCCAACCGCCCTTCCGCTCACACTCATAGCCGACATTATGTGTTCATGGTGGGCCAAGTGGGGTGCTATTACACTCGGTATCCCGTTCAATCCTCACCCCATGCCTATGAACTGTGCATTATCATTATCCCCATTTTACAGATGAGAAGACGTATTCAAGAGCCTGAACAATCAACCACTGCAACATACAGGCCCATAATAGGGAGAATGCAACCTCCCAAGCAGTAGAGTGCTGGACACTCAGTTATGCTCAGAAAGTGTCAACCCCTTGCTTTTGCCTTTGCCATACATCACTCTCACTGCTCCAGAGAGGAAGGAATAAATATGCCATAATTTTGCAGCCGTGGAGCACAGATGTGGATGGAAAACTGAGAGGCAAAAGCATCAGCTGAATGTTGAACACTATCCAACGTCCATGTGCCCCAGCCTTCCTCACCTATCTCTTTTCCCTCTCTGTCCACCTGCTGCTCCTAGGGGTCCCTTGCAGTAAGATAGTCAGCCCCTGGAATGGTGCCCCGTTCAGGCATTTTCCTCACCAGCATGGACCCCATCACAGAAAAAACTACAAGAATGATCTGACATTGGTTTGGTGTTATGCAAGTTACAAAACACTTGGATAAAGATTGCCTTAAAATTAATAAAAATTACTAAAATGATATTAAGGGAAACAAGACAGCTATTTTGTAGAATGAACCTTGGGTTGCTTTCTTAGGTTGTGCATTTTTGCAGGAATGTCACAGAAGTGACGGTGCGTCCATCTAGCATGTCCTAGAAAGACATACATGGGGTTGATTTGTCCCATTGCTTATGATGTTAAGGTTGATCACTGGGTTAAAGTGGCGTCTGCCGCGTAACTTCACTGTGAAGTTACTTTTTCCTGTATATAATTGAGGGGTGTATTTCGAGACAGTGTAAACATCTCATTTCTCATCATTCTTTCTGTCATTAATTTTGCATCCATTGATGAATCTTATCTGAAACAACTATTACTATAGGATAGATAAAGAGATAAGAGAAGGAGAACACAAGTGTGGGAAAACGTTAGCATTTGGGGAATCTGGGTGAAAGGTTTATGGGTTTATTATTTTTGCAATATTTTATAAATGTGAAATTGTTTCAAGATAATGTTTTTTTTAAAAGGATATTGGTTCACTCACAGAATTGGCAGGAGGGATAAAGAGCCAGACTTAGGACTACCCAGCTAGGAGCAATGTTCAAAATATGTTCAAAATTGCACTGCCAAACAGACCACCCAGGTCCCACTGACGACCCCAAATCCTTGTGCTGCCACACACACCCGCCAGCACTGAGCTGGACAAGGCCACCAGCCCTGCAGCCACCAGAGCAGCTTCCTCGACGTCTCCGCTTCCCGCCACCTGTATGCAACAAAGCTGGGTGGACGTGGGTGAGCAGGGGAGCCTGGGTCTCCACCCGGCTGCAGGGGAAGCTGGTGGTGATGACTGGCCATTTCCAGCTTCTCTTCTTCAACATAAGCAAGAGGGTTTGGTTTATGGAGTGGCCAAATAGAACGAAAAAGTCCATCATGTGCCAGAAAGCAGCCATGCGATCTAACATCACTTGAATTCTCTCTGTTGCTTGGTAATCAATCCTTTTATTCTTCTCCTATCACATTCAGTTCTGTAGTTATTTCTGATTATTTTCAACTTTCTGGAAACCATCCTCCTTCCCACCATTGACCCCTCGCTCTCAGGACATGTCCTCACTTCCTTCTTTAGAGAGATAAGAGGATTCCTGCTTTGAGAGTTCTGACCGGTCCTGTGGGCATAAGGTCAGGCTGATGTGGGTTCAGATCCCAACCCCATTACCTACTGCCTGGGGACACTGGGCAAGTTACTTTCTCTGAGTCTCAGCTTCCTTGCCTGTAAAATGAGGCTAGTGATATTGACCTTGCAGGGTGTTGTCTGGGAATACATGTGAAGCGCAAGTGGAGTGCCTGGCAGGTACCCTTATTTCCCCTCCCTTCCCTTGGCCTCTTATAAAGGACACCGTGGTGTGTTGCCCACACTGGGACTGAAGGACTCCATTCCCCACTGAGGGAAGTGTTGCTGAAGCTGCCTTCCTCGCTGGGAGCTCTCCCTGACTGAAGTGAGCTGCCTCACCCCGAGTCACACCACCTCCGGGGGCAGCCTGCACCCAGTGACAGGCCAATGCAAAGGTATGAAGGTCCAGTCCCCTTGTCCCAGTGCAGGACAATTCTGAAGGGCCATCCCAGCTCCGGAGCTCCCCGTGGGGTTGGCTGAGGCTCTTGTTATGACTGCATCACAGCCTAGCTCCTCCCTCTGCCCAGTCCTGACCCCTCCCCTCTTGCTTGTCTACCCTGATCCTGAGAGCTCGTCCTCATACACTCCCTGCATGCCAATCTCTGTCTGAGAGTCAGCTTCCTGATCAACTCGACCCATGACAGCTATCGTCTAGGTCGTCTAGGTCTTGCCTTCAAGCCTAGCCTCTTCAACCGCATACCACGTGGGACCTGGCCCCATTAGTCTGGTCCCATCTCCTACCATCTCAAAACCATCTCTCCCACATATGGGATGTTATCTTCAGCTACAGTTGAGTGTTAACCATGCCTTTCCATCTCCCATCCCTAACCTTATTGATGAGATCTTCTCTGTCCTTCAAGGCCCATTTCAGATGCTGCCCCTTCTAGAGAGCCTTCCTTGATTTTCCCTTGGAAGTATCTACTCCCTCCTCTGGGCTCTTTCACTATTTGGTCTCCCTCTCCTCATCTGGCCCTGTGCCTGAGTTGGTGGGCCAGTCAATTCCCAGTTCACCCTCAGATCCATCTTTGCCAATCCCCCCCCTCTTCCCCATTGCTTTGTGCCTCAGAAGCCCAACCCTGCAAACTATTAATATATCTCCCAGGTACATGTGCCAATTGGCTTCTGCCAGTGGGAGGCATGGGCAAGAACATGAAAGACAGGAGAAGGGGAGAATCCAGGGAATTTCTTCCCCTTCTCTCTGCTTCAGGGAGTGGCAACGCTAGCAAGATGGCCTCAGCTCCCACTGGGCGGCCCAAGCTCCTGGTCTCCATCACTCCATCCCCTCCCTTTGCCTCATCAGCCTGGGGGTGGTGATGGTTTCTTTTATTAATCTCTAGGTTGCCTCACCATCCCATTTTCAGTTTTTCCAACCCTGCTGTAGCTATTTTCCCATAGTAAACTCCCTCAATTGAACTTTCTGGTCTGGGTTCTGTTTTCCTGGGTGATACAGATGAAATTTCTGTGTTGCCTTACCCTCTCTCAGAAGACTGGGAAGACTTCCTGAGCAGAATGAGTCAAGGCCCCGGGGTCAGCACAACCAGAAGTGGCTCTTCTTATTGGTAACAAGCCAGTTGACAAACAAGGATCAGATGTGTGAGTCTTTAAAACAATCCCACAATTAACCAATGTTGCCTCACCCTCTCACTCTCCAGTATTGTTTGGAAGAACCCAGGAATCCTTTGCCACTTTGTAAAGAATCAACTTTCCCTAGCTTAGCTAAACTTCTCAATGACTGGGAAAATCTACCCTCCCCACCATCTCCTGACATGAGGCTTAGAAACTTTTACTGCTGAAACAAAATGTGTTTTACCCCGGCTGATGTCTCAAAGAATTATCTCCAGATCTTGCTTATGGTTTTGAAGATAAACACTAATAGTAAATCTGTTTGTAAATATTTTGAACAGCTGCTAAGTCTTTAATTATTTTTTGCATTAAAAATTGACAACAATTGATATTACCCACTGATGAGCTACAAACATTGTGTGTGTACCTAGGTGTACATTCCTTCTAATAGCAATTATTGCTCCACGAGGACTGGGGAAATTGCTCTGAGGTTTAAATGCGTATTTGCAGCTATACCCAGGGGACTGTGGATAGTAATGCCTACTGTATCATCCACCTTATTTAAAATTTGCAGTAGGAAACACAATTCAATCTAGCACATTTCTAAAGGCCAATGGGAAATAGATTGGGCAGCAGAGCCAGGAAATGCAAATCCAATGCTAAACTCCATCCCAAACCCATCTGCCTGCGTTTTATTTCCTTTTTTTCTTCCCCAAGCCCAGTGGTGCTGACTCAGTATTGCATTAAACACAAATGCATGGGTTTGGACCTGACCAGCCGTTAAGCAATGTATGTCCACAAAGGCAGCACCCATGGATTAGCAATCTACTGCAAGGTGCCAGGCGCGCTTGAGGAGAAATTAAACCAGGCTTTCAGAGGTAGACCGGGGGTGGGGTTGGAGTGAGGGGGTTGGTGGCAGGCACAGGCCACTTTTGAAAGGTCCTAGTTGATCAAAAAGAAATGTAAATGCCAAAACAGAGTTGTAAATATGTGGTATATTTTAAAGGCTTACGTTTAACAAGTTGACTGCTTTAACTGTGTCAACAAAAAAAAAAAGAAATGAAGAAGAAGAGAAAGAAAAAGAAACACACACACACACATACATGAGAGGGCAATACTTGTGACATTAGCCTCATTTGGAAATAACATTGAAAGTCTACATTTGAGACCTTCTGCAAATGTGAGCCTGAAGGCCTCCTGCCCCTGTTTTCACACTGCAAAGGCACCAGTAAACACAGCCCAGGTTCAACACTCCAGTCACCCCTGGCCCAGTTTATACAAGATAGTCTCATGGGGGAGCCTCACTAGGAGAAGGTGGGCTCCTGGCTCCTTATCCTGATTTTCCACCTTCGACTGGGAGAACCGACGCTGTTCAGCCCAAAAGGCAGGTGCTCTCCCCTCAGAAGCTGCCTGTGTCCTTGGACAAGGGCAGCCTCCTGCCGTCAGAACAGAACTCCTCCTGGGGCCCTCGGAGGATGCAGGATGTGTGCTCAGTTCTCGGGAAGAACTGGGGGGGGGAGGGAAGGCTCGGAGATGATTCCTCCCGGGGAATCTCTCAAGGCAGCAACTGCCCTCTTTTATCCCTTCCCACCTCTTTAATCTTGCTTGCAGGAACCACGTGATGTGTGCCTCCAGCCCCACCTGGGGAGGTATGCAAGGTGCCCCTGCGACACACGCGCTCTCTCTCATCCATATGAGAGACCCCAAAGTCTCACCTTCATTAAGGGCCATGACAAGCCCTACCCTGCCAGTCCCCTGCCCCTAACATTGCAAGGGGGAGGCGCAGCACCTCGAGCATGGAAGTCAGAGGAACCTCCAGCAACAGTAACCTAGCAACAGTGTCTCAGGATTTGAATGTAATTATACCCGGAGCGTGATAAATACTCGGAAGGGCTCCTTATGTGCAGATCATACTAAACAAGTCTTTGAAATTACCCTCATCAAATATTGATAGATGAAAAGTTTCTTTGAAAACGAAAAAAACCTGTAGTGCATGGACAACCTTTCCCAGTGCCCTGGGCAGTGGGAGCACACCAGTCAGGAGAGCTCAGGAAGCCCCAAGACCCCTTTCACAGGTGATGTGGCAGGTCTGGGAGAGAAGTTTGAGCCAGGGACAACAGTGTTCTTTTTTTTTTTTTAATAAATTTACTTATTTTATTTATTTATTTTTGGCTGCGTTGGGTCTTCACTGCTGCGCCAGGGCTTTCTCTAGTTGCGGCGAGTGGGGGCTACTCTTTGTTGCAGTGCATGGGCTTCTCATTGCGGTGGCTTCTCATTGTAGAGCACGGGCTCTAGGTGCGCGGCTTCAGTAATTGCGGCACGCGGGCTCAGTAGTTATGGCTCACAGGCTTAGTTAGTCCGTGGCATGTGGGATCTTCCCGGACCAGGGATCAAACCCGTGTCCCCTGCATTGTCAGGCGGATTCTCAACCACTGCGCCACCAGGGAAGCCCGACAACAGTGTTCTTGCAAATGAGGTGTGGTGTCTTGGTGCCGAGGGCAGCAGTCTGGTCTTTAGGTCAGGAGAACTGAGGCTGGAGTTCCCACTCTACTCTCAAAACTGAGGTTTTCTTATTTAGAGTGAGTGTGTTGACCAAGAAAGGGGACCTGAAGGATGGACCTCAGCCCAGATGTGCCGAGGGGGTGGTGCTGGGAAGAGAAGTCCAGGAAGAGGGATCAGCATAGGATAGGTTCCAAGGCATTTGCATCCTCAGCTCCATGTTGACGTTGACTGACCCAAGAGGCTGGGTACAGAGTGTGCCAGCCACTGCTGAAGATCTGAGTGGTCCCAGCGTGAAGGGCCTCATAAGCTTCCCTGAGGAGCCATGGCTTTATTCCAAGCGGAAACAGAAATCCATGCAGGTGGGGACGTGTGAGGTATGTGGTGGGGTGGGGACGGCTCAGTCCCATGTGCGTGGCGGGAAGTGGTCTCTAACTGCACCGGAGAGCAAGGCCTGTCCAAAGGCTGTTGGCAATCATCCCTGTCAGAGGTGGGGGGACCTAGAGCAATGGTCAGGAGCCGCACTGTGGCATAGAGCTGACCTTGAGGTGTCTTCATTCATGAGCTTTGCCAAGATCCCCAGGACAGAGCCCAGGGATGCTCCACTTCATGTGCTGCATCAGGGGACCCCAAGCACATAGAGTGACAGGATCCAGGAATCAGAGCATGACTGACAAAAAGGAGTCTGGAGTGAGAAAGTCTGCAGGAGAGAGAGAGGCGAGAAGAGCCGGGGATTTCATGGTGGGAGAGGATGTCGGGTCTCTCCTGGCATTGGGTTATTAGCGGTGCCGAGCTGGACACGCTTTTCAGCTCTGAGCAGCGGGCGACTAAGATCTGAGGGCAGGAACAAGAGAGAAATGTCCTTCATAGAAACTCAGCCTGTCTTTATTATCTAGGAGGCTGTGCCCAGCCTGACCACTCACCTCCTGTGTGACCCACGCTGATCCCTTTCCCTCGGGGCCAAGTGCGCAGCGATGGTCCCTCCGGCTCAGCCTTGCGGGAACCCTGTGATTCCATGACCGGGCTGTCAGCCTAGGCCTGGGACACACAGCGAGCCCCCACGCCTCCGGGCCTGCTTCCCCTTGCTTCATCCCCGAAAGCCCTCATCACAGGGGACAGCCCCCTTCTCTGATGTCTGTCTCTGAGCCTGATGTGCATATGTCTCCTGCCAGTTAGAGGAAATCCTTCTCTGTTAGATGCAAAATCTTTAAAGGACCTCAGATCTTGTTGGCAAGCTCTCTTTTCTGGGCCGGGCTCCCTTGACAGCACTGCTGGTGTCTCCCAGCAAGCAAGGGTGAGGAGGCGGGGTTGCGGGAGGATGAAAGGCCCCCCTTTCCTGCTGTGGGATTCAAGGCTGGATCAGGGCCCAATTACACCGCTTCATTCATCCAGTTCAGTGTTCTTCCCAAACAATGATGTATCTGACAGATCTGCTCTGGGTAATAATGGCCGGGTGGCCCCTGCTTTAAGGAAATTCTATTTACAGAAATCCCCCTGAACAAACTAACTTAAGGAAGGCAGGGCTGTTTGATTATCATAAGAATCTGCCCAGGGATCCCTGTAAACCCCAGCAGCCCCAGGGAATCACCAAGTCCATTTGGAGAGCACTGCAACACGGGCTGAAAGAGTAAAGAATAGAAAAATAGAAGTACCAAATTTAGGGCCATTTCCTGTTAAACTCAGTGAGAATAAAATAGAATAGTAGGAGGAGACATTAGCATCAGAGCAAAATTTTCCCTCGGTCCCCTGTCAGCAGGAGGAGGATTGGAGAAAGTATCTGACACGTTACTTGGACTGAGTCTCCTGACTTTGGAAAACACCTCTATTGTGTGCGTGTGTGTGTTTTCTGGTGCAAGAAAGGAATTACTATGTATATTTACTATCTATTGCCAAATTGTTCTCACCAACAATTTGTGATGGTTCCCATTTCTTCACATCTGCATGATGTTGATGGGTTGAATCGTGGTCTCCAAAAAGATATATCCACATCCTAATTCCTGGAACCTGTGCCTGTCACTTTATTTGGGAAAAGTGTGTCATTAAGTTAAAGACTTTGAGATGAGATCATCTTGGATAATCCGGATGAGCCCTAGAGTCAGGCAGAGGGAAATTAGACGTAAGAAAAGACAAAGACACACAGAGGAGAAGCTGATGTGAAGGCAGAAGCAGAGACTGTCGTGATGCGGCTACGAGCCAAGGGACACTGAGGATTGCTGGCAGCCACCGGAAACTAAAAGAGAGGCATGGAGTAGACTCTCCCCCAGGGTGCCCAGAGGGATCCTGGCCCGGCTGAAACATTGATTTTGGACTTCCAGACTCCAGAACTGTGAGAAAATAAATTTTTTTTTAAGTCACAAATTTTGTGATAATTTGTTATGGCAGCAATAAGAAACTAATGCATTGGTAAATATGATTCTTTTTTCCTATTTTAAAAATTCCCTTTAGTAGATAAGTGATTTAAAGCAAAAGTAGTATCAATGAACTGTAGGGTTATAATATACGCAGGAGTAAAATGTATAACATTAGCACAAAGAACAAGAGAGGGGGAGTGAAGGATTACTGTTGTAAGGTTATTATGCTATACTTGAAGTCATATAGTATTACTTGAAGAGGGACTGTGGTAAGTTAAAGATATATACTATAAACCCAAAAGCATCCACTTACAAAAAGGAGCAGGAAAGAAAAAGAAAGCCAACAAATAATATGGAATTATACAAACTACTTAACATCTATAATTTATAATTATTATAATAAAATATAAAATTATTCAATATTGCTAGCTATTCTCCTTCCTAAAATATAGCTTTTTAGAGTTTACTTTATTTAACTCTGCCATATTGTTTTCTATAGTGATTCATTTTTTAAGTTTATGTGCGTAGCTTACTATTTTCTGTGTTCCCCATTGTTTCTCCTATCCCATGCCTTCCTTCTTGGCCTACTTTCCTTCTCTATTTAAAGTGTCCCTCTTAAGATTTTTGTGTGTTTATTTGCCTATTTTTCGCTAGTAGAGAAATGTGATAGGCAAACTGTCTTCATTTTTTCATGTCTCAAAACGTCTTCATTTTGCCTTTTCTCTTGAGTGAAAGTTTGCCTTGGTATACAATAAAAGTTTGCCACTTCAGTACTGTAAGTATATAATTTCATTCCAGCATCTCTTTCTGCTGAGAAGAAATCAGTTGTCAATCTGATTGCTGTCTACTCTTGCTCTCTCTTTTCTCTCTGTTGACTTCTGAGGTTGTCTCCTACTCTGCGTGTTCCACAGTTGCCTCAGACTGGACTCTACTTTGAAGCACTCTATTGGTTAGCTCTTATGACTCATGTCTTTCTTTGAGTCTGAAGATGTCTTAGCTCTTTTCAATGATTGTTTCTCTGCTATGACTTCTATTTTCTCTTGAAATCCCTACGAAATGTTTGTTGGATAATATTAACCTATTCTCTATGTCTTTTAAATACACTTTTCTTATTACATATTTCTTTTCCCTCTGTTCTGGATTTGAATACATTCCTCAGTGCCATTTCCAATTCAATTCATGTCTCTTCAAATACATCCAGTTTAGCATTTATCTCATCCATTGAATTTTTATTTCAGTGATGATAGTTTTTTTTTTTTTTTTCCTAATGTTTGTATTTGATTTTTACAGTATACATCTGTTCTTGTTTCACTTTACTGGATTTGTTTCATAATTTCTTATTTCTAATGTAATTATTTTTAAAATTATCTCACTTTTTTCCTTTTTTGAAGTATAGTTGATATACAATATTATATTAGTTTCAGGTGTACACTATAGAGACTCCACATTTATATACATTATGAATTGATCACCACAATAAGTCTAGTAACCATCTGTCACCATACAACATTATTACAATATTATTGACTATTTTCCCTATGCTGTACATTACATACTCATTACTTTTATTTTATAACTAGAAGTTTGTATTAATGTCCTTTGCCTATTTTTCCCAACCCCCCACTTCCCCCCTTGCAACCACCAGTTTGTTCTCTGTATCTACGAGTCTGTTTCTGTTTTGTTTTGTTTGTTCATTTGTTTTGATTTTTAGACTCCACATGTAAGTGAAATCGTAAGGTACCTGTCTTTCTCTGTCTGACTTATTTCTCTTAGCATAATACCCTTTAAGTCCATCCATGTTGTCACAAATGGCAAGAATTCTTTTTTATGACAGAGTAATTTTGCATTGTGTATATATATATATATATACCACATCTTCTTTATCCATTCGTCTATTAATGGGCACTTCCATATCTAGGCTACTGTAAATAATGCTGCCATGAACTAGGGATGCATACACCTTTTAAATTATTATTTTCATGTTCGTCAGATAAATGCCCAGAAGTGGCACTGTTGGATCATATGGCAGTTCTATTTTTCATTTTCCATAGTGGTTGCACCAATTTACAGTCCCACGAACAGTGCATGAGGGTTCCCTTTTCTCCACATCCATCATCAAAACTTGCTTTTTACTCTCATTTTGATAATAGTCATTCTGAAGGCATGAGGTGATATCTCATTGTGGTTTTGGTTTATATTTCCCTGATGATTAGTGATTTGGACCACCTTTTCCTGTGTC
Source organism: Balaenoptera physalus (assembly GCF_965194825.1). NCBI lineage: Eukaryota > Metazoa > Chordata > Mammalia > Artiodactyla > Balaenopteridae > Balaenoptera > Balaenoptera physalus. The sequence continues at coordinate 18,480,970 of NC_138891.1, forward strand.
TGTTGGCCATCTGCTTGTCTTCCTTGGAAAAATGTCTATTCAGGTCCTCTGCCAATTTGTTAGCTGGGTTGTTTGGGGTTTTTTTAATATTAAATTGTATGAGCTCTTTATATATATATAAATATATATATATATAGGATATTAACCCCTTATTGGGATATACAATATGTAAATATCTTCTCCCATTTGGTAAGTTGCCTTTTCATTTTGTTGATGGTTTCCTTCACTGTGCAAAAGCTTTTTTAGTTTGATGTAGTCCTGTTTGTTTATTTTTGCTATTGTTTCCCTTGCCTTTGCAGTCAGATTCACAAAAACTTCTCTAAGACTGATGTCAGTGAGGTTACTGCCTATGTTTTCTTCTAGGAATTTTATGGTCTCAGGTCTTACATTCAAGTCTTTAATCTATTTTGAGTTAATTTTTGTATATGGCATAAGGTAATGGGCTAATTTCATTCTTTTGCATGTGGCTGTCCAGTTTTCCTAACACAATTTATTGAAGAGATTATCCTCTCTCTATTGCATGTTCTTTGCTTCTTTGCCATAAATTAATTGTCCATATATGTGTGGATTTATTTCCAAGCTCTCACTTCTGTTTCATTGATCTGTGTGTGTGTGTGTGTGTGTGTGTGTGTGTGGCAGTACTATATAGTTTTAATTACTATAGGTTAGTAGTATAATTTTAAATCATGGAGTATGATGCCTCCAGTTTGTTTTCTTTCTTAAGATTGCCTTAACTGTTTGAGGTCTTTTGTGGTTCCATACAAATTTTAGAATTATTTGTTCCAGTTCTGTGTAACATGCCATTCGTACTTTGATAGGGATTGCATTGAATGCATAGATTGTTTGGGGTAGTATGCACATTTTAATAATATTAATTCTTCAGTTCATTAGTAATGTATATCTTTCCATTTATTTGTGTCATTTGATTTCTTCCATCAATGTCTTATAGTTTTCAGAGTACAAGTCTGTCACTTCATTAGTTAAATTTATTCCTGGGTATTTTTTTGACGAAATTATAAATGGGACTGTTTTCTTAATTTCTCGGTCTGATAGTTCACTTTTAGTGTATAGAAACTCAACAGATTTCTGTATACTTATTTTGTATCCTGCAACTTTACTGGATTCATTTATTAGTTCTAACAGTTTTTTTGTGGAATCTTTAGAGTCTTCTGTATATAGGATCATGTCATCTGCAAATAGGGAGAGCTTACTTCTTCCTTTCCAATTTGGATGATTTTAATCTCTTTTACTTATTTGATTGCTGAGGCTGGACTTTCAAACTATGTTCAATAAAAGTGGCAACACTGGGAATCCTTATCCTATTCCTGACCTTAGAGGAAAATCTTTCAGCTTTTCCCCTTGAGTGTGATGTTAGCTCTGGGTTTGTCATATATCACCTTTATTACGTTGAGGTATATTTCCTCTATGCTGACATTGTTGAGAGTTTTTAAAGGATGTTTAATTTGTCAAATGCTTTTTCTGCATCTATTGAGATGATTATATGATTTTTATCCTTCAATTTGTTAATGTGGTGTAAACTGTTTATTGATTTGTGGATATTAAACCATCCCTACATCCTTGGGATAAAGCCCACTTAATCATGGTGTATGATCTTTTTATTGTACTATTGAATTCATTTGTTAATATTTTGTTGAGGATTTTTGTATCTATTCTCATCAGGGATATTGGCCTATAATTTTTTGGTAGTGTCTTTATCTGCTTTTGATATCAGGGTAATGCTGGACTCACAGAATGAGTTTGGAAGCATTGCTTCCTCTTTGATTTCTGGAGTAATTTGAGAAGGATAGGCATTAACTCTTCTTTAAATGTTTGGTGGAATTCAACTGTGAAGTTTTCTGGTCCTGGACTTTTGTTTGTTGGGAGTTTTTAAAATTACTGATCCAATTTCATTACTCTGGTCCATTCAGATTTTCTATTTCTTCCTGATTCAGTCTTGAAAGATTATATGTTTCTAGGAATTTATCCATTTCTTGTAGGCTGTCCAGTATTGGCATATAATTGCTCATAGTAATCTCTTATAATCTTATGATCCTTACTATTTCTGTGGCATTGGTTGTAACTTCTCTTTCATTTCTGAGTTTATTTCTTTCCTCTCTCTCTCTCACTTCTCAATTAGTCTGGCTAAAGGTATATCAATTTTGTTTATCTTTTCAAAGAACCAGTTCTTACTTTCATTGATCTTTTCTATTGTTTTTTAGTCTCTATTTCATTTATTTCCACTCTGATCTTTATTATTTCCTTTCTTCTACTAGCTTTGGGCTTTCTTTATGCTTTTTTCCCTAGTTCCTTTAGGTGTGAGGTTAGATTGTTAATTTGAGATTTTTCTTGTTTCCTGAGGTAGGCCTGTATCCCTATAAACCTCCTTCTTAGAACAGCTTTTGCTGTGTCCCATAGATTTTGGATCATTGTGTTTCCATTTTCATTATCTCAAGGTATATTTTGATTTCTTCATTGATTTCTTCATTGACCCATTGGTGTTTAGTAACATATTGCCTCCATGTATTTGTGCTTTTCGTGGTTTTCTTCTCATAATTGATTTCTGGTTTCATACTGTTGTGGTCAGAAAAGATGCTTGATGTGATTTCAGTCTTCTTAATTGTAATGAGACTTGCTATGTGGCCTAACATGTGATCTATCCTGGAGAACATTCTATGTGCACCTGAAAGGAATGTGTACTCTGCTGTTTTGGGGTGGAATGTTCTGTATGTGTCTATTGAGTTTATCTGATATAATGTGTCAAGTTCAATGTTTCCTTATTGATTTTCTGTCTAGATGATCTATTCATTGAGGTAAGATGGGTGTTGAAGTCCCCTACTATCATTGTATTACTCTCAATTTCTCCCTTTATGTCTGTTAATATTTGCTTTATGTATTTAGGTGCTCCTGTGTTGGGTGCATAGATATTTACAAGCATTATATCCTCTTGTTTGGGCTGATCCCTTTACCATTATGTAATGCCCTCATCATTCATTAGTCTTTGTTTTAAAGTCTATTTTGTCTGATATGAGTATTGCTATTCCAGCTTTCTTTTCACTTCCATTTGCATGGAATACCTTTTTTTCATCCCTTCTCCTTCAGTCTGTGTGTGTCTTTAGATCTGAAGTGAGTCTCTTGTAGGCAGCATATATATTGCTCTTTTTTTTTTAAATCCATTCAGCCATTCTATGTGTTTTGATTGGAACATTTAGTCTACTTACATTTAAAGTAATTATAGGTATATGCCTATTGCCATTCCTATTGCCATTTTTTTAATTGTTTTGTGGTTGTTTTTGTAGTTCTATTTTGTTCCCTTAAACTATTTTCATTTTTTGTTTTTTCTTTTCTCTTTTTGCATTCTGATTGGGTGATTTCAACTACCCTGTCTTCTAGATCACTGATCTGTTCTTCTGCATCTTCTAATCTGCTATTGATTCCCTCTGATGCATTTTTCCTTTCAGTTATTGTATTCTTCAACTCTAATTGGTTCTTTTTAATATTTTCTATCTCTTTGTTTTATTTTATTTTTTATTGAAGCATAGTTGATTTACAATGTTGTGTTAGCTTCTGCTGTACAGCAAAGTGATTCAGTTATATATATATATATATACACATTCTTTTTTCTATCTTGTTGAACTTGTTGAAGTTCTCACTGAGTTCACCCATTCTTTTCCCAAGTTTGGTGAGCAAATGTATGAGTATTACTTTGAACTCTTTATCTGGTAACTTGCTTATCCCAATTTTGTTTTGTTCTTTTTCTGAGGTTTTGTCTTGTTCTTTTGTTTGGAAAGTATTCCTTTGTCTCTTCATTTTGCCCAACTCTGTGTTTTTTTCTATGCATTAGGTATATCACCTACATCCCTCAGTCTTGATAGAGTGGACTTATGTAGAAAGTGTCTTGTGGGGCCCAGTGGCACATTTCCCTCCCTTGGTCACCTGTGCCAGGTGCTCCAGGGATATACCCTATGAGGCTGTGTGCACCCTTCCATGGTAGTTGGGCTGTGATTGCTATGGACATGCTGGTGGGAGGGGATGGCCCCCAGACCAGCTGGCTGCATGGGTTGCCTGTGACTGCTGCAGATGCCCTGGTGGGCATGACTGGCCCTCAGCCCAGAGGGTTGAGAGGTCTTACTGTGACTGTTGCAAGCATGCTGGCCTCCCAGAGCAGGAGCCACCTTGGAGGGTTGCCAGTGCTGGCTGGGGCTTCCTGCTGGATGTGGTGGTGTAGGAGCCACTTTGGAGGGTCCAGCCTGGGTGAACAGGTCGAGCAAGGTTGGTCCTCAGGGGAATTCCAGGTCAGGGTACATGGTGTTAGGTAGGTTGATGGAGAGACACAGAAATGTTGCCCTCCAGTGCTGGGCCATCTAGGTAGAAGGAGAGGAAAAAAAAAAAGGTACCCTGCAGCACTTCTGCCCCTGAAGAAAGTTACACCAGATCCCTGCCCTCCACCATATACCTTAAAATTAACCAATAAATTTCCTTCTCATATGACCCAAGTACTTTTCTAAGTGCTGTCTCTGTGTTGAAATTCTGAGTAAGTTGGTTTATGTGTGAACCCTTCAAGAAAAGAGCCTCAATTTCCCACAGCCCTCCTGCTCTCCTGGACTCATTGGTTTTCAAAGCCAGACATTATGGGGGCTCATCTTCCCAGTGCAGACCCACGGGCTGAGAAACCCAGGGTGGGGCTTGGACCCCTGGCTCCTCCATGGTTTTGATATCCCTCCTGCTTGTGGATCACTGAACCAGGGGTGTGCATTCTGACTAGACTATGTTTCTGCCCCTCCTATCTGTCTTGATGTGGCCTTTTCTTTATATTCTTAGTTGTAGAAAATCTGTTCTGCTCATGTTCAGGTCATTCTCAGAGATAGTTGTTCTATATGTAGTTGTAATTTTGGTGTGTCTGTGGGAGGAGGTGAACTAAGGATCTTCCTACTCCACCATCTTTCTAATTATCTCAGATTTTTAAGCCTACTTTTCAAATTACTTTTTCAGATCTTAAAGGCATTTCACCTGGAGTAAATATCTGTTCTTATAGATATTTTTTGGCAATCATTATTAGCTTTAGATTTCTTCAAGTGGTTTAGAATTTTGGATTTTAGACTTACTCTAAGAGGGCAGCTTTTGGTTGTTATATATTTCTTTCCTCTCTCTCTTTTCTCTGTGCTCACTCACTCTGTACAGCAGTTTTATGGCTGCCTCCATGCAGTACTCCCATTAGGGGAACTCCAATATAGAAGCTCCGGTCCTATACTGGAAGCTCAGAGTCCCTGCCCCAGAATGATGTTGCAGATAAACAAGATCTAATCATAAGGGTGATGGGTGACTTAGCCCTTTTCTGGCTGAGTCTGTGTTTGAGCCCTCACCCTCAAGTTCATAAGCTGCTGAGGCCACCACTCTAGGCAATGGATACTTGGCAGCTTTTTCTTCAGGACTTTTCATGAGCTAAGATGTTCTTCCCCAGGTGCTAACATCACACAGTTAGGTTTTTTCTGACCTCTCGTCTTACATGGGGTACCAATAGATAATGGAACTAACTTACTCCTGGCTGCAATAGTTGATCGCTGCACTTTCTGAAAGACCCAGAGATGAGCGAGCATGTGCCTTGAGCTTTCACTGCCTTTCTGTTTTATTTGAGACCCACAGAGATGATAGTTATCTTCTGTTTGAGCCTTTTTATCCAGTCATAGTTCATCTATCATTGTTATTCATTTACAACATTGAGGATATCAAATCAAAATGTGAATTTGGTGATAGTCTTGACAGAAGACCCAGATGTGGCTCCTAATCCACTAATGTACAACTTGTCATCTGGCCTTTTGAAACTTAGGAATAATTCTTAGACCTGCAACCTTACATCACTTGGACCCAAGGATCCGAAACCACAAGATTTAGAACCACTGGCATAAGTAATGCAATTTGTGGAGTTTGAATGACCCTTTCCAAAATATCTTCAGCACAGCCTGGCAAAAATGCATCAATTTTAGTGTATATCAAACACACAGTTAAACTGCTGACTGTGTGGAATGTAGAAAGATCTTACTTGAGACCCTGAAACTATTAACCCATTAGCATCTAACAGGAGAGTTTCCTTTGTCTCATGGGCTTCCAATACTGGACTAATAGCAACGTCCCACGGAATGAGACAAGATAGCTGAATCAGGGAAGCTGAGGGCAGAATCCATGAATAATCAGTACAGATTCATTGTGACAGACTACAACCCATCTGAGTCCTCCAGAAATGGGGAACAACCAAAGGTCAGGGTTGTGGTGTATGTGCTGGGCATGTCAGGGACATGCCCAGAACATGGTCAGTTTGTATCTTAGTGCACGTGCTCTCCCACTATGTACATGATGATTCCAATGCTTATCCATCATTGACATCAAATAAAGGTGATCTATTTCTCCTTTTCCAAAAGATTAAGTTAATGGGGGCCCATTTCTTTAAGTTTAAATTCTTCTCCCATAATATTTCCTTAACCTTCAGGCATGCTATACCTTTCAGCCACCAATCACCAGAAGCTAAGATAGCCAGTTGTCATCCAAAGTCAATAGCTTTATGCCTCCTGCCAGCCTCATCTCTACATTAAATTTGATCATTGAACTTTTGTTTATAACTTTTATTCTGCCTGAATGTGATTTCTAAAAATGTCTTATGTATTTTTGGTAAAGACAAGACCCACTTTAATATAGCCTAGTTCTGTATTTCCTAAATAAGTTTTCACAGAATGTTAATTCCATTGGCTATTAATTGGAATTACCTAGAAAAAGAAAGTTTTGCTTTTTTAAACATAGGAGAGGGGGAACTGAATTAAACAAAGTTAAACATTTTTACTTTTTATGTTTACATTAGGAATTATCTAATCCTTTAACAGTCTCATGTGCAGTATGATTCCTTAGGGCGAGGATCAGGTGTCTGATTTTTCTTGGCACATCTGATCATGGAAATTTCTCTTTCAGAGCACCTTCAGGAGCTTCTATTCTGTTGAATCCTCTGTGGGAAATGCCAATAAAGTCCAACCAAAGGGATCTAATGTTGCATGGTCTTATTAAGGAGAACAATATTTCATGGTATTCTGCAGAGGGTAAAGTACTTACTTTCAGGTGCTCCACAATTTTGAGAACCAGCCATTATTTTTTAAATCAGTCTGGTGGCAGTGCAGAGTGTAGACTGCAGCAGAGCTGCCTGACAGGGTTTCAGGAAGGGAAACTGAAGTAGAGAAACTGAAGTAGATAAATTATGCAGCCTGAATTTTGAAAGGACATTTGGGCTTGAGAAGGGAGCACGGGCTCAGTGTAGATCTGAAAGAACTTGTGTCTCATGGGATGTGAGCAGTGATGGAGAGGGGCACCAAGAATTTTATCATTTATTCATACTACAAGTATTTACCGAGCACTTGTCACGTGCCAGGCACTGTTGTTCCAGGTACTGTGGATACAGCAGTGAACAAGAGATAAAATCCCTGGCCTCTTGGGATTTGTATCTTTCCCATGCTTTAGGGGGACTGGGTGGGGTGCTGTGCATGGAGAAAGGGAATACCTCACTTCAAGGAGAAGTAGCCTTGATGGGCATGGTGGGGAATCTGACGCTCTGGAGGGTGCTGGGCATCCAATGTCCAGGCGGAGATGCTGGTGGGGATGTACGAAATGCAATTGGATGTAGAATTCACACGTGTAGGTGGGTACTGAAAGCCTGAGAACATTTACGGTTCCCAAGAGGGAGTCAGTGGAGTGAAAAGGGAAGAGTTACAGAGCCCCTGTTTTTAACAAGAGGAGTGGAGAAGGGGCCAGAAGCACAAAGAATTTTTTCAATAAATATTTGGCGAATGTAAATAAATGAGACCCAGACTGAGAGAGAGAACCAGAAGAGAGTAGTGCTGGGAAGACAACAAAGGAAAGAGTGTCAAAAAGGAAGCTGAGGTCAGTCAAATGCAGCAGCCTTAAATCTGGCCAAGGGCCAAAGCAAAAAACAAAATAAGGGTGTGTCTTTCTTCTTCTGCTTTAACTACTGGCTTCCCTTCTGCTCCTCCTGGGGGGCCTCTGGAATTCCCAGCTTATTATAAACTTATTTTCCCATAGCCTCAGTCTCTTCACATTCATTGCATGCATTTTCTGTCTCATCTGAAATCTGTGTCTCTGCCTTCACCTCCAGCTTCTTACAAAAATACAGCTTCCCAGGAGTTTTCTCAAGGGGAGGCAGCTCATCCTCACACATCCTAACTAAACCTCTTGGGGTCCAGAGCTGATCTTTGGCATGGATTTCTTACCTCTTCTTACTTTAAAACCACCATGGAAAGTGGTGGACAGCTGGGCCACAGTTACTCCATTTCCATTTTGCAAAACCCCTACTCCACCTTTCCTATTACTGCTGTCCACTGGCCCAAAGGTCATTAAAATACAGGCACCTGACTTCCATTTTGTATTTCTATTTCAAGCCCACCATCACCCTGGTGATTTCAATGTTTCTATTAATGAAACATCTGGCATCAGTATCAAAGTCCCTTCTTCTTGATCATAACGTCTTTCACACTCTACTTCTGTAGCCGATCTTGTGGCCTCACCCTGGATTTTGTGATTACTGAGAACTCTCCCATTTGTGGTCTTCTAAATTCCCAGCCCCGAATTCACAGCTTCTTTCCCCCTCATTTTCTTGACTTCCCCACAGGAAGCTCCCCAGGGCAGTGGGCTGAGGTCCAGTACACCCTGCTTGGACTCTGGTCCCTTTCCTTGTCTCCCCACTCTGTGATTCATCTTTCACATTGCTCTCTTCTGAAACGTTTTATAACCTTTATCTGACCATGACTTTGCTCTGTTAAAATTCATTCAGTGGTTCCCTTTCCTTATAGAGCAAAAGGTAAACCTCCCAGTGGGACAACCCCTCCCAGCAGAACTTAGGAAATCTTCATGGACTGGTCTCCCACTGCTTCTCTGGCCTCGTGCCTTCCATGGTCCTCTCTCCATGCACCAGACACAACTGTACCACACACAAGCCACCCATCAATGCCACATCGAAACTGCTGTCAGAAAAGCCTCACATCCCCATCTGCCAGCATTACACCTCATCCCTTCCAACTCAGACCTCAAAACCCAGTTCTAGCTCCATCATCTCTATCCTGGGCCAATAGCTGCAGTTCATTGACTTGGCCTCCATATGCCCATTGTCCACTGTATCCCAGGCAGGCCTCCATCACAGGTCCTGTGAGGTTACTGTGTATCTGTATGTCTATTTCTCTGTCTCTCACTAGATGCTAACCTTTCTAAGAACTTATCTCCTTTTCCCCCAGAACCTGGCCAGTGTAGTCAATGTTGTCAATAAATGTTTGATGAATACTTAGAAAAACAAGAGGTGAGGGGAAAAAGTTGAGATTAAAGAGTTCTGATTACAAATGTTAGCTAATAAATTTGAAATCAAAAGATCTAGATTCAAATTCCACTTTATTACCTACTATTATGTGACCTGGGACAAACCACTAGGAATAACAGAACATTCATTGAATGCTTATCTGCGGCCAGGCACTGTCTCATTCAAGCTTGATAATAAGTCCTTATCATACCTGTTTTAGAGAGGAGGAAATGGTGGCTACCTAGTTGAGTAGCTTGCCCAAAATCACAGCTATAAAAAGGTCAGAGCTGAGACTCAAACCTAAACTAATGTTCAGAAACCTATGGTGTTAACCACTCTGTCCTAATGGCGCCATGCCCTGACTCTCACAACTCCTTCCAGCCTACTTTAGTGGGATGTTGTGAGGGTGAAAAGGAGTTAATATGCATCGCAGAAAAGTGCATTTCAAATGTAAGTTCTTATTATATGTTAAGTCATTAATTCACCAGCCCTCCATCCAACCCCCCCACAAAGCTAATCATTTGAACATCTTTAATAGCTTAAAAGTAGCTGTTACTTAGAATCTGAATTCAACACAGGATCGGAGTCAATTACAGTTTCTGGAAAAGTTAATCTGATCTCACTCATTATGACTATGATTATCATTACGATTATTATTAGACTAGAATCAAAAATTATTTCCAGCACAAAGATAGAGACAGCAAACTATTTCTTGATCCAAGACACAAAGACCCTCCTTCCCAAGGTGGCATAATAAAGAGCTCCTGGGGTAATCTTTGTGGAGTTGCATTGTTAACATTCTCCTAAGGGACAACCTTGGCTCTAATTGCTCAAGTCAGACTCGGCCTGTCGAGCTACCTGAATTAAGTGGGCGGATTGGAATTTTCAGTGGAACCATCTGGGACATCACCTTTAACCCTCCCCATGTGCGCAACCCAGACCACTGCTCATTACGGTGGAGAACCGATCACCTCCACCCACCTCCTCTTATGAGTATGCGAGTCTCTTTCTCCTGCTGAACTCTGGCAGAGCATATAGTGAATGGGGTGGAGGGAGTGAGGCAGCAGCCAATACTCTTGGCACCTGAGCACCAGAACCTCAAAATCCAGCTTTTTAACATCACAACCTGCTCAGGGCATGTGCCAAGCTTTGAATTAACCATCACTGGGCTCCAGGTTAGAAGCCCAGAGTGCAATTCCCTTCTGCCACTTATTAGTTCTATGGAATTTAGCAAACCACGTACACTCTACGGTGAGTGTACATGAGAGATGAAGGTAGGCATACTGTGAGCCAACAGAGAGGAGGGCTACCTCATTCAGACAGAGCAGGGTGTTAGAGGGACTTCCTGGAAGGCTGACTTAGTTTTATCTAAATGAACCAGAATTTGGGAAAGGGGAAAGATAGTGTCCGTGAAACATGGGTGGCAAGAGAACCTGGGAGATGGGGAAAGGGTACAGGTGTGTGGAGGAGCTGAGGAATTGGAACATCATGTGCAGGCGAAGGACAAATCACTGGGAAGTTTGGAGTAGAGATGTTCTGTGGAGAGCTCTGGACTGAAGAATAATCAGCCTTGACACTGCAGACAATTGGAGGTGATCACCTGGAGGCAGGGGGACAAGTTAATAAGCCTCTATATTAATTGAGGCAAGAGATGAGGAAGGAAGTATTAGTAGGGATGGAAGAGATAACTTCTTTTAAATTCGTAAAATAAAAATAAGCAGCCAACATAGAACCATTAAAAAGAGGAACAAACAGAGGAGGAACCAGCTGAACAGTCCAGATTGGTCTTTAGCATCATAAAACTGGTCCCCTTAGAGACCTCTCTGCAAGTATCTTCATGTAGTTTCCTGGCCAACAGTGGATAACTCTTGAGCAACATAACATAACACACACACACAAAGACACATACATCTGCACACTCATGCTTACACAAACATACATACATGAATGTATGTCCATATGTGTGAGCACATGCAAATATGTGAACATGCACACATATACACAAGCACACACATATATTGCACCACATATGCATGAATACATACATTCACATGCACAAACATACTCATGCATGCACACACATGAACCCCCATGCACATGCACTATTAATCCATTAAAGAAAGTATTCCTATTAACCCCACTTTGCAGATAAGAAAATAGAAGCATAAGAAGTTAAGTAATTGCCCACAGTTTCAAAAATATTAATTTCCTATTAGAAAAGGACATTAAGATTCTGTTTAAAAAATGAGGAATACAAAATACTGTGTTTTTGAGATTCACCCTTAAAACAAAACATACAGAAGGCTGAAGAGCAGAAAAGTGGGCAAAGATATATAAGCAAATGCAAATCTTAAGTATTGTGATATTAATATTTGATAAAATGGAAATCAATAACAGACAAAATAGGCCAAAAAAGGCATTAAAAATATAAGTTTAATATTAAGGATAAGAATTTAATATTGAACAATATATAGAAAGATATTAATTTAATATTAACAGACAATATACAGTGAAAAAACAGTAGTCATCAATCTTTGTGTACTGAAAAATATTGCATCAAAATATGTAAAGCACATACTATTAGAAATATAATTTGCAGCAAAGACCTACTGTAGCAGAGGGAACAATACGCAATATTTTGTAATAACCTATAAGGGAAAAGAATCTGAAAAAGAATGTATATATACACATATATAGATATGACTGAAACACTGTGCTGTATACCATAAACTAACACAATATTGTAAATCAACTATACTTCAATAAAAAAAAGAAATACAATTTGCAGAAGAATAAATTTACAAAAACACAATGGAGTTGGGAGATTTAAACATACTTACATCAGTTAGGATTTGCTAGAGAAACAACAGTATGTAAATATATATAGAAAGAGATTTATTTTTAGGAATTGGCTCACAGCACTGTAGAGGCTGACAAGTCCAGAATCTTCAGTGTGGGCCAGCAGTCTGTAAATTCAAGAAGAGTTGAAGTTTAAGTCCAAAGGCAGTCTGCTAGTGGAATTCTCTTCTCCTTGGGGTATGTCAGTTTTTTTCTATTAAGCCTTTCAACTGATTGGATGAGGCTCACCCACATTTTGGAGGGAAATCTACTTTACTCAGTTTACTGATTTAAATATTATTGTCATCTAAAAAATATCTTCATGTAAACATCTAGAATAAGGTTAGACCAAATATTTGGGTACCATGGCCTAACCAAGTAATTGAACACATAAAATTAACTATCACAATTCCTTTATAAATATTTGATGTATCAAAGAAGAGCAAAGCAAGGATATTGGTGTTGTGAATAATATATTACAAGGGAACATAATTTCATACATTTATTTACACATATGTATTCATTCATACATGTACATATCTATATAGCTGAACTCTGTACTCCAAAAGCATAGATTACACAATTCTTTTTCATGGCCTACATCACACTTCAAAAATACTGATCACATATCATAAAAGAACTAAATAAAAAAGAAATAAATGAAAGCTGTACAAGCCACAGTGAATATGCTAAAATTTAATTTTATAATTTATATTGAAATGCTCCAACCACTTTGAAATGATTTTAAAAATCCACTCTCATAAATAATTATTAGATCAAAGAAGAAATAAAATTTTCATTTGCATGTGATTTAGAAAAGAACAATACTAAGAAGACTCCAGGTTAATACATATTGGGTGAGTCCAAAACTAATCTCAAAGAAAAACTAATAAATCTCAAGTGCTTTCAGCATTAAATACAAATGAATAAAAATAAATGCTACCAACCCCTTTAACTAAAGAGTCAAAAAGATAAATCCTAAATAAATCAAAATTCAAGAATGAAAAAAACCTAAATAGATAAATAATCCAGAAAAAAAGGTAGAAATATTTTCCAAAAATTGAATACCCTCAGTAACAGCATCAGGCCCAGAGAGTTTTATAGGCAAAGGTATTTCAAACTTTTAAAACACAGAAAACTTCCATGTTACATGAGATGTAACATTTTATGATTTCCGATTCATTTTAAAAATCTAGAATAAGCTTGATTTTGAAAAATATCCTAACGAAGTTAACCTCCAAAATAAACTATAAACAAATCTTTTTGAATACATATGTAAAAAAAATTTAAAGGACCACTTTAACAATCTAATTGAACTTACTTTAATATTAGAATCTATCACGTTATTTCATTAAGGAATAAAATTCACATTTGATGAAGGATAAGAAGACATTTGATGAAATTCAACTAAGCATAGGAGAGTTATCATAACATAAAAACAAGAGTATCTCATAGACAGAGTGGTCTAACATGGAATAGAATAGGTTTCTTGCCAAAAATGTAGAATCCTGAGCCTCCTCCTAGACCTCTACACTCTGGAAATGAATTCCCAGATTATGCATTTTTAACAAAAACACAAATAATTGTTATGCACTCCAAAGTCTGAGAACCACTAATCTAAACCAAATTAGCTAATGTCATAGTTAACACTGAAATAATAAAGGTCTTCCCCATTAAAGTCAGGAAAACTATAAGGGTGTCTACTTTCAGTCCAATTAATTATTTCAACCCTGAAAAGTTTGGTTATTGAAATAAACAAAAATAAGAAATAACAGGTATAAATATTTGAAAATAAGATCTAACATTATTATTGTTTGAATAATTATCATCTGGGGCTTCCTTGGTGGCGCAGTGGTTGAGAGTCCGCCTGCCAATGCAGGGGACACGGGTTCGAGCCCTGGTCTGGGAAGATCCCACATGCCGCGGAGCAACTGGGCCCGTGAGCCACAACTACTGAGCCTGCGCGTCTGGAGCCTGTGCTCCGCAACAAGAGAGGCCGCGATAGTGAGAGGCCCGCACACCGCGATGAAGAGCAATCCTCGCTCGCTGCAACTAGAGAAAGCCCTCGCACAGAAACGAAGACCCAACGCAGCCAAGAATAAATAAATAAATAAATAAATAAATTTATTTAAAAAATAAAAATTAAAAAAAATAATCATCTGGTAAACTCCAATAAACTAAAAATTCTTCAAAATGAATAAGAGCATTCAGTAGTTTAGCTGGATAAAAATGGGGTATACAAAAATAAAGAACTTTCTTATGTACTAGCAATAACTGGCTAGAAAAATACTGAGGAGAAAAGATTCAATGTACAATAGAAAAAATAGGTGTATAGGAATAAACTTATCAAAAATTGTTTATAGTCATTGTAAAAAAGACTTTAAAACTTTACAAAGGCACATAAAAATATATTTGAATAAACAGAGAAAAATAGCATTTTCTTAGAAAGAAAGACTTAATATCATAAAATACCAATTAACCCATAAATGATTTGGAATTTGGCCATCAAATTTTTAAAGCTCAAACACTATTGTGTAAAAATACCTAGAAAAATAAACACATAAGACTAGCCATAAAAATTACTCTGAAGAAAACTGAACACAAAAGACTAGCTTAAAAAATTATGAAAACTAATGGCAGGGGCTTAATCTACCTGATATTAAAATCTATCATAAAGCTACAGGAATTAAATGATTTATTATTGGTGCAGAAATAGTTAGAAAAATCAGACACCAAAGATAATTTAAATTAGAGAGTGAAGACTACCGTGCTTTCTCGGTTCCTTTCTGCATCCCCTTCATTGCTGCAGTCTCTAGAATTTGGAGTGTCCAGTGCTCCATCTTGAAACTCTCTCCTCTCTGTCACACTCATCCCTGGGGGACCTCATTTCTTTTCATGTCTTCAAATACCTCTGCTCTTTTGAAGAGTAAATTTTGATTTCTCGCATTTATCTCTCCTAAAACTCCAGATTCCCTTGCCCATTCGCCTATTCAACATCCCCCTTGGATCACAAATGTTTCTCATTCAAATCCAAATACTTATTTTTCCACCAAAATTGCTTCTCCCCTAATAACAGTCACCTCCATCCTTTCAGTTGCTCACATCAAAAGCTCTAGAGAAATAGTTTGATCCCTCTCTTTCTCTCAAACCCCATACCCAGTCCATTAGGAAATCATGTGGACACACTTTCAAAATGTATCTTGAATACAACCACTTCTCATCACCTCCTCTGTAACCACCCTAATCTAAGCCCAGTCCTCTCTCACTTGGGTCATTGCAAGAGCCTCCACACTGGTCTGCCTGTGTCCCCTCTTAATTCCTTCAGCTGATTTCCTGTATGGCAGCCAGAAAGAATCTTGTAAACCCAATAACGAACACATCATTCCTCTGCTCAGAACCCACTGAGAGCTTCCAAGCACACTTAGAATAAAAATCCTTACCTTGGTCCACAACAGCTCCCAGATGCTCTGGAGCTGGCTCTACTGGTATGCAGGCAAATGTTCAACATCCAGCTCTCCAGAGAAACATGTATGCACCTACATTCATGAGTTTACTATACATTTTAGTGAATAAAAGAATGTGCAGCATACATTTGCAAATAGTAATAAACTATCCAGTTTTCTTCATTGTAAATTCCATATATCAAATTGATTCTCACAGAATGCTTTTATTGTTTTTCTGCCAAACTCTTGTAGTCTTAGCAAACCTATGGCTGCAATTGGTGAATGAGAACAGTTCCAAAATGAATATTGGTTGATATATTTCTTTTAATATTATTAATGAGTAAAAAGAAGGTGAAACAATGAAAACACATGCTGGACCTCCACCTGCTCATCAGTGATGCAAACAACTTTTTGCCAAATTGGATTATAATTTTTAAATACTGGAGGAATATTTCCTTGATTTTTTTGAGCATTCACAATGTAGCAGCTAGAAACACACACTTTTAAGTTTCATCTACATTATTAACATTTTCTCCATCACTTTAAGTCTAGACAACCAACAAAATGATAAACAAGGCCCTGATTTATAGAATTTGCTGATTTCTGTGCTGTAAATAGTTTCATCACGGATGACCTCATGCTATCAACATTACGTCATTGTGTTGTGAAGAGATGTGCAGTAACCCTCTGCTATGCAGTGTTTCCAACATACAGACACAATAGACACAACTTCAAGAGCAGAGAAAACAGTCAAATGCAGAAAAAATAATTAGGAAGTGATGAAATTTGAGTACTTTTACCTTCATTTTTAAGACAATGTACTTAACTGTAAGTTTACACGGTATAATCTAATTTTTAATAATGACTATGTTTAACAACTGGCTCTCAAAATTCTTGAAAATTTGACAACTGGCTCTGATGAGCAGATGAGAGTAGCCTGCAGCACACCAGTGCCTGGCGTCCACTCCACTCTCACTACTCCTGTCCTTACCTCACTCTGCTCTGGCTACGACAGCCTCCTGGCCCCTTCAACACACCCAACATTCTTCCCCCTCAGGGCTTCAGCAGTTGCTGTTCCCTCTGCCTGAAAACTTCTCCAGATGGTCCCACCGCTCATCCCCCTTCACTCCAGTCTCTGCTCGGAAGGCACCATCCATCCCTGGCCGCCCAGTAGCCCTCCAGGCTCTCTCTACACCCTTACACGGCTGTGTTTTTCTCCTCAGGGTTTATCATTATCTGATATTTTGCATATCTTTTTGTTCCTTGTGTGACTCCTCCACCCTCCAGTAGAAAGTAAACCCAGGAGGGAGGTCCTTGTCTCACTTGTCACTGCTACATCCCTGTGGCCTAAAATGATGTCTGGTACATAGTAGGATGTACAAATTTTCTGTGAAGTAATTCAGGAATGAGCTTAATGCTATCAAAATGAGAATTTGGCATGTTAAAAAATCTATAAAGAAAATCATAGAAATGGACAAAAGAGCAATACCATCAATATATAGAAGCTCTTCCAAATCAGTTGATAAGTAAAACATGAATATATTAATAGTAAAACCAAAGGACATGGATAGGATGACACAAAAGATGAGAAATGACCATTTGAAAAAGGTTCAGTGTTTTATTATCAAAGAAATATAAATTAAAACAAATTTCTGGAAATTTTTCTAGAAAATTTGTATATATTAATGTATATAGTTATATATTAAATATATACAATATAATAATTTTATCTATATTAACATATATGAAAATTCGTTTGGCACTATGAACTCATACATTTCGAGTGGAGATGTAAATTCATACAGCTTTTCTGAAAGACAATTTGGTGGTTTTTTTAAAAAAAAAACATAGAATCTCCATGTCTATGATTGAGCATTTCTACATCTATGAAGTTATACTACTAAGGACATAATCAAGAATTTATGCAAAGTGAGGCTTATACTACCAAAATGCCATTTATCATATTAAAATGAAAAAAGGAGGGAGGAAGAATAAGACCAAAATATCCAATAACCAGAAATTAGAAAAAACAATTGATGGTACCTCTAAGAAATGGAATACGTACAGCCAATAAAAATGGAGTTATCAAGGAATATTTAATAACATGATAAAATATCCAGGGCACATTGTTAAGTGGAAATCACAGGATATAAAATAGTTTGTAGAGTAGTATTACACAGGTAAAAAATAAATATAAACATGGGAAAGAAACTAGAAAGAAATAATACTAAAACATTGACAAAAATTATCTTTGAATAGAAGGATTCAGGTGATTTTTCTTACTTTTGTTTTTTGTTTATACATATTTTCTAATTTTCTGCAACAGGAATTTGTTATATTTATAATTAGAAAAATTATGAACAGTGTTTTTAACACTTAAGGAGAGAATGAATGTGCCTTCTGAGAATACCCAAGATACTGGGAACTGTTCAAGATGGCCATACCTATGAAGCACAGGAGGAGACAGGTGAGAAGAAGACAGGGAAAGGAGTGTGGGTATCTTTCGAGTTCTTTCTGACCCTCAAGGAAGAAACATAAGGGCAGGGAGCAGAGACCCCCAGATTGCTTACACTTGGGTATCACTAGCAAAAGGCTCTCAGCTTGAGTGACCTGAGCCTTTCCTAAACTCTTTCTTTAACCCCAAAGGAGATTCAGCAGAGAACTACCAAGACTAGCCTGCCTGGAGGTGCCCTGCCAAATAAAGCTGCCCACAGAAAAGGAAGATTTTAGGGGGTCAGTGCCTGCACATCACAGAAGGACCCTTCTCCTAGAGCTGCACAGTCCAGAATCATGTGACCAGAGCTACAGGTGACTGCTGGTTGCCCACCATGTCATGTCTGCATCTCTGGCTGATCCACCCTTGCCTTAAAGCCAAGACAGCCTTAGAGCATCCCTTGATCCTGCCTGGTCCCAGTGGTAGGTCCAGCAGATGAACCCATGCAGGCTCCATTCAATTTTTAATCAAGATGCTAATAAGTATACTAATGATAAGAAGGGAGAGCAATTTTTTTAAATGTCAGAGAACTTGAAAGAGCAAGTGAAAAGACTGTCAGAATGTGAGAATCAGGCACAGACACAAGGCAGGGGCGGTGACAGTGGCTCAAAGGCATAATTGGACCCTCTGTTGTGATGCTCCACAGGGGGCTGGTAGCCACGTGGTCCAAGCAGGGCTAAGAAAGGAAGAGTCTGATTGGATTGGCTCTGCCTGCTGAGGCAGGCCCAGAAAAAAAAGGCAGATCCTTCCCCAGAGGAGACTCCATCCCCCAAAGCAGAAGGAGGCCTGGGAGTGGATTACATGGGGCTCTCTTGTGCATCAGAGCTGAGCCCCAGGCATATTTACTATGGCCAGTTTCTCTCATGCAATGATCAATTTAACCCTGCAGGGGTTGTCTGAGTTCTGAGAGTATCAGAAGTTGGAGGGCAGTCAAAGATGTGTCTGAATTCCGTGAGAAGTGTGTTTAAAGGAAGTATATTCAAAGAAGGACCCTCAGCAACTTGGAGCATGAGAACCCAGACCAACCTTGGAGCTCTGAATGTCCCATTGTGGTAACCAGCATGAGAATTTACCCTAAAACTCTTAGATCCAAGATCAACTGCCAGGCTGGGACCCCTATTATAAGAAGGCACCCATATTTGCCTACAGACAAATCTATCTCTGCAGATTTTCTGCTGAAGTTTGAAGACCAGTCTGGTGTCCAGTGCCAAATGGCAAATACTGCAGAACCCCGCCAAAACGTGAGACAGAGATATGGATAGAATGGGCTCATCAATAAAATAAGAAATAACAATAATTAATTACCACTTCAGCCCATGAATTTAATTCCCTTCTTCCCCAAATTCCCTTTTCAACGGTCAAAATAAAGAGAAAAATAACAAGAAAAAATCCTTATAAGAAAATAGGGAAAATCTTTGAACAAATTTGTAATTTAACACTCTAGATGGAGGAATCATGTACCAGTTTCTGTTGCAACACAAATGAAGGAAAATCCTCCTTGGAAATCCAAATTAGGAGAGATTCCCCTGTAGAATGTCCCGTTCCCAATCCTCCAAGCTCATAGAAATAGTCTAAAACTGAGGGGGAGTCAAGGAGCAGTTAGAGAGGGAAACTCTACCCTTGAATCACTGAGAGTCACCCCATAGTGTCCCCAGAGAGCGTCTTCCTAGAATGTCCATGCAATGCACTCGGGCCAATGGAGTTGTCCTGGGGCCTTGAAGCCAGGCCTTGCTTGGTTCCTAGAGAATGGCTTGGGGAGCAGATTTCTCCCACTGGCCAGTGCAGTGTTTCTTTCATGGCATGGCATGAACTTGAACCACCAGAATAGTGCTGACACACAGATTTGGGGGGTGACAGTCACTTATGCTGGGTCCACATGAGGTCTGGTCTCTGTGCTACCACAACCCTTGGCCTTGGTCTGATCTCTTGGGCTACCACTACCTACTGTAGGTAGGGAACTGTGCAGGTGTTCACCCATCAAGTTTCCAACTACATGCTGCTGCCAGTCTTTAGCATCAAAGGGTGCTGGAGTGGAGGCAGGCATCCTTCACCCTGTGCACCCACCACCAGAGTGGCCATGCCACCCCCTCCACAGGTTCTGCGCAAGGTGTCAGGAAGTCCTCTGGGCGTGGCCGGGCCAAGCTCTTCTGAGGGCTTTGAGATCATTATTTCTAACATGCCAAAGAACCCTTCCAACTCATGTCCTTTCTTGCCTAATAGAATCCATGGCATCACACTCTTCTGGATCAGTCTTAATCTGTGCTGGATGAGAGATAGACATTCTCTGGGGGAATGGGACCACTTTTCTTGTTTTGCCTGTAGGTCCCTCAACTATCCTTTCTGCTTACAACAGGAGTGCTGTCGACCATGGAAGAGATCACATTCTAGGAATAGGATTACAGCTTAAAGAGTTCAAGGGAAGGTGCTGTGGGAAGATGTGGTTGGAAGATGTGTCATTCTACATTTGTGCTACAAAATTTCAAGGTGTAAATTTAACATGACCAGAAAACCAATTATCATTCACATTTTCCTTCACACTCCGAGAAAGACTTGGATTAAGAGCAACTGAAGCAGAGCACAGTAACAGCCTTTGAGAGTCCTTGGAAAACTGTATTCACAGGCAGCTTCGAATAATGCAGCATCACAAGGAACAATATAACCAGCATTAAACAAAGACATCAGGGTACTTCAGAATCAAGAAGCGCTATACTGTTTCAATGCAAACAGGTTTAGAATAGGCATGGCTTTTTTAAAAACTTTTTTTAAACCATTTTTTTAATTGATGTATAGTTAGTTTACAATGTTATGTTAGTTTCAGGTGTACAGCAAAAGAATCTTTTTCAGATTCTTTCCCATTATAGGTTATTATAAGATATTGAATATGGTTCCCTGTACTATACAGTAGGTCCTTGTTGTTTATCCATTTTATATATAGTGCTGTGTATATGTTAATTCCAAACACCTAATTTATCCCTCCCCTACCCTGCTATCCCCTTTGGTAACCATAAGTTTGCCTCTGTGTCTGTGAGTCTATTTCTATTTTGTAAATAAGTTCATTTGTATCTTTTTTTAGATTCCACATATAAGTGATATCATATGATATTTGTCTTTGTCTGACTTACTTCACTTAACATGATACTCTCTAGGTCCATCCATGTTGCTGCAAATGATATTATTTCATTCTTTTTTTAAGGCTGAATAGCATTCCATTGTATGTATATGTACCACATCTTTATCCACTCATCTGTCCATGGACATTTAGGTTGATCCATATCTTGGCTATTGTAAATAGTGCTGCTATAAACACTGGGGTGCGTGTATCTTTCGAATTAGAGTTTTCTCTGGATATATGCCCAGGAGTGGGATTGCTGGATCATATGGTAACTCTATTTTTAGTTTTTTAAGGAACCCACACTGTTCTCCATAGTGGCTGCACCAATTTACATTCCTACCAACAGTGTAGGACGATTCTTTTTTCTCCACACCCTCTCCAACATTAATTATTTGTAGAATTTTTAATGATGGCCATTCTGACTGGTGTGAGGTGATACCTCATTGTAGTTTTGATTTGCATTTCTCTAATAATTAGCAATATCAGCATATTTTCATGTGCCTGTTGGCCATCTGTATGTCTTCTTTAGAGAAAGGTCTGTTTAGGCCTTTTGCCTATTTTTTGACTGGGTTGTCTGGTTTTGTTTGTTTGTTTGTTTTCTGATATTAAGCTGTATGAGCTGTTTGTATATTTCAGAAATTAATCCCTTGTCAGTAGAATCATCTGCAAATATATTCTCCCAGTCTGTAGGTTGTCTTTTAATTTTGTTTATGGCATGGCTTTACACATAATTACTAGCTTTTTCTCCTGGTAAGACATGGGAAATTAGTCAGGGACTGTGTATTTGACAATAAATAGAGCATTAATTAAAAAAAAAAAAAAAAACCAGGACAAGATGATTCCTGGATCTTAACAGGAAGAAATGGTGCCTGGGTGCTAGAGAGAGTCTTTGCATGCACTGATGGACAATACACAAACACATAAGTACCTCTTCTTTAGCTATTGTTCTAAATCTTCACTGACAACTCCCTATACCCCACATGGGCCCATGGATTTATAATATAAATTTTAATCAAATTGTTACATAGACAGTATTTGCCAAGGTCCCTTCACGCCTTAGAGATAGCCCTGATGTTTTAGGTTTGAAATGGAGATTTGCATGCAGGTGGTTTATTGGAAAGTGCTCTTGGGAACAACACCCAATACTGAGTAAATAAATCCAGTAAATTTTAGAAAAGAAGTCTAAGCAAATATAATGAAAGTATAACATTTAATACAAGTTTAAAAGATAATTCTTAAGCAACAGTACATAATATGTAAAAATAAAATAAAAATAATTTATCTAAAAGGCCAGATTATTCCATGAAAATTTAGTGCATGGTGGTCACTAATAGAAGAAGTATTGGTAAATATAAAAAATCGTTTGCCTTATATAGGAAGAGTGTAAATATATTTAGAAAGAAACATGGGTTTTTAATTAAATATCAGTAGAATAAAAATAAGTGTGAAAAAAGACAGGTTACCAAAACAAAACAAAACAAAACAAAAACAAGGTAAGCCACAGAAATATTGCAGAAGGCAGCCAAGAAAAATAAAGAAGCATAAAAATGACAGAAGTTTAAATAACAGAAGTAGAACAAGATATATCAGATATACATTGAATATGTCAAAGCTAAGCTCATCTATTTTTTTTTTAAATGTTTTGAAGTATAGTTGATTTACAATGGTGCATTAATTAAGCTTGTCTATTAAGGCACCTCAAATGTGTTTGGTAAACAAAATGCAAATAATTACTGTTTAACAAGAGACATACCTAGAACAAAATAACATAAATTTAAGATAAAAGGATGATTGGACTTCTGTTTCTGGCAATATTTAAGACTAGATATCTGGATAAACCCTATTAATACAAAATATATCAAAGGTAGGATGCTAGATTATTTTCGAAAACAAACTTTAAAAGGCATTGTTGAGGAATACATATTTACAATCAAAATATATGAAACAAAAGAAGA
This sequence comes from Balaenoptera physalus, assembly GCF_965194825.1. NCBI lineage: Eukaryota > Metazoa > Chordata > Mammalia > Artiodactyla > Balaenopteridae > Balaenoptera > Balaenoptera physalus. The sequence continues at coordinate 18,504,149 of NC_138891.1, forward strand.
ATGCTTCCATGAGCAAAATCTTCAGGGGGGAAAAATCTGCATGACAGTATCTGCAAAGACAGGAGATATTAGAATTATCTAATGGAATAGAAAGTGTATTTTTAAAATATTTTAAAGATACAATAAGATATTGAAAGTACAGTGAATGAACAAAAGACTATCAAAATGTCTAGTTTGAAACCATATCAAGTAGAACTTCTAGAAATAAAAAATATTAAGTGAAAATAGATACTAAGTTGAAAGTTACACAGATGCCAAGTTCAAAGTTACATACAGCTGAAGATACGTTGTGAACTAGGTAGTACACAAAATATATTTCCCAAATTTTGCATAAAGATAAGAAAAATATGAAAAAGAGGTTAAGGGATGTAAACTATGAAGTGAAACATTCCAACATACATCTAATTGTAGTTTATAATAAAGCTTATAAAGATAATAAAGGAAAAGCATTATTCAAAGAATGGCTGAGACTTTCCTCAAATTGTTGAAAGGGACAAATCCTCGGACTCAGGATTCAGGAAGTCCAACAATTCCCAACAGGATGAACTAAAAGACATCTAGAAAAATTTAACATAACTTCAGGAAAAAAGACAAAGATGTTAAAATTAACCAGACAGAACAGATAGATTACATGCAAGAAAAAAATAAAAGCCATAAGAGTGTGAAATAATATTTGCAAAGTGCTGGGAGAAAATAATGTCAACTGAGGATCATTATACTCAGTAGTACTTAATTTCAAATACAAAGTTGAAATTAAGGCATTTTGAAACAAATTCTAATGAAAAAAGTTTACCACTGACACTCACTAGAGAGAAGGATGCACTTCAAGAAGAAAGGGGGCTTCCCTGGTGGTGCAGTGGTTGAGAATCTGCCTGCCAATGCAGGGGACACGGGTTCAAGCCCTGGTCTGGGAAGATTCCACATGCCACGGAACAACTAAGCCCGTGAGCCACAACTACTGAGCCTGCGCGTCTGGAGCCTGTGCCCCGCAACGAGAGGCCAAGACAGTGAAAGGCCCGCGCACCGCAATGAAGAGTGGCCCCCACTTGCCACAACTAGAGAAAGCCCTGGCACAGAAACAAAGACCCAACACAGCCAAAAATAAATTAATTAATTAATTAAAAAAAAAAAAAAGAAGAAGAAAAGAAATGATCACAGGAGGTGATGCCAGAAAGACAGGTGAACAAAGAAATGGTTAACAAGGAGCTAAATATAATCAAATACCATTTTTTTAAATGTCCAGAATGTAGAATTTTAAAAAAAACTAAAATAATGAATAGTAGATATACATAGGGGTCATCATCAAGTTAAAGTATTCAAATCCTCATATTGCTCAAGATACAGACAAGGATATGAGTAATGATTTTGTTAAAATTTTGTTAACATAAATATGCATGTTAAAAATGTCTAAAGTTATTACTAAAAGGGTAGAATTAGAGTGTAAAACATCAATTAGATGTTAGAGTGAAAGAAACAAAAGCATGAAATGGAGATGGGGAACAAATAAATCTCAAAGAAAAGGAAACAGGGAGAAACAGAAAACTAGTAAACTAGTCCAAAATAAGATAGTAAAAAGTATTCATACACAGACACACGCACAATCACAATTAATAATAATGAATAAAATTTTCCAATTAAATAATAAAGTTGTCAGACTGGATTTACAAAATAACTAACCACATTTAAAGGACAAAAGACACATAAGATACAAGAACAATGGAAAGGTTGAAAATAAAACACGAAAAAATATATACATCAGGAAAATTCAAACTGGAAGAACATTATTGTACATACATTAACATCAGACAAAATTGTTTTAAAGAAGCATTTCAAGATGTGAGGGCTATTGCATTTTTATAGGTTTTTTTTTACCAGCTTTATTGAAATATGATTTATGTGTCATATACAATTCACAATTTAAAGTGTACAATTCAATGGTTTTTAGTATATTCACAGATAAGTAAATATCACCACAATTTTAGAATATTTTGTCACCTGAAAAGAAAACCCCATACCTTTTAGCTCTAATGCCCTACCCCCCTTACCTCTCCCTCAAGTCTAAGCAACCAAAATCTACTTTCTGTCTTATTATACTTCCTTATTCTAGACTTTTATATTTTATGTGGACTTTCACATAATATATGGACTTTTGTGATTATCTTCTTTTGCTTACTATGTTTTCAAGATTCATCAAAGTTGTGGCATGTATTAGTACTTTGTTCTTTTTTATGGATGAATTATATTCCATCATATGAATATGTGACAGTTATTTATCCATTTATACATTGATAGACATTGTTGTTTCCATCTTTTGGCTATGAATAATGCTGCTATAAACAGCAGTATACACATTTTTTATGTGAACATATGCTTTCGTGTCTCTTGGGTATATAGCTAGGAGTGTTTAATCATTTGAGAAACTGCCAAACTGTTTTCCTTTTTTTTTTTTTAATTTATTTATTTTATTTATTTATTTTTGGCTGCACTGGGTCTTCATTGCTGCACGCGGGCTTCCTCTAGTTTCAGAGACCAGGGGTTACTCTTCGCTGTGGTGCCTGCAGGCTTCTCATTGCGGTGGCTTCTCTTGTTGCAGAGCACACACTCTAGGTGCGCAGGCTTCAGTAGTTGTGGCACGCGAGCTCAGTAGTTGTGGCTCATGGGCTCCAGAGCACAGGCTCAGTAGTTGTGGCACGTGGGCTCAGTTGCTCCGCAGGATGTGGGATCTTCCCCGACCAGGGATCGAACCCATGGTTCCTGTATTGACAGGCGTATTCTTAACCACTGCACCCCCAAGGAAGCCCCAAACTGTTTTTCAAAGTGGTTGCACCATTTTACATTCTCACCCACAGTGTGTGAGGGTTTCAATTTCTCCACATCTTTGTCACTATTTACTAATACCTGAATTTTTTGATTCTAGCCATCCTAGCGGGTGTGGTTCACAATGAGACATCTCACTGTGGTTTTGATTTATAGTTTGCTGATGACTAATGATGTCAAGCACCTTTGTCTGATTTGGGCGTCAGGGTAATGCTGGCCTCATAAAATGAGTTGGGAAGTGTTCCCTCCTCTACTATTTTTTGGAAGAGTTTGTGAAGAATTGGTAGTAATTCTTTAAATGTTTGGTGGTGAAGCCATCTGGGAAGCCATTATATGTTGACAAAAGTTTTACTTCATAAGGAAGATAAAACAATTTAAGTGCATAATAATAGATACATAAAGCAAAATGGGGCAGAATCAGGGGAGAAATTAACAAATTATGGGACATTTAAAAGTAATTCTCTCAGTAATTTTGGATCAATACCAAGAATATTACACAGCTAGACTTTGGGGATTCTGCCAATGCAGTACTGACAGGAAAAGGTCTTAAATACAGATATTAGAAAAGAAGATATAATGAAAATAAATGAGCTAAGCATCCATTTAAGATACCAGAAAAAAGAACAGCAGGATAAACCAGAAAAAAAATCAGTAGGAAGGAAACAACAAATATGTGAGCAGAAATGCATAAAATGGAAAAGAAAGATGCAGTAGATAATTTCAGCTAACTCAAAAACTGGTTTTTTGAAATGACAAATATGACAGACAAACCTCTAGTAATATTAATTTTATATATATATATATATATATATATATATATATATACAACTTTTTCAGAAAAAAAGTTTTTTACAACTCATTTTATAAGACTAGTATAAGCTTAATATCAAATACAGACAGGGACAGTCTGAGAAAGAAAATCTTTAGCCAATATCACTCACCAACTTAGATGCAAAAAAAACTAAACAAAATATTAATAACACTATTATAGAAATTCATTGAAAAGATAATGACATTATGATGAGGTTGAATTTACTCCAGGAATGCATGTTTGGTAAGAAAATAAAGGAAAGAAAGGCCATAAGGTCATTTCAACAGAAGATAAAGCATTGGATAAAATCCAACAAGCTTCAATAACCAAAAAAAAAAAAAAAAAAAAAGGAAATTGTTAGAAACAAGGAATAGAAGGAATATATTTCGCTTGAGAAATGTATCCATTCATTCTACAGTTAAAATCGTACCGTCAAAAGGCTTATTGTTCATAGCTGGTCCCAGGCAGAGGATCCCTCATAGGAGTTGTAGCATCCATCGGTCTTACTGAGAAAACGATCTCAGCTGTGCAGAGCGCTGTGGGACAAAGCCTTCAAATGGACTTTTGGCTTCACCTGTTTCCTGGGAAACTATGGCTCTGACCAGATGCTGGTGACATTCAAAAATATCACTGACTAGTTCCAGGCTCTGTTGGTGGTGGCCTTTGTCTACAATGGGCATTTCCTCAGGAAGAGGCACTATGTCTTACAACTGGAGTTCCTGAAGTCAATGGCTACTGGAGTAGACTGTTCCTCAGTGTCCCTTCAGACATATCCCAGTAGCATGCCTGTCATCAGTGGCCATATTCAGCTTGCTGGGAAATAGCTCTGGACTATATTCCATGGACCTGTACTACCTGGACCATGAGGCCCACCTCTGTGGACACCAAGGGAGCATCTTGTGCCATTGTCATTAATGGCATCTTGCTCACAAGTGGGAGAAGAATTTTGGTTTTTCACAAGAGCTAGGCATGAATGTTGCTCTGATCAGAATAAGAAAATAACCTTGGCTGTGTCTAATCACACTCAATTTCTTGTTGGTGATAAGGGAAGATAAATACTCTGCTTTTCTATCAAGGAAAAAAGAGGTGATATCTGGCCCACCTCACAGGAGGCATGAGTTTTGCAGTGAGGGCTGCTTAGAAGGGGAAATGAATCTATTCCTTGTCAGCGAAGGATGTGTTGATAGGTCCCTCTGGCTCTAGGTAGATACTCATCAGTATATGTGCATCAGTGGATCTTGCCTGCAGCGATTACTAATGTAGTGATTAAGTAATTTTTTACTTCTCTGATTCTAATCTGAATTTCTCTATTAAAACAATTTTATTTTCAAAAAATAAAAAGAAAGTGACTTGACTTTTATTTTTGGCAATAGTCTGAACTAGATAGCCTGAAAACTTTTTACAATTTCTGGCTAAAATATTACAAACATCCTATTATATGCACAGCCATGGTCCCAAGAAAGCAAATTCCCACATACAACAACAAAGAGAAAACTAAAAACCAAAGAGAAAAGGACCTGAGAAAATTCTGTAGCAGCCCTAGGAGTAGTTTTTTTGGTCTCAATAACTAAGGGATCTGAGTTTTAATGACCTCACAGGGAAATAAAATTAGGCCTTGATCCTCCTTATGGTAGGAATAGAATTGAGACTTCTGTATAAAAACCACGTTCCTAGGAAGGCTCTACATTCTCTAAAAAGTAGACTAGAAAATGTCAACCCAACAGCACAGGGTAAAGAGAAAGAAAGTTTACTTGTCTGGTCTGGCTTCTCAGTGGGAAAAAAACTGTTTATGGGCCTATGCTTACCCAGTTTTAGAGATCAAATTTAAGCTTTCTCCAGGACATTTTCACATCTCAAATATACATAAAATAATGGTCTCAGGCTGGTGACACCCTTAGAGCATCTGACAGATGTAAAATAAAAATCAGTTTGGAGAGACATAACTTCAGTCCAGGCTGTATAAGTTTCCAACACATTAAACCCTCTAAACATGAGCTCACAATGAAAAATTATAAAATATATGAGGAAACTATTTAGCTTCATGAGGTTAGAAGATATGATGAACAGTAGGTTTAGATGTTTAAGAATATCAGATAATGTAAATATAGGACAGGAATGATATACTGAGTATGATTTAAATGATTAAAAACATAACAAATACTGAAAAATATGCAGGAAAAATAAAATGCTATATAAAAAGAACTATATAGCACTTATAAACAGCCCCAAAATATATGAAGCAAAAACTGACAAAATTTGGCTTCCCTGGTGGCACGTGGTTAAGAATCCGCCTGCCAATGCAGGGGCCATGGGTTCGATCCCTGGTCGGGGAAGATCCCACATGCCGCGGAGCAACTAAGCCCGTGCACCACAACTACTGAGCCTGTGCTCTAGAGCCCGCGAGCCACAACTACTGAGCCTACACATCACAACTACTGAGCCTGCATACCACAGCTATTGAAGCTTGCATGCCTAGAGCCCATGCTCCACAGCAAGAGGAGCCACAGCAATGAGAAGCCCACGCGCCACAACTAGAGAAAGCCTGCATGTCACAATGAAGACCCAACATAGCCAAAAATAATAAAATAATAATTTTTAAAAACTGACAGAATTGAAGGGGCAAATAGACAATTCAATAATAATAATAGTCAGGAGACTTCAAAGCCACACCTTCACTAATAGATAGAACAAGTAGGCAGAAGATCAACAAGGAAGTAGAAGATTTGAACAATACTATAAATCAACTACATCTAACAGACATCTGTAGACTATTCCACCTACCAACAGTAGAACAGACATTCTTCTCAAGTACACATGGAACATTCTCCAGGCTAGACCATATGAAGCCATAAAACAAGCCTCAAATGAATTTAAAGGGAGTGAAATAATACAAAGTATGCCCTCCAGTCATAACAGAATTAAATTAGAAAATAACTATAGAAGGAAATTTGTGAAATTCACAAATATGTGGAAATTAAACACTATACTCCTAAATAACCAATGGGTCAAAAAATAAGTTGCAAGGGAAATTAGAAAATACCTTGATACAAGTGACAACAAAAACAAAACATACCAAAAGTTAGGAGATGCAGCTGAAGCAGTGCACAGAAGGAAATTTGTAGCTGTAAATGCCTGTATTAAAAAGGTAGAAAGACATCAAGTCAATAACCTAACTTTCTACCTTTAGAACCTAGAAAAAGAGGAGTAAACTAAACCCAAAGCAAAGAGAAGGAAAAAATAATTAAGATTAAATAAGAAATTAATTAAGTAGAGAATAGAAATCAACAGAGCAAAACAATAAAACCAAAAGTGGATTCTTTGACACAATCAACAACATTGACAAACCTTTAGCTAGATTTACTAAGAAAAATGAGAGAAGACTCAATTACTAAAATCAAGAATGAAAGAGGGGAAATAATTACCAACCTTACAGAAATACAACAGATTATGAGGGAATACTTTGAATAATGGTGTGCCAACAAATTAGACAACCTAAATGAAATGGACAAATTCCTAGGAAGGCCAAAACCGACTCAACCAAAAAATAGAAAATCTGGGCTTCCCTGGCGGCGCAGTGGTTGAGAATCTGCCTGCCAATGCAGGGGACACGGGTTCGAGCCCTGGTCTGGGAAGATCCCACATGCCACGGAGCAACTAGGCCTGTGAGCCACAATTACTGAGCCTGCGCGCCTGGAGCCTGTGCTCCGCAACAAGAGAGGCCGCGATAATGAGAGGCGCACGCACCGCGATGAAGAGTGGCCCCCACTTGCCACAACTAGAGAAAGCCCTCGCACAGAAACGAAGACCCAACACAGCCATAAATAAATAAATAAATAAATGAATGAATAAATAAATAAATAAATAAATAAATAATTTTTAAAAAAATAGAAAATCTGACTAGACCTATAAAAAGTAAAGAGGTTGAATTAGTAATTTAAAAGCTAGGCACAAAGTAAGCCCAGTCCCAGATGGTTTCAATGATGAATTTAACCAAATATTTAAAGAATAATTAGTACCAACCTTTCACAAATTGATCCAAAAGACAGAAGAGTAGGATACACTTTCCAACTCATTCTGTAAGGCTAATACTATCCTGGTACTAAACAAGACAAAGACATCACAAAAGAAATCTACAGACCAGTATCCTTTATGAATATAAATGCAAAATCCTCAACAAAATACTAGCAAACTGAATCCAACAACATATGCAAAGGATTGTACATCATAACCAAGAAGGAATTGTCTCAGGAATGCAAGGTCAGTTCAACACATGAAAATCAACCAGTGTAACACATCATATTAATAAAATGAAGAAAAAACCATATGGCCAATAAGCATATGAAAAGACACTCAACATCATTAGTCATCAGTGAAATGGAAATCAAAACCACAATGAGATACCACTTCACACCCACTAAGACAGTTAGAATCAAAAGTCAGATAATAAGGGTTGTCAAGGATATGAACAAATTGAAACCCTCATACACTACTGGTGGGAAAGCAAAATGGTGCAGCAGTTTGGAAAACAGTTTGACAGTTTTTCAAATTCTTAAACAGACTTACAGTATCTCCCAGCAATTTAACTTCTCTATATATGCCCAAGACAAAAGAAGACATACGTCCACACAAAAACTTGTATACTAACTTTAATAGCATTATTCATAATGGCCATAAGGTGAAACAACTCATGTGTCCATCAACTGATAAATGGATAAACAAAATGTGATATATCCACACAAGGGACTATTACTCAACACTAAGAAGAAATGTTGATACCTGCAGTAATATGGATAAACCTTGAAAACGTTATGCTAAGCCAAGAAGCCAGACAGAAGGACCATATTTAGCATGAGTCCTTTTATATGAAAACGTCATAGTAGGCAAAAAGCAGATTAATGGTTTTCTATGACTAGGGAGTAGGGGGAAGCAAAATGAAGAGTTACTGCTTTGGGGTGATGAAAATGTTATAACCTTAAATTGTGGTGATAGTTGCACGGTTTTGTGAATATATTAAAATCCAATGAATTGTATACTTTAAATGGGTTAATTTTATAGTTTAGTCTGTTTAAATCCAATAAACCATGTATAGAATCTGTATGCTAAAAACAACAAAACATTGATGGAAAAAATCAAACTTGATATAAATAAATGGACAATCATGCCATGTTCATGAATTGGATTTAGTCAGAGTTCTTTGCTACAAGAACAAAAATTCAATCAATTTTTTTAAAAAAGATAAATTAGCCTTCATAAAAGTTAAAAATCTTTGCTCTGTGAAAGACAATTTTAAGACAATAAAAAGACAAACTGCAGACTGAGAAAATATTTACATATCCAAAACATATAATGAACTCTCAAAACTCGGCAGTAAGAAAACAACTGGAAAAAATATAGAGACAAAATACTTGAACCGACAGTTCCTCAAGAAGATATGTGGTTGGCAAAGAGTACATGAAAAGATGCTCAACATCATTAGCCATTTAGGGAGGTGCTACTTAAAGGTATATTTATCAGCATAGCTAAAACTAATACTAATAGTAAAATTAACAATACCGTGTGCTGGGAAGAATGTGAATCAACTCTAATACATTGCTCCTACACTGCAGTAGTATGAGTGCAATAGTATAGCACTTTAGAAAACACATCGGCAGTTTCTTATAAAGTTAAACTAAAACATCAGATGACACACCAAACCCACTCTGATATTAACTTAGATAAATGAAAGCTTAACATTTACAGAAAAATCCATACACACATCTTTATAGCAGCTGTATTCATAATCACTAAAAGCTTTAAATGGCAGCTGCTATTTAAAAGAGATCAGTAGTTGCCAGTGTAGACTACAAAGGAGCAGCATGGAGTGTTTTGGGGGCAAGGGGACTGTTTTGTATCCTGATTGTGGTGGTAGTTACACGAACCCATACGTGCGTTCAAACTCATAGAACTGTACCCCAAAAGAGAAAAGGAAAGGAAAGGAAGCCATTTTACTGTATGTTAATTTTAAAAAGAAAAAAGTAAAGAAATAAAAAAACACCTAGAGTGCAATGAAAAGTAAACAGAATGGTCTCTGTGCAATAGTCCTAGAAAGCATGCATTTACCACCCAACAAATGTGCTCAAGATGTGCTTTTGCTTTTGTCTTAAAGATAAACATTTTTATCAATAAGAAAAGAGAATGGCAATTAGAAACTCCAGAATAAAGAAAACTCTATATATGAAATGACAAAACTAAATATAAAGAAAATTATACGTGACATGATTTTGAGGATCTCTTTGACCTTGGCATTTGCAACATTCTCCTTTGAGAGGCACAAATTTGGAGAAAATTACTTCTCTTCCTCTATGGATACAGTCCCATTAAATGACTCCTAAGTAAATAGTACACCTATCAGCCAATATAACAAAGAGAATTTTAGGATATTCAGATTTAGGAATCAACCTAAACAAAAATATGAAAGTCTTAATTATGCCTATGTGAGAACCTTAACAATGTAAAAATAGTGGAACAACAACAGCAGTCGAGAACTGAAGGGGAGAAGAAGGAGAGGGAATGGAGGGGCATTAATTTCCTCATATTCTATAGTCAAAAGTCAAAACACTGTCTAAATAGATGAATCAACAAGTAATAGATAGAGGTATATTATTTAGAGTTTTAAAAGTAGCAGATAGAAGAACTAAATAAAGAACAAACAAAAAAGTGGAAATAGAAAGGGAACAAGAGAAAGGGTAGAAAGTGAGCGAAATTTATTATTTTTCATAATGGGGAATCAAGAAATATGCTTAAAGTTGATAAATCACTTAGCATTGACAAAGCAAGAAATAGTGGCAAAGTCTATTATTTAGAATTATGGAATAAGAACTAAAATCAAGAAAACCCTCAAAAGTGCTTTTCTTTGAAATATAATGCTAAGATCAGAGGTGGGAAAGAAAAGTGTTTTTTTCTTTCATTCCATATTCTTCTGTACTGTGTAGATTTTTTATTTGGGGGGACAGATATTGCTATAATCATAAAAAATAATGAAATCAGGCTTCTCTGGTGGCGCAGTGGTTGAGAATCTGCCTGCTAATGCAGGGGACACGGGTTCAAGCCCTGGTCTGGGAGGATCCCACATGCCGCGGAGCAGCTGGGCCCGTGAGCCACAACTGCTGAGCCTGCGCGTCTGGAGCCCGTGCCCCGTGGCAAGAGGGGCCGCAATAGTGGGGGCCCACGCACTGCAATGAAGAGTGGCCCACACACCACGATGAAGAGTGGCCCCCGCTTGCCGCAACTGGAGAAAGCCCTCGCACGAAACGAAGACCCAACACAGCCAAAAATAAATAAATAAATAAATAAAGTTCAACTTAGTAATTAAAAAAAAAAAAAAAACCTTACCTGAATTAAAAAAAAAAAAATGAAATAGATAATAAATAAAAGGTTAGACAAACATTCTGGGCAAATTCAAGCAAAATAAAGCAGGAGGTAATATGGAATTCAAGGAAAAAATAATTAGTAGAACAACAACAACAAAACAGAAGATTTTACCTGAAGTGTTAAGTAGGTGGTGGGATTATAGGGGTTTTTTTTCCCTTTTCTTATCTGTATTTTCTAATATTTATGCAGTAGTCATTGATTATCTATTTTAAAAGAAAAAGGAATAAGTGAAAGTGAAAATGAGAAGAGCATTCCTTACTTCCACCAAAAGACACAATGAATACCAAGCAGAGGTAAATCTCCCTTCCAGGGAGTGCCCACCATGCAGACCAACTAGCCCTGAAATTCCATCATTTTACAGCCTTGTACCACCTGGGAATTAACCCCGTTGTGCTGTAGTTCACCCCACTCTTCCTACACCTCCTAATTCACCTCTCCTTATTTAATAGCATTAAAACCATAAGCATTGACAAAGACCATGATTTCCTTCTTTATAACTCGATCCATTCAGAAGTATTTTTGAGAGTACTTACAAACACACACACACACACACACACACACACACACTACAGCAGGAAAAGAGTAAATTGTGAAATCCGAGCAAAGGAAAATTTAGGATAAAGGATATGGTTATAATCCAACACATGCAGCAAGTTCTGCACACCTACAAAAATGGGCCACAAGTTATGGAACTGAGCTTTCCAACTCCCTCCTCTTCCCTACTCCTCCAAAAAGGAGGAAATCCTCTAAGTTAGAAGATTCCCAGGATCCGTGAGTTAGGACACAAAACTCACACTAGTGTGTTGTTTGTTTGAGAGAACCTCCGTTTCATCTAACAGGGCAAACTGAAAGAGATTTTCCCTTGGATGCACTGGGTTCAGGGTCATTTAAGAAGTTCTCACCACAGGAGAAAAAAACGTAATTATGTGAGGTGATGGAAGTTTTAACTAACTTTATTGTGGTAATCATTTCACAATATGTACATGTATCCAAGTACTACATTATACACCTTGAACTTACACAATGTTATATGTTGATTATATCTCAGTAAAGCTGGGGGAAAAAGAAGCTCTTTGAGCCTGTGTACCCTCTCCCCGTCCCTTTTGACCTGAATGACATCTTCCCTTAGGACCCTAAGTTCACAGTGTTCTCCTGGTAGACAAGTGCTAACTAATGTTTCCCAGCTGTACTGGACTGAAAAATATTCCACTAGCCCATCTTCCAAATCTGACAGTATCAATCAGGAAATTGACACCCAAGTGGCATCCTGAGGATGGTTCCCATATAAACCCACCCTGGCTCTGATCAAGAGGCAACATGAGGGTAGTAAGAACAAAGAAATGTCAGAATACTACCAAATTTATACTTCTGGGCCTCAAAGGGTCATTTCATTACAAAAATCTGTAGGTATTTTTTTGGAGAAGTACTATATTTGGCAGACCTTGGAAGGAAATTTATAAAGAATTTATATTTACCAAAAAAAAGACAAGTGATCATCTAAATGCACCAGATATTTAAATTTTCAATCTATTCTTCTTTGAGATCTCAAACACCTTGTTTTAAAAGGGAAAAAGCTTAGTCAAGACAATAGGAACTATTCAATTGATTCCTAAAACATTCGCTCAAGAAATTATTTAAATACACCAGAAAGACTTCAAAACCAGAGTAATATATGTTTTCTAATATATCCATGGGATGTATGACAAAAGGAGCTTTTCCTGACAGTCCAGTACAACTGCAATTTCAGATCTAAAGGTTATGTCAGCAAATCATCAAAGACAATTTATTAACCGCCCCCAGGAGGAGGGCATGCAGAGCTGTGTCAGCCAGTGATGGCAGCGTTCACGCTCATCAATACAAACGTGAACAGCCTGATCTCTGCTTGTGGGAGAGAAACAATAGAATGCCAACAGCTTGCACAGAAGTCATTTAGCACAAAAAAAAAAAGGTCAATTCTTAGCAAAAAAAAAAAAAAAAAAATCAATTAAAGAGATATAACTAGTTGCATTTAGAGAAACTTATCCACATGCTCACCCCAGCCCATGAAAAAAATCATTCCTCTAAATTCTATCCATTCATGGTACTTAGGGTACACATCTGTGATTCTCAGATTTTGTTATTTTTAAGAGTTGAGACTGATACCCTGTCATAGCTTGCCTGATTGCAGCTGTAACAATGTTGAAATCCTCAAAGGCATAAATGGTAAATATTTATCACTTAATTAATGTTAATATTTTAAGATGTTTATGACAACTCTTAAGATGATTGACAACGTGCTGTGGGTACAGCAAAACCAGGATTTGGATTTCATGATGTAGAGTAGTGGTAAGGATGAAGATCAGGTTGAAATTAATCCAGACCCTGAACAAAGCTCAGCATCATTTAGTTAATTCAACAGAAAATGCTGTCAATCAAGACTTTTGGCTACTGTATGGTATAATATGGTAGCCAAGACAGCCAGTTTTATGATATGCAGTGAGGCAGATGGTTTTTCCCAAGAATTGCCACAGCAATGGCTCCTATGCCACATGCTTTTCCATGGTGGGACCATGCCAGCCCTCCATCAAGAGATGGAGTCTAATTGCCCTCTCCTGAATCTGTCCGGACCTGATGACTCACTTGTTACCAGTTGAACAAATTGAATGATACTGCTGAGTTCTGCGACAAAGTCAGAAAAGACCATGAAGCTTCTACCTGGTTCTCATGTGACATTCACTCTGGGAGAAACTGTCTGCCATATAAGAAATCCAGTTACTCTGAGACCACCACTTGAAAAGGCCACAGGTAGGTGTTCCTTTAGAAAGTCCCGGCTGAGCCCAGCTTTCATCTATTCTGATTCTGCACCCAATTCCAATGTATGGGAGCTTTTCCACACCACCAAGTAATTCTACAATTTAAATCAACTCTGACGCTATCTCCCTTGAGATAGCATCAGATTCCATAGGATTAGGGCTCAGTCCTACAAGAATGCCCTCCCTGCCACACACACCAACTTCAGATGCCAGTGGAAAGTCCAGATTGTCACCTGTGCTTTTTTTTTTGACCAATAGGCTATAGATGGGAGGTTTCAACAAGCCTCTCCTTGGGTTCGATTAATTTACTAAGATGGCTGACAGAACTCAGAGAAACATTTTACTTACTAGATGACTGGTATATTATAAAAGGGTATAACACAGGAGCAGCCAGGTGGAAGAGATGCTTAGGGTAAGGTATGGGGGGCGGGGGAGGGCACAGAGCTTCCATGCTTCTCTAAGCTTGTCACTCTCCCTGAATCTTCACCTGTTTACCAACCAGGAAGCTCTCCAAACTCCATCCTTCTGGGTTTTTATGGAGGTTTTATTACCTAGGCATAATTGATTAAATAATTGGTCATTGATTCATCCTCCAACCTCTTTCCCTTACCCAGAAGTTGCGGGGTTGGGGGTGGGGGGTTCTGGGTGGGACTGAAATTTCCTATCATCACATGGTTGGGTCCGCTGACAACCAGCCCCCATCTTTAGGTGACCTAGGTGCTTTCCAAAGTCACCTCATTAACTTAACAAAAGACATCTTTATTGCTCTTATCACTTGGGAAATTCCAATGGTTTTAGGAGTTCTGTGCCAGAAACAGGGACAAAGACCAAATATATATTTCTTATTATAAACCACAATATCACATTTATCCCACCAAGATGTCAGATATATAAGTTGTCTTAGACTTTCCAGAATAACAGTCCACCAGTTAAGAACCACTGAGTGACCTCAGTCCATGTCATGGGGAGAAGAAGAATAACTCAGTGAAATCCTGCCTGAATATCAAACCCACCAAATGAGATAGAGTAAAAATGGTTATTGTTTTGAGCCACTAATTTTAAAGTAGTTTTTATGCAGCCTGAACATTCAGGCAAATGTTGCCAACAGCATTGGGAAAACCCCTGTGGACCCATCTACAACTGTGGCATGTTTTCTTCCACAAAATCTCTATGGAAATCCACATGGTCTGCACCCTTGCCATTCAGGGCTGCTTCAATCTCTATGAAAGTGTTTATTTAAATGCCAAGTGACCCTAGCGTATTTAGGTACTTGTTTTCACGTCATTAACCATTTGACAGGGATGCTTGGAGTACAGAGGATACTAACAGACTAAAAGCTTCTACCCACAGAGGAGGAATCAGAAATTAAAATAAGATATTTCTGAAATTGTCATGTGAGTTGGCGAGTGAATCCATCTTATGCTACATGAAACTTCAAAAATATCTTGACTGATTAACTAAAGAGAGCTAAAGACAGTTGTCAACTCTATGTCCTCTGAATGATGATTTGTAACTTAGAATATATTTCTCCACAAATATCTAGGCATTAGTCCTAATAACACTAATCTAATCTGTGGACCCAATGGGCCAGGATTGCAAGCTAATGAAGGGGAAGAAGGATGAAGAAAGAATTCTCTCTCTTCCCTGGGAGCAGGGCCAGCCCCAGAAGAAATGTAAGAAGGTGTAGCTTTGTCTTCATCCCTCTGGTACCTTAGAATCCCTTCTCGCCAGTTTCCGGGACCCCCCAGGTCACTCCCTGATGGTGGAATCACATCCAGGTCTGCCCTCCACTCCAGCACCTCTCACCCCCATGCTGCATGCTCTAATATTATTTATCTAATTTCTTATCTCCACTTCCCCAGGAAATGTATTCTCACCAATATATAAATGGTCGATTGGCTCTTTCTGTCTTTATTTACGTTACTGAGATTTCAGGCTGCTGGGCTACATGAAGTGAAAATGACTAGGAAAACCAACCAGCAAGCAAAACAGCCCTCCTTCGAGTGTCTTCTGGCTTCTCCACTCCTGAACCTGTGGATTCTCTCTAGCTTCTTGGCGGAGTCAGCAGCAAGGGAGTCAGTGATGGGGTTGCGGGGAAGTATTGTGGTAAACTCATCCATGTTTGGGTAGTTTGTAAGTTGAGAACTTCACATGTAATCTTTATCACAAGGGTGAAGTCAACAGCATCCAGCGTTTAACAACCAGCTCTCTGGAGGAAGAGCCCTGATTCGTAGCCTTTGCCAAGCTCTGTGCTGTAAATTTCCCCACTGTATCTGACTGTAAGATACCAATGTGCCATCACTGAACATGGAGTTGGGAAGTGATGTGCACAGTCAGCTCTCCTGAGCCACCAAGAGCCAGCTCCAGCCACCACTGCCAACACCTATGGCCACCACATCCTACTTCCAAGCCCTGGCAGCCAAGATAAACCAGAGGTGGGGTTCAATGTGGAGACCATTTCTGAGAGGAGACTGGTGATTGAAGTCTAAAAGATACCCTTCTACCTTCACCCATGCAGTCCTGCTCAGTTTTCTGTCTCCAAAGTCCTTTCCTCCCCACACCTGGGACCCCTTGGCTTCTAACTCATTGCTAAGAGGCACTGACCATGGTGGGCCCCTTTCTGGTCACTGTGTCCCTAGTTTGTTTGCTTTATGCACCCAAGTGTCTGTCCCGACCCCTTGCCCATCTCCAAATGACTCTTGGCCCCTGACCTCTGCGCCCCAGAGATTGGAGCCCCAGCATAAACCTATTCCTCTGGCCAGAGACCTGTTCCTTGCTGATTGGTATCCCCAAGGCGATCCAGACTGGGCTTTGGTGGGAATGAAAAGGAATCTATCATGTCTTGAGTGTCGATGTTTCAGGCATCCAGGCAACGTGGGGAGGCAATTCTCTCTGCCTCATAGGTGAAGACGTTGAGGCCTAGACAGAATCCCAAGGCCACACAACTTACGAGCGCAGAATCAAATTTTAAACCAGACTTGGTGAGGCCAAAGACAGGTCTGTCTGACCTTCACACCCACCCCATACCCACCATACTTGTGGTTTTCAGACTCTTCCCCAGGAATTTAAAGTCCAGAGCAGATGATTTTAAAACTCTACAAATATTTTGTGCAAATTTTGTGCTTGAATATATCTTAAGATTTTTATAAAACTATACAAATTAAAGCAACATGCAAAGTCAGTGTGTTTTACACCAAATATGGGTAACCTGTGCTGCCGGGTTAGTGCATATAGACCTCAAAATAAAGTTTCCTTATTATCTCATTAATGTATTTACCCTCTTTTGTAGAAAATTGTGCACATGAACAGAAGTGGGGCAAAGTCATTACATCATGGAAGTGCCAAGGTTTTGGTATTTTTTACCAGTAAGGTAAGGTTGTGATTTAATACCAGCTGAAGAACCCATTCATCACCTCCTTCCAGCTTGTACATTTACTAATTAAGGAAAGTGGGCAGTTCCTAGGCACAGAGAGTAATTCAACTTTGGAACAAAAATATTCTTGCCACTTCTCTTTCAAACCTCTGGATGAGTTGCATTTAAGAGAATACTGAGATCATAAGGCCAGCTTTCTGGAATTTATATGTACAACTAATATCTGTGTGAATCAGGAATTTTTCTCCAATATTATGTGACCTAGCAAAATGCAGACATAAGTGGAATGTTGAGACTGATTAAGACTGCAAATATTAGCCAAAAAAGTTGATTTCAAAGGCTGTGTTCATCTAAAAAGCCTCATTTTTCTTACTAGCTAGTTTCGACTATTACACATGTGAACTTATAAAGTCAATTCATTCCAATCAAACAAACATTATCTGTTTTACATCAGGGTTCTTTTATCATTTGAGGGAAATAGAGGATTCCACTGCTAAAAGAAATTAAAATGTGAAAACGATGGCCCTGCCCTGCACAGTGTCCATTCTCCTGAACCGCAGCTGTCGCCTGCCCTAGGAGGCTCTGGGTGGCGTTTGAAGTGGTCCCTTGCCTGCTGAAATCCCCTCATAGCACAGCGCTGAAGTCCAGCTTCATAGACAGAACCAGTCTCCATCCCTCTGCTGTGGCTCTAACTCACAGTGGTTAGAGCAGGCTGAAGGCCACAGGCATGAAGCCAGAGGGAGCTGGCTTTACTCCGTCTCTGTCACTTACCAGTGTTGAGGAAGCAACTTAACTTCTCAAGCATCTGTTCCTTCATCTGGCAAAATGCTAACATCAATTTCATAGGGCTGTGGTGAGAATTAAAAAGATAATGTGGGCAAAGCTTTAGAACAGAAGTGGGGTGATGTTATTACATTTATTATTTTTGTTATCATCATGTTTTAGTTCTTAGGTTCAACCCATGTACATAAGGCACCTTGCTTCAGGTCTGCTTGACAGATGTGTTCAGAAAAGTCCAAGGAAATAACAAAGAATTGTAACTAAACAGAAAAATATAAGGCATTACATAATGGATTCCAGTATTATCGACGTTTGTCATTTTGCGACCGATGGGCACATTGTTCCTGAAGGATGCTCTCCAGCCTCAGTGTTCCAGGTGGAAGGGAAGGGCCCAGCCCTGCAAACCATTATCTCTGATGCACATCTCATCCCCACCACCATCCCTCACTGCTTATCTGTGGACTGTTTGAAGCAATAAAGCAAAACATCCAAATGCTCCTAACTTAAAAATGCATCCATAAGCATCCCTATCCTGAGATGGGAAGGAGCTTAAAAAGGCACTGTGTCCTAGCCCTGCCTCCTGGGAAGCACACAGGAGAGGATTTTACAGGCTTCCTAGGTAGGGAGAGGACACCTTGAATTGGAAGTAGCATGGCTGAGCCAGGTTAATGCTCCTGGAAGCCTCCCCAGGAGATGACACTCTGTGATCCATCCCCAGGGGGCTGGGGGCTCCCCTCCCAGAGCCAGGCCCACTCCTCCCCACCACCCACCACTGAGCTTGAGCTGCCTGGGATGTGGCACAGTTAGATGCACTTACTCCCCTCCCCTCCGTGGGGGTCCTGCACCAGGACCCCTCTGCCCTTATGCTGTGTTGAGCCAGGGCCACTGCCTTTAGAAGAAGCTCCAGCTTCCCCTGCCCAGGCTCCTGCCCTTGTCCTTCTTGGATCACTGCTGCCTGCCAGCGCCCTGACCCAACCCCGTTGCCCACAGAATCACTGCCTCCAAGAAGAAGAAAAAACTGAGAAAGAAGCTGAGGGGCCTTTGAAAACCCCTTGACTCCTCCCACTGAATGGGGACACATACACTCATATCCCCAGCCTTGACCTGTTGAGTACCTACGACACTCGGGCTCTGTGCTAGGCCCTGGGCATTTGGAAAATGAACAAAGCAGAGCACCTGGGTCAAGCCACTCATGGTGTAGGAGAGACACAGAGTACAGAATAAGAGGGAAGCTTAGGGGCTGGGAAGCCCACCTGACCCAGCTGGAATACTGCCCAGGGAAGCGGACTCTGGGTTGGAGTCATCGGGCAGGATTCAGTAAGGAGTTGCCCTGCAATTGACACCTGTGGAAGGGAGAGGACAGAAGTGGGTTGGGCAGTGGGAGAAAGTGAGTCATGACACAGGGACACAGGCCCAACGACAGCCTCAACCAACACCATGAGGACCACTGAAGCTAAAATAACACCGTGGAGTTTCCCCAATATCCAGACCTTTAGGCTCCTGCATCAACCAGTTGTTAACTGAGCCCAGGGGCATGGCCTTGGACACACCACTTCCCAAACTCCTGTGTATACAGCTCCCTTTATTCTGGACTATCTCTCTGGACTATCTCTGCAGAGCACATTTTAGGTCTCCAGTCCAAATGCCCCAAACTCAGAGATCATCTATGTCATTAACATCATAAGATTCAGAACATGGCTGCCTGGGATGGGGCTGCCACTGAGACCAAGTCATGGAAAGCTGTGTGCCTTAGCTACCCAAAACCTGGGATCCTAGCTCCACTCCTACTCTCAATCAGTCACCAGCTTAAAGGTAGGGCTTCCCCAGGAACTTTCCTGAATTAACCAGGATGCTTTCAGGTGACAAGAATTGAACCTCTACCCAAACTGGTTCAAGAAGAAAAGTAGGGTAAGGATTTTAATGGCTTAGGTAACTGAAAAGTCCAGGGATAGGTCTAGCTTCAGGAAAAGCTGGATCCAGGGCTTTGCTCTCTTTCCATCTCTCAACTCTGCTTTCCCCTGTGTTAGCTGCATTCTTACACGTGTTCTTTCTTTGCACTGCCACTTGGAAGCTCCAGGTTTACATTCTGCCATCTTAATAATCCCCATTAATAAATATGGAGATTCTACTGCTTCATATTGCCTATGAAATCCTGGATTTGCACCTCATTGGCTTGGTGGATGTCACCTACCCAACCCTGAACCAATCGCTGTGGTTAGGGGGATAGAACACACGGATTGTTTGGGTTTTCGACCTATGCTGGGGAAGAAGGAGGGTGTCACTCTTTCCAAATGACATGGCCTGACAGTGGCGGGAGAAACAGTTCTCCACAGGAAAACCAGGATCCAGCCTCAGAAGGAGAAATGGATACTGGATTTCCAGAAACATCCCACTACAATACTCTTTGCTGACACAGCTTGCAGGGCCTGTGCTGGTCTCTGCCCTCACTTTGTAGCCTGGCAGAAGTGATAGGAAAAGCCCTGCACTGGGACCCTCCCTGTTTTGTACCATGTTCAGTGTGGCTAGCCCCTATGTCTCATGTTCCTCATAGCCAAGATGGTCATCTGTCCTGCTGCACTGAAGAAACACCCAAGTTGGAGATGGGCAGGAGCTGTCTGCATAATCATCACAAGGTTCCTTCCAGCTTCCTGTCTCAGCAATTTACTAGCAAGTATCCATGGAATGGATTTGGCATTGAGGATGTGGGAGGGGGCCAGAAAGAGGGAGAAAAATAAATGCAATGAAAACCTAAAAACTTGTGCGAATCATTAATTTCAACTTCCTCTGCAATCCATCCTCTCTGACAGGGAGGAAAGCCAGCTGAGGTCTCACAGACTCATAGATGATGTCGGGCTGAAAGGGGAACTTCGAGATGTCCTGCCCAGCCTTCCACCCAGCACACGGAATCCCCTCAGCAAGCTTCCTGATGGGGCCTTGAATGCTTCTAGTGACAGAGGGCTCACCACCACACAAAGCAGATTTTTCATAGCAGCTTATCTTGAGCCAAAATCTACCACCCAGAAACTTCCAGCACTGATCTTGGTTCTGCCCCCCAGGATGGTCTGAGCCCCCTGGGCTTGTACTAGTGTTCCCCACCCCGCCTCTGGTGCAGGTGCTACTGAGACAGAAATAAAGAGTGGCAGCCAGGCAGACACTTGTGAAGGGCATCAGGCTTTTTAACCATGGCCCTAGGCCTTCCAGAAAGACTGATCGCAGACCAGGCCCCAGAACAGACCTTTGGCTTTTCCCCACCTTCTAGTTACTGCTGACAGTTTGGATTTTGATTGGCCTCTTGGAATCCGATTCTACTCTGAGTTTCCAACTTGACCTCAGCTGCTGTTGGCTCTGTTCTGGCATCACTGGAACTGACTCTGCCTTGTTCTGCAGCTAAAGAGGCTTCTGACAATTCTCTGCTCCAGTGGAGCAGACTTCTCTGCCGTCTGACTACTGGGCTTCCTCTGGCTCGTTGAGACCTTTGTGTGAATCTGAAGGCCCCCGTTCTTCTGGACAGACACAGCCGTGCCAGGACACGTGGCTTGGTGAGTGAAGTGTGTGGGACCTTAGTCCTCCCAGACACTTTTCCCTTGGGCAATGGGCAACCTGCTCAGTGGTGAGCAGGAGCCCTGACTGGCATCTCCCTGATTGGCACTGACCACACAAGGGCCCAGTGCCACAGGCTTTCCCCACAGGACCTGCCAGAACCCACAGCTGACCTCCCCACTGCCTTTGGTCCACATCGCTGTCTGAGTCACCCCAAACCTGGGAGTCCTGAGAGCTGAAATCATGTCACAATACTCACTCTGCTCAGTAAACACTTACCAAACCGGAAGATGAGTGGCAAGCATCCCAGGTCCTGCTCTCCACACCCTGGACAGCAGGACCTTGGATGGGTGGGGTTTGCACTGTTGAAGTCAGCCCCGCCTCTTCAGCGCGCGTTCCTTCTCTCCAGTGTTCCATCAAAACCGCTTAGTTAAGGCTTCCCTGTCCAGCGCTCTCTGTTCCTGCCCTGATGGGCAGTTAAATCAGTCTGGGCTGTTACTGGGGAGAAGGCAGAGAGGGGCCCTCCTTCCTGATGGAGAAGACACTCTTTCTTTGCAGATTTTCCCTTTCTCTTGCTGACCCAGAAGCACCCTTTGGCCTTGACCCCAGCGGCACAGACAGCTCCTCAAATAAGAATGAATGGCCACTTGCCAGGGAATCAGTGAGCCCAAGGAAGAGTCCTAAGAGGGAAGCAGGCATCCCAGCCCTGTGACACGGGTCAGATATACTTTAGCACCCACACTGCTGACATCCTCTCCCGCGGCCCTCCTGGACCTGACCTCTGACCTCCACTGCCCTCCCTCCCCCCACCAACCCCACACCTTGCCCCCCCGGCAGAGCACACGGCTGAAAGACCCAGACCCAGCCATGCAGCACACAGCATTGGCTGCACACAGAATTACACCGCCGAGGGGCAAGCAGAATGGATGGGGGAGGCTGACAGAACCAGAGACCCCAGAGCAATTTCACTTGGTTTTGATTCATGGCTTGTCAGAGCGCTAACCAAATATTCCATTTTCATTTTCACCCTCCTCTCTCTCCCATTGACTGGCATCATAATTGAAAACTCTGGCGTGAAGGGCCGGGGCCACCTGTCTGCAGGGCCTTCAATTCCACCTGCTCAGAATGTCTTACGCCTGAAAGAGGGGGACAGAGGGGAAAATCAGCAAACAGATGGTGTGGGGATTAGATTCACATATGGGCTGCCCTCCGACCACTCTGTTATCTTGGCTTGAGCAAGCCAGGACTCTCCCGCCCTCTGCTCTCAGCCTTTTGAGCTTATTCCTGCTTGTTTGCTCAACTACAAAAAGGATGCAGGGCCAGAAAGGTGGACTGAGTTTGCAATCACTCTTTCCCCTCCTTGTCTGAAGGCCTGCCGAGAGGCAGCTGGCCCGAGGAGAGTTTTACAATAAAGGGGCAATCCGACTTGGGGAATTTTTTAAATTTCCTTTCCTCAAATAGCTCTTAAAGGCTAGCCCAAATGATAATAACACCTAACATTTATTGAGCCCTTACAACTTGCCAGGAGCTGTTTTAAGAATCTTACAAAAATTAGCTCATTTTATCTTGGTAAGATCACTATGTGCTAGGTACTATTGTTACTTACCTCCACTCCATAGATGCGAAGCTGAGATCAAGGGATGCTAAGAAACTGGCCTGAGGTCAAACAGTTAAGAACTATTAAAGAACTGGATTTCAACACAGCCAGCCATCTTAACTTGTATGTCATGCTTCCCTGAGCTCAAAGATCGAGACCTAAAATAAACAGGTAGATAGATAGATGATAGAAAGGGATAGATTAGCTAGATAGATAGTAGATAAATATATAGGTAGATAGAAAGTTAGTGATAGATAGATAGATAGATAGATGATAGATAGATAGATAGATGATAGATAGATGCATAGAGAAAATAGATACATACATATATAATAGCTAGCTAGATGATATTTTTAATGGCAGTAAATACGAGTCTCTACCGGTACAGTGAAGGCTGAGGCTGGTGCAAGAATCCCAGTTGCCCTTGTCTGTTGGAGGTAGAATGGTTCAGCTACCTCAGTTCCAGGGCCCAGTTTGAAAGGGTGGGGAAGGAACAGAAAGGAAGGGCTGAGGTTCTGAGTCTGCATGGTCAGGATGCGGTATACCTGTAGAAACAGGAACGGCCCAGACCCTCTGAGCTCCCTGACTGTTGTGCTGTGACCTCTCCAGGTCAGCAACTGACACAGGAGTGAAGCCCAGGCTGGGTAAGCCTGGGCTGGAGAACTGAGGAGCCTGCCTCGAGGACGGTGACCCCCTAAATATCACCTGGACAAGTCAGAACACCACCCAACGGAGTACTCTGGGCTGGGGTGGGAGTAAATGACTGGAGGGCAGAGTGGAAACGTGAGGCAGAGCCAGCCTTGGGGACCCTGTGCATATGGCTGGGGCTCTGAGGGCACAAGACACCACACCCAGCACAACAAACATTACTGCAGACAGACGTACACTTGAGCTTTGGGAGGACCCCAGGGCAGGAACCTGAAACCTGTGTTTTTATCACTCACCCCAGATGGTTCTGGTCATCAGACAGGTATGGGGACCTCAGAGGTACAAAGCTGAAGGTCTGAAAGAGCTCCATTCTCCTTTTTGCCAGTCCCCAGCCTGCCTGCCCAGGCCTTGTTTTCTCTCACTAAGAGGTGATTGCCCTACCAGCTCCTTCCTTGCCCCACCTAGACAGGTGGCCTGCTCACTCTCTGGGGTTTCGGGGATTTAATAATTGGTTTCCCCAGAATCCTGAATCCAGCAAGTTTTAAATTTGAAACATTCACTTTCTGCCACAGTTCTAAGCCTGACCCGCAGTCTGCCCCCAACTCTTAGAATCCCATGATGCATGATTGAGCCCCACTTTTCCCTGCCTGCTCCCCTGCTGCCTAGATGCTGTGGCCAGACACAGATGCCACTTGCTGCTGGCTCACAGACAGAAGAGTTTTTCCCTGTGCCTGTCATGAGGACCATGCCCCAAGTTGTATTAGTGTGTACTAGTTGTTATTGCTGCTGTAACAAATTCCCACAAAGTTAGTGCCTTAAAACAGTACAAATTTATTATCTTACGGTTCTGGAGGTCAGAACTCTGAAGCGGGTCTTACTGGACTGAAATCAAGGTGTCAGCAGCTCTGCATTCCTTCTGGAGGCTCTACAGGAGAATACTTGCCTTGTCTTTGCCAGCTTCTAGAGGCCGCCCACATTCCTTGGCCTGTGGCCCTGCATCGCTCTCACCTTCACTTACGTTGTCTTATTTTCTCTCACTCCGACCCTCCTGCTTCCCTGCTATGACGACCCTTGTGATTATAATAGACCAGATAGTCCAGGATCACCTCCCCATCTCAAGATCCTTAATTTATCACATCTGCCATGTCCCTTTTGCCATATAAGGTGACATATGCACAGATTCTGAAGTTTAGGATGTGGACATCTTTGGGGGACCATCATGTTTTCTACCACAGGTTAATAATGTGCACATCCATCCTGCCACTGGGCCGGGGCAGGAAGTAAAGGCAAGGGCTTTGATGACTGAGCACACACTTGGGAAGTCCACCCTGCCCAGGAGTGGAGCCCAGGCTGTTCCTGGACCGAGACTCAAGTGACTGGGACCCCCAGGGAGGACGGGGCTGTGCTGTGAGAGGCGGGTGTGTGCACATGCGTGTGTATACATGCACCTGTGTGCACACGTGTATACAGTACTTGGGTCAGAGTAGTGGTCATCCGACGCTCTGAAGGCAGTAAGTGCTGAAAACAGCAACCCAGAGAGAGAGCAAGGTTAGAAGGCGGCTTGGCAGTGTTCTTTCATTAAATGGCATAATTAGAACGTGCACCTCAAATTCCCAAGACTGTTCATTGCCGAATTCATTTCTCCACAGAAGCCCAAGAATTCAAGAACTCTCCCGTGCTCATTTCAGAAAAAGAGGCCTGAGGAGAACAAATTGCCTTCTGCTGTCTCCGGCTCCACTGCGGTCTGGCTGTGCTGGGAGGCAGACGTGGTCAGCTTTTGTCCCCACAGCCTGACCTGAGGCCTGTGAACACGGATTTTCTGATCAGACCCCGAACACCTGGGGCCTTTTCAAACAGGTTCTTCTGTTCCGTGTGTGGAAAATGGGTGGGAAAGGCCCTGAAGGCATGCTCTGGGCCTGATGCCTGTGCCCCTGTAAATCACTAAATGCCACGGGCACAGTGAGATGCTCAGTGGAGGTCCCAGAGCCCTGCGGGGAGCGGCCTGAGGACCACAGTGCAGGAGGGGAACGGGAGCATCTCAGAGAGAAGGGACTTGGGCCACCACAGGGCACAAATCCAGGAGGCACCACTGACGCTGTGGGGGGCCTGGAGGGACAGGAGAGGCCTCCGCAAAGCCCCCACAACACAGCTCTTCTTCCAGAGCTGCCTGGCCAAGCTCCAGAGCAGGTGGGGTCCCCAGGCCTCCACTCCAGAAGGGCAGATACAGGCTTCTCCAGGTCCCTGGTACCTGGTCTCCAACACTTACGCAGCGAGGACAAAGATGCTTCCTAGGGCTGTGATTTTCAATAGTGCTTCCAAGAAAACATCCAAATAACCCAGCTGACAGCCTAAACCCATCTGGGAGCCTGCAGGATGGAGCGGGGACAGTCTTCACTCTGTTTCAAATGATGATAAATGTATCATATTTCATCTCTGAGGACTTTTGTTTGTTTCCCTACTCGTGACTTCTTCACATTTATGTCCTCCATTTACCTCCTATTTTCCTATCAATTCTATTCTTATATATCCTTCCTTCTCCATCTCCCCTTTCTTCCCCTTCCTCATATTCCACGATTCCCTCTCAACTCCTGGAAATACCTCCTCTCCCGAGAGGTTTCCCTCTTCTATTTCCAAACCATCCCCTAAATACTTGTTTTAATAAGCTCTCAATGCTGATCTCCTTACAAATCATTCTTTGCCATTTTGCAGTTGAACCAGTGTCTTTGTTAAAATGAAAATTCCCCAGGGCACACAATAAATAATAAAAAAGAATAACATAATCGAGAGGGTTATGATTCTGAGCAGAAGAAAATAATGTGAAGCAGCTGGACTACATTTTGTGAATCTTATGCTCAAAATGCATAAATGAGGGGAGGTGGTGGGCAGGAGACTGGTTCCATGAACCCTCAGCCCTTCTAGAAACTCTGAGCAGCAGCATATGTTTAAGGGGACTGATCTTGGGAAAATAAACACCTCTTCTCACAAAGACCTGCCCTTTGCAAGATGTCAGGAGTCATTTTGGGAGAAAGGAGGAACCTCGGTGTAAAAGTAGGCTTGTGTGGGACTTCCCTGGCAGTCCAGTGGTTAGGGCTCCACGCTTCCACTTCAGGGGACATAGGTTAGATCCCTGGTCGGGGAACTAAGATCCCACAAGCCACGTGGCATGCCCCCCCAAAAAAAATAGAAAAAGAAAAAGAAAAGAAGTCTTGTGCAATATTAACAAATCCTTAGTGCCAGGCTTGCACCGCACACCGGGCCTCCAAAGGACAAATGAGGAGTAGCCCCTGAGCCCGTGGGCCTCGCTGGCTTGTGGTGGAAGAATTAAGGAGCGGCAGACTTTAAGGGTGACACAGGCATGACCTCGAATTAGAGACATTGGATTGCAGCTCTGGCTCTGTCTTTGTGACTTTCAATGAGTTGCTTAACCTCTCTAGGCCTTGGTTTCCTCACCTGTAAAATGAGGAGAATAAGAGAATCTCCTATTGTTGTGAGGTTGAAATGGTATCATCCCTTTAGAGACCTGAGCCCAGTGGCCTAGCACAGAGTGGGCACTCCATTTTGCGTAACCCCTTTTTGAGAATGAATAGACCTCATAAACTAAAACATGAAGTCTTGTGGAGCCTGAGGGCAAGATTTTGAGAGGAGTGATAAATTGAGGGGCACAGGGCGTTACATAGGACCGTAAACACTGGGTAATACAGGACGTTGAAATCCCTTGAGGTCTAACCCAGCGCCCTGTCCCTGTGGGCAGTGAGGCTTTCCGCACCCAGACATGGGGGCAGGGCCCCTCTGCTGCTGAGGCTGTGACCAGGCACCACCCCTAGGAGGTCAGAAGGATGCTTCTCCCCAACACTGCTGTCCTGGTGTTAAATGTGGTTCCATTTCATAGATGAAAAACTGAGGCCCAGAGGAAAGTGACTGGCCCAAGGCCCTTCAAGGAGGCCAGAGCAGCAAGATAGGGCAGACCTCTGCCCATTGGACAGATGTGAGCACAGCTGTGGCAACAGGGGTGGCAGGAGCCTTCCGGATGAACTTGAGGTGCTATTGCACAAGCAGCAAGAAGGCCTGGCCCCTTTGAGGGCACAGAGCACAGACAGGTGTGCTCCCCAAGTACTGGTGGCTTTGTCTTGCAGTCACATGGAGTTCAGCACAGACTGCCCTCCCAGGCAGCAGGAGGGAGGTGGGAGAAGCTGGGCCCTGGCTGCCCAGAAGCCAGCTGCGGCCTGTGGCACGTCCCTTCTGCCCCTCCAGGCCTGTTGCCTCAGGGTTGGCTTGGGTTAGAATCAGAGTCTCAGACGCATAGACTCAGCTAGTGGGTGGTGCCTGCCCAGTCTCCCTTCTTCCTTCCCTCTTTCCTCTCTCTTCTCTTCCTTCCATGGCCCTTGAATACCCTTAATGGACCAGCTTGCCCTCTCCAATCCACCCCAGGTTCTGCCATCCCAGACTGTCTCACTCCCATCACTGTCACTCTCCATTGCCCACCTGGCCCCAAATATATTTGAATTTGCAACCCTAGGCGAGATTTCCTCTAAGTCCTTGCTACTCTAAAGGCAGTGGGCCAGCAGCCCTGGCGTTTCCTGGAAATGCAGAATCCCAGGCCCCTGCTGAAACAGAGTCTGCATTTTAACAGACTCTTGTGGGGGCTGGTCCAGGAGTCCCCCTCTGAGGTCCTTTGTAGCCCGATCGCATGTCCTCTTCGCCCCTCAGAGCACACTGTGTACCCCCTCCATGCTCCACCCCCGAAAAAGATGGTTCTGGGTACAAGCCTTGCTGAGTTTCCGCTGGAGGGTAAGAACACTTTCAGGAATTCTCTCTTATACTGATGATCTTAGCTTGGTCTTCAGAAAGATCCCTTTTCAAATTCAGTGCCTCAAAGATGGGCAATTAAGTCCCTACCGTAATCACAGGTTTGGTGCCCTCATGGAAAACTGGTGAAGCTGCAGAGAAATGCAGACATGGCAAATTTTCATCCTGCCGAAACATAATCAACTTTTGCTTCTGCAGCAATTAGCATAATATTACCGATAATGTTTTACATGGCAATTTTGCTGTAAACATTTGTGCTAATTTGCCATGACCTAATTATTTTATGACATACAATTACGAAGTATTTTTCAAGTTGAAATATTTTTGTTTTACATTTCTATAATCCTTTTCTAGGAAAAAAGTTTAAGAAATCAGCACACCCACAACTTGAAACACACAATCCTCTCTTAGCTATTGTTGGTGACACTTCCGTTCGCTAAGCCGGGAGGAATTCCCCAGCGCTGGAGCGCTCATGATCCCGCATTCACTCCTGACTAATTTGAATTGGGCGTCATTGAGTCTGCGCGCTCCATTATTACACAGCGAGATTGTCTCGGCTCCACGCTCCCAGCCTCCTGCCAACACCCACTCACTCCCAAACACGTAAACACTCTGAATTGGGTGGCTGGGAGGTGGCAAATGCCTGCAATGAGAGAAAGGGGCTGGGTTTGCTTTTGAATGAATGTGAAAGCTTTGGCTAAAAGGAGAGTGTGAACATTGCATTATCCTCCCGCAGACAGGTTCTTAACTGCCTCCCCAAATCCACAAGATGCTGAAGGGAAGAGCACAGCCATCCCCTGAGTTTTGGGCGGTGGGGAGGAGGGAGATGCTGTTCTGGTCGCTGTGACGACAGCCTCAGCACCAATCCTGCGGGCTACTGCTGTCACCCTCTCCAGAGCGTATCTGACTAGCTGTAGGTAATAAGGTCCCCAGACCCTCAGTGGACAGCCATGACTGCCTGACCCCAGACTCCTGGATAGACCGAGGGAGATGGCCAGTCTGTGGAAGGTTGGCCGTGCCCACCATTGAGGCAAGGACCCCACACAGGGCTCTGAGGCCACGGCACAGAACATGCCAAGCCTCAGACCCCAGTCATCCCTGGAGGGGTAAGCTCTCAGAGAACTGGACCACAGAGGACAGAGAGCCATGGTGAGGACCATAAGTGCCACGAAGACTGAAGGCAGCAGGACAAGGTAAGCGGGTGACCACAGCAGGCACTGCCAGGAAGAGGCACAGATGTGTGTCCACAGAGGGGCTCCTCTAGGACAGACTTCACCAACGTGGGTTCACCCCACGCCCAAGTGTTGTGGGTTAGACCCTGGACCCTGAAGCTGGATTCAAATCCTGGCTCCACCACTTACTCAAGGTGTAAACGGGGCAAGTTCTTAACATCCCTGTGCTTCAGTTGCCTCTTCTGTGAAATGGGAAGAATAATATTTCCTACCCCCTACGGTTTTTGTAAGGATTAAATTAATATTTCTAAAATCTCTAGAACAGGCACTACGTTTGTTTTTGTAAAATAAAATAAAATTTCTTATTCTTTCAGCTTCCAACCAGGACAAGAATAGAATCTGCAAGGAACAGGGTCCCACCAGACCAAAAGAGGAGAGCAGCAATGTAGGTCAAGTTCTTTAGCAATTATTGAACTGAGGATCATTAAACATTTGTTGCAATAAATATTTTTTGATTGAATGCATGGAACATTTACAGAGCACATACTCTGTGTTAGGCCATGGCCAGGTCCTGGAGGAATACAAACACAAATAAATAAAGCTCCAGCGTTGAAGAACCCACAGTCAGCAGTAGGCGTGCAAACCAATAGTTGCACAGAAAAAACGCTAAAGTAATGTGCACAAGCAGATCACAAAAGAGGAAATAGGGCTAGCACAAAAATCTGCGATTTCCATATTACTAATGCACATTTGTAACCATAGATTTTAAAGTACTTCAGATATTTTAATCAGCTTTTTTAAGGTATACTTTATGATCCATAAAATTCACTAATTTAAAGCACACAACATAATCAATTTTAACAAATGTGTATAGTCACATAAACACCATCACAATCACAATGTAGAGCATTTGCATCACCCCAAACTATTCCTCATATCCCTTTGTACTCACTTTCTCTAACCCCCAGCCCCTGGCAACCTCTGATCTTCTTTCTGTCACTATGGTTTTGGTTTTTCTACAATCTTCTACAAGTTGGATAACACATTGTATGCTTTTTTTGTGTCTAGCTTCTTTCACACAGCATAATGTTTTGGGGACTTGTTCACACTATTGTGTGTGGCAGTAGTTTGTCCCTTTCTATTGCTGAGTAGAATTCCACTATGTGGATGTACCACGGTATTCATTTACTAGGTGATAGGTGTTTAGGCTGTTTCTAATTTTTGGCTAGTACAGAGAAAGCTATTATAAACATTCACATAAAAGACTTTAAAAGGGTATCTGTTTTCATTTCTTTTGGATAAATACCTAGAAGTTGGATTGCTCGGTCATATTATGAGTGTTTTTTTTAATTTTATAAGAAACTGCCAAACTGTTTTCCAAAGTGACTGTATTATTTTGCAGCCATGCCAGCAGTGAATGAGAGCTCCAGTTACCCTGTATCCTCATCAATACTTGGGAGGATCAGTCTCTTTCATTTTAGTCATTCTCATAGGTGTGTAGTGACATCTCCTTGTGGTTTTGATTTGCGGTTACTAATTATGTTTAGCATGTTTTTCATGTGACTCTTTGGTGAAATATCTGTTCAAATCTTTTGCCCATTCTTAAATCAGGTTATTTGTCTTCTTATTATTGAATGGTGAGAGTTTTTAATATATTCTGGATATATGTACTTTATCAAATATCAGTTTGGTATTTCTCCCAGTCTATGGCTTGCCTATTCATTTTCTTAACATCGAGTTTCAAAGAAAAAAAGTTTTAATGTTGATGAAGTCCAATTTAATTGTATGATTCATGCTTTTTATGACGTAATGTAACTCCAGGTTACAGATATTTTCTCCTTTTTCTTCTAAAAGTTTTATAGTTTTAGCTCCTACATTTAAGTCTCTGGTGCATCCTGAATTAATGTTCATATATTGTATGAGTTAAGGGTCAAGATTCATTGTTTTGCTAATGGATACCTGGTTGTTCCAAAATCATTTATTAAAAAAGACTATCCTTTCTCCATTGAATTACCTTAGCACTTTTGTTGACAATTGACTATATATGTGTAGAATTCTTTCTTAACTCTCTTGTGTTTCATGGATGTGTACATCTGTCTTTATACAATACCCCATGGTCTTGATTACATAGCTTTATAGCAAGCTTTGAAATCAAGTAATGTAAGTCTTTCAACTGTGTTCTCTTTCAAAATGTTTTGGTTGTTCTAGGTCCTTTGCCTTTCCATATAAATTTTAGAATCAACTTGTCAATTTCAACAAAAACAACTGGTGGCATTTTGATTGGGATTGTGTTGAAACAATAGGTTAATTTGGGGATAATTGACATTTTAACAATATTATGTCCTTTGGTCCATGAATATGATTATTATCATAAATTCTAATGACTTCATAACAGAGGTGGTATGTAACTTACTTAACCATTCCTTCTTGCTGGGTCTTTGTACTGCTTTCAAGTTTTCATTCTTTTAATAATGCTTCGTTGATATTGTTTTAAGTGAAAGAAGCAGGACACAACATGACATAAAGGTCGTAATTATAAAACACACATATATGTATATACACATATATACACATACATATATTAAATAGGTGTAGGGATAAAATAGAAAGAAAAAAACAAACTGAAAATAACCAATTAAGGATATACATTACAGCTGATTTACTTTTCGGTCTCTGCTTTCTAAATGTATTGTGACATGGAAATAAGTGAGTAGTTTTCAACCATTTCAGGCTGTAGAGGTCAGAGGCTGCATGACAAAAAGGTGGCACCTGAGCAGAGTCTGGAAGGATGCAGAGTTTTCCAGGTGCAGGGTGGGAGACGGGGGAGGGAGTAAATGCCAGGCCAAAGGAACAGCATGAACAAGGGCACAGCAGTATGAAAGAGGGCAGCATGTTCATGGAATCTGGTGATTCTGTATTAGCTAATTAGGATGGAGACAGGCAGGCTGGGTCAGAGCATGAAGGGTCCAGATTATGAAGTTCCACATATGTGAATACAGGGACTTTAAGTTTTATCTTATCAAGTACTGAGGAACCAGCAAAGTGTTGAAGCTGGGCAGTGAGCCTACCAGACTTATATCTTAAAATAATCTCTCAGTGAGCAGCAAGGTGGAGAGGCGAGCAAGAGTGAGCTCTGTAGCACAGTGACCGATTAGAGATTCTTGCAGAAACACAGGGTCAGGGTGAGAGGTGCCTGCACCCAGGAAATGACTGTGGAGGTGAAGACAGGTGGGCAGACGCTACAGACCCAGCAGATGGACTGGATGTCCCACTTACTAAAATGAGGCGACTGGGAGTGGGGACAGGGGCAGGTTTACAGATCAGAAACTCAAGATTATTCAATATTAACTTGAGGTGTCTATTAGGAATTCAAGTGCAGAGGTCAAGGAGGCAGCTGGGTACTTGAGTCTGTGGCTTAGAAGTTTAGGCTTAATTGTGTAAATGTGGGAGTCCTCAGCATAAAACAGTTATTTAAATTCTAGGGCCTGGATGGGCTCTGTTCTGGTTACCTAATACTATATAATAAACCACCCGTAACATCACCCTATAAAATAAAAATTATTTATATGCTGAATTCTATGGAACAGTAATTCAGGAAAAGCATAGCAAGAATAACATACTTTTGCTCCTCAATGTCTGAATGGACTCCCTTGTTCCCTAAATGCAAGAAATGTTCTGAGAAAAGTTGGAGATACAGGAGAGTATAATTGCACAGAGCATTCCAGAAGCCACAGAGAAAGAATGAGGGAGAGGGAAGAGATCTGGAGCCTGATTAGGAGATGTACAAAACAGTTCAGAGATGAGAACATAGGAGATTGTGGGTGCCCTGGGAAGGTTTGATTTTTGTAAGTGACTGGTATAAAAGGGATGTGTGGAATGGTAGAAATTATGGGACTGGTACTAATAGGTCTTGAAGGAGGATAGATAACAACAGATTTTGTTGTGATCCCAAGTGCATCCCTCCATGTTATAGAGACATATAGGATGGCAGGTCTCCTGGGCCTGGCCCAGTTACCTATGTATTTGGAAGACAGAACTCTGTGTGATTCCTTAAATCTAATAATGCTCACAGGGAGAGACTAAATGAAGCCAGATTCCTCAGGTGTTCACAGGGTATAGGACAGGGACAGGTATGAAATGGAGGTGAGATAGAATGAGAGCAACCTGGAGGAGAAGGAAAGGATAGTTCCATAGAGGAGGATGGAGATGGGAATGGAAGTAGACTCTGTGTTAGTGAAGGTGGGGATGTAATTTTCATGTGTGGACATAGGTTGATTATCAGCTGAGTTTCCTATGTATAGGAATTGGTTGTCCATCCTCAGAGGAGTTAGTGTGGTCAGTGTGGAGGCTGAGGGATGGTTAGCATCTCTCACTGTGATGGGTAGCACAGAATGCTCTTTTGTATACTGGTGCTAATTTATGTCAAAGTTTAGGGTCCACTAAAGAGAAAAAACTCCTGATAAGCAATGCATGTTTTCAGCTGAGTCTTCTAAAATGCTCTGCCTTAGGATTAAAAGTAAAGGAGAAGAGATGAGCCCTCCAAAGCATGAAACTAAGCTTTGAAGCATTTTATCCATTATTAGAGGTGATTGGCCCTTAATTACTGGACAGAAGAAAATTGAATCCTCTGTGGAGGAAAATAACACCAAACAAAATCACTATAATTTTTCATTTGTAAATTAAAGCAGTGTTTTTCATACATTGTCCAGCATTCCATAAAATACAACCAGCCATGACAAGAGTCAAGATGAAATTACCAAAACCAAGAGAAAAAAAAAAGAAACAAACAAGCCTACATATGAACACATTGAATTCAGATTTTTAAATAATTGATGTTAATATAGTCAAGAAAATGGATGTAAAATGGAGAATTTTACCAGAATCTATCAAAAGAAATCAAATGGAAATTTTAAAACTGAAAAATACAATGACTTAAATTAAGAATTAAATGTCTGGATTTAACAGCCAATTAGGCACAACAGAAGAAAGAAATAACTGGAAATAGTAGGACAATAAAAATATACAAACTGAAACAGAGAGAAAAAAGAATGGTAAATATGAAAAAGAGTATGTGAGGTATATACGGGACAAGTTTAAAAGGCATAACATATGTATAATTGAGATCCCAAAAGAGAGAGAATGAGATTGAAGCAATATTTGAAGAGAAAATGACCAAGACTGATTAAAAGACATCAATCCATTGATTTAAGAATCTCTATAAACCCCACACAGGTTAAATATACATAAAAGCATGCTTATGCACAAAATAGGAAAATTGCTATAAACACAAGTCAAAAAAAATCTGGAAAAGCAAAATAGAGGAAAACCAATAAAGCTAGATTACTTTTAAAGGAAATGATGAAAGAGGGTGACTATGAAATGTCATCTTTCAGTGATGAAAGAAATTAAGTTGCAACCCAGAATTATATACACAATAAATATAACTTTCAAAAAAGGAAAAAAGTCATTTAAGACAGACAAAAATTGAACAAATTTGTCATCAGGAGGTTCACATTAAAAGAAATAAATACTAAAGGAAGTTCTACAGCAGAAGGAAAATTGCCTCATATAGAAAAAGGTGAAGTGGGAAGGAATAAAGAAAATTCAAAAGAAAAAATATGTGGGAAGACAAAATGAATATTGACTTGAAAAAATACATCTTGGGTGAGTTTAATATAAAAGTAAAATTTAAATGAATTTTTGTGGAAATTGACAAGCTGAATCTAAAATGTATATAGAAATGCAAAGAACCAGAAATAGCCAAAACCAAAAGTTGGAGTACTTCCACCACTAACTAGCAAGATTTTCATAAAGTTAACATATTTAAGGCTTCATGGAATGGTACCAGTGTACACAAATGGATCAATGGTACAAAATAGAGAGTCTAGAAATAGATTCATTCATAAATAGTCACCTGATGTATGACAAGGTGTGACTGTTATTTCTGTGGGGAAATTGTGGTCCTTAAAATTAATATTGCCAGGTCAATTGGATATCCATATAAGGCTAAAAAAGAACCTTGACCCCAATTCACACCAGTTACAAAAAAAAAAAACAATTCCAGATAAATCATGCATCTAAATCTGAAAGGCAAAACAATAAAGTTTCTAGAGAAGAAAACATAGGAGAACATATTCATGACCTTGAGGCAGGCAAATACTTCTTAAGACACAAAAAAAACACTAACCATAAAGGAAAAGGTGGATAAATCTGACTTCATTAAAATTAAATACTTCTACTCATCTAAATGCACACTTTACAGTCTGAAAAGCAAGGTTTAGAGTGGGAGAAGATATTTTCAATATGCTTATCTGATACGTGTAATATATCACATATATACAGTATATGTGTAATTATATCACATATCTGATATCTGTAAATATATGTGCATATAATTAATCAGTCATCCCTCAGTATTCACAGGAGATTGGTTCCAGGACCCACCATATATACCAAAATTTGTGGCTGCTCAAGCCCCATAATCAACCCTCCATACCCACAGATTCCACATCTGCAAACACAACCAACCACAGATCATAAACAATACTACATGATCCACGGTTGGCTGAATCTGTGGATATGGAACCCATGAATATGAAGAGCTGACTGTAATTTTTTTTTAAGTCAGACAATCCATCAAAAAGTAAGCAACAAACATGAACAGGATGGTCAGTACCCAAGTGGCTAACAAACATGGAAAGTTGCTCAGCATTAGTAGTGAGTAGGAAAATGCAAATTAAAATCACGATGAGCTACTACTCTATTCCCACCAGAATGGCAAAAATGACAAGGACTGACAATGCCAAGTGTTGGCAAGGATGTGGAGCAACTGGAACTCTCACAAACTTCTGTTGGAAGTATAAGTTGATACAGCCACTTTGCAGCAATGTTTGTCAATATCCACTAAAGCTGAGTATATTCATGCCAGCAATTTCACGTCTATGAATCTAACAGGAATGGATATGTACATTCAATAAATGACTGGTAGAGGGCACAAGAGAAGCTTTTAGAGTGCTGTTATTGTATATCCTTATCATGGTGGTAGATATGTGTGTGTTCACTCTGTAAAAATTGATCAGCTCTATTCTTATACTTTTTCCTTGCTATACTTTTGTAAGTTATACTTCAAAAAAGTTTTACTTAGAAAGAAAGAACTAGAACCCTAAGCCATATACCTATTAAAAACAACAAAACAAAACCCAAAACTACTCACTTGTGAAATTCAGATGGCTAGAAGCTAGAGAGATGGCACAAAACAGACTCATTCATGTTTAGTCATTTGATTTGTAACAAAGGTGTAACTGGTTTCTGTGTGAGAAATCATGGTCTCTTCAGTTAAAATTGCAAAGCTGGGGTGAAAAGCATAGGATGAATTTTTGGCCCAAGCTTTTCTCAGGTCTTGTCTAACTTCCAGATGTTATGATTTGCCAAAACCTCTATGTATAACCCTCTGGTGGAACAAAAGACCGGGGTTGTCAAGGGAAAGGACCATCTAATTGATAATAGATGGTGGCCACTGTCTGCCCCATTGTGCTGAAAAATTGTGATTCCCTCCTGCCTTCTCCTCATTCGCTAGCTGCAGTGTCTTCATCAGCCAGGCCCTTGGTTAAAACCTCCAGAAAGCTCATCATCTCTCTTTGCCAGCAGGATATCTGGCAGGTCTGAGTTCTGTCTGGAATATATCCCTGAGCCAGCACCATGGCTTCCGGAAGAGAGCAGAGAGTGGCACTATTTCTATGAATAATGAAAGCATTATGTGACTTGTGAAGAGAAGATGCAGACCAAAAGTGAGCTTCACTATCGCCAGAGCATTTGCAAATCAGAAGACATATAGCAACTACATGGCGTCGTCATGAGAAGTTTTTCTTCTCCTAAAATTGACTCTCGCAAACAGTCAAGGCAGTTGGATGAAAATAGATCCCGTGGTTGAACAGATGCTGGAACCTGGGACTTAAGCATGAGACTGATGCATCATCATTATGGTGCTACCTCCAGGGAAAGCAGGCCCAGAGCAGCATGATGTCATGGTGACAGAGCAGCACACAAAGCATATGCCGTAGGACCGTGACTTCTTACTTCTCTGAGTAAGGGTCTCCTTCAGTAGATTCACCTGGGAAGAGCCCTTCAAGGTACAGACCATGCAACCAGCAAAAATCTGTACTATTGCTCTATGGACACATCTGGATGGCTTCCAAGCTGGTTGTGCAGGAGTTTTACAAAATGCCCATAAGAAATTAGCTGTTCTGTTAACACCCAATGTCTTGCTTCCCCACATCTGGGTCTTTACCCCTATCAATCATTCTTTCCTCATGGAATATCCTGCCCCTACTCCCTCCCCAGCTATAAAAACTCAATCCCCCACTTCCCAGCCCAAGTGAAATGCCAACTCATTCCTAAGCTTCCCTCAATCTTCATCTGACCACATCATGTCAGTATACTGTTTAAGATCCTCCAGTGGCTCTTGGCTGCCTTCAGAATATAGCCCAAGCTCTCCTGAACCCCCATAGTGCCATTTATTCTCTAACACAATGCGAAACTTGATGACATTTCATCATAAGCTACTACTTGTGTGCAGTCTTCCCCTCCTGTAGCCTTGATCCATGAGGACAGAAGCCTCTCTGGTTCCCTTTTCTTCTCTACTTGGCCTTGCGTGGGGCTTGGCACAAAGGAGACAATATTGATCAACTAAATGAACAAAAGGCAATTAAAGTTAAATGCATCCAAATAGAAAGCTGCAGGGGACATAGTGGATTCATCCCAGATTGTTTCTGAGCTGGAGTAACAAGAAACCAACATCAGCTTCTCCTAGAAACATAATTCTCCGGAATCTCTAAGTTAGAAAGAGACCCCAAAGGTCATTGTTTTTAGGTTGACCCTTCATCATTCCTTAAGACTGAAATCCACATCTTCCTTGGCATAGCCAGAGGCATGGCAGAAATAATCATGACCAAGGAAAATAAGTCTTCAGTGTTGGGAGAGTAGAGTGAGTTTTCTCCCCTGGGTGGGTAAGTAGGACTTCTATTTCTTAGCCCTCAGATTTGGGTAAAGAAATAGCATTCATTTCTGCAACATAGGCACCTAGAGTATGCCAGGCACTGTACAAAGCAACAGCAGTACATGGTATATAGATGTGTCACCATTCTGAAGAATGACATGACCTAGTGAAGAAACAGACACAGTAATATACCTCAATAAATTTTTTAATAATCAAAATATGTGAATAAAATTCCATGGTGACAAGGAAGGACTCTACCAACACTGCCGATGAGTCTAGAAGGGGAGACTGATATGCACACACACAAGTACAAGGCAATACATCAGAGGCTACAATAGTAATGTGTGCAAAACACTGTGGACGCCTGGGGAGGGAGCATGGCCAAGTCTACCGACAGGATAATGGCTGAGCTGAGTCCTGTGGGATCAGGAAGTAGGATCAGGTGGAGGGAGTGACATATGCTCAAATATGAAAGAGTGAAAAGTCATAGCTGAAGAAAAGCAAGGATTCTGTTAGGCTGGAGTATAGAGTACAGGATGAAATTTGGCAAAAATAAGGCAAAATATGGAAGTCGTTGCCAAACTGGCTTTGAAAACCATGTCAAGTTTGGACTTGATCCTGAAGGCAGTGGGCAGGCTACAGAATACTTGACATAATTCTAAAGAGATCTGTGGAAGATCACCCAACTTCAGAGTGGGAGGTAAACTGAAATCAGAGAGTCACAGAGGCAGGAAAGCTGGCTTGAGTCTTAGCTCTGGGCTGGGTGGAAGGTGGGGTCCTGCACTAGGTCTGTACTGAAGAAACTGTAGACTGTATTTAAGAAATACAGGCAAAGAAGACTTAACAGGAGTCCATAACCTGTTTGTATGTGGACGGGGAAGAGGAAATCAGAATGACTTGAATGTTTGTACCTTGAATATCAAGTTAAGTAGTGATGTCATTCACAGACACAGGGAAGACAAAAGGGAAGACTGACATGAGGGAGACAATGAATTCAGTTCTGAACTTGATGGATGCTAGGTGCTGTTCTGCTATATGACTGGGGATAGACTTTGTAGCCATCAGTGACCTGGGATCACCACTTGCCTGTATTCCCTGCCCCATCCCATCCTTTTTTCTCATTCCCAGCCCACTTTTCCAATGTAGGTGCTGAGGTGTCTTGTTAACTCATCTTGGAACCATCTAGGCATGCAGGGAACATGCCACCCTTCCATTTCCCTTCCTCTAACCTTTACTCTCCTCAGTCTCACTGTGGTGGGCAGAATAATAGACCACCAAAGATGTCCTAAACCTTGGCACCTAAGGTAGACGTGTTGCCTTATGTAACAAGAAGGACTCTGCAATGTGATTAAGGTTAAGAACCTTAAGATGGAAGATTATCCTAGATTATCCAGGTGAGTCTGACCCAATCACACAAGTCCTTAAAAACATAGAACCTTTCCAGGCTGCAGTGAATCAAAGCAATGGCAGTCTGAGAGGACTTAGTTTGCTGTTGCTGGCTTGAAAGATGGAGGAGGAGCCATGAGCCAAAAAATGCAGACATCCTCTAGAAGCGGGAAAAGGCAAGGGAACAGATTCTCTCCTAGACCCTCCAGAAAAGAACACAGCATTCCTGGTACCTTGATTTTAGCCCAGTGAGACCACATCAAATTTCTGACCTATAGAATTATGAGATAATAAATTAGTTTTAAGCCACCAAGGTTGTGATAATTTGTTACAGCAGCAATACTCACGAACCTACTCACTTCATTTCAGGACATTCTTCAAATTTAAATCCCTACTGAAAGCAATTGACAGCTTTTCAAAAAGAGTCTATAGGAAGGAGAGGCCCAGGGTCCCCTTCTTAATATCAACAGTCCTGGGGTTCCTAGAGGGCCAAGGATTCTATAATAAAAGCAATTCATGTCATGTCACCAGAAAACCTGCTGAGAGAGTAAGAATTGAGGTGAGAGGGAAACCTGGGAAAGAAGATATGTTAGTAAATGAGACAGGGGGAGGGAAGGAGAGAAAATGAAAACAAAGATGGCATAACAGTGAAACCAAGAAAGGACAGCCTTTAAGTGGTAGGTGCTGGTCAGAAGCATTAAATGCTACAGAGAAGAGAAAATTGAATTTGACAACAAGCAGGTCATTAGTGGTCTTCAAAGGAAGCATTTCAGTGAAGAGAAAGGGCAAAAGCTAGAATGCAGAAGATTGGAGAGAGACTAGAGAAAGAATTAAGAAGTAAATAAGCTGTGGGCAACCCCTTAGAAAAGACTATGCATTATTCACCTTTATATCCATAGCACTCAGCACAATGAACACAGTGGGTGCTCATTACATGTTGACTTGAGTGAAGTACTGGAGTCAGTGGGTA
This sequence comes from Balaenoptera physalus, assembly GCF_965194825.1. Classification (NCBI taxonomy): domain Eukaryota; kingdom Metazoa; phylum Chordata; class Mammalia; order Artiodactyla; family Balaenopteridae; genus Balaenoptera; species Balaenoptera physalus. The sequence continues at coordinate 18,545,246 of NC_138891.1, forward strand.
TAGACCAGCACTTCTCACACTTTGTCGTGCGTACAAATCACCTGGGGATTCTGATGTAGTAGGTCTGGAGTGAGACCTGAGATCCTGCATTTCTAATAAGCTCCCAGATGATGCTGATGATGGAGCTGGTCTGTGGACCTCATTTTGAGTAACAAGGATGTGGATTACCCCAACCAATCACCTAGCAATCATGACTCCTCTTGGTTCCTGGGTAACATTATGATCCCAGAGACCAGTATGACTTCTGAAATCATAGAATTTTATTGACTTCATGATACACATCTGCACAGTGGAGCCAAACCAGACACCAAACCAGGCCCAGCACATGGGAGTTGATATTCATAAAAGGTTTTGTACCCCAAATACTCTCCACATTGCAGCATTTTCCACAATTCCCTCCAAGCTCAACACCACCATCAATCTCTCCATCACCAAGGTAACTGTTCATATCTCACCATTGACAAATAGAAAAAGTGAGCCTTTGATATTAGTCATGGGGAGAGGTGTTCTCATCCAGTGACCTCAGGAGTTCCAAATGTATGGATTTAAAAACAGCCATCTGGATCAGGACAGCACCCACCAATAGAGATATTTCTCAGAGTGGGACACGACTCCCAGTTCCTCACCCTCTTCCCATAGGGCAGCAGGGGCACCAGACCACATACATACATCCTACAAAACAAACTTGGGGAAGGTGAATAATCCCAATCCTAATCATCTACTTATATCCCAATAAAAAAGAAAAGCTATTAAACATCTTAATATAAAATGCCATGCAGGATGTCATTAAATGGCACCACCATGGATATGGAGACACAGGATGCCAGAGGCAGTATTAACCTTTAAAAAAGATATTATCAAGGGAACCAAAAAGGATAATAATTTGGGCAAAAAGGGTGAGGTAGGCCTGTCCCCTTAAAGTGAGTGTCCATCACAGCTCACCCCAAACACATTTTCTCAGCTCCGTTTTTATGTTGTCCCAACCCACCTGTTAGAGGAATTCCACCCATGGGAAAAGGAAGTAGACTAGCAACTAAAGGTCAGTGACTCAGTCGGCTCTCTTTCAGTGAAAGTCACACAAAACTGCATCCATGTCAGCTTTAATAAAAGAGAATTTGTTTGCTGGCATCACTGAAAAGTCCCTGGATGGGGCACAATTCAGGGTTTAAACAATGTCCTGAGTTTGTCTCACTATTCTGCTGCCTCTGGGTTGGCTCCAAATCCAGGCTGTACAGGGGCTTCCCCCTTCCCAGTTTCAATCTTGTATATCACAGCAATTCACTCATCTGCGGGAGCCCACCTCCCCTAGAGCGCAAAACAGAGACCTGGGTGGGGGCCCATTGATCCTGTCTGGCAAGACCTGGGTTATGGGTTCATCTCTGTAAATGATAGAGGTTGAGTTGGGGAACAATGTCCCACCCCCACTGATCTGATTGGGTCTTATGTTCTACTTTAGGGTTACCTTCGTTGTCAGAAGCTCTTGGGCTGAATAGAGGCAAGGATTAATTCCCCTCAATCCAACCACGGTCCTGTTTGCCCCAGAAAGGGAGAGTGATACTGAGAGGGAAGTGCACCAAATGTCCACCCGACTCAGGTTTGTACACACATTTGGGCCCAAATCTGTTACAATGAGGGAAACCCAGACTCCCGATGACACACATCAGTGACTCGGACCTTCCTGAAGATCATTCACACCACTGGAGGCATCCCTGCTCTGCTGCTCTGCTCACACCAGCTTCTGGTGACCCATTTTGTGTTCTGGGGCCAAACCCATCTCTCCTTATCCCCTTTGCAGAGATCTTCAGTGAAGGTTGGTCCTGCCTGTTGCTTCACTTAACACTTACATCTGAGCTAATTCCTTCTCTCCTGCTTATCTGCTCACCATGGAAGAGCTTAGAAGCAGGACTCATGGCAGGCTCAGCATAAAGGAAACTGAATAGGCCAAATCCCTGCCCTTCAGACCAGATTGGAGTCCTGCTTCAGAAAAATCAATGTCTTTATTTCTTTTCTTTCTTATGAGTCAAGCTCCCAGATGTAGAGAGCAGGACACTGTCAATTGCTGGTATGATGAAAGAGTGGCTTGAAGGTATTGTGTTTCCCAGAAGGGCCAAGAGAGAAATTGTTAGTCACTGCCCCTGTTGGAAAGTTTAAGAGATTTTACATCACAATGTACTCTGTGACTATGGTGTGCTTCCTACTTCTCAGTGATGCTTGTCTTGACCAGTTCCTTGACCATCCAAAGAAATCAATCAAGGCAATTTTCCATCTAAATGTATTAGTTCACCAAAAATCTAGGTTAGCTTAATAAGAAACACTCATCCATTTATGCAGGTTATTTATTGAGAGACAGCACAGTTGGGTGGTAAAAAAACATGAACTTGGGAGGCAGAAATAACTGATTTCAAGTTCCTGTTCTGCACTTTACTGGCTGAGTGAGCTTGGACAGGTTATTTAATCCTTTTGAGCACCATTTCCCATGTGTTTGTGAGGATGCCCTGAGATGATCACGTTTGTAAAGTACTTAGCATAGTACATAATGTGCAAAAAGTACTCAATACATGTTCTTGTTAAGGGCCAGATACTCTGCTAGGTTCCAGACCACAGGATTGAATAAGATATAATAACAGAATATTAAAATGGAATGAGATATTAAAAAACATGTGATCTACCCCCTAGGAAATCTGGAGTCAGAGGGAGGAAGGGACTTGCCCAAAGGCACAGACTAGTGTGGCAGGGCCAGGGTAGGACTCAGCCTTCTGACTCCATCTTTGTACAAAGTTTCAAGTCTCTGTGAAGAAGGTTCTAAACTGGCTAAGACAAGCAGGCACATAAAAGATTATTGTTTCAAGATGTGGACATACAGATTCCATCTCAGTTTAGATTCTGAAATCTGCCCTGTGATCCAGCTGCCCCAGCCCCCAATTACTGCCTGATGATGCATGCACTGCATTTTGCCTTTACTGGTTTGGCAGCAAGGAAAGAAAGGCAGTGGCTCCCAGCACAGCTCTGAAGCAGTGTTCTGCAGCAGGTGGCTGATGTCCAGGGCCCTTTGGAGTAGGAAAGGCAGATCATAATTGCTGATTAGGTAAGAAGGCGGGTCAAGAAGGGAGGGGACCATGTCCCTGGCGCCAATTCCCAAAATTTAACAGTACAGACCTCTGTATATGGTGGTCTATCTAGTGTCTCACAAACACCATTCAATCATCTAATCATAATTATATTATGCTTACCCCTTCCTAATCCCTTGGCAAGGTCCTAAGGGCCCCAAGTTAGATCTAGGACCCCAGCCAAATCTTGATGCTATATTTCATTTATTTTGGCTTCTGTCAGGGAGCACTACTAATGCATATAAACCACCCTGAAAGTCAAATACAGGGGTTTTTATTTCCAGTTCAGATGGGCACAGTTCTCCAGCAGAGCCCCTGCTAGGCACTGACACAGATGCCCTAGGGGTCAGGATAAGACCATGACCAGGCTCAAACATTTCATATGCAAAATGGAGCCCATCGCACCCAGAGTATCCTGAATCCCATTTCTTACACCTCCCCAAAACCAGTGTCAGGTTGTCGGGCAACTATGAGAGCTGAGAAAGCCTGAACTCAGTTTTCAAATCTGATGGAGGTGAGAAAGGTCCAAAAAAACCTGTAATGAAATTGAGTCAAATTAATCTTCTTGCCAGAGACAGCATCCCTCTCCCTCCGAGACATCCTTCCCATCAGATCTTGAACTGGATTGAACCGTTCATTCAATAACTTCATTTAAGCTGGGACGAAGTGAGAGAGTTGCATGGACATACATACTCTACCAAACATAAAATAGATAGCTAGTGGGAAGCAGCCGCATAGCACAGGGAGATCAGCTCAGTGCTTTGTGTCCACTTAGAGGGGTGGGATAGGGAGTGTGGGAGGGAGACGCAAGAGGGAGGAGATATGGGGATATATGTATATGTATAGCTGATTCACTTTGTTATAAAGCAGAAACTAACACACCATTGTAAAGCAATTATATTCCAATAAAGATGTAAAAAAAAAAAAAACTTCATTTACTATGTGTCAGGTCCTTTGCTAGGTACAGCATTATATTAGTGCTCAAGACAACAAAAATCTCTACCCTTCCAGAGTCACAGACTTGCAGGAAATATGGACAGAAGTACTGGAGCATACAACTGATCTAAACTCAGGGGGGCAGGGAAGAGTCCCTTGAAGAAGTGAGGTTTAAGCTGAGACCAGAACCATGGGTAGGAGTTAGCTGGAGGAAGAGTGAGTGTATCTCAGGAAAAGGGAACAGCATGAGTGAATTCCCTGAGGTGGGGCATTATAAAATATTGATGATAACTATGATGACGATGATGATGGCAGCTACCATTTATTTATAAAGTATATAATTTATATGGATTGACTCATTTGATCCTTAGAACAACCACATGAAGTGAGTACTATTATTCCTATTTTTAAAAATTTTTATTGGAGTATAGTTGATTTACAAAGTTGTGTTAGTTTTAGATGTACAGCAAAGTGAATCAGTTTTATATATATATATATGTTATATACATATATATAAAATTTTATATATATATATATATATATATATATATATATATATCACTCTTTTTTTTTTAGATTCTTTTCCCATATAGGCCATTACAGAGTACTGAGTACAGTTCTCTGTGTTATACAGTAGGTTCTTACTAGTTATCTATTTTGTATATAGTAGTGTGTATATGTCAATCCCAATCTCCCAATTTATCCCTTCTCCCATTATCCCCTGGTAACCATATGTTTATTTTCTACATCCTTGACTCTACTTCTGTTTTGTAAATAAGTTCATTTGTACCCATTTATTTAGATTCCACATATAAGCAATATCATATGATATTTGTCTTTCTGTGTCTGACTTACTTAACTCAGTATGACAATCTCTAGGTCCATCCCTGTGGCTGCAGATGGCATTATTATTCCTATTTACAGAGGATGAACTAAGACCTTGGAGTTGAGTCAAGTTACATAACCTTGCCCCAGTCACATGGACAGTAGTAACTGGATTTTAATCCAGCCAAACCTGGCCCAGGAGCCTGCATTCTAATGACCAGCATTCAATCATTCATTCATTCATTCTTTCATTAACTCATACTGAGCACCTGGCTAAGAGTTGGGGGGATAAAGAAGACAAAGACTTACTCGCCTCCAGGGAGCTCACAGTCCTTCAGAGAAAGCACAAGGGCCTGGAACAGGGGCCAAGCTTGAAACTCGGGCTCTTGTACTACCTCCCATGTCTGGCCTACCCAGCAGCCAGGGCCACTCCTAAGATTCGTAGGGTCCAGGACAAGAGCACAGATGGAGCCCACTATGCTCGTTTCCTAGGGCTGTCAGAACAAATTACCACCAATCTGGTGGCTCTAAACAGCAAGAATCTATTATCGCACAGTTCTGGATCTGAGAAGTCTGAAATCAAGGTGTCAGAAGGTCCCTGTTCCCTCTGAAGACCTTAAGAGAGAATCCCTCCATGCCTCTTCCAAGGGGTCCAGGGGCCCTGGGCTTGGGGCTGCCTCTGTCTTCACATGGCCTTCTCCCCTGTGTTTCTATGTCTTCTCTTCTCTTCTAAGGACACTCATCGTTGGACTTATGGCCCACCTGTTAATCCAGGATCATCTTATCGCAAGACCCTTCATTTAATTATATCTGCAAAGACCCTTTCCCCAAATAAGCTCATATTCTTACGTACCAGGGGTTAGGACTTGGACATATCTTTTTGGGGCTACAATTCAACCACTAAACCCACATACCATGTGGCTAAATATGTAAAAGTTATAAATAAAGCTGTCAAATAACTTTTATTGCATCTTCTTACCTTGACATTTACGCCATCATGACAACAAAAGTTTAAAAATATGTGCATATGGTTTCATATGATCCAGGTTGACTGAATTTAGTCATCATAGCTTATGTGTGATGACCTATTGATGGGCTGACAGTATTTGGGTAAGTAATAAATATATACTTACCCAATTATTTATAATAATTCATAAATTATTATATAGGTATTCCATGAAATTTATTTCTCTTGCCTTCAGTTTGGTGAAATCACTATGTATGTTTCTATAATCAAGAATTTCATGTAATTTGTGTTCAATTGGCACAAATGAGGATAATGATAACACTCACCTCACAGGGCTGCTGTGAGGGCGAAATGGGTCCAGCCTGCAAAAAATAAAATGTAAATTGTATTCAGCATGTACAAAATTGGAATACATTTTCACTTCAAATGTAAATTGAGTCCAAAACTTTGTAACATTACATTTATTTCTGGAATAATTATGACTATCTTTCTTTTAAAATATTCAGTTATCTATTAAATTTAAAAGGTAAAATATAAATTGTAGTGAAAGAATATTAAATATTTTAACAATTATTTAAATCAATCTTAATTTTTAATTCAACTTTTTGAAAATTTAATTAAAGCCTCATAAATATTTTATAAAAATAAGATTATTTTGTAATTTGAGCATTCAGTGCCCATTTAGTTGACCATGTCAATAGTCTGTTGTTACTGATGTTATATCAGGAACACGTTACGTCTAGACCCACATATATACAAATTTAAGAGCAATATGAAATGTCTAGTATTGCAAAATATTCCCCATTCACTATATGTAAAGGTTATGAATACCATATTAATTCTGAGTACCTCCAGAACCACAAACTGGAACATGAAGAGAAGTCAAAAAATAAATAAATAAAAGGATATGTGGCATTTCTAAAAAATTACACTTTATCATGGCAGAACCTACTGCACTCAGGTTGCCTGAGAGGAAGGAGCTGACACACTAATTTGCCTTTTCTGTTACCTAAGTGCTTCCACTGCTCCAGTTCTCTCTGGTCCTTCTCTAATGACAACACCCGAACACCCATAGACCTGAAGGAGTTGACTTGTGTTTCAAGGACGTAGAGCAGGAAACAAGGAGAAGTGTTTCCCTGGGGCCTGAATGGTGTTGGTCCTGAGAGCCGATGTTCAGGGTTACAGATTGTGATGTACCAGCAACAACAGCTGTATCTCAAGTGACAGAGGCCCCCGTGTGCTCTTACATAAATTGTATTGTGTGTGTATGTCCTTGTGACACGCACATCCCTCTGAACCGTAAGGATTGGGACAGGGACCTCGCTTGCCCCAGGCAAGTTTTGGAATACAACTCCCAGAACTCTGTTTTTTTCTCCTGAGTCTAAATCCCACCTGATCCCCACCCCCCCCTCAAGAAAAGGGCCTGCATCCTCTCCTCTGGCCTCCAGAGAACAAAGGCCAGCCTTGAATACTCTGCCTTGGAGCTGTTGTTGGGGAGCCCTCCCCCAACATCTCTGCTGCTGACCTCCTCGCCACCTACCTTCTCCATCTCCTGCTGGCCTCTCCAAGGCCACCTGGACTTTTCTCTGGAATCAGCTGACCTGTGTGCTCCTATACTTTCCTGATAGTCTGTTTGCCGGGACCCCCAGGTCTCTTGCCACACACTTGCTTCTTGCTATAACCTGTTCTCTCTTCTGAGGCCTGTTGGCTGACAGCCCAGCTCTGGTTACCTTGAGGAGTGTCACCTAAGCTAGATCCCTGGATAACCTCTTTGCTCTTGCAAAATTTGCATGGCATGCTCTTCCCCCTCCTGGGTTAGTGGAGGCTCCAGACTGGCCTCGCCAGCTAACAGAAGCCCATCATAGAAAATGTGGGAGGGATAGATCTACATCTCCCACCCTTGACTACATGCAGTGTCATTAAAATAAAGGTTTCAAATGGTATCCTGTCTGCAAACATGGGTTTTTTGGTTGTTTTCTTAGCTAGCAGTTTTTAAAAGTTTGATTCTGAATGGCTTTAAATAGAACTTGCTTACTTCTCCCAATTTTCTTATGCCCAGCCCAGTTTACACATTTACATCACCAGTCTAGTCCTGTATGTAAACAATAAAACATTGTTTTTGGAGCTAGATAGAAGTGGATTTGAATCTCTTCTCTGCTTCTTACCAGCTTTGTACTCTTAAACAAGTTGTATATCCTTTCAGAGTTTAGTTTTCTCATCTTTCAAAGGGAATGAAAAAACATACCTAGCAGGTTTGTGATGAAGGCCAAAAGAAAGTGTTTAGTATAGTGTCTGCACACACTGGGTACTCAGCAGTTGGGAGCTCTGTTCCCCTCATACAGGCTCCCTGATTCTCAAGGTGCACTCTCAAATCTGCCAGTAGGGTCAGGGTTTCTCAGTCTGCATACTTTATAACCTGGCTCTGATGGGACCCCTTCCTTCCTCCTTTTGGATGAAGCAATTAAGGACTTTAGGGGACAGCCTGCGGCCAGGAACCTAAGTCAACTAAATCCGATAAATGACTTCTTCTATTATGTAGAAATCATGGGTACTTGTAGGTACTAATTGGCTGTCTTCTCTACTTTCCTTTACAGCATTTAAGTAGTACCTTAACACAATTTTATTTTGGAGCTTTCTAATTATATCACTCCGGGCACCTATTGTCGATGAGCTTGCCAGTGGGGAAAAAAAAAAAATGGAGAGTTATTTATGCATTCTTATATTCCACAAGCATTTATGGGGTAGCTGTGATGATCTCAGCACTGCAGAGCATGTCAAAGTAGAAGATGCATTCCCTGCCCTAGAGGAACCTAAAGACTCACTGGTGAGAAATAATAAACATGTGGGAAATGATCAAATCAAAACTCTATGAATCAGATGGTGAGTATTTAAGGGGAATGATGTGGGAAAACTTAATAAATAATAATAATAATAATAAATCTGTATTTTTAAACTATTTTTAAATATAAAGAAATAAAGCAGATGGAGGAATATACCCTGGACCATGAACAAAACCTTGGCAACTGGACAGAGCCAGTGAGGAGCCTGACCCAGTTGGAACGAAAGTCCCAAGTGGATGAGTGGCTTCATTTCCACAGACACTGTCAGGCTCTAAATGATCGCTGTAATGCCCCAAGTATTTTCCTTGTCCCTGGTCTTTCTTCTACGTAAGCCAATCTGTCACACTCTAGTATGAAAAAATATTCTAAATACTATGTGAGAAATAATCACTCTCCCACTCATAAACTTTCAATGGCTCTCTGCTCCCTGCCGAATCCCACTGGTCACTGAATCCAACTCCCCCCACCCTGTGGTATCCTTGTAGATCAGAGGGCACCTCCAGGGTTGGATTGAAGTGCAGTTGGATAAAGAGACGTAGCAAACTGGGTTTGAATCCCAGCTCAGCCACCAGCAAGCTATGTAGACCTCTAAGGAACATAGTTCACCTTTTGTGCCTCAAATTCATGCCTCATAGAGTTATTGAGGGAGTTATAACATTTAAATGCAATTAAAAGGCTTAGAATACTGCTTAGCACATAGTAAATGCTCAATAAATGCTGGATATTAGTAGAGGAATATAAGTGTTGATTAGTGGAGCAAGTGAACAAGGAGAGAGGTCTCCATTCCCAACACTTAAAGCTGATTGGACGGCCCAATGTAGATGCAGAGGATAAACTTTTCTCATCCATGGGTAGTATAAATTGGGGAGGGATAGCAAATATGTCAGATGACAGAATCATGTTCCAAAAGTATGCCAACAAGCAATTTGAAAAGGACAGATATAACAAGATACACAGAATAGGAAGAGACTCAGCTCAGTGTTTGGTGCACTGGTGAACCAGCTCTCTGGAAGGAAAAAAAAAGCCCTAATTTGTAGCTTTTGCTGACTTCCATGGTATAAATATTCCTGCCATGCCAATGCCAAGCTACCAATGTGATGTCCCTGAACTCACAATTGGGAAGAGTTGCTAGTACTGGCCCTTATGGGCCAGTAAGAGCTGGTTCCAGTACACCCTGAAAACTGAAAACAGAAAGTTATAAACCAGAGTTAATAAAAGACAAAACAGTATGAGAAAAGACGTGGCCCAGTGCCTCACCATGAAGCCTTTCCATTGAGTGAATTCAGCACGTGAGAGAAGCAGGTTAGTGAAGTGGCTTAAAAGCTTGGGCTCTGTAGTCAGATAGCCATGGATTCAAATCTCACCTTCCCTGCTTGCTAGTTATATGATCCTTCTTAAGTCACTATACCTCTTTAATTCTAGTTTCCTCATCTAATATAAAGTGGTGATGATGATGATGATGATGATGATAATGTGTATTTCATAAGTTTACTCACAGAGTTACATGAAAAATGTCATTTTAAGAAAGAGCTTAGCAGTAAGAAAAGGATAAGCAAACAAAAGTGGGGAAAATGGACAGAATGTGTATGTAAATGAGCTTTATCTCTTGACAAATCACCCAGTATTTATTGGTTTAAAACAACAGCTGCCTATTTGCTCACTACTGGCGATCTGGGCTGAGCTCAGCGGGAATGGTCCTCTTCCTCAAGGCGTGAGCTGGGTTCCTGCTCATGTTTGCATTCAGCTGACAGTCCACAGCCTCATTCATTTGTGTAGCAGCTGGCTGGAGGCATGGAGATTACTGGGTTACGAGTCTCTCACCACCCAGCAGGCAGTCTGGGTTCATTCACATGGTGGTAGTTTCAGGGTTCCCAAGAGCAACAAGAAAAAGCAAGCACCAATACACAAGCAATTTTCAAGACTCTGGGGTCTCAAGCCTCACATTTTCTTGTTTCATTGGCCAAATCAAGTCACATATCTAAGCCCAGAGCCAATCTGATGGGAACTACCCAAGGGTGTGGATTCAGGGTGGGAAATTACCGTTATTTTTATAACCTACTTCAATGGAAGAACAGGTATATGATAAACAAGAAAACATGAATGGCAAATAAATGTATGAAAAGATGTCCAACAGCACTAGAAATGAGGAAAATGTAAATTTAAATGATATATCATTTCATATCCATCAGGTTGAAGATTTTTAAAAGTCTGATAAAACTAAGGGATGATCTGAAAATGGAGAAATGTGAAATCTCATACCCAGCTGCTGGGGAGTAGGCAAATTATGACATGCTCATAGAAGTCAGTAATTAAAATGAGTAAATTAGGTTTCCATGAATCAATATTGAACACACAATTCTGAGTTATAGAATCATCAGACAATAAGATTCAATACATTTTATAAGACATTTTATTTCTATGGATATATACATAGATAGTAAAGTAAAAAATGTCAGTGGGAAGGACACATGCCAACTTCAGAATAATATTTGTCTCTTGGATAAGGAGATGAAGAGCAAAGAATGCAAAATAAAATTGGCTTCAATTTTATCTGTGCATTTTATTTCTCAAAAAGTAAAGTAACTATGACAAAATAGAATATTAGTTAAATTCAAGAGATAGGTCCATGAGCATTTGCTATGTTTGAAATATGTGGAATATTGTACATTTGAAATATTTCATAATTAAAGCAACATTTAAAGAAAGAATATCTAACATCTCTTTTAAATTAAGGAGAAAAGGTCAGGGAAACAAGAGGATTAAGTTATACAACTGCTTAACTTGGCTGCCAAAAATATATTTTAGGTCACATTCATGAAGTATAGAGTGTAGAAAGAAGGTGTCCACATCCCTGCTCTATATGGAGTAGTCAGACGGTGCCTGAGCACACTTTGAAAAGGACATACGCAAATGTGAGTGTGGCCATTCATTCAGTCAAGCACCTACCTGGCCGTCACCGTCACCGTACCAGGCGCTGAGGCTACCACGGAGGACAGAAACCCTGAGTCCCTGCTCTCAGAGGCTCAGCTTCTATCCCAGCCAATGCACACAACAGCCTTAAGAATACATGGGATCTAGGGGGTGGAGGTGGAGAGTTGATTGCATGGCGGTTGGTGAAAAGCTCACCCAAGCCAAGTTATGTGCGGAATGATGTGATGACAAGGCTGCCTCCCGCCTCTCTCTGCCACACTGGCTCTGAGTCTACGGGGAACCCTGAAGCTTTAGATGGAACAGCTCTGGGTACCTTCCCGCACTGACACACTCAGCACAGACGAGGAGAAACCAGCCCGGGTGCCTTCCCCGAAGCCCAGCGTTAGCACCCCCATGAGAACTACACCCCCAAGCAGCACGGAGGATGAAAGCCCTCTGCTCCCTCCATCAGCTCCTCAGAGGCCTGGATCCACGCAAGGCTGAACTGCGAAAACAGTTATTTTTGCTGTACTGTCTTTTTCTTTCTTTTCAACCTCCTATTTCCTATTCTGTAATTATTGCCAAGAAATGTTCGCAGAAAACCTGCTAGATTTCTGACAGTCTGTCATGTGGGAGAGAGATGAGCTTTTCCTGAGCGCTGCCCAGAGACTGAAATCTGACTGGGGACAGTGCAGGGAGAGGGGTTTCTGGCTCCCATAAGGAAGAAGTCTAAGGTCGCTCTGTCCAGAGCAGCAGTGGGCTGGTCCCCTGGGCTTCCCCAGACACTACACGAGAACGCTGCAAAGCAAGTGGCTGGTTGGCCTTACAAATTATATGAAATGCCTTCATTTTTTTGTGATCCCAAATAATCACTGCAAAACATTTTTAAATTATAGAAATGTTTAAGAAGACAGTGTAGCCCTGTAATCTCCTCTTCCAGAGCAAACCACAATGATTAACACTTTGATATGTGTCCCTTTCAGATGTTTTTTGATGGATATACAAACTTTTAGATATGAAAGGGAGGTTATGCTCTATGTAGACTGCCTTATAATTCTCTACCTCCTAATCCCCCCATTAGGTTATATCTCGGAAGCCTTTCCCATGTCTGGATGTGCATGACTAGCTGTATGGGTTGCATTATTCATTCATTCACAAATACTCATTGAATGTGAGAACACACTTCATGTCAGGCACTGTTGTAGGCACTAGTGAACACAACTGTAAACAAAGCAAAAGTTTTGCCCTCATGAGATTTTACATCCTAGTGGCAAGGAAAAAAAGATACAAATAACAGACAAGTAAAATATAAAATCTCCAAAAGATACATGCAATAAAGAAAAACAAAGCAGATTAAGGGAACATAGTGCAACAAAGAACACTGCTGTAGTTTACACATTTAGTTTGGTCATGGAAGACTTTTCCAAGGGGTTTTGTATCCGTTAACTATAGCTGTGTAACAAATTTTCCCAAAACTTAGTGGTTTAAACAATAGTTATTAACACACAGTTTCCATAGGACAGGAATCCAGGAGTGGCTTAGCTGCATCCTCTGCTTCAGAGTCTCTCACAGGCTAGAGTCAAGGTATCAGCCAGGGCTGTGGACATCTGAAGGCTCGACTGGGGAAGGATCCACTTCCAAACTCACATGGTTGTTGGCAAGAATTAGTTTCTCACAGGCTGTTCTCTGAGGGCCTCAGTTCCTCACTGGCTGTTTGCTGGAAACTTCCTTCAGTTCCTTGTCATGTGGGTCTCTCCATAGGGCAAATCACAACATGGCAGCTGGGTTTATCACAGCAAGCAAGAGAGAAGAGCCAGAGAGAGAACAAGCCAGCAAGATGGAAATCACGGTGTTTTACAATCACATCTCAGAAGTGACACCCCCCATCTTTGTGATACTCTATTCATTAATAGCAAGTCACTGGGTCCAGCCCACACTCAAAGGGAGGGGATCATACAGGGTACAAATATCAGGAGGAGGGATCACTGGGGGCCATTCTAGAAGCTGCCTATTACAGGCTGATATTTGAACAGAGGCATAAATGAAGTGAGGGAGTGAGTCATGTGAGTATCTGGGGAAAGGACCTTCCAAGAGGAAGAACAGCAGGAGCAAAGCCCCAAGGAACTGCCTTGGTCTGAACGAGGAGCAACCAGAAACTCCATGTGGCTGGAGCCAGGGAGGGAAAGCGTTCTGGAGAATGAGGTTGAAAAAGGAGGCAGTGACAAGGTCATGACAGGCTTTGTGGGCCATGGAAGGACTTGGGGTTTTATTTTCAGAGTGATGGGAAGCCACAGTATTCCTCTAGTTTGCATTACAATAATTTACTTACCTGACTCTTCAAATGGTGAAGATCACTTCTCATTTCTGTTTCTAAAAATGCCACACCCTAACATATGTGTGTGTGAGAATGCATTTGTGCAGGTAATATAGGATACATACTCCTATATATATGTGTATGTATGTGTGTATCCTAAGGGGTTTTTCTGGGTTGAAAGGTATGTGCATTTAAAAATATAGATACACACCTATAACTAAAACACACTCAAAAAGCCTTTTCCAATCAACTCTCCCATCAATGTTGTGCAAAAAAGAGCCCTGGCCAACACTAAGTAGTATTAAGCTTTTGAATCTGTGTTAATCTGTTATGGAAAATGTGGCATTTCATTGTGATTTGCCCTTGTTCCCTCGCTAAAGAGGATGAGTGGTTTTGCATCTATTAGGAGGATGAAGCTTTTTACATCCTTCTGTTTCTTCCTTCCTGATCAGGTCTAAGTGTCCTCTACTATGACGGCTCCAGTTCAGTCAGCCCTGTAGCCCCAGGAGCTGTCCAGCTGTCTGATACTGCTTCCCTTTGCTCACTGTGGTCCCAGGACCCACTCAGACCTCCCCACTGCTGAGCCTTTGCTTCCTGCCTTTGCCTGAACTTTCTCCCGTGCACCCCTCTCCTCTTGTGTCCCAGGCATATACTCAGCTCCTGGCATCCAGCTGTCTCCACCACACTCTCCACCAGAGCTCAGAGGTGCTCAGGGCCCCTCCCAGGGCACCAGGCAGCTGGTAGAATAAGCTTACGAAGGTGTTCACCAGGCTCCTAGTCAGCTCCAGGTCCTACAATTAACCCTCTGACCTTGGGCCAAGTGCCTCCATTTCTTTCCCTAAACTGAGATCAGAAATAATAGTCGCTTCTTTGGTAGGATGATATGAGAATTCAATCACTTGAACTATCATTCAAGAATAAGAATCATACCAGGCACTTAGTAGGTGGTCAGTAAATGGGACCTGTCACCATCACCCCATCCTGCCGTGCTGGCGTCTGCATCCCTGGAGGGCAGAGACAGTATCTCACTCACTTGTTCTAGAGCATCTCATACAGTGGCTTGCACAATACAGCATTCAGTAATTACTAGTATAATTATTCGTTTATGTGTCAAACAAAGGAATTCACACCCGAATGAATGAATGGATTGCATGTGTAGTCTTAATAGAGAGGGACTTAAGTGCCAACGGTTACCTTGTGTACAACTGGGAATCCTTGTAGGATTTTGTGAAGATTAAATAACAGAAAGTAATGTTTTAGGAAGGAATTTAAGGAATAAGTAAATTTGCAAATAAGATTTTTTTAAAACCTGCAGATTTCCCCAGTCCCCACGAAGGCAAAAGGCCAGTACACACTCGGAAGCATATTCTCAGCTGACTGCTCCTCAGACCCCTCATGCAAAGGCGCAGTGGCCCTCTCCCCACTTCTCTAGCCCACCCTGACCCCTGACTGGCCGTTCCCAGACAGAGTCCCCTCTAGAGAACAGCACACGCATGTGCTCACTTTTCTTTTTTTGCCTCTGGTCCTCTCTGCGGCGTGTGCAGTGGTTTAAAACAGAGGCAGACGACCACAGCCCGCAGGTCACATCTGGCTCACAGATCTATTTTGCTCCACAAACACAGTGTTTTCTAAAAGGTGAATTAAAACTCAAGAGATTTAAATTAAAAAAATGCAAATATCTGGCTTCTCTTGCAAAATCTGAGGCCTGGCCACAGGAGCCAGAGTTCCTACGTGCCAACAGTATCTGTCTGGGGCCGTGAGGCAGTAATCCCCTTCAGATGGGCATGTGTCTGATTTCCAGGTCCCCATGGTCTCCACCTGATTGTCTCACTGTTTATGTTGAATGGATGCTGTCACCTGAGTTGTCAACCGCTGCTTTAAAACCAACATCTCAAGTGGACCTTGGCCTCACCCTTCACTAGTGAGTATTTCAGCCCCAAACAACCCTCAAAGGCACAGAGCAACAGTTGCTTAATCCCTGTTATGTTTTTTGAGAAAGAGGCCCTTATAATCAAATACATCGGGGCATCGTCTACAATTCTAACCTCTGGATACCCAGTGCTAGTTTGACCACCACTTTTTGCAGGGAGCACCTCCGTAAACATCCCATGGAGGACATGTTGAGGACCAGAACCTGTGAAGGCACAGAGACCCTCAGAACCTAGACAAAACCCTACATTCACAGAGGGAATCTCTTTGAAATTGGAGCAGCAATGCCCCCTATTAAGAGATGACATGCAGCTGAAACAAGCCGTCCACTGGATAGGTCAACGCAGATGGAGCTGGGGAGGAGGAAGACCCATTGCCTTCAGTCCAGATCCTGGAAACAGACTCTGAGATGGAGATGTGTGTGCAGGAGGTTTGTTGGGGAGTGCACCGGGAAACAGAGAGGCCTCAGATGATCCTGCAGGGCCCTTCAGATTTGTCTCTCATATTGAGGCAAGGGGGCCAGGCCTTTGTACCTCCTGTATCAGCCAGTCATGGAAGGAGAGAAACTAAACTTGAGGGAGGCAGCTCTCTCCAGCAGAAGGCAATTCCCAGAGAAGGATGCAGGGGTGACCCATCAGAAGCCAGCACTTCCAGCACAAGCTGATGAATGTCAGTCCTGAAAGGAGAATCTGACTAGAACCCACAGACCCACTGCGCCCACCTTCTCTCTTCAGGGTTAAATAGAGCCACCTTCTTCCCTGCCATTGGCAGCAGTGACGGCCACGTGAAATTCAAAAGGCAGAACTTAGAGGCAAGGCTTTTACACGTTGCTTCCAACTTAACACACTGGTCAATAGGGTGATCTTTCTGAAGCACAGTTCTAATCACCTTTACTACAATGCTCAAAAACCCTCAATGTCTCCCATGTCCTTCTGAATGAAGTTCAGACTCCTTAGCCTGGGATTCTAAGCCCTCCACCAGCTGTCCCAGGCTACCTTACCAGCTTACCTCCATCACTCTCCTGCAAAGCCCAGTACTGAACAGAATTCCCCAGGCAGTCTCCACAGTTCACTTCCTTCATGTCTTTACTGCTGGTTATCCCCTCTACCTGGAAAAACCTTACCTCCCATCTCCATGTATTTAAATCTTACCCAACTTTCTTGGTCCAGCTTAAATGCTTCCCCAGCTCCAGCTGAGTGGAAGCCATCTCTCTCTGATCTTACAATAATATTTTTTACTGTGACTTGTATACAATTTATCTCATATACTATGCCATAAACTCCTTGAGGGCAGAATTTAAGTCTCATTCAGTGTCTTGTCCATAGTAAATACATACTGAATATTTGTTGAATGGATAGGTGAGTGGATGGATGGATGGATGGATGGGTGTGTAGATGGGTGGATGGATGGATGGATGGATGGATGGATGGATGGGTGGATAGATGGATGGATGGGTGGATGGATGGATGGATGGGTGGATGGATGGATGGACGGATGGATGGATGGATGGATGGATGGGTAGATGGATGGATGGATGGATGGATGGATGGATGGATGGATGGATGGGTAGATGGATGGATGGATGGGTAGTTGGGTGGATGGATGGATGGATAGATGGGTGGATGGATGGGTGGATGGATGGATGGATGGGTGTGTAGATGGGTGGATGGATGGATGGATGGGTGGATGGATGGATGGATGGATGGATGGATGGATGGATGGATGGATGGATGGGTAGTTGGGTGGACGGATGGATGGATGGATGGATGGATGGATGGATGGGTAGTTGGGTGGATGGATGGATGGATAGATGGGTGGATGGATGGGTGGATGGATGGATGGATGGGTGTGTAGATGGGTGGATGGATGGATGGATGGGTGGATGGATGGATGGATGGATGGATGGATGGATGGATGGATGGGTAGATGGATGGATGGATGGGTAGTTGGGTGGATGGATGGATGGATAGATGGGTGGATGGATGGGTGGATGGATGGGTGGATGGATGGATGGATGGAAAGACGGATGGGTGGACAGGAGTATAACTAGCAGAATGACAGGCCCTGGATAGATGTCTTACTATTGAGGTGATGCTGAATCTTGTGTTTACTCTCTTCCTTGGCTCTGTGTATCCCATTTAGCTTATGACAAGAGGCAGACTGGTCTAAAAAGAACTGAAGATGTATTTTCTGTATCGAAATACAAAAATTACTTAGTGAGTACCAAAGGCAGTGGGGAATCACTGAATCCCCTCTTGTTACCACATTTGCTTATAAGAAGAGAATAGCACATAAATCCCCTTTGAGTGTACCACGAGACAGCCCCTTAGCCAGCTGTTATATTTCAAGTGGTGTCACTCAGAAGACTTCTTGAACCTCAGATAGTTGTTAACAAAACAATATGCTGATCAGTTCCAAGAAACTAAATCAGAGGCAGTCAGTTTTGGCAGCTGCTTGGCTCATGAAAGGTGACACCCAATTAGAGAATATGATCAACCCCAAACAGTGTGTGCTTCCACATCCCACAGTATTTACAACTGCAATCATGGATCTGACAGCCACGGGTCCTGCTTGGAGACACAAACTCCTCCAGAAGCCATAATAATAACCACCTCCTCTTGTGTGATGCTGCATTTCATCTGAGTTCTCACAACGACTCCATGAGATAGGGATAGAAAGTATTCCCATCCCCTTTTGAAGCCCAGGCAATAGAGCCTCAGAGAGAAAAGACTATCTCAGAATAACATGTCAATAAAGTTAGTGGGCAGCAGAGGGGCCACAAGCAAAACCCTGGCTTTGACTCCTTCACAGTAGCAGTTCCCTTGCTGTTGCATGACCTCACCCATACCTTTGTCTCTAGGTCTACAAAAGAAAATGATCAAATGCACAGCCAAGTTATTAATAATTTGTGCAAGTGACATCATAGCCATTTTTCTAGAATTTTAGCACAATGTCTGCTCAGGGAATTATTCTTAATGCCTAATTGAAATTACTTCTACAAAGTTTAATCTCAGTCTCCTTTGTCCCATTCTCATCTGTTTAATATTCTTTGGAAGGAGAACAAGTCTTGATTTTCAAAGGAGTAAGGTGGTCCCTATCAGACCCTTAGGCAGATTGTGTAATAGGGGGAATGTGAACTCCTAGAAGGGGGAGCATGCTGTTTCCTGGGACCAACTTAGATTCACTAAGAACAAGCCACTTTAGACAGGCTTGTTGGTGGGACAACCACAATAGAGAATTAAATACATGCAGTAGATAGAGTGCCTATCGATTTTAGCAATGTCTTTGATGGAGTTTCCTATAATATTGTTGTGAACAAATTATAGAGATATGGACCTCATGATAATACCATTCAGTGGATTTACAACCGGTTGAATGAATTCGGAGATGATGATTAATGGGTGATGTGATCCTACAGGATGCTCTGAATGATACAATGAAGAAAGTTGACCCCTGCCTTTTCCAGTCCAAAACTTTTAACAGATGTTATTAAATTTTTGTCCCCTAGAGCCTGCCTAGGGGACATCTGCATGGCTTAAGGCTGACAGGAGAAGCTGAGGGGTGGAGTGGCAGAACAGGCAAGACAAAAGCAGTCTTGACAGGCCAATATATTGGTTCAAATCCAATGAGATGATATTTCACTATTTCAAAAGCCTTGGGGTTTTATTCAAAGAATCAAGTGCACAAATAGAGGATGAAGAGATGTACCTTGATAGCAACTCACAAGGAAAAGACCTCGGGATTGATTTTAGATGCAGGCGCAGCTTCACTTTGCCCTGTGGGGCTCTGGTCCAGGAAGCTAATAGGAGCTTGGAGAGTAGTTTTCAAGGTCCAGTCTGCTTCTCCCAGTGGCCCTGAGATGTGTGGTTAAGAGGGTCACTGTGGAAAAGAAGCTGGAAATCATGTGAACTGCATCACAAATGAAGGCACTAGAGCTGTTTAGCCTGATGATGATTGTCTTTGACTATCTGAAAGATTATCTCTTGGAATGAAGAATATTCTTACTATGTGAACTGTAGGGTCAGAGTGGGAGGCAGTGGGTAGAAGTTGAAAGGAAGCAGATTTTTGTTCAACTTTAGGAGGAGGACTCTAAGATTGCAATTTTCCAGATAAGGTTACCTGGCCCAAAGAAGCACAGAACCAAGGATGAGACAGGCCCACAATCAAGAGAAGCTGCCACTAGGGTGGGCTTCTAGGAGCTGAGTGCTCTGAGCCAAGACACAGCTAGGACACAAGGCACTTCCCCTGAGGGTGGGCCATCACCACAGCGGTGGCGGGCGGAGCTGACCAGCTCTCTCTTGCACTGAGTATTGTCTTTGTGGTTGGTCCACTCATCCTTGACTCTTCTGGCCCCTGAGCAGTGCCTGCGCTAAACACATGGCCCTAGTACTGTTAATAAATCCTTTAAGCCGGTCCTGAAGGTTCAGGCTGAGTGGTTTCAGTATCTCCAGTTTTTCTAAAGGGACTTCTTAACCAACTTTTTGGTTTCTCCCTGGCTGTCTCTGCTCCCCTCCCTTCCCCAGCCCTCCATGTTCATTCAGCTGTGAGGTTCCCACTGAGTCCAGTGCTTTATTGAAAGCTAGAAAATTAGGGATGCTAATGACAGTGGGATGGGTGACCAAGAGTGCTCGGCAAACCTCTTCCCTGAAGCTATTCTGAAACAGGAGTCTCCTTTGTAAAGATTTATCAGAGAGGGGTAATGAGTGAACCAGATGGCATCTGAGAGGGAAGGGGAGAGGAATCAGCCCGTGTCGAACCCACTCTGCGATTGTCACCGTGTCAGTGCTCTTGAGACACATTATCTCATGCATTCTTCCCAATTAGCAAGGTCTACTTAGGTCTACTAATCCTTTTTAAATGGGAGGAAACTGAGATTCACAGGTTTAAGTCACCTGCTCAAGGCGACACTGCCAGCAAGTTGAACTCGCTGGAGTCAGGATTTGAACTCAGGTCTGCAGGACTTTACAGCCCGTTCTGTCCTCACCCGAGGGCTTTTTGATTCAAGAAGTTGGAATATACCAGGCTTACATCCTGCAACCGTTCTTAAATTAATTGTAGAATTTCATTCTTCCAAAAAGTTTGCTTTGCAGCAACACTCAGGAAAAAAATGTCACTCCGCAGGGCTTTGATTAGCAATACAAACATTTCTTTAGAAAAGACAGATTAGGACAATGCAGGGAAGCTAGTCCTGAAATTAAATTCAAGGTGCTAACACTCCAATTACAGATACGAGGGCTGGAAGAGGACGGAGGAGTTGGTACAGGCTCCTGCAGAACCATCCCCACTCCCTGTGGTCCAGTGTGCCCCTTGTCTCTGCTTTGATACACCAAAAAGTCATTTTCTTTACTTTTGCCCAATTGCTGACATTTATAGAAGGGTCGTAGGTATGCTACAATATGGGCTTCCATTTGGTATTTACCAATTTGCCTGAAAGAAATCCTGCATTAAATTAAGACAGTAAGCACTGTGACGTAATATTGGCTGACAGTGTGGGTTCTAGAGCCTGACTGTTCCATCACCTCTCCCCAAGCACCAACTTCCCTGGGCTGCAGCTTCTTTCTTTGGATTGTTTTGAGGATTTGATTAGTTAATACATATAATACAGAGTAAGTGGTTTATTGTGCTTTGGTTTGGTTTTTTAAAGAGAAGGAAAAACATGGTCATTGTGCAGCATGTTCCCAACCCAAACGTTGGTAAATGTATCAGTTAACACTCTCAAAGGACAGCTCTGAGCTTAGACTCCCGTCTTCTACATTATTCAGAATATCTCTACAACTTGCCACACCCGATTCACCTGCAACTACTGAAACTCTCAACCGATGACAGCTCAGGGCTGGTGATAACATGTGAGAATAAGAACCCAGAAATTCATCTTCTGGACGTTCAGTTGTTTGTTAATTTGACAAAGTCACTATTAACATTAGCTTACTGTGTTCACTTCTATTTAGCAATTGTTTTGCGGGGCTCCTCTTGATTGGGGAAGCCTAGGAAAAGAAGGGAGAAATTTTCCAGCATCCTAGAAGTATTCTATATTCATTTACGAGCTGATTCACTCATTCACTGGAAGAATAACTTCTTGAGAAACCATGACATGCCCAGCTCTGAGCTGAGTTCAAGGAATTCAGTGGCTAGATAAGAAGACAGCCTCCCTGCCCTTACGGTGCTTCTAGCAAGATATATGACAAACAAGTAAACAAGGAATTAAACAATTATATCATAAAAAGTGCTATGAAGCAAACAGGAAGGGCTTACAATAGAGAATAATGGTGGTGGAGAGGTGATACTTAGACAAGGTGTTCAGAGAAGGCCTCTTTGAGGAGAAAATGGGTAAAATCAGACCTAAAAATTTAGAGGCCAGCTGTGACAGGCACCACTGGTTGCCTACCCAACACTTTCCCACTTCTTCCTTGTATGGTTTAGGGCCACAATGTACGCAGCTAAAAGTACCCAGCCACAACTTTATGGAGGGCCTCAGCACAGGGTACCTAGCTAAAACACCCTATCCCAGCCATCTTGGTAGCAAGGGATAGCAAATGTGACAGTGTTCTGGTCAATGAGATATAAGCTGGGGTTTAGAGGAAAGTGTTTCTCCTCTAATATAAGTACTGCCTATTTTGCTCCCCTTCAGCTCCTTCTTATCTGAAATATGGATAGGATGCCTGGTGCTATGGCAGCCATCTTGCAACCATGAGGAAAAAGCCAAAACAGAGAACCTCAGGAACCTTGTCTATGATGTTGCTGAGTCATGATCAATGCTACCTTTTTCCAGACTTCTAATTGAATGACAAGACAAACAAACAAACAAGCAAAAACCCTTGTATGTACTGCAGTCACTATATCAGAATTTTCTGTTATGCAGGGTCAAATGAAATCCCTTACTGATATACCAGACAAGCAAAGCACAGAGGAAGGGGCATTTCAGGCAGAAGAAATGACATGCCCAAAGACCGTAAGGCAGGAATGAGCTTGGCATGTTTAGGAGCAGAGAGAAGGCCAGTGTGGCTGGAGTATAGCAGACACAGAGGAAAGTTAGGGCAGCTAAGGTTGGAGACAGAAGCAAGAGACAGGTCAATTAAAGCCTTACAGGCCCAGGTAAGGAATTTGAATTTTATTTTCAGGATGAATGGAAACCAGTTGATAGCTGATATCTATTCTACAGATCCACCTGCCATGTGACGAAAGGCTTAGAAGAGGGCAGAAGTAAAAGTAGGCAGACAAGTCAGGGCCATCACAGTTGTCCCAGGGAGAAATGATGGTGACTTCGACTGGGATAAAGGCATTGGTGATGGAGAAAATTACACTGAAGTGGCAGTGGGGCAGTCAGTTTGAGAATAATTTGGCCAAAAAAAAAGTCAATACAATATGTGAAGAATGTAACAATATCTGGTTAATTAAGAGGATCAAACTACTTATTGCCACAAATCAGGTCAGTGAAATAATATTAGATATAGCAGCTAACATTTATGTGTTACACATTCATAGACATTGTCTCATTAATCCTTGTAACAGGCCTATAAGGTAGACATTATTATTATCCCCATATTATAAATGAGCAAAATGAGTCATAATCAGATTAAGTAACTTGCTTAGGGATAATTTTGTTAGTAAGTTAGTAGAACTGGGTTTCATACCTGAGGCTGCCTAATTCCTTGACTCAAGCCATAAGGGCTTAGAAACTACAAGCCATAAGGGACTTAGAGACTACTCTGGGATGATTTTCTATTCTCTGTATGTTTAGTATCTCACATAAAAAGTCTCCACACTTTCCATTCATGAACTAATCCTTATCCTCTGGGATAATGGAGTGAGGAAAGTCTATATTTTCTGGGCAATAAAACTTGGGCACATTTACTGAATCTTCATTGCATGTCAAGCCTCTTACAATTATTATATCCACTTTGCAGATTGGGAAACTAAAGTGCAAGGAGGTTATGTCACTTACCCAAAGTCACAAAACTTGTAAGATTCAAACCCAGGGTGCCTGACGTGTTTCACCACTGTCTCCTCCAAAGGGGTTTTTTCCTGGAGACAGGATCTGAACCCGCACAACAGATCACTTGAATGGTGTGAGGGTTCCCAGGACTGCTGCTTCACCAAGCCCAGAACTGCAGGCCAGGCCACACCTTGGGAACAAGTGGTGGCAAGCACATTGGGATGAGCAGATTATTTTAGCCAAGTGCAAAGTCGCTAGGCCGGAAACCATCTAGGACCAAGCACAGCGATGGCTGTGAGACCCTGAATGAATCCTGCATCCCTCCAGTCATAGTTCAAAGACCACCCCTATAAGGAGGGCATCCCTGATGACCCTAGCTAATGCCCCTCCCTCATGCCACTTGCTAAGCCATCATTCCCCTTATCCTTCTTTTTAGTATTTATAACTCTTGTCATTTGTACGTTTATTGCCTGTCTCTGCCCCCAGTGCCTAGAATGTCTGGCACATAGTAGGCGTTCAATAAATATTTGATGAATGAATGATCAAACAAATTAGTTAATTTAATTTAAATTTGCGTCGGCACCTGGGGAAAACTCTACAAGCTCTCAGCAAATACACAGGCTTCTCTTCGGCTTAAGCATCTGGGACAATAGAAAGGGGGTCTAACAGCCAAACTGATAGTATGGCATTGGAAAATGACAATAGGATTAATGCAGGTGGTCAGATCCGGACACTTTTTAAAAGCCCCCTTGTAGGCATGGTGGCTTTCTTCTAGTCCCATGGGTGGTGCCACGACCCACTACAGAGCAACTAACTAAGCCACCAGAAGCTCGAGCTAGAAGTTCCCACCGGTTAGAAGTCACAAGGGGATGGGGAAGTGGAGGGAGGGCTCCCTGGGAGAGGGCGATGCGGAGGAAGTGAGTCCAGGGAGCGCAGAGGAGGGGCCCACGGTCATTGCCTCCTGGTTCATCATTCCCATCAGCAGTAACAGAGGCTCCCAAGGAGCCATGCTCTCCTCTGCCTTCCACCACCGTGGGCAGCAGCAGCAGAAAGGTCACGTGTGGCTAGTTCTTTTTGGGCATCTGTGCCCCACTGGGAACCAATTCTATTTCACTTTGAAATTCAAAAAAAAAATTAAACAAAGCAGAGGTTCTCTGATGCAGATGAGAGAGTCATCCATTGCTCATTTTTGTCTTCCTAGACAGAACATAAACCAAACATGATCTCTCCCTGGTTTGGGGTACATTTTTGCAGGCGGGCTTTTCTCACTCCCGTTTGAATACCTCGAGCAGAACACCCCTCATGTTGTTAATGACTTCAAAGATACCAGGTCCACTGTGCAGCAAGTGATAAAAATGTACACAGCATGTGTTGGATAAATTAATAAACTCTCCATAGCCTCCGAGTCCTCTGGCCCAGCAGCACCATAATGAAATGTTATTCTGAAGTGGAGGAGGTGGGACGGAGGAGAAGGGGAACAGTATTTAATATATGCAAATTAACTAGTATGCAAATTGCCACTAAGTTAAAAATAACGGACTGCGAGAAGAGCCCATTTTTTAAGCAGCTTGTTTATTCATTAGCCTAATTCCCATTATCAATCCTTCTGTTTTCTTCTTTATTAAGTACTCACATTTGGGAAGTTTGCTTCTTACGAATTGTTTTGCTCCAAAGCCCATAACACTGGTTAGAACAATCACCATATGTTAGCTTTCCTCCATCGCTTTCTCGATTTTGCCCCCAGCTCTTGTTCTCTCTCTTTCTCTCTTCCTGTCCCTTTCCTTCTGCCATTTCCCCCTGTCAGCCTCACTTGCCTTGTGTCTCTGGCACCTTTTGTTTCTCTGATGAATGCGGCTCCCCAGCGGCATGTGGAGCAGGGGTGAAGGAAGCCTCCTGTCCTGCAAGGCCTTACTCCAGGGATCTCTTCTCCCAGCCACCAGCCCCCACAGGCTGGACTCACATGCAGAATCTGGCTCAGGCACCAGAATCTGGCTTCTCATCACCTCGGGGCGTGGACCACTTATCAGGCCCCAGCCCGCAGTATCACAACAGCCAGAACAATGCGCGCCCTGATTCGGGTATATGGCCTCCTCTGCCTCAACACAGACCTTACACGATGTTGAGAGAAATTGGCAGCCAAAATCCTCCTCTTTTGTCTCAAGAAGCAACCACCTTGCTATGTGCAAGCTCTGGTGCCCCCCAGAGGCTGAGAACGGTACGGAGTGCTGGGACGGTCCTGCGGAAGCAGGGCTGGAGGAAGGCGCAGAGGGGGTTCTCCCACACAAAGCCCCCCCGCTGCAGCGTGTCTAGAGGGGAGCTCCTGAGAGGGTGGGCACCTGAGAGCAGCTGAGGAGGGGGTTGGGGGATAGGGACTTTGCCAAAGCAGCACGTTAGCTTGCAGGGCTGGCTTTTGCGCTGTTATCATTTTTCACGTGGTTTTTAATCACATAGTTATTACAAAGCTTCAAGATCATTTTTTACCAAGCACGTCTCTGTGCAGGGTGCTTGGACGTGGCTGTGCAGAGCTGTTTGTGCAGACCTGCCCTGTGGAATGTGCAGTCTTAAAAGCGAGAGCACACACCCTGAGGCTCGGGGTCCCCCCACGCCCTGGAGAAGCTATGGCTGAGACCCAGGAAGCAAAATCTTAAAGCCGGCCTTACTCCACAGCAGGCTGTGCTGCAAGTCAGGTGCAAGTGATGCAACGTGAACACATACTCCCAAAGCAAGTAACTCTAATTCCCACTCCTTCCTGAGCTCCCACAGTTGCAATCGCGTACAATTCTCTCAGGAGACATGCTATGTCAAAGCAGGAACCACAATTTTCAGGTCTCGGCTCTGGGCCCAAGCTTTGTTATCCCCCTGCTGAAGCACCTAGTATGCACTCGGGGGCCAAGATGTCAAATGTGAAAGGTCACACTGAGGCAGCTTCTTGGCATTATCCAGACGGGAGACAGCTGGGGAAGGAATTTGCATCAGCTCCTGAACCTCCAGCCTATACTGCAATCTCCCATCACTCTTAGGGCCAAAAATGGTGTCCAAAAGGCCAAAGACCTTGAAGAGGCGGGCAACATCAGAAATAGTCACTGACAGTAAGTTTGAGGTGGAGCCAGAAAGATAAATCATTATCATTTAAGCCCTGAACATTTTTATACATACTGTCTTTGCAGTATTTCCATAGAATGAGGAAATAAATCACCCTACTCTTGACATTTTTAATAACTTTAAGAATGTGGTTAGGGTAATACTTAACTTTATTGACATATTGTGTGGTTCATCCATCTCATCAAACCTCAATGAAACTTCAATGAATATTAACCGAGGACCCACAATGTACTAGGCACTGCCTGGAAAATCCCCAAAGCAGTCCTGTCCACCTCCCAGGAGCTCTTCCTCATCATCCTGACTCCTGTCTGTGGAAACTGATAGCCCACAGGGCAATACTTGATGGAGCTGGGTGTAGAGACTGCTGGTCTGATTCCAGCCGGGGCATTTGATTCACTGGGTTTAGGAAAAACACCTCTTCTTGGACTCTAGCTCCTTGAGAGTGTTCTCAGAGGTAGGAGCCTCTCTTGAGCATTAGACACAGACATGATGGATGCAAAGAAGATAGGATCGAAGGCCACTCAGCGGCCATACCTCAAAGACAGTAGAGGAGTCCACAGTATGCTTTGCTGGGACATAATTCTGTCTGGTCCCTGATTTCATGGGACAGGAGACAGAGACCCAGGGTGGGACCTTAAACTCACCAATGTCACCTCACTCTCTCATAGCAGAGCTAGAAGTGGAAACCAAGCATCCTGATTTTCAAGCCAACCCCCTTTGCAGTGGTAAGTGATCATGGTGGTATATTTTACAAAGGGGTAGGGATTAAAAGAAAGGGGGTCAAATAGTGCAAAGAATAACAATGATACTATCTGACCCATTCTCAAACACTACCTGTAGGAGACAGTCTTCAGCACCTTGGATGCTCAAAGGCACATGTTTCCTCTCTCACCCCAGGACTGCTTTGAGTTGCCTTTGCAAAAATACTTTCAGCTCCAACCCTCTTCTGTAAGCCATTCTTACTCATCCTCCACATCTCAGGTGGGGCATCACCGTCTCCAAGAAGTTTCCCCTGGTCCCCCAAATCTGGGCTAGGCACCCTGCTGTATATTTGCCAAGCCCCTAGCCCCCACCCCATGTCCTCCATCACGGCTCCTGCCACAATTCACTTTTTTAATTGTCTTTTACTTGTCTGCCTTCTCCAATCTTCTGTGACCCTCTGGAGAGCAGGGACTATATCTGCCTTGCTCACTCAAAACTGTCTCCCTAGACCCTAAAGTCAATAACTCTTAAGAATGTGATTAAGGTAATACTCAACTTTATTGATATGGTGTATCGTTCAGCCATCTCATCAAACCTCAATTAAATCTCAGTAACCATTAAATCAGGGCCCAGAATGTCCCAAGTGGTGGTGCCTGGCATAGAGTAGATGCTCAATAAATATTTTAGAATGCATAAATGAAGAGTGGCTCATGAGCCTCATCAGGGAGAAAATGTCATTAGCCATTCCTGTCACAGAAGGATGCAATTTCTCCCTCCTTCTGAAAACATCCCTGGCCGCTAATCTGAGCATTCCAGAATAAGACTTAAACTGCCTGAGAAAACATATTATAGGCTATGTAAAGATAAGAGAAAGGTACACACATTTAAATAGGCCCCTTCTTATTTATGGGTATAAAATTTACACTCAGAAATCATATCTTCTGTAGAGCAAAAGCCAAGGAAACAAATATTGGGCAGAGAAAGAATTTTGCTGCAAACATTACAGAAATGGTTTAATACCTCTGCTCCATAAAGAATGCATATAAATTGATTTTGTTTTAAATCAAGACCTCAGTAGATAAGTAGACAAAGGATAGGAACAGAAAATATGTTTAAGGAGAACCTTAGCTAGTAAATAAAAATATAAAAAAATAGCCAGCCTTACCAATTAAAACAAATTAAGGTGTAGGATCTGAGTCCAGAAATGAGGAAAGGTCAGTTACCCCCTTCATCCAGCCTCACCCACTTGCAGCAAGACTTACTTGCTGCTGCTCCTGTGTTTCAATATGCCGGGTGAGGTGAGTTTGAATAAGAGCCCTCAGGTCCCTAGTAGGCTAAGAAAGATGCAGGGAGCAACACAGTGCCCAGGGCCAGGATATGGATTCTGAGCTGGCTGACAATGGGGCAGATGGCAGCCAGACAACAATGAGAAGAGGGTTGCAACAATGAGAACAGGCAACTCTGCTTTTTATGGGATTCAGTGCCTAATATGGCTAGCACAGTGCCCAGCACGTGGTAAACAGGAGAAAACTGAAACTGAAAATAAAAGATTGCAAATGGAGGATTAAGAGTCAGAAAGGAAATAAATGAATGTTTGAAAACAAGGTGATCTATTTAAATAGGACACCATCCCAGAGATTTTATGATTTGCTGTCAGCTTCAATTTTTGGCTTCTTCTACAACCAGCCGCCATGCAGGGTTCCCGCTGGTGCACCCACCAGAAGGGAAATGAGACCTATTAATGCTACATGCCAGCATGGCTCACAGGTGCCTGGGAAGTTCAGGAATGTTTCTTTAAAACAAAACAGTAACAAAACTATGATTAAGCCTATTAAAATTTCAGAATTTAAATATAGAAATACATTATGCTGTACACTATAAACTTATACAGTGATGTATAGCAATTACATCTCAGCAAAATAGGAAAAATAACTTAAATAAAAATAATATTCAGTTTGTCAAGCTTGGTCCAGTATAAATGTAAGTACAACATTTTTGGAAAGCAGTTCAGCAATATTTATCAAGCATCGTGTATCAATTAGTTATTGTGGCAATAATGCTGTGTAAAAAATTACCTCAAATATCTCAGAAATGAAGTTTCCCAGGGGTCCAAGATGGAAACTGCATTATAGCCTAAGGTATCCCATGACTGTCAAGGGGAAGCACTGAGTTCCCAAAATAGTTCCTCATCTCATTGATGGGTGAACACCCCTGATTGCAAAATCACCCAGGTCTTAAGGTCCAACAATTCATTTTGTGAAGCAGCACATGTGGGTCTGTCTACATGGGCAAAGCAGGTAACACAGTGGAGTAGGATCCAGAGTCAAAACAAGAGGGGGTTTAAAAAAATTTTTTTAATAATTATTTTTTATTTTAATAACTTTATTTTATTTTATTTTATCTTCCTCTTTCTTTCTTTCTTTCTTTTTTTCTCTCTTTTATTCGGAGCCGTGTGGATAACAGGCTCTTTGTGCTCCAACCAGGCATCAGGGCTGTGCCTTTGAGGTAGGAGAGCCAAGTTCAGAACACTGGTCCACAAGAGAACTCCCAGATCCAAGTAATATCAAATGGCGAAAATCTCCCAGAGATCTCCATCTCAACACCAAGACCCAGCTCCACTAAACGACCAGCAAGCTACAGTGCTGGACACCCTATGCCAAACAACTAGCAAGACAGGAACACAACTCCATCCATTAGCAGAGAGGTTGCCTAAAATCATAATAAGGCCACAGACACCCCAAAACATACCACCAGACGTGGACCTGCCCATCAGAAAGACAAGATCCAGCCTCAGCCACCAGAGCACAGGCACTAGTACCCTCCACCAGGAAGCCTACATAACCCACTGAACCAACCTTAGCCACTGGGGACAGACACCAAAAACAAAGGGAACTACGAACATGCAGACTGTGAAAAGGAGACCCCGAAACACAGTAAGTTAAGCAAAATGAGAGGACAGAGAAACACACAGCAGGTGAAGGAGCAAGGCAAAAACCCACCAGACCTAACAAATGAAGAGGAAATAGGCAGTCTAACTGAGAAAGAATTCAGAATAATGATAGTAAAGATATCCAAAATCTTGGAAATAGAATGAAGAAAATACAAGAAACGTTTAACAAGGACCTAGAAGAACTAAAGGGCAAACAAACAGTGATGAACAAGACAATAAATGAAATTAAAAATTCTCTAGAAGGGATCAACAGCAGAATAACTGAGGAAGAAGAACGGATAAGTGACCTGGAAGATAAAAGTGTATAAATAACTACTGCAGAGCAGAATAAAGAAAAAAGAATGAAAAGAATTGAGGACAGTCTCAGAGACCTCTGGGACAACATTAAATGCACAAACATTCGAATTATAGGGATCCCAGAAGAAAAAGAGAAAAAGAAAGGGTCTGAGAGAATATTTGAAGAGATTATAGCTGAAAATGTCCCTACTATGGGAAAGGAAGTAGTTAATCAAGTCCAGGAAGGATAGAGAGTCACATAGAGGATAAATCCAAGGAGAAACACACCAAGACACATATTAATCAAACTATCAAAAATTAAATACAAAGAAAAAACATTAAAAGCATCAAGGGAAAAACAACAAATAACATACACAGGAATCCCCATAAGGTTAACAGCTGATCTTTCAGCAGAAATTCTGCAAGCCAGAAGGGAGTGGCAGGGCATATTTAAAGTGATGAAAGAGAAAAACCTACAACCAAGATTACTCTACCCAGCAAGGATCTCATTCAGATTTGACAGAGAAATTAAAAGCTTTACAGACAAGCAAAAGCTAAGAGAATTCAGCACCAACAAACCAGCTTTACAACAAATGCTATAGGAACTTCTCTAGGCAGGAAACACAAGAGAAGGAAAAGACCTACAAAAACAAAGCCAAAACAATTCAGAAAATGGTAATGGGAACATACATATAAATAATTACCTTAAATGTAAATGGATTAAATATTCCAACCAAAAGACACAGACTGGATGAATGGATACAAAAACAAGACCCGTATATATGCTGTCTACAAGAGACCCACTTCAGACCTAGGGACACATGCAGACTGAAAGTGAGGGGATGGAAAAAGATATTCCATGCAAATGGAAATCAAAAGACAGCTGCTGTAGCAATACTCATATCAGACAAAATAGACTTTAGAACAAAGATTATTACAAGAGACAAGAAGGACACTACATAATGATCAAGGGATCAATCCAAGAAGAAGATATAACAATGGAAAATATTTATGCACCCAAAATAGGAGCACCTCAATATGTAAGGCAAATACTAACAGCCATAAAAGGGGAAATCAACAGTAACACAATCATAGTAGGGGACTTTAACACCCCACTTTCACCAATGGACAGATCATCCAAAATGAAAATAAATACGGAAACACAAGCTTTAAATGATACATTAAACAAGATGGACTTAATTGATATTTATAGGACATTCCATCCAAAAAACAACAGAATACACATTCTTCTCAAGTGCTCATGGAACATTCTCCAGGATAGATCATATCTTGGGTCACAAATCAAGCCTTGGTAAATTTAAGAAACTTGAAATCATATCAAGTATCTTTTCTGACCACAACGCTATGAGACCAGATATCTATTACAGGAAAAAATCTGTAAAAAATACAAACACATGGAGGCTAAACAACACACTACTTAATAACCAAGAGATCACTGAAGAAATCAAAGAGGAAATCAAAAAATATCTAGAAACAAATGACAATGAAAACACGACAACCCAAACCCTATGGGATGCAGCTAAAGCACTTCTAAGAAGGAAGTTTATAGCAATACAATCCTACCTAAAGAAACAAGAAACATCTCAAATAAACAATCTAATCTTACACTGAAAGCAACTAGAGAAAGAACAAAAAACCCCAAAGTTAGCAGAAGGAAAGAAATCATAAAGATCAGATCAGAAATAAATGAAAAAGAAATGAAGGAAATGATAGCAAAGGTCAACAGAACTAAAAGCTGGTTCTTTGAGAAGATAAACAAAATTGATAAGCCATTAGCCAGACTCATCAAGAAAAAAAGGGAGAAGACTCAAATCAATAGAATTAGAAATGAAAAAGGAGAAGTAACAACTGACACTGCAGAAATATTAACGATCATGAGAGATTACTACAAGCAACTATATGCCAGTAAAATGGACAACCTAGAAGAAATGGACACATTCTTAGAAATGCACAACCTTCTGAGACTGAACCAGGAAGAAATAGAAAATATGAACAGACCAATCACAAGCACTGAAATTGAAATTGTGATTAAAAATCCTCCAACAAACAAAAGCCCAGGACCAGATGGCTTCACAGGTGAATTCTATCAAGCATATAGAGAAGAGCTAACACCTACCCTTCTGAAACTCTTCCAAAATATAGCAGAGGGAGGAACACTCCCAAACTCATTCTACGAGGCCACCATCACCCTGATACCAAAACCAGACAAAGATGTCACAAAGAAAGAAAACTACAGGCCAATATCACTGATGAACATAGATGCAAAAATGCTCAACAAAATACTAGCAAACAGAATCCAACAGCACATTAAGAGGATCATACACCATGATCAAGTGGGGTTTATCCCAGGAATGCAAGGATTCTTCAATATATGCAAATCAATCAATGTGATACACCATATTAACAAATTGTAGGAGAAAAACCATATGATCATCTCAATAAATGCAGAGAAAGCTTTTGGCAAAATTCAACACCATTTATGATAAAAACCTTGCAGAAAGTAGGCATAGAGGTAACTTTCCTCAACATAATAAAGGCCATATATGACAAACCCACAGCCAACATCATTCTCAATGGTGAAAAACTGAAACCATTTCCACTAAGATCAGGAACGAGACAAAGTTGCCAACTCTCACCACTATTATTCAACATAGTTTTGGAAGTTTTAGCCACAGCAATCAGAGAAGAAAAAGAAACAAAAGGAATCCAAATAGGAATAGAAAAAGTAAGTTGTCACTGTTTGCAGATGACATGATACTATACATACAGAATCTTAAAGATGCTACCAAAAAACTACTAGCGCTAATCAATGAATTTGGTAAAGTAGCAGGATACAAAATTAATGCACAGAAATGTCTTGCATTCCTATACACTAATGATGAAAAAGCTGAAAGTGAAATTAAGAAAACACTCCCATTTACCATTGCAACAAAAAGACTAAAATACATAGAAACAAACCTACCTAAGGAGACAAAAGACCTGTATGCAGAAAATTATAAGACACTGATGAAAGAAATTAAAGCTGATACAAATAGCTGGAAAGATATACCATGGCCTTGGATTGGAAGAATCAACATTGTGAAAATGACTATACTACCCAAAGCAATCTACAGATTCAATGCAATCCCTGTCAAACTACCAATGGCATTTTTTACAGAACTAGAACAAAAAATTTCACAATTTGTATGGAAACACAAAAGACCCCGAATAGCCAAAGCAATCTTGAGAAAGAAAAATGGAGCTGAAGGAATCAGGCTCCCTGACTTCAGACTATACTATAAAGCTACAGTAATCAAGACAATATGGTACTGGCACAAAAACAGAAATATACATCAATGGAACAAGATAGAAAGCCCAGAGATAAATCCACGCACATATGGTCACCTTATCTTTGATAAAGAGGCAAGAATATACAATGGAAAAGAGACAGCCTCTTCAGTAAGTGGTGCTGGGAAAACTGGACAGATACATGTAAAAGAATGAAATTAGAACACTCCCTAACACCATACACAAAAATAAACTCAAAATGGGTTAAAGACCTAAATGTAGGGCCAGACACTATAAAACTCTTAGAGGAAAACATAGGCAAAACGCTCTATGACATAAATCACAGCAAGATCCTTTTTGACACACCTCCTAGAGAAATGGAAATAAAAACACAAATAAACAAATGGGACCTAATGAAACTTAAAAGCTTTTGCACAACAAAGGAAACCATAAACAAGATGAAAAGACAATGCTCAGAATGGGAGAAAATATTTGCAAAGGAAGCAACTGACAAAGGATTAATCTCCAAAATTTACAAGCAACTCATGCAGCTCAATATCAAAAAACCAAACAACCTAATCCAAAAATGGGCAGAAGACCTAAATAGACATTTCTCCAAAGAAGATACACAGATTGCCAACAAACACATGAAAGAATGCTCAACATCACTAATCATTAGAGAAATGCAAATCAAAACTACAATGCGACATCATCTCACACCAGTCAGAATGGCCATCATCAAAAAATCTACAAACAATAAATGCTGGAGAGGGTGTGGAGAAAAGGGAACCCTCTTTCACTGTTGGTGGGAATGTAAATTGGAGAACAGTATGGAGGTTCCTCAAAAAACTAAAAATAGAACTACCATACGACCCAGCAATCCCACTACTGGGCATATACCTTGAGAAAACCATAATTCAAAAAGAGTCATGTACCAAAATGTTCATTGCAGCTCTAGTTACAATAGCCAGGACATGGAAGCAACCTAAGTGTCCATCGACAGATGAATGGATAAAGAAGATGTAGCACATATATACAATGGAATATTACTCAGCCATAAAAAGAAACGAAATTGAGTTATTTGTAGTGTGGTGGATGGACCTAGAGTCTGTCATACAGAGTGAAGTAAGTCAGAAAGAGAAAAACAAATACCGTATGCTAACACATATATATGGAATCTAAAAAAAAAAAAAAAGGTCATGAAGAACCTAGTGGCAAGATGGGAATAAAGACACAGACCTACTAGGGAATGGACTTGAGGATATGGGGAGGGGGAAGGGTAAGCTGGGCCAAAGTGAGAGAGTGGCATGGACATATATACACTACCAAATGTAAAATAGATAGCTAGTGGGAAGCAGCTGTATAGCACAGGGAGATCAGCTTGGTGCTTTGTGACCACCTAGAGGGGTGGGATAGGGAGAGTGGGAGGGAGGGAGACACAAGAGGGAAGAGATATGGGGACATATGTATATGTATAACTGATTCACTTTGTTATAAAGCAGAAACTAACACACCATTGTAAAGCAATTATACTCCAATAAAGATGTTTAAAAAAAAAAACAAGAGAGGGCTGCAGTCCAGCTGATGAACACCTTTTCTTAGCTCAAAGGGCAATGCATACAGTTCAACTGACATCTCCTAAATGCAATTAAAACCTCATTGAAAGAAATTTTATGGAGTGATATAAATGTTCTATATCTTGAATGGGGTCAAACAGGTAAGTACATCTGTCAAAACTCATTAAAATGGTCACTTAAAATATGTGCATTTTATAATATGTGACTTATTCCTCAGTGAAGTTGATGAAAAAATAAAACCTTGTTGAGAATCATCTTACTATATTTTTTAAATTTTTATTCTAGAAAACTGATTTTATCTGGTAACAGGCTGGCAAAATTCAGTTGTATCAAAAAATATTTATAGTTCTTGCACTTCTGGCCAAGATGGAATAACAGGGGCTGGATTAAACCTCCTGTCTGAAATAACCAAAGTTTTTTAGAAAGTGAGAACAGTTTTCAAGACATTGGATATCAAGGTAGGTTGCTTGAGAGACAGGAAAGAGATGAGGTGAGTTTCACAATTGCCCCAGCTTTCTGTCTGGAGAATGTTTCCAGACCATAGAGTGAGAAGAGAGAACCAGGCAGAGCTCAGTTAGCTTCCTGAGTTTAGGGGGCAAAGCTGAGAGCCTGGGTGGGATGGAAGCAGCTAGAGTTCACAGGACAGAGAGAAGAAAGCTGAACATAGAGAAAACCCAGGGGGTGGACAAGGATCCTGATTAAGTATTCAACACAGCACCTGCCTAAACCTGGGAAGAGAACCACCAGAAAGGATTAGAGATAACAGTGTCTGGTGTTCACACAGGGCTAGGGACAGTGCCTGTTTTCACCAGCAAAACTGGAAAACCTCCTGATTCACAGAGTGTGAGATAGAGTTCTCACAATAAGCTTGCCTTGGTCATCGGGAATAGTTAGCCCTAGACTAAATGCAGCTTTGGTCTCACTTAACAAATATGAAAAACAAGAACCTAAAGGATCCAACTGTTTTCCAGTTACATAATTGCATCCCAGAACAAAATTCAAGAACGTTTATAGAAATACAAAAATATTCAGCACCCAACAAAGGATAAAGAGGTTTATTTCATAGTGATAAACAGCTCAATTCATCAAGAGGGCATAACAATCCTGAATTTTCATGTTCCAAGCAACAGAACATCAAAAAACAGGAAGCAAAATCTGATAGAATTGTGGGAGAAAAAGTCACAATTTATCGTTGCAGATTTTAATATCCCTCTCTCAATAATTGATAGAACAAGGAGACAGAAAATCAGTAAGGTATACAAAACTTGAACAACACTATCAACCAACTTGACCTAACTGGCGTTTGTGGAATACTCCCCATTCAACAGCAGACAGAATACACATTCTTTTCAAGTATACATGAACCCTATAAATAAAACAAGTCTCAAATTATGTCTGAAGTATAAAATGTCTTAAATTTTAAATTTTTAAATATCTCAAAATTAAAAAAATTAATTCATACAATGTACATTTTCTGGCCAAAATTGAAATAAATTATAAATCAATAACAGAAAGATCTCTGAAAAATTACCAAATATTTGAAAAATAAACAAGATATCTCCAAATAACTTACGGGTCAAAAAATACTTCAAAAGTGCAATTAGAAAGTATTTTGAACTGAAAGTAAATGAAAATACAATATATCAAAATTTGCAGGATGCTGCTAAAGTTGTACTTCAGGGGAAATTTACAGCACCAAATGCCTATACTAGTAAAGAAATGTCTCAGTCAGTGACCTCAGCTTCTGCTATGAGAAGCTAAAAAAAAAAATGATAAAGGCATAAAACCCAATGTAAACAGAAGAAAGATATAATAATGATCAGAGTACATATCAGTGTAAAAGAAAACAAAACAAACACAGCATAGAAAATATCAATGAAACTAAAAGCTGATACTTTGAGAAGACCTACAAGGCCTAGGCAGACTAATCAATAAAAAAGAGGGAGAGAGAGAAATCAAACCAAAAAGAAAACAAAAAAAACTATGTGATCAATTTCAATTGATTCGGAGAAAGCATTTGACAAAATCAACACATCCTTTTTTGATTAAAAATTCTCAGCAAACTAAGAATAGAAAGGAACTTCTTCAATATGATAAATGGCAAATTTGGAAAATCTACAACTAATATCATACTTAATTGTGAAAGACTGAATACTTTTTGACTAATATCAAGAATAATACAATCTATCCAGTCTCACTTCATCTGTTTAAAATTTTCCTATAGTTCTAGACAGTTGAAAAAGGCAAGAAGAAGAAACAAGTCATCTGGATAGGAAAAGAAGAATTGAGTGTATTTATTCACAGATAAAATGATCAACTATGTAGGAAATTCAATGAAATCTACAGAAAAAGCTATTAGAACTAATGAGTGAGTTTAGAAAGGTTTCAGGATATGACTAATATAAAAAATCAATTGTATTTCTATATACTAGCAACAAACAATTGGAAATTGAAATTTAAAAATCAATACAATTTCGAATAGCAAAAAATTAACTACTTAGGGATACATCTCACAAAAGATGTGAAAAACCTATACCATTAAAACTAAAAAACATTGCTGAGAGAAATTAAAGCTTACTAAATAAAGCTGATTCTTTGTTCATGAATCAGAAGATTCAATATTGTTAGGATGTTAAATCTCCCAAATTGATCTAAAGATTCAACATAATTATAGAAATTGACAAACTGATTATAAAAATTCATATGATATTAGCCCCTTATCAGATAAATAGTTTGCAAATATTTTTCTCCCATTCTGGAAATTGCCTTTTCATTTTGTTGATTGTTTCCTTTGATCTACAGAAGCTTTTTAGTTTGATGTAGTCCCACTTTTTTATTTTTGCTTTTGCTGCCTGTGTTTTGGTGTCATATCCAAAAAAATCATTGTCAAGGAGTTTTTCCCTATGTTTTCTTAAAGGAGTTTAATGGTTTCATGTCTTATATTTAAGT
The DNA here is from genome assembly GCF_965194825.1 of Balaenoptera physalus. Taxonomy (NCBI): domain Eukaryota; kingdom Metazoa; phylum Chordata; class Mammalia; order Artiodactyla; family Balaenopteridae; genus Balaenoptera; species Balaenoptera physalus. The sequence continues at coordinate 18,583,851 of NC_138891.1, forward strand.
TTTTAATCCACTTCAAATAAATTGTTGTGTGTGGTGTAAGATTAGGGTCCAATTTCATTCTTTTGCACATGTATATACAGTTTTCTCAACACCACTCATTGAAGAGACTGTCTTTTCCCCATTGTGTGTTCTTGGCATCCTTGTCAAAGATTAGTTGAGTGCATATGCATGGGTTTATTTCTGGACTCTTGATTCTGTTCCATTGGTCTATGTGTCTGTTTTTATGCCAGTACCATACTGTTTTGATTAATATAGCTTTGTAATATAGTTTGAAATCAGGACATGTGATGACTCCAGCTTTGTTCTTCTTTCTCAAGATTACTTTGGCTATTCAGGGTCTTTTATGGTTCCATATGAATTTTAGGGATGTTTTTTCTATCTCTGTGAAAAATAGCAAAAACGAAAAAAATCTAATTAAAATGGGCAAAGGATCTGAACAGACATTTTTGCAAAGAAGATTTACAAATAGCCAACAGATATATGAAAAGATGCTCAATAGCACTAATTATCAGGGAACCACAAATAAAAACCACAATGAAACATTACCTTACACTTATTAGGATGGCTATTATCAAAATGACAAGAGATATCAAGTGTTGTTGAAGCTGTGGAGAAAAGGGAACTCTTGAATACTGTTGGAGGGAATGCAAATTGGTACATCTATTATAGAAAACAGTATGGTGGACCCTCAGAAAATTAAAAATAGAACTACCATATAATATAGCAATTCTACTTCTGAATATATACCCAGAGGAAATGAAATCAATATTTCAGAGATATGTATTATGTATGAACAATTATATAAAATAAAATACATATAAATGAAATGTCATATATATGCTTATATATATACATAAATGAATATATATGTACATACACAACAGAGTATCATTCAGCCATAAAAAAGGAGGAAATCCTGCCATTTGCAACAACATGGATGAGCCTGGAGGGCACTACGCTAAGTGAAATAAACCTGATACAGAAAGACAATTATTGTATGACTCATATGTGGAATTTGAAAGTCAAATTCATAGAACTGAGAGTAGGACAATGGTTGCCAGGGGCTGGAGGGTGGGGGAAATGTGGAGGTATTCATCAAAGAGTACAAATTTTCAGTTATAAGATGAATAAGGTCTTGGAATCTAATGTACACCATGGTGACTATGATTAATACAGTTAATAATACTGTATCTTATACTTTAATTTTGATAAGACTGTAGATCTTAAGTGTTCTCACCACAAAAAAGTGAGGTGTTGGATGTGTTAATTAAACTTATTGAGGTAATCATTTCATAGTGTACATGTACATTAAATCATCATGTTGTATACCCTAAATACATGTAATTTTTGTGTGTCAACTATACCTAGATAAGGTGGGGAAAAATCATATGAAAATACAAAGGATCAAAAATAACTAAAACAACTTTGTAAAAGAATAGAGAACTAAAACTACCTCATTTCAACACTTATATAAAGCTACAGTAATCAAGACAGTGTGATATTGGCCTCAAGATAGGCAATATCAATGGAACACAATATAGAGTCCAAAAATAGACCCACCCATATATCACATATATGGACAATTGATTTTCAACCAAGGTACAAGAGCAATTCAATGGGGAGAGAATAGTCTTTCCAAAACGGTATTAGAACAATTGGATATCTATATGCAAAAAAAAAAGCACCATATACAAAAATGAACTCAAAATGGATCATAGACTTCAATTTAAAACATAAAACTATAAATTTTTTGTAATAAAACATAGGAGAAAATCTTTGTGACTTTGGATTGGTCAATGTTTTCTTAAACATGACAACAAAAGCCCAATCCATAAAAGAAAAAACTGATAAATTTTATTTCATCAAAATTGATACTTATTCTTCAAAGTACACTGTTAAGAGAATCAAAAGGCAAGGGACAGACTGGTAGAAAATCTTTGCAACATATACCCAGAATATATAAAGAGCTCTCAAAACTCAATAATAAGAAAAAAACATTTTTTTAAATGTCCAAAAGGTTTGAAAAGACACTTCAACAATGAAGATATACAGATAACAAGTAAGCAACTGAAAAGATGCTCAACATCATCTGTCATTAGAAAAATGTATATGTAAACTACAATGAGATACTTTTACATACCTATTAGAATGGCTGAAATTAGGAACACTGACCATACCAAGTGGTGATGAGGATCTGGAGCACATGGAACTCTCTTACATTGCAGATGGGAATGTAATATGGTACAACCACTTCAGAAAACAGTTTAGGATTTCAAAATTTAAACATATACTATCTAGTCATTCTTTTCCTAGGTCCTTACTCAAGAAAAATGAAAACATATGAAACATGTGTCCATACACAGACCTGTAACCAAACGTTCATAGCAATTTTATTTGTAAAAGCCAGAAATTGGAAATAACACAAATGTCCATCAATGGGCAAATGGATAAACAAATTGTGGGACACCCATAAAATACTACTCAACAATGAGAAGGAACAAACTATTGATACTCAGAATATGGATGAATTTCGAAATAATAAAGCTGAGTTAAAGAGTCAAAAAAGAACACAAGCTCTATGATTCTATTCACATAAATTTTAGAAACTGCAAATTAATCTATAATAATATCAAGCACATCAGTGGTTGCCTGGGGACAATAGGAGTAGGTAAGGGTGGGTAGAGGAATAGATTTACAACCCTTTCGGGAAACTTTTGGGGGTGATGGATATGTTCATTATTTTTTTCATGGTAATGGTTTCACAGGAGTATACATATATCAAAACTTATCAAATTATACTTGTTAAAAATGTGCATCAAGGTTAGCTCAATAAAGCTGCTCGAAATGAAAACAAAAGTTATAAAAGTACTAGGGCCAGAAACAGTTTAAAGGGACAGTGTAGTTTTGCTTTTAGTTGTTATGTTAGGAATTTTTTTAAAGATATTATTTAAAAGAGTGAAGGAATCATGAAAGAATTTTCAGAGAATGGTATAAAAACAAGTACGTGTTTCAAAGCTAGGTGGGAGGGAACAAGGGGTTGGAGGAAATAAGGCCTAGGCTTCATGCATGAAATCTAACTTCCTCAGGTTCATCTGGAGGCAAGAGATGGAATAAGAAGTCAAAAGGAGTGGGTGCAATCTGATGGCTGTTCAGAAAGGGAGCAAGATCAACCAAGGAAACCCTGCCATCACCTCTCACAATCTGAGAGACCCCGTGGTGGACAGCAACAGAGAAAAGATACTAGGAGTTTAGTAGATGATACAGGTCTTCCTAACCTTCAGGAAAACTCCAAGAGAAACAAAGCTTTACATATTTTCTGGGTGGTTGAGATCATTACCTCCAAATGATTTTGATTGCAATCCCCTCCAGGAAAGAAAAAAGTCTGAGCTGTTTCTTCTGCTTAGGGATACTTCCTAGTAGATTACAGACATGTCCTCCTCTACTGATATATTATGTTGATTTTCAAACGGGCTTTAAGTAGTAGAAATATAAAAATTGAGTTATTTGTAGTGAGGTGGTTGGAGTTAGAGTCTGTCATACAGAGTAAAGTAAGTCAGAAAGAGAAAAACAAATACAGTATGCTAACACATATATATGGAATCTAAGGGAAAAAAAGGTCATGAAGAACCTAGTGGCAAGACGGGAATAAAGACACAGACCTACCAGAGAATGGACTTGAGGATATGGGGAGGTGGAAGGGTAAGATGTGACAAAGTGAGAGGGTGGCATGGACATATATACACTACCAAACATAAAATAGATAGCCAGTGGGAAGCAGCCGCATAGCACAGGGAGATCAGCTCAGTGCTTTGTGACCACCTAGAGGGGTGGAATAGGGAGGGTGGGAGGGAGGGAGACGCAAGAGGGAAGAGATATGGGAACATATGTATATGTATAACTGATTTAATTTGTTATAAAGCAGAAACTAACACACCATTGTAAAGCAATTATACTCCAATAAAGCTGTTAAAAAAATAAAAATAAAATAAAAACAACAGGAAAATGCATGGTTTAAAAAAAAAAAGGTAGAAACAAAAATTAGAGTTATAATATTGTATTCCACATTCCAGATCATCTTGTGTAGCAGGGGAACACACCTCCCTTACAAGACCACTGAGTTAGATGAAGCATTCTAGTCATGTCCAGTGGACAGGGAATAATCAGATGTGATAGACTGTGATGATATTAAGAAAAATAGAAATATTTGTGGTAACAAAACATTGGAAGAGATTGACCTAGCCAAAGGAGAATAACTAGTCAAATTTATATGCATTTGACAGACTATTAAGCAACTGTTTAAAACAATGTTTTCAAAGAATATTCCCCAACTTGTAAAAATGGTCATGATGTGGTGTTACATGAGAAAAATCAGTGCATAATACTCAGGAAGATTCCAGTTTTGTAAAAAGAAAAAGATATATATGTATCATAGAAAAAACTGGAAAGAAATGTATTGAGGGTTGTTTAAATTGAGGATGATTTCACATTTCTACTTTATCCTTTCAGTATTTTCCAAATGCTCTACATGAATGTTTTCCACTTTATAATCATAAAAACACAATAATTTGTTAAAGAAAACATTATAAATAAATAACTCTACCAGGCAATAAAAAGTGGTGACACTGAGGAAGGACCTACGACTCTGGTGAGAGGTTAGGAAGCTTAGGAAAAAAATTTATAATAAAAAAATCAGAACTCTAAGTGTCATGTAAAGGGTTCTGGGTTCTCAGTAATGATGGACACCGGGGACCTACCAGCATTCAGATCACTTGGTTCCTCTGCAAACACCCATCCAGCCCAGATCATACAATGGACTCTGGGTGAGACCCTGGGGATATAAAGATGCTTCAGATGCAGGTGGCCCTGCCCCAGGAGGGTTTCTCAGTCAGTGTCCTGTGTTACCATGTTGCATCATCAGAAACACAAAGCAAAAATAATTTTCTTTCTTTACACAAGGCAGATTTTTGTTTTACTGTAAAACACAATGGTTGAGGGATATTCTGGCCACCACAAATCAGAAAAGTATGACAATTAGAGTTTCTGGAGGGACAAATAAAATGAAAATATCAGAAAGGCTGAAAGGTTAGGGTCTTCAGTCTGAAGGTTGAGTAAAGAAGGGATTTGGATCCAGAGAACCAGGAACCTTGAGGGCTGTGGGACTCACCAAATTCCAAACCTCTGTGACTAGGAGATGTCCTATGAAATGTGATCCAGGTTTAGTTCCAGACATAAAAGGAAGCAATTTCTCTCACACTGAGTAATAAACGGATTGGAACTTATTGGAATTCATCACCCCCAAGACGTGGTGCTGGCAGGAAATAGAAATGCCTTCCAAAAGCATTGGACAAATTTATGAACGGTAGAATTTTAAATGACCTCTTGCTCACTTCATCTTGCTCTTTCTCTCACAAACAGACACTGTCGTTAGAGACTGAGCCAGTGTTTGCCCTAAAAGAGGCTGCCCAGATTTCCCCTAATGGCCAGGCAAGGTCAAGGCCCCCACTCTGTGCTCCCACAGCCCCGTGTGTTTAACTGGCCATCGCCCTAACCACACTGCATTATTATAGTTCTCTGTTGATGGGTCTGTGGCCCCGTCAGGTTGTGACAACAACAAGGGCAGTTCTGAGTAGGAGCTCAATAAATGTGGGTTGAAAGAAAGTGTGTATGGACTCTACCCCTCTTTGCTAGAGGAAGCAGCCTGGAAGGAAAACTGTGCACTGCTTTTAATCAGGGCCAAATCTTGAGAGTTTTTTACACTGGCAGGAGTGTTGATTTCTCTCTGGTCCTCACTCTACACTGCCCCCCATGTATTCCCAGAGCAGAAGATCTGGTAGAATGGGAGGAAGCATGGGCTGCTTAGGAGACCCTCTCAGAAGGACACCACCAAGTGAAGGCCTGCAAGAACATCTCATGGAAGAAATGGCTCATAGACACTCCTGGGTCACTGATGTCTGGAGAACTCTCATCCCCCACTTCTTATCATCCTCCAGAATTTCTCACCAGACAGCTCTGTTGTCCACCATTGTGGGCTTCTGAGCTCTGATTTGCAAGTCAGTTCCTTGGGAATTTCACAATAAAATACATTCAGCTCAGTTATGTCAAGGACACAGTCTCCTGTATCTCCTCTAAAACCTTGATTAATAACATTAGTCTTCCTGTACGTGTGCCAAGATTCTTCAGCTTGAGGACAGAGGGATTTTAATTTATTTTTCCATTAATGGTCAGGATCCATGCTAAACCTGTAACTATCATTTCTATAAATGCAGTGCAGTACTAATTTTTAATGCAAATAAATAAACAGCATGAGCGATTCAGAGACAGTTTGCCCCAATGGAGCTTTTGCAAATCTCCTGCATTTGTCTTAGGAGAGAAGAGAGTGGAACACTTTATATTCTGGTAAGTTGCAGTGATCAGCTAGGGTCCAGTTTCTTCATTCTTGGGATTTCTCAAGGCTATATGGGAGAGAGGAAAGATAAATCAAAAGTAGAGATCATAACAGTTGTTAAAGTTGGGAAAGATCTTAGGGATTTTCTACTAAAACTCTCTCTTTTGTTTTATGGGTGAGGTATGTGGTCACAGAAAGAGTAAGGCCTGCCTGGGGACATATGGCCCATGTGCAGCTGTGCAAAGTCCAGAAATGGCAGCCTACTTTAGGTTCTCAGAAACATCAGGGAGTGGTCACGGTGGCAGAGCCCCCGTTGCTGAGTTTGTGATTATTATCCAGCTTGCCAGTGACCTCAGCGTCATCACAGGGCACAGATTCTCCTGGTCTGAGCTCATTTGAAATATTCTACTCTATAGATCCCATATATCTACTGAAACACATCAGATATTGACTCTGATTTGGGGTTCCCAAAATATAGTCACTAGAATTGCACAAAACTTATAGAGGTAAAATATGAGGCCTTGCCGGGAATCCCAGGAGCCCAGAGCCCAGACCCTGACCAGGACTTAGAGATCCAGAGTGTGGTGAACCCAGGCCTGAAAGTGCTCTAGACAGGTGGGTGCTCTGAGGAAAGCAGGAAAAGACACAGAAGAGTTCAAGATGAAGGTGGCAATCATCATTATCAGTCTAGAAACCATGGGAACTGAAATGTCTGGGTGGTCCCCAATCAGCTGGGAGGAGGAACAAAGGTCACAATCCCTGAGCACAGTCTCCAAAAGTGGCATTTCTCAACAGTTTTCGAGATAATAGGTTATGACAGTGATGGGAAGAAAACAGGTGTGCAATATCGGATTGACTCTCACTGGCCAGACTGTGAGATATCTAAAGAAGATGGACTGCAGGTGATGGCTTCTCCACATGCTCTCCCTCCCACCACCCAACAGTGCCTCCTCTGTCCTCTTGGAACTGCCCTCTCCTGGAACTGGGGGAAGGGGAGGGGAGGATGGTTAGAGAGCGCATGATACAATGAGGATCTGAATCTCAAGAGATTCAAGTGGACAAAAGTCCTCCCCCTGCAGTCAGGCAATGATTCCCATCAAGGAAGACTCAAAGGATGCAGTGAGCAGGAACTGTGACCACAATGCCCAGTGCCCTGGGACCCCGATGGGCTGTTGGGAGAAGTCATGGGCCATGCAGGGTTCATCAGCTGGTGTTTGTGGATCTGTCTTGTGGTCATCTGTCTCTCTGATGCCAACAGTTCCAAAGCATGGCTGAGTGTTCACTGGCCTGGGATTGCAGGCTGCTGAGAGATGATGGGAGGGATAGCAAGATGGGTCGACAGCTGCACAGAGTGGGTCCAGGCTGGAGCCTATGCCTATCCAACATCCTGGACTGAAGCAGGCCTTCCTCCGTGGGGCTCAGCCATGTGATCCTCAGAGAAATATTAACACTTTTCATAGAGGAGAACAAATCTGATTGTTTTAATTATCTATTTAAATACAGTGCATCCAGATTACCAATACACATTTTTTCATTGTATTTAATTTTGGGGTGATTTTATTGGTGGTGGTGTCCTTTTGATTACAAACTGAGAGATAAACTTCCAGTCTTAAAGGCTCTGAGATCTCTTTGTTCTTGAGGGTTTGCAGGAAGCAGCAATACCTTGGGAGGAGGAGAAAAGACTACAGCAGGACTAAGGCAGCTATTATGTGACCCACTATTTCAGGCAGACATAGAAAGCTCATCTTTTTCAGAGAAGGAACTAAGAGAGGAAATGAAAGAGGACAAATTCACTGAGTCCAACTTTTGTCATATGGGGTATTGTCACACTTTCTGGGTTACACATTGGTTTCTACTTTTACTGATGCTTCTATAACTTGAATAAAAGAGAAAGAAAAAAATCCCACAAGCCCTGGGTTCTGGCTCTGGAAGGAGGAGCAGGAAGAGACAGACTAGATCATGATCAGGTAACCAGGAAATATGTGATTTTTAAGCTCCTGTCAATGTTTTGAACTATGAAAGTATAGAGACCTAATATATGGCCCTGTGCTTTAGGACACTTCAGTGGGTGTTTGGATATAGGAACCTGGGTCTAGAGCTTGGTTTGGGTTGGAGAGGGGAGCAGAACTGCTCTGTTTAAGAAAGTGACTGGAAGATAAGGATGGATTGATTACAGGCACAGATTTAGCAGGAATACTGAGGCACTGAATCCCATGGGGCCATGCCTGTGGGGTCCTCTGTATTCCCCCAACTCTGCATTTCCTGAAGGCCACAATCCTTTTAATCCTGTCTCCCCCCATACACATACTCCCCAGAGCCCACCCCCATGGAAATCCTGTTTTCCCCCAAGTGTCCTCCTTGCTCTGGGCTGCAGCCAGGGTATCCAGGCTACTAATCCCCCACCCTAAACACCCACTACTCCTTACTCCTCTCCATACCCACCAGCTGCCCTGGTAAGCCTTCTGTCAATTCCTAGATACCTGGAATCAGGGCCAGGATTGGAAAAGAAGATGAAGAAGAAGACGCAGAAAGTTCATAGACACCCAAGGCACCCAAGCCAGCAAGCATTCCTTTTTTTCCTGCACCAACTACGGGGCTGTGTCTTCCTGCTCACGTGTCTCACCAGGCTGGCTCTCCATCATTCTTCTGATGCTTTATTGTGCTATTGTGCTGGGGAGATAACCCTACTCCCCAAGCCTGAGGCACTGCCTACTACCTGGCCCTAACTGATGAGGAAAAATGGAAAAAGGCCACTGGGCCAGTGAGATTATCCTCTCTCTTCTCAGTTGAACTTGTAGCTGCCAAGTTCAGAAGATCAGCAGCTTTTGAAAATGGTGAACCTTTGAGGTATATGTGGAAGACAAATTTAAAATTAATAAAATGTGATATATCACGTTTTGGTAATTGGTAGTAATTGAGGTGACAAAAGTGTATTAAGAATATCATTCCATTTTTATTAATAGTGGCTTAGTAGAGGGTTTTGGGGGTGGGGAAACTATTTTCCCAGCAGGCTTGCATTGCCTATCCTTACTTCAGGGTCTGCTAACAAGGATATGTCTGCCTATATGCATTCCTCAACCTGTTAGGATGTACCAGATAATACTACTCTCTCCAGATGCTGGTCCCAATAAAGCTATTTCTCCTGGGGGTGAGGGCAGAGGGAATGAATGAATAGCTGTGAGTTTGTGGTGTAAGCCAGAAAATGGAAGACGGGGCTCAGGAGGAAAAAAGATGGCAGCAAGCCAAGGCCTGTGGGGGATTTTGTCTAATTTTAGAATATAATGCTTACACTCAGTTTTAAGTGGTTACCTATCAGCCCTACACATTACCCAGAGATAATCCTTAATTAAAAGTCTCCTGTGCATGTAAAGTGCATTAGTGATAATTTGGGGTAGATTTAACTGGGGAGGTCTTCAACTTGAAACAAAGATGTGTAGAAAATTAATGATGGTCAAAGAAAGCAAGGCAAAGAGCAGAATCCAGAATTCAGGAAAGTAAAATATTAAATCAAAATTTAAGTAGGAGAAATAACAGCTTCCAGATAAACTTTAATATAAGGAGGAGATACTAGTATAAGCCACAATTAAATTTGAAAAAAGAATTCTCTAAAATTCTAAAGAAAAGTGAAGTAAATGTGCCTAAGTTGGTGGCATAACCACATACAGAGGAATTATTCTAAGGTATTTTAAAACACATCGGTTGACGTTACATCCTAAGTAGGATAAGCCCTAAAGATAAAAGAACTGCAAAAATATTGTAAACTATGTGTATCCAGTTATCATATTGTTATTTGCATTGTTGGTTTTATTATTATTAGATTGTTTTGTGTGTATTGTGGGAATAAATGAATATTTATTTGAATAAATAGATGAATGCTTATGTTGACATTTTTGAGAACTGGGATTTTCAGTATAGGAGAGGGTTACAGGCATAAAAACAATGAGGTTAAATAAAAACCCCATAATCCTGAATTTGAATTGTAAGTACCAGAATGCAGTCATGATGCATTTTATCTTTTGACAATGTAATTATTTCCTGGCTCAATCTGCTGAAAAGTATAGAAACAATGACCAATCCAGTAGCAGTGAGTACCCCTAGTATCCAGACTATGGTTTCTAAATGTTTCTCCAAAAAGGACTCTCCTTGAAGAACTGGCTGACTCCAGATCTGGGACAGGAAATGAATAAAGTGAACTTAAAACAGCTTATTATACTATAAAGCAAAGAGGCAATTAAGAACTATCAGGATTTTGTCAAAAGGACTCAGGATCCAAATTGAAAAATCTCCCACTATCCAAAATTGGGATAATTTGGCCATTGATAAGGATAAATTTCGAGAGCTTGATATCACATAAATATGTTTGAATCCATAAGCTTAAATGATGCTAAAAAATAACAACAGCAAAAAAGAAACTCAGTAGTAACTTTTGGAAAATTAGGAAACCAGTTCATTATTCTGAAGACTGGTAAATTCAAAGAAAGCATCAAGCAAGTAACTTTCTTTTCCTACAAAAAGATATACCTCAGAGTAAACAAATTGATGTAGAGGGAAAGTTTTTCTTTATAGAAGTATTCCAGATACCAAGTGAAGAAGAAATGATGGAGGGCTTCCCTGGTGGCGCAGTGGTTGAGAATCTGCCTGCCAATGAAGGGGACACGGGTTCGAGCCCTGGTCCGGGAAGATCCCACATGCCGCGGAGCAACTGGGCCCGTGAGCCACAATTACTGAGCCTGCACGTCTGGAGCCTGTGCTCCTCAACAGGAGAGGCCGCGATAGTGAGAGGCCCACGCACCGCGATGAAGAGTGGCGCCCGCTTGCCACAACTAGAGAAAGCCCTCGCACAGAAACGAAGACCCAACACAGCCAAAAAATTAATTAATTAATTAATTAATTTAAAAAAAAAAAAAAGAAGAAAGCTTTCCTTTGCTTCTGAACTGGACTCAGTCTCACTGGAAAAAAAAAATGATAGAATTAGGGAATCAATATTTGGTAACTACAAATAAATTGATGGATCTAAACAATTATTATCAATGCTGTTTACATTACATAGATACCTGGACTTCATGGATCTCCTGATGAAAGTCCAGAACTCCTCCAATGAAACGGTCTTGCTAAAAAAAAAAAATTCAAAACTGAATCAAGCCTAGATCTAACTAGCAATTTAGAGGAACTCATTAAATCATGCGATGCGATCCAATTCATAAAATCCAGACAGTGGAAAACCCTTTAAGACAGACAATTCAGTTTCCCTAACAACTAAATTAAAAGAAAAAGAGAGCAAAATGAGATGGAAAGGAACATTTAGGTTAAAAGAGACTTATGATAGACATAACAATTGCAGTGTATGGACCTTATTTGTATCTGGGTTGAACCAAACTATAAAAAATAAAAAGAGTGCGACAATCAAGGAAATGTGAACACTGATTGGATATTTAATGATATTAAGGGATTTGTTTTGTAATAATGAATGGTATTGTAGTTATGGTTAGGAATTCTAAAAAAGAATACCTAAGTTATAGAGATACATACATATTTACATATAAATTGACATGATGGCTGAAATTTGCTTAAAAAAATGGGGGTGGTGGACAGGGCAAGGTCAGCGAGTAGGAATATAGAGGAAACAAGATTGGCTGTGAGCTTACTAATATTGAAGCTGGGTGATGAATACCAAGGGCTTCATTATGCTATTCTCTCTCCTTTTGTATGTTCAAAATTTTCCCATAATAAAAATTTTTTAATAAAAAAAAAGAGCAAAGAGAAGAAGATGCTGGTTCCATTGGACATAAGAGAAATACTTGAATCATTTAAAAAGTCATCAATGGGATCACCGCAAAAAGCTATAGAACTTGAGACTTTGAAGCAGCTAAAGGGAGAATCTCTTCATTTTTATCATCATTCCACTTGGGTTGTATTATGAATACAATCTCAGATCTCTTCTCCTCTCGTAAGTACATTTATTTTCCCTTGTAGTATGCTTACATGTACAGAGTGGTCCTCTCAGGCCTCCAGAGCTGACCAAAGAATCTGAAACCAGTACCTTCAGGAGGAGTTGAATTCTGTACCTTATAAAGAGCTGGTCACTAAGTAGCAAAAAGAGTAGGTCATTAATGGCCTAGGGGTCATTAATTAGAACTCCAGCAACAAAGAGTCTTGCTTGTTTGGCCACTGGAGCGTTTAATTTTTGTTTCAATGCCTTTGGTCAAAGTGTGTACCATGATTCTCTATAAACCTATACTCAGCTCTGTCACACACGGACACTACCTGTCTGGCCCTGGGAGCCTGGGAAGCCCTGACCCATACTCTAAATTCTAAGGGAATTCTGGCTCAAAGATTTAGAGATTTGCATTATTCTGTAGCATTTGAAAACACCTTCACCACAAAGCCCTTTGGATGCTGTTAGTCTGCAATTCAGTCAAATTCAGTACCCACCTTTTCACCCATTCTGCCTCTACCTTTTAAATCTTGAATCCCAAAGATTTCTAGTAATATGAATTGATTGACAAAAATTTCTTCCTGTAACTCAGAAAAATCTTTTACTTTGCTTTCTCCTGTTTTCTAAGCAAGAACACACTTGGATGCTTAAAAATCATTGATTTGATTTGATCTGGTGAGAAAAGTCAAGCCAACGTAGCCTATCTCATTTAGATAAAGTAATTGCAGTAGAACAAGTAACTTTGTGTTAGTCCTCCTTGATTAACTTTAAAATGAAACTGGAATTAGTTCAGGGATATCACAATAGGATCATTCTATAGGGAAGCCCTGCCTCTGAGGAGAAAATGATTGACATGCTTTCAAATCACCTTGGAGGACTACAATTTGGAACAGTAAAGCAATCTGGGGGTAGTGGAATGAGCTAGGCCTAGAATGAGCTTCCAAGAGTTTGAAGATTGACTCTGCCAGTTTCTTGCCTTGGGCATGTCATTTCCCCTCTCTGAACCTCGGTTTCTCAGATTTCTCTATGAGGTGGGAATAATATTTTTTCTACTTTATAGCGCTATTGGAGGATTAAATAAGATCATGTATGTGAGAGAGTGCCTGGCAAATAGCAAGCAGATGGTCAACTATTGCTTCCGCTTTGTTATATGAAACCCAGCCAAGACCATATCTGAGCCAAAAAAGGAACCTGGTTTGCGCTTTCAGAATTCACAGGTATATGTTAGAGAAAACTGAGTAGATATTACCCAGCAAGATACAGCATAGAGAGAGGAGAGAATGACTCTGAAAAGATACTGTCTTGCTGACTCAGAGGAAAGGGTTATTCGCCACTTAGCAGAAGATGAAAGCAATGCTGAATTGGAGACTGCTATAGACAATATTGTGTCCCTCACCCAAAATGGATATATTGAAACCTTAATGTCCAATGTGATGGTATTTGGGCAGGGAGGGGGGTCCTTTGGGAGGTAATTAGGTCATGAGAGTGAAGCCCTCATGCTGGGATTGGTGTCCTTACAAGAAGAGACAGGGAGAGAGACTATCTCTCCCTGTGAAAATGAAGCCAGAAGATGTCCACCTACAAACAAAGAAGAGGGTCCTCACCAGGAACTGAATCAACCAGGACCTTGATCTTGTACTTCCCAGCCTCCAGAGTTGTGAGAAATAAATGTCTGTTTGGTAAGCCACCCATCTATGGTATTTTGCTATAGCAGCCCAAGTGAACTAAGATAGAGACAACACATTTCTTGCAAGTTTGAGCTTCTCAAGAGTTCTTCCTCCTAAACTGGATGATTTATAGACAATTGCAGGCTGTGCCCAAAATGCATATGCTTACCTGGAACATTTGCCCTAACCAATGTATTGGAACTGATAAGATTGTTTCATCTATAGATTTATATGAAGGTCTTTTGGCAAATAGCCATGGGGGAGATATCTAGACAGCAAAATTTATAACACCAATTGGGATGTTAAATTTTAATGAGTTCAGTTTGGACCAAGGAGTATGTTTATGACTTTACAAAGGTTGGTCAATGGAATACACAAAGGGCTAAGAATTTTCACCATGGCCTGTGTTCATAAAATTGCTCTATTTGTTAATAGTGTAAAGGTATGCCTGGGTCATCTCAAATTATAACTCAGAGCAGAGTCCAAGTTAATCTTGTGAGAAACTTGGTCAATACCAGGCTGCTTCCCAGGATCCAAAGGTGGTAAAAGGACAGGGGGAAAGAGTCTCACCTTGCTATTTTCTGGCGGTTTATTTCTAAATTCCGTTTAGATTATTGTTTCTAAATTCTGTTTCCTACAATTACAAAGGAACTTTAACAAACTGTAGTATGTTCCAAGGAAAGCAAAATGTCTAGAAATCATTACGGATGAGGTCTTCTAGAAAGAATGAAAAGTAAAAGTTTATTGAGAGGCAAAACCTGTCCTTATATGATCCACAGGCTGCCAAAGCATTGGGATTCTTTTGTGTGGTCCCAGAGGACAGAGCTAGGATGAATGGGTTAAGGTTACACATGCGAACACCTCAAATCACAACAACAACAAAAATATATTCTTTAATGCTTAGATATGATCCAAAATATAGTATGGACTACCTGGAGAGGTGGTAACTTCTCTGACACTAAAGGTGTGCAGGCAGCGTCCAGACAACCACTTTTCAGCAGTGAAACAAAGAAGATTTATGTATTGGCTGGAGGGTTGCTTGGATGACCTCTAAGGCCACCCAGTTCTGACATTCTGTGCTTCCCTGGAAATTGCAGCTCAGGAGTGGTAGTGTGCCATAGCAGTCAAGAGCATGGTTTGGGAGAGATGCACACCTGGGTTCCAACCATAACTCTGTAACCTTTGTCAAAATTTCTAACACCTCTAAGGCTCGGTTTCCATTTACAAAATAAGGATCTTCTACTGCTTTGTAAAAATGCAGTCAAATCATCTTGAGCTCAGCATATTAATAACATCCCCAGGAAAGATAAAAACAGGTCTTTCTTAACAATTCAACAATTCTGGACCTTTCATAGATGTATGCAGTGATGGATTAGATGCTGTCTTATCTCATTTTGATTTGTTTTTATAAGAGCATAAGAACTTAAAGCAGCTGCAAACCCAAACCCTTTCAGTAGAAAGTAATCCCCAAGAGGAAATATTGGCAGTTGTATGGGTGTCAGGAAAAACCTGTCTGTATATTTTGGGTCAGGAGCTTGCTCTGTGGGCAGATCATCGACAGAATTCCCAATGCCCCGCCACACAGGGCATGGGAATGTCAAACTTCCCGTTGGACACTCAGACTGCTGGGGATGAAAACAGCTGGCAGAAGGGCTTTCTTGGCTAGAGTCGGGGAACAAACTGGTCTGCAGCAGTTCTCAGACTCAGCCAAGGAAATAGTGTACTCTGACCTTTGCCCAAGATGGCAGAAGAAGAGAGAGGTTGCAAGGGGTGTGTAGGGAGGGCTCCATGGACTGTGTGTGTGTGGTGGTGGTGGTGTTGGGGGGGGAGTAAAAAGGAAACATTCCACAGTTAAGCAAGGAGAGGCAGAGGAGAGGTAGATTTCCAGCTACACTGCCAGGCTGGCCTGAGTCATTCAGTTTCAGCTTTCACCTTTGTCCAAGAATGGGAAACCTACAGCCTATTCTTCATATCAAATCCTTGCTGGTGAATAAAGCAAGCTCACAGCTTCTAATTGAGAGAAAGCAGCCCCACAATACTTGTGAATAAACGGATGTCCACCCCAACCTACTGACACACCTTTGAGCTTTGATTTCACTTCGCAGGAGCCCAGTTTCATTATAACCAAGTGCTCAATCTGCAGAAATGCCACGAAGGGAAACAGTGAAATTAGACGCCTTTGTTTGGACTTCGGTAGCATCACAAACCACAGAAACTTTCCATGATATCACCTCCCCTTAATGTTAATATTTACTGCCTACCTCCCTTGAGTAATATCTTCTTTCTTTCACACTCTGTTCAATTTCAAGTTTCAATTTCCGTAATTTTATTGACATGACAACATACACAAATGTTGCTGGAGTTAATCCAGCAGTGCTCCATGTCTGGGGACCATTTTATATCACCTCTGTCTTTCCTATTATTCTCCATCTCTCATTTCGTGATAGCCTGTCACAGAATAGGGAGGTTATCTGGCTGTCCTTATTCTCCCTGAAAGTTATGGAGAATTTTCCCTTCCATCTTAGAAGGCAGTCTGTTGCACTTTCAGACAGTCTGATAAAAAGTGCGCTATCTTTTTTCTTCATATTTCACACACAGGAGGCTCTCCTTCCATCTCCCCACTCTCTCTGATTACAAAGTCTGAAATGTATGTTTCAAATCATCTCATTGTATTTTTTGTTGATTTTTGTTTTCTGCTTTACATTTCCATTTTTGTGTTGGAATTGTAGATCTTCAACTTGCTAAAACTTGGAGCATGTATTAGTCTCTTGGGCTGCCATAATAAATGACCACAAACTTGGATGGCTTAAAGCAATAGACATTTTTTTGTCTCCAGTTCTGGGCTCCAGGAGTCCAGAATCAAGGCTCTCTCCAGAGTTTCTAAGGGAGGATCCTTCCTACCTCTTCCTAGATTCTGGTGGTTGTAATCCTTGGCATATAGATGCATCACTCCAATCTTTGCCTCCATAGTCACATGACATTCTCCCTGTGTCTATGTCTGTGCCCAGATTCCCTCTTCTTATAAAGACACAGTCATTGGATTAGGGCCAAGCCTAATGAATATGACTTCATATTAACCCGATTATATCTACAAAGACCCGTTTCCAAATACGGTCAAATTCACAGGTACTGGGGCTAGGACTTGGACATGTCTTGTAAGGGGACACAATTCAACCCACAATAGGGCATCTGGTGGAAATAAGACAATCAGTTAGTGTGACTCGTGAGTGCCCTGTTCTAGGACAATAAAGCAACACAATCACACTCTGTAGCTTATGGCCTGAATTTTAGAACATTCTTATATGCTTAAGTTTGAAAGTGACCACCCCACCCTTCAACCCCCCCCAAAAAAGTTCTCAAGCTTTCCTATGTGTACAGTTTGCTGGAGTCCAAATACCCAGAGGCTGAGACAATATCGACGTAGATGTAATGAAGTACTGACAGGTATGGAACTCACCTCATTCTACCTCCTGTTGCACACAAATGCGGGCACCTGGGAGATACAAAATACCAGAAGTCAAAAGAGTAATATGGCACACACACTGGTGCACATGTTCATGCTCTACGCATTCTTTCCATTAGCAAGACTGGTTTTGAGAAATTTTCTTTACGTAGAATAATCGGCCATCCTCATGTCAATAGTTCTGAAGGCTCAAAAAGAGCTTTGCTTCTTCACCGTGAAAGTCAAGGGAAAATGCATCTACGAAGCATTGTTGTAGATGCTGAGGTGCACCGAGAACGCCTCACTCTGGGGTAGCTGGCATGACCACACTGGCCATCCTCCGGCAACCTCAGGCTCAGCAGCAGAAGCTCCCCTGGCCCAGATCCAGCCCTCACCTCCCATGTCCAGCTGGACTCCAAGTCTCCCTTCTCACCTCTCACCTCTCTCCTCTTCTCTCCAGTACTTCCATTTCTGTACTGCTTGGGTCTTTGTTCTCCTCTTTGTTTCTCATCTGGACGGTTGGAATACTCTCTCAGTTGGTGACTCTGCCATGAGGCCTGTCCTTTCCAAGGCTGCTTCCACACAGCTGTAAGAGGATCTTTTTAAATCCCCAACTTCTCAATGCTCAGAACCTGCCATGGCTCCTCAACCTCAAAAGCAGAGGTTCTAACCTCTGTGTGCATCAGGATCACTTGGAAAGCTTGTTAATATTGAGAATGCCAGCCCGGCCCCTGTGTTCCTCATTCGGTTGCTAGGGTGGGACCTGAGAACCTACATTTCTAACCAGTTCTCCGGTGATGAGGATGCGGCTGGCCCTGGAGCCATACATAGACAAGCACGGGCCTAGAGGAGAGAGCCTGCACTTCTAGATGCCGGACAATCTGTGCCCTGGCCCTGCCTGCTTCTCCAGTTTTGTTTCCTTTCACTTTTCCCACTGATTAAACTCCAGCAGAACCATCATCTACTTGTATTTTCCAGCAGACATAATGCTGTTTCCTGTGGCTGTTATATTCCATTCTTCTTGCTAGCAATTTGCTTTCCCACCTTATCTGTCTTCAAAACCTTGTTTCAGTATCACTGCCTCAGTGATGTCGTCAGTGAGGTCATCATTTTTCTCCCTATCAGGTGCCTTATATACAGGTCTATTATCTTTCTGTTTTTATATATCCCTCAATCCCTCCCTAGCTGGACTATGAGATCCTTGAAGGCTAGATTCATACCCTTGGCCTCACTGCCCCCAATAGCCAAGAGATTCCCAACCAATGCTTGTATTTCTGTACTTAACCAAGAGAACTGGTCAAAGACATATGCACGGTCCATTATCTGCACTGCTCTTTTGTGTGGCATGTAAATCCTCCATCCCATCTGTACATAGGAGACCTCTGAAAACCCCACTTATGATCATCCCAACTTGGAGGATGAGGAAATATGCACCAGGGTCTCTCTGTGTGGAGGACTTGTCCTTCATAAAACTTTTATCGATGGGGAAGAAAAGGAAATCTAAAAGTATATTAAAAGCACTTTAGCTATAAGCAGACCTAAACCAAGAAAACAGACTTCTGCCACGGAACGAGAAGTATGAAGACAGTGGGAAACAACACAGGTTGGCTTAACATCAACTGCGCTGAGAGAGCGGGCCCGAGGAGGGGCTTTTTTGATCACAGAGGCCTATCGCGGCCTGTACACATCTCCAAGAAAACCAGCCAGGCTCATCACCACAGAAGGAATATGCAAACAAGGATGCTGAGGGCAGTGGACCTCCCCCGCCAAGTGATGACAGGAAAGGAGAGCAGGCCTAGGAGGGAGACCCTGGAGGGGAGATGCTTGATTTTGTGTTGCGTGACTGGGAGCTGCTGGGGTTCTGCAGATCTGCCACTTCCCCTGCTGATTCCGGTGAGCTCAGTGCAGGTAACAGTCGTGGGCCTAGCCATACTGCTTTGGCTTTCTGTCAACCAGTCCTCATGGCTGCATGCAAGAAGCCATGGGCTGGCAGAAGAAAGAGTTCCCTCTCCTAATTCAGGGGCTGTGGGCGTACGTGGACCTGCACCCTCCAAGGAAGCCTGTTGCTTGAATATCTCTCCTTGCCCTTATCTCTGTGACCTGCCCAGAGGGAAAGAAGAGCAGAATATGGGCAGTTATGATTTCCTACACTTAGAGAAGAGAGAATCTGAGGTCACACCTAAGTGATCTTGAGAAAAAGATCACTTTGCACTGGTCAGCCCAACCTTGTCAAAGAGAGACTTCAATTTCTAACACTTCGGAACACTGTTTCTCCAAGTAAGATAAAGCACGTGACTCAATAATTATTTTAGACCCTCTCTGACTAGGTATAAGGAAGAAACAAGCTAGTAGAAATTGTGTGTCCCTTTTTATTGTAACAGTCTTGGGAACATGGGCCAGGAAATGGAGGGAGCTATACCTGTAAGGAAGCCAAAACTTATCAGGACTGCAGCTGGTGTGGCAAAGGCTTCCCAGGTTCAAAGGTCGTGATGGTGTATTGGTTCCCAGACCCCAGAGCTAACAGTCCCCCCAAACCTGGGTATCCTTCTTTTCCCAGCACACAGATAACATGGCCAGTGGCCCCAGTCGTTGTGGGGAAGGGTCTGTGGAATACTGACCATACATTTATACAATCACATCACAAGGTCCTTCCTGAGGGGATGTTGCCATCTATTGAAAGAGTAGACTCTGAGACCGAGTAAAACCAGACGAGGGGCTGTGCTTTCCACTGTGGCAGCTGAGATGAGCCTTTTGTGTTATTTTACAAGCCAAGCAACGCTGTCATCAGTCATCTATCTATCACCACATACCCTCCCATTGCCTGGATCTCTTTAGCCATTTCCACAAATCCCTGGAGATCAATGCACCTCAATTGCCACTTCAGCCTCACTGCCTATTAGAGAGTCATGACACCACCTTGCCTCTGACCCTAAGTGCTGCCACCTGACCGCTGTCATTCTAGAATCCTATCATCTCGCTGATACAGGGGAGCCCAGGTTCAGAGCAGCATCTCCCGTGGTTAACCCCACCCTCCAGAGGGTGACCATCACCACGTTTCTTACAGGCGCCAGTGTCCCCATCATCTGTGTCTTCATTATTGCTTCAATGAAGGGGTGCCCATAGGATCCTCAGAGGGACCATACTCAAAGTGGCCCTCATGTCTTACATAACAAATCCATTCTAACATTTCCATCTCTCTGAGCCCCCTGACCCCTTCCTTAAATACTACACCAAAGAAATCCTGGCTTCTCCGCCTCATTGTTGTAAGCCAGTGCTTCTCAAACCACAGAGTCACTTGGAAGACTTATTATAAACACAGATTGCTAGAGCTCACCCCACAGTCTTTGATTCAGTAGAGAGTTTTCATTTCCCCAGGTGATGCTGATTCTTTTGTTCTGCGGACCACACTTTGAAAAGAAAAACACTGTGTGCTGTAACCCCTTGTCAGGCACAAGCTTCAAATAGCCATCCCAGAAAACTGTTAGGACCAACTTCAAACACAAAGGTCCCTGCCAGACCATTGAAACCTAATTCATGGGCAGGTGCCTCAACAATAAATTCTCTCCTTTCTAGCCTTATATTCCTCTCTGGTTAAACACCCACAAGATCTACACACACATGTGTTCTGGTCTCTGCTGGTATATATTAAATAGGTCCTTTGACTCTTTCATATTTTAAGCTATTTTCTCCCATAGCAGGGCTGCACTTCTCTACTCAGGTTTTGTTGAAATCCAGCTTTTGTTATCAGCCTGGATGAATGAGCGGAAGTGAGGGAAAGGCTTGTGGAAAACAAGCAGAACCTCATGAGGCAGAACCTCCCTAAGGGAGGTCATTGCAGTCTCCAAGCAAGAGGACGCTGCTCTCTTCTGACAGACAGATGGGGATCCTCTGCCAGTCTGGAGAGTTCAAAAGCAGCAGGGGATTCAATGTCCTCTGGCTCATCTACCCAAATTACTCTAGCTTGAGTCTCAGGGTTTCCCTATTTTCCTATTCAAGACATGACCACAATATGGGACACTTGTCCTGTTGTGCATCTGTCTCTTTGCAGCTCTGATACCCTTTCAACTAGATGCTGGGACTGATCTTCAGCACCGCCTGCCCTGCGGCTGCAGAGATGAGCATCTTCTTGAAAGCTGCCTTAGGAAGGTCTAGTTTTCACAACATAATTTGTGAGTTGGCACTTCTGAGCTTGTCATTTTTGTAAGGTTTTAGTGACGCTTTTAAAGAGCCAGCCCTATAATTATCATTGTCCCCATACTATTCAAGAGCTGCAGTCACCACGTATCTCAACACCTCACCTTCTACCTGTGCTTCATCCCAAGTAAAGCTGGGTGAAAACGTTAATCATTAGAATGCCACTGTCTCCCAGAAGTTATTAGTACCCCACTCATCGTTGGTGCAGGGGTTCTCATTCCCATCCAACTGATGAATGACACAGCTCCAAACTCCATTCAGGGGTCTGATTTCTGAGACCACTTCTCTTACCAACTCTTAAAGCAGAAAACAGAGCCTGAGGAAAGGGGCTTATGTGTTTCACTTAAAGGGAATTTGATCCAAGGAGGTAGGAGTGACGGTCAAAGGAAGTAAAATGGGGAAGGAGGACGGGTGAGTACGGGAGCATCATACCTGCCAGCGCTGAGTCCGACTGCTTGATCCGGCAGCACCATCCCTGAGAAGTCACGGAAGGACCATCCATCAGGAGGTGAAAGGAGGCAGAACTGATCTACTGGATCCCTCCTTCTATTAGGAAAGTTTCATCCCATGAGGGAAACCCACGCTTCCAAGTAACACATGCTACTTGAGTGGGATTTTGCTGCAGCACCCATAGTTAAACCCTGGAACATGAGACAAGAGGTGCCAGAGGCAGGCACGAGGCAGGGCACTGACGGGTTATGTCTCTAAAATCCAATGGAGTGCATGCACATCCAGTCACCAAAGTGACAGCTAGAACAAGAGACAAAGAGGCCAGAGGGGGTATAGAAAAGATATTCAATACACATAGTGTACAAAACTAAATCCCTGCCCTTGAGAGCTTACTTTATACTGGCCTGGGAGGGGTGGGAAGACTGACATTTTACAACTAAATTAATGTGTGTGTGTGTGTGTGTGTGTGTGTGTGTGTGTGTGTGTGTGTGTGTGTGTGTGTGTGTGTGTGATTTCTTTCACTCAGTATAATCATTTCGAGATTCATCATATTGCAGTGTGTATCAATAGTGCCATGCTCCAAGAGCCTCTGTGTTTCATTTTAGATCATTTCTAGTGTTCAAGTTCACTGATCTTTTCTTCTGCAAATTCCACTCTGCCCTTAATCCCATCAGTGTATTTTTCCATCTCACACACTATAGTTTTTGTCTTTAGTTCAATTTCAAGCTTTTAAATATTTTCTGTCTCTACTTAACTTTTTGTCCTTGCCTGTGTTAGTTCTGAATTGGTTGCAGTTAATAAATTTTTCTCCTCATTAGTGTTTGTATTTTTATTTGATGCCAGACAGGGTGATTTTACCTTGTTGGGTGCTGGATGTTTTTGTGTTCCTGTAATATTCTTGAGATTTGCTTTAGATACAATTAAGTTACTAAGAAATTGTTTGATCCTTTCATTTTAAAGTTCCCATCTTAGATAATGCCCAACGATGTCATCCAACCACGCTTCCCAGACAGCGTTAAACAATATGCAGCAGATAATAAGAACACAATGCCTGCAAAATAAAATGCCCCAAACTGGCCCATAAAATATAACATTGTTTTCCCTCTCTTTCTTCCAAGTCCATCCCTGGTTGATGCAGAAAAATCCAATTGTCAAGAAATCAATTTCTTATTCCCGGTGGTCATAGGTCCAGTTCTAAACTCTATGCAAACACCTTCCTTCCACTGCTTGCTTTCCTCTCAGCTCACCCCAGCCAGCTAGGGGGGTGGTGTCACACTCAAGGCAGAAGCATCTCTGTGTCCCTTGTTCATCGGCTGTGACCTGCTCCACCTTCCCCTGGAAGTGAGGATACTTCCTTCCCCGCCTTCCCACTCAGTCTCTCGACTGTTCTATTTCCTCAAAAGTCCAGGAGATGAACAGGATGCATAAGAATACCACTTTGCCAGTCCCAGCCCACCAAACTGTAATAACATAAGCAAATCCTCATATTAAATATGGTTGCTGCCACAGCTCACAACTTAATCCCCAAAACTGCTAGGCAATAACATTTCCCAAGGAATCCTGATAATGTCTCTGGGATATAATGCATCTGATGCAACCTAGAATTACATGCCGCTACCACCCGCAGGGTCACAACACAGGGCTAAACCTCTGCTCATCGAAGTCATGGAGGTGGCCCAGCGACTCTTTGAACAAAGGCAGTGGAAAGCATCCTGGTGGACCATTGCCAGAGTTAACTGCACCCTGGCACTCTGGCCATGTTGTGGGTGGTGGCATTTCCAGAAGCATCTTCCCCTGGGCCCTCTAGCAAGTCCTAGTTGTCTTCTGAACAACAAGCTTGCTGAGGTACATGGGCACAAAAGATTCTGGACATAATTCTCAGGGGCTTTGAGTCTTTGTCTCTTGCTATGTCCCTTCTGCTAATGAATCTACTCCCTGCATCGTGCATCGCCAGGCAATGCAAGCGGTGGGGCCTCTGCAGCCCAGGCCCTATTGGCATGTCTAACTGGTCTGCAGTTTGTGTAGCTACTGGCCCCCCTGTTTATCAGAGGCCACCGCTAGTAGCTATCACCCTGTGTGGCACAGACTGTATCTGCACTGCAGGCTAGACTCTGAGCACCTGAAGCCACCTTGAAATGTGCACTTTGATTGAGTTGAGATGCTGCTAAAAAATTTATCACAGGATCCACTACAGAGGCCTGCAGCTGGCAGGAGAGGCATTGCTGCTCCTTTGCTGAGCTGAGGCAACAGTGCCTTGGTGTCAACGGTGGCAATGCCCTCAGCAGGCTGGCCTTCCTGTGTGAAATGCAGATCTCTGGGCAATGAGAGCTGAGGATAGTGAGCAGGGCCTCAGTGGTCTTTCAGTCACTTCAACTGATCCCGGATTCAGGGGAAGTAGGGCGGGGAGAGGCCTCCTAGGCCACGTGCTGTGCAGTGACAACCACTCCAGTCATTACCATGGAAAGTGAGACAGGCTAGCACTTTAACATTTGGGTTTTCAAAATCATGGACCTGTGTTTAAATACCTGTACCACCATTTCCTATCTGTGGGACTTACATACCTCCCTGTTAAACCCTCTAAGATTGTTCCTTCATCTATAAAATTGGGATCATGATAGAACCTGGTATTCAAACTGAGAATGTATGTGATGATGTATTTAAAGACTTGTCACAGGCCTTGCCGGCGGTTTGTATGCTCTGGAAGTGGGAACAGTTAAGTAGGATGAAGAGCGCGGATTTGTACAGAGCTGGGCTCCAATTCCAGCCATACTCTCTCTGCCAAAGCCCCCATCACACAGCTTCTCTGACTCTTAATGTCCTCATCTGCACAAACAAGAGAGGAATCATTGCTTCGCAGAGTTATTGGAGGATTCAATGAGATAATGTTTAGAACGTATTTGGCATTAGGTTGACACTCATTGAACCGAGTGTAAAAAACTCCACCCGGCTGCGCCTGCGCGTTAGGGCCCTGTTTTACACGGAATCCTCGGTAGTGGCTGGTTTCCAACAGCCAGATCTGCCTCTTTGCGGGGCTTCCATATCCACCTCTGACCAGCTTCTCCTCTAGGGTGGGCTCCTTCCCTCAATCTTCCCTTCCTTTTCCCTCCCCCTCCTTTAAAGAAAAAGTTTCGCTTCAAATACTGTTGTATATAGATTATTTATAGATGCATTTTGTTGTCATAGTATAAAAACCTACATGGGATGGGAGCAGAGGAATGGGATTAGAGAGGGGGTTTAACTGTGTCTATGTTTTATTTCTTTTAAAATGACAAAAAGCACATATGCCAAATATTAGGATTGATAAAGCTCAATGCTCCTTACGTTGTCTTCTTATTTTTCCTGTATGGTTGAAATATTTCATTTATTTTAAAGATCAGGTATGTGGGTTGGGGAAAAAATCAGATTTTAATGAAAAATGGGTAAAATAAAATGTAAAAATAAAAAAAATATTTTAAGTTTCTCTTTTCCGTTAACTTTTCAATTTAGAATAGCTTTAGATTTACAGCAAAGTTGCACAGATAGCACAGAGAGTCCTCATCTACCCCACGCTGTCTCCGCTATTAACATCCTACCTTAATACGACCCACTGGTCACAGCTAATGAGCCAATATTGATACGTTTATGTGAACTAAAGCCCATCCTTTACTCAGATACCTCAAGTTTTCCTTAACGTCACTTCTCTGTCCCGGGACATCATCAAGGATACAGCACTATGTTTAATCATCCCGTCCCCTTAGGCTCCTCTAGAAAGTGACAGCTTCTCACTTCTGATGAGTCTAACATCAAAACTTAAGGTATTTTGTAGGCTGTCCTTCAATTTTGGTTTGTCTGATATTTTTCTCATGATTGACTTGGGTTCTGGTGTTTGGGGGAGGAAGGTCTTTTCAGAGGTAAAGGGCCATTCTTGGCACTTCAGGTCAAGAGTCCAAGCTATCAGTTGTCACTGCTGATACTGACTTTGATCACCTGGCTGCGGCAGTGTGATCAGGGGTCTCCACTGTAAGCTGACTCTCTCTCCCCCTTTCCATCCTATGCTCTTAGGAAGGAAGTGACTGTGCACTGCCCGCTCCTAAGGAGTGGGGGCTTAGCTTTCACCTCCTTGAGAGAGGAGTATCCACATGAATGATTTGGAATTCTTCTGCATAGAAGCTTTATCTGTTCTTCACCATTTATTTATGTATTCAATCATTTATATCAGTATGGACTTGTGGATATTTATTTAATATTGTAGGTTGTAATCCAATATTTCTTTATTTATTTTCTTGCTCAATGTGTTCCTGCTTTCGCCATGGGGAGTTCTTCCAGCTGGCTCCTGTGTCCCTATGACATACCCCATTATGTGTATTTTTTAAGACTTCCTTACTTTCTAGAACTATGTAATTCTCTGAGCTCATCCTGTCTATTCCCTACCCCAGCCCTAGAATAAACCATTTCTCCAGAAGCCTGATTCCTTTTATCAGAGAATGGTATTAGAAACTAAGATTGGGCTCTGGGTATGCTCACTGCTCCTGGAGTATCGTTGTGTCTTGGCCCTCTCAGCTGATAGAATAAGGAGATACGTGTGTGTATACTAACCCATTAATATGTGTACATATCTAAAAACATTTCTTTATATATTCATCTGTATGTATATTAAGCTAAACACGCGATCATAGATCAATATCTCCCATGCTAACCCTGGACCACAAGGATCATTCTGGCCTCCTCCCCTTGCTTGTCTATGACCTACCACTCCATCAGTGAGAAGCCTGACTCCCACCATCCGCCATCCATTTATTCCATTCTTCAGTTCCAGTGTACACGTAGAGTGGTTTCAGAATTGTTAACCTGCAGCCCGACGGGAAACACCTTCACCAACTATGGTACTGTGTTTATGTACAGCTCCTCTTGTCTTTAGTCTTAGAGAGTTCATTCATTTCCAAGGTTACTCAGGTCAGCATCTTTTCCCCTACACCCTTCCTGGTGCAGCACTGTATGAATATATTTCCTTGAGGCTCTGTCCCCCATTGATCTGGTGGCTTTTTTCTCCCTTAGGTGAGAAGGAAGGAGGAGGGCAAGTCCCCTCCCCTGACTTGCATAAAGTTTTGGTATTGTGCTCCAGCTAAGTCCTTCCTCCTGGAGAGAGCAGATGCTATGGAGAACCATGCTGGGCCTGGTTTGCAATGATGACTCTCCCCTGCCAGAACCGCAAGGAGATCTTTCTAGGATCCTCACTGTGAAAATATGTTGGGATTACTGGAGTGAAAGTCTATAAAATTGTGGGGGACCACCTAAGACATGGCCTGCAGAGGTCTGTCACTGTCACACTAGGACACACACAGCCTCCAGCAATTCACCCAAATTACCATTAAATATTCCTACTAGTTTATGGCCCCAGTGGCTTCTTCTCTGGTAAAGAAATCTCTCTGGATGCTCTTGTGTCTCCAGATTTTAGAGTGGCAGTTTGCCCTGAAACCACAGTTCTCTGATGAATTCAAGAAAAGTTGTTGATCTTTGTCCAGGCTTTTCTTGTCCCATAAAAATGGGAGTGATGACTTCCAAGCTTTTTAAATGTCAGGGTTGAAACTGGAAATTCCCTCTCTTTTCATCAGGATACTGCTTTTCCTCATCCTCTCACCTTACTAGTCTCCCAACTTGCAAGCCCCAACTCCTCCATCCTCTCATCCAACCTGATCATGGCACCCCATAGGGCCTTCACCCTCCTCTGAGCCCTTGGTTTATGATCTACTCGGACATTTACTCACAAACTGGCTTAGACTTCTCTTGTGTCTGAAGCTATTCATTGTTATTAAGCTGTGACAGTGATGCTATTATTTCTCTCACATATTTTTTGTAACCTGAGTGTCCCTCAGGCCCACCACTTGCAGATCCTGGCCAAGGTCACTTTAACACTGTGTCCCATGATCTGCCAAGTCAACAGGTCCCACTCACCGAATCTTAGGCCCCCTCAGTCCTTCTCTTTTCCTGTATCTCTCAGGAAGGCCCTGATGCATGGGGAAGTAGGTGTCTCATACGTAGTTCAGGCTGCTACCTCTTCATCTGCAGCCCGTCTTTCTTAGCCCACTGATGCTCTGACCAAGTATGCCTGACACACGCTGTCTACCATCCACTTAGATGCCCCTCCTTGATCCCTGAGGCATAAGCATCTCTGCCTAGGAAACCCCATTACTGGCCTCATGATTTTCTGGGCTCACACTTTTCTGCTAGAGAAAACTCTCCTTCTTTTTGAGTCCCAAGCACTGGTTTTAGAGGGAAAGGGTACCAAGCAGAGGGGATACATGCTTAGGCCCCTAAGTCCAGTTTTCTTTCTTTTTCCTTTTCCTCTCTAAAAGAACTTTTTCTATTAATTTAATATGTTTACATAATAGAAAAGCAATCAACCTAAAAAGTATGCAGTCACTTGCCCATTTTTAAATTTACATATCCCTCCAATAGTTCTGTGCTGATGGACAAATATTTCTTTTTCTTTTTCTCTTATGCTCTCTAAAAGCTAACTGTAAATTTCTGATGCCAGTTTTTTTTCTATGAACTCAAGTTGGTCAACTGTAGTGCTGGATTAGGAGGTGCAAATATACATACTCCAGTTAAATGTGGTGCAAGTCATACTATTAGCTTCTCCATCGGCCTTTTTCTACAATAGCTTCATATGCAAACTGGAAAACCCCATAGGTTTTTTAGGGGCACAATATATCCCTGATGCTCACGTCAGGCACTGGACCACCTCTTCTTGTCACACAGGTTTGTTTCACCTCCCTTGCCTTGCTGAAATCTTTGATCACCAAGCCCATTGTGGATATTGTGTAGATATCTTCTAATTTTAGTTTATACACCATTCACATCACTTACAACATAATTTAGTTCTGGGATGAGAATACAACACAGTTTTCAGTTTTGCTGCCCAGTCTTCCCCTCTGCACCCAGGAGGTGGATTGGGATGGGTTCTAATACAGCCTCACGTGAACCTGAACAGTTTGTCCCCCTCTCCCCACACTCGGGCCCTGCTGCTGCCCCCGACACCTGAGCTGGCCACTCCCCTTGCTTGGGGCACCACTCGGTCCCAAATAAGCATGTGTACAGATGTCTGAACCATAATGTGGACGAGATTCAAGTTCTGTGCTTCTGAGTCACCTGCAGATCAGAGGAGAGGGCTTGATTGTAGAAGGTTCCCCAACCTCACCGGCTGGTGCATCTGAGCCTCAGCATTGATCCAGCTGGGATTCCTGAAGGTTTTGTTGTTTTGTTTTGTTTTTCAGTAAATTCTGAGCTTCTTGAACTCAGGGACTGGATGCCTTTTCCCTCTGAGTCCTCACTTATCTAACTCAGGCCTGGCACCCACACAATGTGTTATTTGAATTGACTTCACTGTATTTACACTAACTTCATTTAATTATACGGCATGATAAAATAAAACTTTATTATGCACTCCCACACCCTCATCCAAGGATTAAGGAGGAGGAAATTTGGGCTCTAAGCTGTTTCTTGTCAAGTTAATGCAGAATTCTTTGTGACATGATCCAGGTAAGGAAGGGCTAGACATTATTTGCATAATAAGGCCAGTGTATTAGTTGGCAAGAAGTAGACCCAAATTTGGGTTAATATGCAGAGTATGAATTTCTTTTATAGACCCAAGAAGGTCAGAGGGAGGTTTCAGAAAGAAATGAATCCTCACACAAGCAGCATTTGTTTGGTGTTTGTGATGGAGGTGGAAGGTACAGGCAGGAACTAGTCCCAGCCCAGAGGTCCAGGCTTTATCTCCCCATCCTCCAGACCAGGGGAACAGCCACATTGAGATTAAGTCCACTCTCTCCCACAAGGTGTCACCTCATGTGGGTGACACTAGAAAGGGACTATGTGGAGGAGGAGAGGCTAGAGGAATGGGGTTGAACCTCAGGGAGAACGGGAAAGGAGTGAGACCCCAAAAAGACAAGAGTCAGAGAAAGATCAGAAGCAATCAAGGAAGAGAGGGGCAAAGGGTGAAGTCACAAGGGCTGTCCACACCCAGGACCCTGACCCCACCACCACCTCCCCAGGAGGCCCAGGTGACACTGGAACCAGTCAAGACATCAGAGACACCTGGGCTGCCTAGAACTTGTCCTTGTGAGTCTCCAAAAATGCTCACCCATATGATATTAAAGATGCATTTTTTCCACCAGAAAAAAAGCAAAAGCTATATTTCTGAAGCAAGTAGACTTAATAAGCCAAGAGTAAAGAAACATATGAGTTAAGAGTCTAAATGTACACATTGAGTGACCTCAAATCAGAAATGAGACAGCTGGCTGAATCCTTAGCGCTAATTGAACAAAACCAAAAAAGCTTAGAAAAGACTTAATAAAGCTGCCTTTCAAAACAAAAGCATCAAAAAACAACCAATCAAAGTTCCGGGAATATTTTTTTTAAGGAGCTCACAGTAGAGATGAAAAGAACTTAAGGATGCTGTTAAGCAAACATGAGCTATAATGAGGAACAGTCTAAGCCAGAAAACAGGGGAAGTGGGGGACAGGCAAGCTAGGAGGCATGATTATACCTTACACATGAGACCCCAAGCAGTGGAATGGGGCATCTGAGAGCTCAGTCAGCTCAGGTGGAGTCGGAAGTTCAGGTCCAAATTAGACAAAAAGAAAAGTCTGTCCGTGTGTGCGATGCTCCCACCTTGGGGAGGGGCTGCACATGTTGAAGAAATGATGTAGCGGAGCCCTAAACTCCTGGTGTTGAAATGCAGGTGGAGTGGGGCTTTGATGGTCCTGTCTGTGCTGGGGAGTAGAGAACAGGAAGCTTGGCTCTTGTCTCAATTCTTCCATGACCTTGGGAGGTCATGTGGCACAGGAGGTTGAGAGAGGGTTTGAAGTCAGCAATCACTAGTTCAAATCCTGACCCCACTGTCAATTAGCAGCACAATTCAGACATAGGCCTCACTTTTAAGAGCCCTGGGGTTTCCTCACTGGAAAAAAGCCTCATGAGGTTCTTGGAGGACGGCATGAGAGACTGCCCAATGGCTCCCAGCACAGGGATAAGAGGCAACAATAAACATGAATTCCTCTCATCTCCAGGGTCAGTTTCTTGATCAAAAAATGAGAGGAGACTAGAACATTTTTAAGTTCTCTCCCAGCTATAAACTTCCCTGATTCCATAACAGAAGACTATGGGAAAGATTTGTGAAATGGGGTTGTAAGATCTAAAGCAAAATGTTTAACCTCTATGAGCTTATTTCTTTCTCTATACAATTGGGATAATAAAAATAATAACAATATCAACCTGACAAGGTTGTTGTAAGGATTAAATGAGCTAAAGCATGTATACATGTTGGGGAAACCTCAATAAACATTAGTAAGGATGGAAAGTAGGACGATGAAACAGAAGCAAAAGAAACAGTTCTTGAGAAGGTCAACACAGGTTGCCATATTGCCAGATCCCATGGACATTTGAAGTCCTCATCTCCCTTGGCTTTTCAGCAATATTTGACAATCTTGGTGCTCCCTTGTCGAAACAACCTCTTCCCTCTAATTCCACACCAGGACATTCTCCTGGTTAACACTCTACCTCTTTGGTTGCCACTTCTCAAGAAGATCTCTCCTTGAGAGTTCCAGACTCATAAATTCAACTGCATGCTACACATCTGAACTTAGAAGTCTCTCAGGAAGCTCAAAATCCCTATGCCCAAACCTGAACTCAAACTTCCATCCCCAAACCCATTCCTCCCCTAGCAGTCCCCATCTAAATTATTGTTCAAGCTATAATCCTTTGTTTCTCCTTCTTTGTCAGTACCCTGCCCCACCAACCCCTACACAAGTCCTCTTGGCTCTACCTCCAAACCCACCTGCATCTCATCCATTTAGCTCCATCTCTACAGCCACGTCCTGCCTCTGGGCTGGGCCACTGCCAGAACTTCCTGACTGGTTCCTGGCTTCCCCTGTGACCCCACCAGGCAATTCTCCATACAGTTATTTAAAACCTTTAAATGGTTTCCCACTGTTCTTAGAGCACATCCCTAATTTTTTTTTTTTATGTCCCAAACTCTTCATTACCTATATAGATCCATCTACTTCTCATAACTCTCCACCCTACTCACTAGGCTTCAGCCACACTGACCTCTTTCAGTTCCTTAAACTTGACAGAGTCTTTCCTATCCTAGGGCCTTTGCACATGCTGTCACTCCCTCTTTCTGGACTATTTTCGAGACAGTCTCCTTCCCATATTTCGCCTGCTTCCCTGAGGCTCTGGTCTAAATCAACCTTCCTCATCATTCCCTTTCACAGTTGCCTGCTCTCTCCGTTCTCAGAACTTACCACAATTCTTCATTAATCAGGTGACAATTGACTCTTCTCTATCCACACTGGACTGTAAACTATACACGAGCTGGGACAGCTGTTGTGTTTACTATTGTATCTCTAGTTCTTGGCATAGTGCTTATATAACAGTAGGTGCTCAAAATTAAATGACCTAATGAATGAACAATAGTTAGACTGGGCCTTGGAGGGAAACATAGGATCCAGGGCTAAGGATGAGAGGAGCAGCCCTTTGGATAAAAGAGCTGGGCAAGACAGCTACAAAGCAATGAGAGACATGATTACAAAGCAAGGAATTCCAAAGCAACAGGAAGGTGTGTGCAGTCAAGACCACAACATAGTTGTCAGCCAGAAAATAGGTACAGGACAGGGCTAGAAGGGTGGGGGAGAATCACCAGAAAAGCAAGAAGCCAGGCCTCTCTCTGAAGGGACTGGGTGGTGCCTGGTAAAGAGCGGATGGCAGGACACTGACTCCTGCCCTAAGCCACCACCCAGGGGGAAATCGTGGCTTGGGAAAGAACCTGGGTGAAGAGAGACTTCCAGATTAGGAAGAAGGCTGCCTTCCTTCCTGGGAGTGGGCCAAGTGATGGGGCAGTGGATATGCAGTGGCCCACATCCTGAGCTCACCTTCTGGTACATTCTGCCTGACTTGCCTCAAAGATCTGGACAGCACCCCGCTGCTCCAGGCTTCTCTCTTTCTCTCTGGGAAGGTGATGGCGGAGATCCTTATAGCCGTTAATGGCTCCCCCAGATCCCTCACCATGCAAGCAGATGGGAACTGTGTTCCAACCCCTACTGCCCTTGCCTTGTTCGCTTCTCCTGCTTAAGTCTATGTTCCGGTCCTCACCACGTAGCCCAGCCACCGACCACAGCAGCCCACCCGCCGTTTTCTCGACTTGCTCTGTTCCTCCCATACTTCAGTCCTTTGCACAAGCCATTCCACTCCCTAATGTTATCCTTCTGTCCACACTTTCCTGATGAAGCCCATGTATCCTCAAAACCCAGCTCAGATCCTAACTTCTCCCCAAAGCCCTCCGAGACCCATCTCGTTCAGTCTATTTGTCCCTCTTACACTGTGTGTTCATATCGTCAATGGATGAGATGAATTATGGTTGTAGTCTCCCCCATGAAACCAAGAGTCACTGAAAGGGTGGGAACCCTACCTGGCTCGTCCTTGTCCTCCCACAGCATCTAACCCAGAGCACAAGTCCTCCACTGGGCTGGCTGTTTGTTGGAGGAGTGTACTAGTGTCCTAAGGCTCTGTAATAAAGTACCATGAAAGGGGTGGCTCAAAACAACAGAAATGTATTGCCTCACAGTTCTGGAAGCTGGAAGCCAAAAGTCAAGGTGTCAGCAGAACCACGCTCCCTCTGAGACTTGCGGGATGATCCTTCCTTGCCTCTTTCCTCTGGTGGTGGTGGGCAACCCTTGGTGCCCCTCAGCTTGCGCTGCAGCACTTCAGCCTCTGCCTCCATCATCACATGCCACCCTCCCACGTGTGTCTTGTGTTTCTTCTTATAAGGACATCGGTCATATTGGGTTAGAGCCCACCCTGATGGTGTATGACTTCATCCTAACATTACATCTGCAATGACTATGTCCAAAAAGGTCACATTGGGTATCTGGGGTAAGGACTTCAACATATCTTTTGGGGGGGGACACAGCTTAACCTACCACTGGATGTATGTGGAAAGGGCATTGCATCCCTGAGGACTGATTGAGAGTTACAGATGTCCAAAGCCAAAAAACACACATAAACCCAGCCACAGCCTGGGAGGAGGGAGGGGGAGAAATGAGGCAGAGGTGGGACTGCAGAGAGAGACCAATGAGGAGAGGAAGGGGAGGGGTGGACCGAAGGAGAGAGACTAGGTGAGAACACCGACCTGGAGACCCTCTGGCCAAGCACGGCATGGAGGTAACAGTTAGTAGGACACAGGAAAGACACAAAGAGCCCCGGGCTTCATGACAAAGTGAAGGTGGCCCCAGGCCCCATCCCTGCCCTCCTTCCTTCATAGCTGCATCCTCCTCTTCTTCCACGGTTCTCCTGCTGCAGCTTGACTCTCCTGATAGAGAATTTAATGAGACCTTCAGTAAATGGATCCCAGATTCTCTCTCCCTGCCCCAAGTAATTATAAAGCTCAGCAATTTTTTTCCCCTAACTTGCTGATAATTTTCTAATTACTCTTGCTTCAAATAGGACAGTTAGCATTAAAACGAAACCGTGCTGAGGTTGTGGGTTCACTCGTATCTGCTTTGCTTATTTCCTTAATTTGACTGCATGGCTTTATGGACAGAGAGCAGCAGGTATCCCCATATTTCAGATTGCCTGGACCCCCCAAATATGGGAAACCCGCAACTGGCATCAAGGTAAAACTCTCCTGGAGGAAAAACTCTTCAAGACATACCCATCAGATGGAGTTTAATGAGTCAGAATACAGCAGCGCTCTCTCTGGAAGAGGACCAAGGGGACATTTTCCTTCACTTCTTCTCAGTCATGGAAGTAGCCTGGCCCCAGCAACTTGAGATGAATTTCCAAACAAGATGGAGATTCCTTTCCTATAAGGACATACAGTTGGGTTGACGGGATAGGAGGTATTGGGGTTGGGGGAAGGAAAAGAAAGTTCAGGTAAAAAGAATATAAGTAGCAGCAGCAACTAAGCAGAAACGGTCAGAAAATACTTGGTTTGGTGCAGAAAACGTTGGCATCTCTGCACGGGCACGTCTGGAGAAATCTTGCAGAGAAGGCCCCACCTTCAAGCCAGGTTGCCCCAAAGTTACATTAGGTTGATTAATAGGGACTTTCCTCTTGCTAAATTCCATCACCTCATTGGGGAAAGCAAGAGAAACTTTCCATGGTGGTGTGATTAAAGGAACCAGCGATATTTAATCAGAAAGAAGTCCTCACTGCAAAACCTTCCATCCATGTATCTAATTTAAAAATACCCTGTGGCAAGTCAATCTCATTTCTTCTTCCTTCCTCTAAGTGGCATCTGTGGAGGATCCTCTGCTCCCGGATGCTGAGCCGATGCTTGCAGGATCCTTTCCTCTCTCTCTGCCATCTCACACGCCCATTTGTCCTCCATCAACACCTCAAGAGTCAGCTAGGAAACAGGAAAAGAAGAGTCTTGAGATGCCTGTAGCAAAGGGAGGGAGATTTTAGACTCTATTTCCCTACCCTATTGTCCTGGGTTCTTGATTTTCCCCCCATTCTGCTCCTTCTTTTTTTTTTTTTTTTGAATTATTTATTCATTTGTTTATTTATTTATTTATGGCTGTGTTGGGTCTTCGTTTCTGTGCGAGGGCTTTCTCTAGTTGCGGCAAGTGGGGGCCACTCTATCGCGGTGCGCGGGCCTCTCATGATCGCGGCCTCTCTTGTTGTGGAGTACAGGCTCCAGACGTGCAGGCTCAGTAGTTGTGGCTCACGGGCCCAGTTGCTCCGCGGCATGTGGGATCTTCCCAGACCAGGGCTCGAACCCGTGTCCCCTGCATTGGCAGGCAGATTCTCAACCACTGTGCCACCAGGGAAGCCCAGTATCCCAGTTTTGAGCACAGGTTCTGGTGCCAGACTGTCTGCGTTTAAATCATGGGTCTGCTGCTTATGAGCTGTGTGACCGTGGACATACTACTTAACTTCTCTGTGCTTGAATTTCTTCGTCTGTTAAATGGGGATAATATAGTTCCAGTCTAAGGTAGGGAGAATAATGTTCCCCCAAAGATGTCTACGTCCTAACCCGTAGAAACTGTGAGTGTTACCTTATATGGCAAAAAAGGGCTTTGCAGAAGTGATTATGTTAAGAATCTTGAGATATTATCCTGAGTTGCCTGGGTTGGCCCAATGTAATCACAAGGGTCCTCCTAAGAGGGAGGCAGGAAATCAAAGTAGTAATAGGAGATGCAATGATGGAAGCAAGAGACTGTAGTGATATGATGAAGGGATCACGAACCAAGGAATTGCAGGTGGCCACTAGGAGCTGAAAAGGCAAGGAAATGGATTCCTCCCTAAGTCTCCAGATGGAAGGAGCCCAGCTGACACATTGCTTTTAGACTTCTGACCTCCAGAACTATAAGAGTTCTGTTTTAAATCACTGCTGTATTTTTTTTAATACTTGTTTTTTTGTTTGTTTGTTTGTTTAATTTTTATTATTTATTTATTTATTTATTTATTTTTGGCTGTGTTGGGTCTTCGTTTCTGTGCGAGGGCTTCCTCTAGTTGCGGCAAGTGGGGGCCACTCTTCATCGTGGTGTGCGGGCCTCTCACTATCGTGGCCTCTCCCGTTGTGGAGCACAGGCTCCAGACACGCAGGCTCAGTAGTTGTGGCTCACGGGCCTAGTTGCTCCGCAGCATGTGGGATCTTCCCAGACCAGGGCTCGAACCCGTGTCCCCTGCATTGGCAGGCAGATTCTCAACCACTGCACCACCAGGGAAGCCCTTTTGTTTGTTTTTTAATTTTTTAAAAATTTATTTTTGGCTGCATCGGGTCTTTGTTGCTGCACGCGGGCTTTCTCGTTGCAGTGAGCAGTGGCTACTCTTCATTGCAATGTGCGGGCTTCTCACTGTAGTGGCTTCTCTTGTTGCAAAGCATGAGCTCTAGGAGCGCAGGCTTCAGTAGTTGCGGTGTGTGGGCTCAGTAGTTGTGGCTTGTGGGCTCTAAAGCAACACTGCTGTAATTTTTTACAGCAGCAACAGGAAATACACATCCTCATTAGGTTAAATGAGTTAATACATTCAAAGCGCTTAGAAAAGTGCCTGACACGTAGCCTACACATAAGTGTTAGCTAGTATTATTAATGGAAAAACTCTTGGCTTGGGTCAGAGATGGCCAGTCTCATCCGTATTCCAGCTAGTAGAGAGGCCTATCACTTCTGTTACATCCAGTTGGCCTGAATTTGGTCACCTGGTCACATGTAGCTGCAAGGGAAGCTGAGGGATATAATTTTTCTCTGAGTAGCCATGTGTCCAGCTGAAATGTAGGGGTTCTAAGACTAAAGGAAGGAGGGAAGGTGGCTACTGAGGAGTTAACAGTGGACTACTTTGAAAGACGAGAAGTTTAGCAAAGGTACTTTCCCCCCAGAGTTTGGATAGCTACTCATTTTCCAGCTCCTCTTTTTTGTGTTCTTAATTTTATGCAATATCTCTTGACTCTTGGCTGTGTAAGATGAGACATCCTTGATCACTCTTTTCCTCCCTCTTCTTGCTAAACCATTACATTTGCATCTGGTCCTGTACCCATAATTAAAACGCTCTGTTTTTGTGTGTTGTCTATCTCTGAGCTTCAAAAATTGAAAAATCAATAAGGTGTTTTTAAAAAATATTATGACTATGTAAACATTATTCTCTGCAGAGCTAACTAGCATCCTTGGACCTATACAGAAGGAGCTATAATCTTATGGTTTAAATGCTCTTGAAGAAGAAATGCTCCAGGCTCCAAGTTCAAAAGTATTTTTCTACATTCCTTCAGATACTCAAAGTCATGTTATATTTTAATTTGCTTCACATTTGGGCCATGACTTTCTTACACAACTTTTTGTTCTCCCGGAGTTTTTAACTGCTTTTCTCTTCGCTTCTCATGAAAAGAAGCGTATGCCTTTTTAAACAGGTCATTAAAATCTTCCAGCTTCTTAATTACATTATTTGTTGAATGAAGCCCATTTTCTTCTTAAGGACATTCTTCTCCAAACCCTCTGACTTCCTGTTCTAATTTTGAC
The DNA here is from genome assembly GCF_965194825.1 of Balaenoptera physalus. Taxonomy (NCBI): domain Eukaryota; kingdom Metazoa; phylum Chordata; class Mammalia; order Artiodactyla; family Balaenopteridae; genus Balaenoptera; species Balaenoptera physalus. The sequence continues at coordinate 18,621,913 of NC_138891.1, forward strand.
TGATGGTTTTATGGACCTCTGGTATTTCTATTCACTGCACTCCTGGGTTAATTCAACTTTTTCATGAATCTATTAGCTCTCTCTTTCTTGGGTTTTGTCTCTGTTTTGCTGGAGTATATCTTCAAGTAACATTTTTTTTAATTTATTTATTTTTATTTATTTATGGCTGTGTTGGGTCTTCATTTCTGTGTGAGGGCTTTCTCTAGCTGTGGCAAGCGGGGGCCACTCTTCATCGCGGTGTGCGGGCCTCTCACTATTGCGGCCTCTCTTGTTGTGGAGCACAGGCTCCAGACGCGCAGGCTCAGTAATTGTGGCTCACGGGCCCAGTTGCTCCGCGGCATGTGGAATCTTCCCAGACCAGGGCTCAAACCCGTGTCCCCTGCATTGGCAGGCAGACTCTCAACCACTGCGCCACCAGGGAAACCCCCAAATAACATTTTACAAAAGGGTACCTGGGAGAAAAGCTATCTGAATCTTTGTGTGTCTGAAAATCTGCTCCTTCTTTGGAAGGAGCAGAATGGGGGGAAATTCTGAATCCAAATACTCATTTTACCAAAAATGAGTATTTGGATTCAGGATTCTTGAAGTATAGGGAAGTAAAAGTGGACTTGAGACTCAGGTAGATCTGGGTTTGAATCCCAGCAGCACCATTGATGAACCATGTGTCTTTGGTAAATTTAATTTCTCTCATCCTCACCTCCCTCCCCTGGGAGCTGGAACCAGCAGCGCTCATCAGGTTTACTGTGAGAACCCAAGGAGTTTGCAGACATAGCACTGATCTCCAGTAAACATTGGTCCTCGTCTCCTGATCATTAATTCAACAAGCATTCCTTCAGAATCTCAGCTGGGAAAAGGGGTTGTGTGATTCCCCCCACCCCACGATGTGTGGGGCTCCATGTTTGTGCAGCGGCATCCTCACTGGTACCCTGGAATCTTCTCTTTCTTTCTTCCCCACACCCGCTCAGTTCTCCAGGGCAGTGCAGGACTGAGCTGGTATGGCTCCAGGGCTCAGTTCATCTTGTTTCCATACCATCTGGCCTCTGACCCACCGTTAGTCCTCTTATGCCTCCTGTCTAAAGAAACGTCTTGTATTTTGCCTACAGAAGATGGTTCCCTAATGAATGTCAAACAACAATAAAACTTAAGTGTTTTCATCAGACACTTGAGCAGGCATCTGTCCTCCTAGCAGTAAAATATGCTGGGGTTCTGGAAACAGCTAAGAAATTTGAAACTAGGTTTCATCCACTTAGAGGAGAGCTGTGATCTGTGATCATTTCACTCACTGACTCAGTTAGAGGAAAAGCCCTCAGGGGGCTTCAGCTAAGCTGTAGTGGCTCTTGACATGAGCTTTCCCTATAGAAGGAAAAAGAAGGGTGTGCCAGGCAGAAGGAAGGATGGGAAGGCCCCCAGAGCCCACAGCACCAGCTGGGGAGAGTGGTACAGGCTCCTGGGGGGCCACAGGAGCCTCTGCTGCGGTCTTGGCCCCAGGTTCTGTGAACACCCTGGGATCACTGCAGCCCCCAGAGGAGCATGCATTCGGCAGCCCTGGTCTGCCCTGAGCACCAGAGGATGTGCTTGAAACAGAGCAGGACCCTATGGTCCTTCCCCACCAGGTCCTCCACCTGCCTTTTGTCTGTAGAAAAACTTTAGTCAAAGAATAAGTTTAATCAGAGAAGTGAGAAAGTGTGGAAGCAAAGGAAAACAGTCAAACAAGACTAAATAATAATAGCTTAGTCATTAAACAAAGTCAAGGACTTTTAGTTCCTCCTCAAGGACTATAGATAATATTCTGAGCCACATCCTGTGAGCTGTCTTGTAGATGCTGAGACCCCCACCAGGTGGAAGATGTTAACTACATAATGACCAGACTGTAGCCGTGACATAAGCTGCCACAGTTCCGAAAACTGGCCTCAAAGAAATGAGAACGAACCAACCTTGGAACTGAAGATTAACTGTACTTAAAACAATCAAGATGACACTGATCAGACCACTGCATGACCAATTCCAAGATGACTGTCAGAGCTGACTGTGCTGTTTCTACATTCAGCCCCCTCCCTCCGCCTATAAAAGCTCTTGCCCACTGATTGTCGGCGGGGTGGGGGGGGCGGGAATTGGCCTTTGGACTTGAGTCTGCCCCCCCCCCCATCCCCCAGTTGCCAGCCTCCGAAATAAAGCAAACTTTCCTTTCCACTAACCTTCCCTCTTTATTGGCTTTTGAGCAGCAAGCAGCCGGACCCCACTTTCGGTAACATGTTTGCTTACTGGTCAAGAGGGGCTTCAAGTCACAAACAGAAAAAGAGCTGCTCAGGTAGCAGCTGCCTCCATCATATGAGGTCAGATATCCAGGAGCAGAAGAATCACACCCAAAGACCCTGAAAGAACATGCAGACAAGATCATGAAGTTTGGGTAAACACAGAAAATGGAAAGCACTAGGGTGTAGATTTGGAACCTAACGGTCCTGGGTTCAAATCGTGTTATAACTACTGGTCAACTGTGTGGTTTGGGGAAAGTCGTTTAACCACTTTGAGTTTCATTTCCTAGTATGAAAAGTTAGGTGTTGGGATAGAGGAGGAGGTAGATGGGACTTAGTATTTTTCCTCCAGAATTGATGGGTGGATTAGAGATAAGGTGTGTAAACTGTCTAGAATGTAGCTGATACTCAACAATCAACAGTAAGAAAACCCAGAGGCTAGGGGACTGAATGGTCTCCATTCTCTAAGGGAGAAGAAACAGCCTGAGGGACTTAATGACTATCCCTAGTGAGAGTGATCAAGTCAGAGGTCACCAGTGTTCACCAGGAACACCAAAATTGAGCAAAGTTCAACAAACAACGTACCCGTGTACACTGTTTTCTTCAAGAACTCTCAAAAAGACTCTTGTAAATATGGAGATGAAGTTTGGATAAGAGCAGCTGGGTGAAAGCATCTCAAAGATCCATGGAGGAAGGCCTCCATGGATCCTGCCATAACATCTTCAGTGTGCTTGGTATCAATTCATTACCAAACGACCCCTAAGAAGCAAGAACAGGCCTCCTTGTGGATGGCACAAAGCTAAGAGAGTTTTATGATCATTGGATTATAGAATTAAGATTCAAAACTATCTCAATGGTCTTAAATTATCAACTCAAAGAAAGAAGCAGAAATATCGTTAAATTCTTCACTTCAGTTCAAAATGGTAGCTGGAGGTGAGGCTGTCCTGCTGAGAGCAGTGACATTCTTGTTTTAAGCTGGAGATAAAAGCAGTGGAGGAGGATGAAAACTATTCCGAATCCAAATAATCCAGCCCACCCATCCAAGTCAGATGCCACCTGGGGTGGTTTGCAGGAATTGATAGGTTCAGATGCCTAGGTCGCTCCCTTGCCTTCTTCTGGGTATTTAACAGACTTGTCCCGCCCTCTGCATTTTGCTTGAAGAGCAGATTCTGCTGTCTGTTCAGAACTAGGCGACCACCTCAGCAAACTGAAGCAAAGTCGGGGGCTCGGCTGAGCCAGAGGCAAAGTCAGCTGGAGCCCTGGCCTCACATTAGAGTGGCCTTCTTCGTTTTACACTTACTGCCTTACATGATCCATTTACTCCATTTCTGCTGGCAGGAGAAAAGAAAGGACACTCCGTGTGCGCCTAGCATGGGACCCCTCCACCCCTGGTCTCTCCCAGTGTATTTCTCCCTATCAGAGCCATTCTCCTTGCTTCATTTCCTCCCTTTGGAAACCACATTAGCAAAATAGCTAATGTGCATCAATTCTGTTTTACTACAGCCCTTCTTTTTTGTTACTTTAAATGTTAGAATCTACTAGACAATTGCTGCTATTGATAATTCTTAAACTGGCCTTTTTCTCTGCCAAACATTTGGTATGCAATAAAATGGAACTGGGCACATTTGAAGCTGTCCCCTGGCTTCTCCCTTCCTTCCTAACAATGTTGGGGTGCCAGAAGTAGAGTGACCTCCTCGCTCCCCCCATAACCTTCCCATTTGTGGGAAAGGGTCACTGCCACACGGCCTCTTCTCCCCAGGGCTCCTCATGGGAATAAAAAGAATTAGGGAGCAGTGCGGGTCACTTTTATGACATCATGATGGAGGCTCCAAGGCAGGATAGATTTAAAATGTTTCCCCCTCTTGGTTTTGACCCTAAACCGGAACAGCAAGAGTGATTTTTATAGGTTACCAGGGGAGTGCTTGAGAATAACTTTACTTCTTTTTTAGGGAAATAAAATGATTTTCAAGAAATTCTGCCAGTGTGTGAGTCAAGCCCATGCTTATCCCCCCGAAAATATTGCTTTAAATGCTGTCACATGTTTTTGCTTATCTGACTTGTAGAGTATATATCTTCAGAGAATCTTCAAGAAATAATAAATATTAAAATTTTAGAAGTCAGAAATGAGTGCGGCCCTGGGACAATAAAATTATTTTTTGACACCCAGTCCCTTGTTCTTTCCACTCTTAGTTCTTCAGTAATTTATTTCAGATTATAATTCTCCACGCATTATATGAGCATAAATTCATGAAGTTTATTTTCATATGGGATTCTGAGGGTTTGGCATAGTATGGACTTTTAGGATTATGTTTTAGACCTAAAAGAGCTAGAAGAATCATATTCACCTCTCTTTTGCCTGCAACAGTAACGCATACCTTATTAGCATTCAAAGCTTGTCTATTTGCTTCTGCTACAGTCCTTGGAACTTGAGCGTCACAAAAAGCAACTGCTGACCCGTGGTCCAGGCTCCCCTTCCCAGACCATGCAGGCTGGTCCCTGTGCCAAGCCCAGACTGCCCTTCCAGAACTATTCTCTGCCCAGAGAAGTCCTGGAAGACCCAAAAGCAGGAGCCCAAGGCTACCTCAGGACCCACTCTCGCCTCCTTTGTCCCTGATCTTCCTCATCACTTCTGGGGGTACTGACTACTGGGCCCTGGCCACTCCCCTTAGACAGGGGTCACAGCCTTCCCAGACTCACAGGCCTGCTGGCATCCTGCTGTCTGCTGGTCTGCCTGATGAAGGTACTAGCTTCTCATATTGAAGCCATCCCTGCCAGTTGCTGCCCTTCATTAGGCCCTTAGCATCTGCTGGTCTTTTCCTTGACCCTTGACCCCTGCCATCCACTGATACCAGGCCCTGATACCAGACACAGTGACCAAGAAGCCCAGATTCCTCCAATGTGGTGTTGTCTTAAAGCACTTATATTTAAGACACATTTAAGCGCATCACGGGGGTGAGCATTGAGAGCCAAAGGGAGCGCCTCTGGTGACCACACAGGCACACAAGAGGCCCAGCAAGGATCCGAGTCTCACTGGGAAGATGGGAACCAAACTCTAAATGGGAGAACCAAAGGCCCAAGAAAATTGGGGCAGGGATGGGTCATGGAGCCCAAGGTTCATAACTGAGAAGAGATTTAATCCACATCTGGAATGCTTTGGAAACAGGGGAGGAGGGTCCTGGGGGATGGCTGGAATCCCAGGAGTCCGTAGGCTATTTGCAGGCCTGAATGAGAGTGCGGTGCATGAGTCATGCTGTGCTCAGGGCCAGAGAAGGCAGACATCCAGCCACACAGCGAACAGTCTGACACACCAGAATCCACACTCAGCAATACTGATTCCAGCAACACTGAATAAGTTCTTTGATATTTTATTGGAGGCTGAAACTTTTCATTTTAATTAGATTAATTCTCTAGGTTTACTACATTTTTAATGTGTTTTCATTATGCCTTGGGGTCATTTCCCCCATAGGAATTATTCTGGTTTTACAATTTTAAAAGGAATCAACATTCTGAATTTAAAATACGGATTTTTTCAGATTTAACTTTTCTGGATCAAAGTCATACCATAAAAATGAGACCACTGAGAGACTTGGAGGGCTGGTCTGTATACACGTTACAAGGTAATTTTTTTCTTCTCACCTGGATGAAATAGAACTAGCTTTTACTGACCAGCACTGAGAATCATCTCAGCCTGCGGGTTCTTGGTTAAGATCCCAGGGTCTCCTGGGGCGAATATGAGCAGTCTGCCTCAGAGCTGGCTACAGAGCCCATGCAGGCGAGGTGGCTGCTTTTCCTGGCAGTCGGGAGGTGAAAGCTGTCGCTGGATTCTGCTACCTCAGCCCCACGCTGACAAACAACACACTAATAGGCAAGGAACTAGACAACTCTACCTAGGAACCCAGCATGTCTCTTGGCAGAATGGCAGGAAGGTTCTGGTTTCCAAATAACAAAGTTTTGTCAGAGCCAGAGGCCCAACATGCCCCTACCTAGATGGACACTCATGTTTCCCTCACTCCTCTCATCAAGTCAGCCTTTCCTTCAGCGAACAGCCCACAAGCCATGGGCTGAGCCGGCCGTGGGCACCGGGGTTCCAGGACCCATGTCACAACCCAGTCCTGCTGCCAAAGGCCGGGTCTGTTACTGAGTTTCCACTAAGCATCAGGTACTGCACTAGGCATAGTGGAAAACATTGTTATTCTCATTTTAGAGTCAAGGAAACCAAACTGGTACTCCAAAAGATGAAGTGACATGCCCCAAACCGCAGCACTGACAGAGCAGAAGCTAATCTGAACACGAAATCTGCCCAGCTCCAAATTCTGCACACTTCCCCCTCCACCAAGCAACATCCTTTCCAGAAGCTACAGGGTTTCTGTATGGGTGAAGCCCCCTGTTGCCTCCCTGTTAAGCAGTCTCCTGCAGACCCCTGCCCTTCTAGCTTGGTCCCACACTATAACACGTAAGCTAAGGCTTTTTTTTTTTTAATTTATTTATTTTATTTATTTATTTTTGGCTGAGTTGGATCTTCGTTGCTGCGCATAAGCTTTCTCTAGTTGTGGCGAGCGGGGGCCACACTTCGCTGTGGTGCACAGGCTTCTCATTGTGGTGGCTTCTCTTGTTGTGGAGCACGGGCTCTACGAGCGCGGGCTTCAGTAGTTGTAGCACACAGGCTCAGTAGTTATGGCTCACAGGCTCAGTAGTTGTGGCTTGTGCGCTCTAGAGTGCAGGCTCAGTAGTTGTGGCACACGGTCTTTGTTGCTCTGTGACGTGTGGGATCTTCCCGGACCAGGGCTCGAACCCATGTCCCCTGCATTGGCAGGCAGATTCTTAACCCCTGCACCACCAGGGAAGTCCAGCTAAGGCTTTTCACACCCAGCACAATGGATAAAATAGGATCCAGAACAAGTGCCTCCTCCCCAGAATCAGAGCTCAGCTTTGCTCTTTAGCACCCCCTGTGGGAGCCCCCAGCTCTGCACTCAACCTGGTCATCCCTGCCCAGCCCCTGCCTGGGACTCCAAAAGAACATCATCGAAAACCCTCCTTGCCATTCATACAAATTGTCTTTATATGAACTTGTGGTGATGTGCCTTCTTCTCTCATCTTGAATTTATCTAAAGAGCCCCAAACATCTCAGTGCTTATGAAAATGAAATTATCCAGATGTCTTTGCAGATGTCACAAATGGCCAGCGAGTACAGCATAAATGCAAAGAAAATCTCCTCTCCCCACATGGTAGTGAGTGTCTGCAAATGAGACCAGGAAAAAAATGACCAAATGCACACTAATTCCTGATGAAAGTGATTTTTCTTTATCCCTGTGGTTAGAATTTCAATTTTTAAAATCTTAACTATTCTAAATTTGGATTTTTTTCCAATGGTGATCAAAGATTGATATTTGGTGGTTATTACATTGTCGTTAATTTGGGGCAAAAAAAACCAAGGAAGTGTAGTGAGGCGTGGAGGGATAAGGGGATGAGTATGATTATCTTCCTGTTCCTTTGGGATCAGTGAAGAGATGCAGTTTGCTCCTGTATGCTTGGAGGCGGGGGAAGAAGGCATGAGAAGGACTCCTGGGCAGATACCCAGAGAAAACCATAATTCCAAAAGATACATGCACCTCACTGTTCATTGCAACACTATTTACAATAGCCAAGACATGGAAGCAACCTAAATGTCCATCAACAGAGGAATGGACAAAGATGATGTGGCACATATATACAATGGAATATTACTCAGCCATAAAAAGGAACGAAATTGTGCCATTTACAGAGACGTGGATGGACCTAGAGACTGTCATACAGAGTGAATAAGTCAGAAAGAGAAAAACAAATATATATTAATGCACACATGTGGAATCTAGAAAAATGGTACAGATGAACCTATTCCCAAAGCAGAAATAGAGACACAGACATGGAGAAAAAAACTCATGGATACCAAGGGGGGGAAGAAGGGGTGGGAGGTTGGGAGATTGGGATGACATATATACACTACTATGTATAAACTAGATAACTAATGAGAACCTACTGTATAGCACAGAGAACTCTACTCAGTGCTCTCTGGTGACCTAAATGGGAAGGAAATCCAAAAAGGAGGGGATATATGTATACATATAGCTGATTCACTTTGTTATACAGCAGAAACTAACACAACATTGTAAAGCAATTAAACGCCAATAAAAATTTTTTAAAATTTTTTTTTTTTTTTTAAAAAGAAGGCATGAGAACGAGAATGGGATGGCAGATGAAGGAACAGAGCTTCACGGAGGAGATGAAACGCCAGCTGATCATGAGCGTTCAAGACAATGGTTTTGGTGGAGATGGAGGAAGGCAGCCTTTGGAGAGCGCCTTGACCGAGAACACAGGGTTAGAAATGGGTCAAGCCCGTTTGAGGACTGACTCAGATCGTTCTGACTGGAGGGAGTGGAGGCAGGGACCAGACCCTGGACGTCCTTGAGTTCAGCCCGGAATTTTATCTCTAAAGCAAACAGAAGCATTGGAATTGTTCCAACAGCGGTGTGACACAGTGAAAGTAAAGATTTAGTAGGATTATCTGTGCGGTAAAGAGAAGGATAAATTGAAAGGCAAATTGTTCATGGATTCACCTGTCAGATTTTCACTCCGTCTCCTTTCACAGAGAAGTCGAGGGCTCCAAATCTGCTGTTCTGGTCCAGGGGTCAGGAGACGAACATATGCCCTCCATCCCTTCTGTATGCCTATGTTTTCTGCCTGTGGTAGGAGGAGCAGCAGAGCCGATTAAATCCTGGAGCCGGCCAGAGGCCTGCAACCTCCTCAGCGGTTGGTGCATCTCTGCTCTGGTCTGGCCACCAGACAAGACCTGCAGAAGCCGCCTCCCACCCCAGCCCACATTCTGCTCCTGGCCGCCTGCCGCTCCCTCTGGTTCCTGGATAAAGTCACACCACTTCGCGTCCTGCTGTCGCGTCCTTGAGTCTCCTGCTGGCCTGGGTTTTGGCTTGCCTGCTCGCAGTCTGCCGTGGCACAAACCAGCATCCTAGCAGCAGCCGTTTCTACCGTGGGCCACACAGCTCAGCAGGAAGGAGGCCTTCTCCAAGGGCCACCTGGGGGTGGGGGGTGGGGGGCGGGTGGAGCTGCTTGGGGTGAGTGTCATGTGTCTGAATGGGAAAGAAAGGGGAGATGGATGCTCTCGGCCCCGAAGATCCTTCTGGCTCTTTAGGTTCTGCCTCTGGCCCTTGGATGGCGTTACTTGGACTGAGTGAAAATCTCAAGCCACATGCTCACGTGGGCAAGATATATAATCTCTTCATCTCCTTAATTTTTTGGAAACGGAACTTCATTACTATTTCAAACACCCAGATCCCTGGAGCATAGAAATAATCTTAGCTAAAATGGAGCCCTTCCCCACCTCACCCTAGCCAGGTTGTGGGGTTTCCTTACCTAGTGCCGGGGTAGCGGCAGGCGGGAGAAATCCTCCTGCATCCTCTGCTAAGCTGTCCTCATGCCATCTGGTCTTTGGTCATTTGTTCACACAGGTTACTTCGGGTCTCCCACCCCCCATTCCTGGCCCTAAGGCCTCCATAGGTGCAGCTTTGTCTCAGCTACTGCCACGCCCCTCTGCACCAGACCCCTCGAAGCTGGGTCCCCAAGTGCCAGGGTACACCAGGAAACCACTTCCTCTCGGGGGTCTGGCTGCCTCAGTGGGGTTCTGCCTAGATGTAAGGTAGGTGCAAGTTCCCTGTGCCTTGGATTCCCCAAACCTTCAGGGGCTGTGTCTGTTGGTCCCCTGAGAAGTGGACACTAAGGTGAAGTCAGGAGTAGAAGAGGTTTATCAGGGCCGGGTAGGGGGAGTGTGAACACTTGTGAAATATAAAGCGGGAGGAAGCAGGACTGGGCAGGAAGGCATGCACTGTCTTGAAGATTAATAAAGTCTCTCCCCTCCCCAGGGAGCTGCAGAGCTCATTAGAGGGAACTTGCATTGGGGGCCCGTCACCGGCCCTAGTATCCCAGCCCCATCATCGATGGCTGGAGCTGCGCAGGGGGAGTGTGGACCTGGCTCAGTCACTGTGTTGAATCCTGAAGGCCGCGCAGCTACAGGCTCTCAGCCAACTGCACTGCCCCCAGGAGAATGGCAGGTTTTTTCCAGAAGGGAGAGCCCAACAGTGAGCCTTCAGGGCTCCACAGGGGCCTGCCACACCTGGGCGCTCTTCGCTTCCCCTCAGCCTCCCCCCTCATCCGTGATGGGGAATCTTATCTGAATCACCTCAGAGCCTCCTAGAGTTCTTTCTGGGCCCTGCTGAGGACAACGCTTTTGAAACCTAAAAACCAAGAGTGGATCTTGTTTCCTCTCTTTACATTATGAAACCCCTCCCTTTAGGAAATAAACTGGGCATAGCCTAACTTGACTGGGAAGAGACCATGGGGACAAGGGACACATGGATTTGCATCCAGGCTTTACCAGCTGGTAATTGGTGAAGGCTGAACGCAAATCTATCTCCTCTGAGCTTCATGCTACAACCCATCATCATTACCAGGAAATACGTTGCCGAAGTCCCCGTCCTAGAGTGGACAGCTAGCCTCCGCCTGAGTGGCATTTGTGATAGCCACATTTGTGGTGCTTGGAATAGCAGAGAGGCACCAAATCCAGAGAGCAGTAAAGAAGTAGCATCGCTATGAGTGAGGCAGTCTCATATCCTTCCCCGGAGAAAGCTCCCCTGCACCACTCAGTGTTTATCATAAGAAGGAATTTACACAATCTATTTATGTGCAGCACATCCCATAGTCAAGGATGTTGCCTTTCAAAGAAAGGAAGTTATTCTTTCAATAAATATTTATTGAGTACTTACTACATGCAAGGTACTAGACCAGCTTGCAGGGGTGAAAGAGACAGGATGTCACATGAGGGGCTTACAGTCTAACGTAGGGAACGCCGCACATAGGCAAATTATCACAAAGTAGAAAGTGGTATCATCCATGCTCCCACCTAATGATCATAGTAACCGATATCTGAGTTTCTGGGGCATTTACACATTCGTCCCTGGAACACCGTCCCACTCCTCACCTGCTTATCCAGCAGCAAACTCCCTCCCACCCTGCAAAACCCTCTCGGATGTCAGCTCCCTTGTGCGGTCTTCTTTGCCTACCTCACACCCCCGACGTAAGCAGACTCCTTTCTTCTCTCTCTCTTTCCCTTCCTCTTTCTTCTTGCTTCCCCTGCAAGAACACTGGATATTTTTTGAGCAGTTCCTATGTGCGAGGCATTCGGGTTAACACTTTACAGCTATTAACTCATGTATTCCCCACCGCAGCCCTGTGAGGGAGGTACAGTGACACGCCACCACACCGTGACACACAGGCCCAAGAAACAGACCTTGTGCAGTAACTTCCATCCAAACAATACTATCACCAGAGTATCCATGTGAAGATGGGGAAATGTGTGCTGGACGTGAGGGGCCCTCATGGTTGCCCACAGGCCGACTCAGCCTGCCGTGGACCCAGCCCTAACCCCTTTGGCAGGCCTCCGTGCTCCTCCCCCACTGTGTCCTTGCCCACTCCTCGGGGCCCCTCTACCACGAGGATCACAGGGCAGCCAGCTCCTGATATCTCACTGGTGACCAGATGGTCCAGCTAGGACCAGCTCTGAACAGAGACCCACCCACCATGAGCCCTGCCAGGTCCAGGCTGCCTGTAGCCTTGTTCAGCCATAGACTGAGACCGCGTTTCCTCACCATCCCTCTTTGCTGCTCAGCACGGCTGGGGAAGGGCACGGCTCAAGCAGGGGAGACCCAGAATGAGAATGGGCAGAGTCCTCAGAGAGGCCACCCAGCCCAGCACACCTGGATCTGGAACCAGCTGCCTGTGCTCGCACCCCAGCTCGAGCCCCTACTGGCGTGTGCCCTGGGCAAGTGACAGAATGTCTCTAAGCCTGGGCCTCCTCATGTGGAACACAAGGGCAGTATTAATAGCTTCCACTTCACAAAGTTGTTGAGGAAAAATAAGATACTGCCCGCAGAGAAAAAGTGCTTTGTAAACTATAGAAAGTGCCATCATACACATGTTTGAGAGGCTCACATAGCTATTATTATTACATTTAATAGTATATATTGAGATGTTAGAGCTCAAAGATTAAGACATGAGTTCTAGGGCCAGTGGGCCGGGGTTCACACCCTAGATTTGCCACTTACTAGCTGTGTGACATTGGACAGTTAAATAACTTCTCTGTGCCTCAGTTTAGTTTGCTTATCCATAGTATTTTGGGAAGATTAAATAGGTTAATCTACTTAAAGCACAAAGAAGAGTGTCAGACACAGAGTCAGCATTCCATAAGTGCCAGCTGTGGCTAGTATAGGAGTCACAATATTAGTATATTATTGTCTCCGTTCATGATGCTGTAACTGAATATCACAGACTGGGTGGCTTATAAACCACAGAAGTTTATTTCTTACAATTCTGGAGGCCGGTTGTCTAAGATCAGGATGTCAGCGAGGTCGGGTTCTAGAGGGAGCTCTCTCCCTGGTTGCAGACAGCCATTTTCTCACTGTATCCTCACATGGCAGACGGTAGAAAGCTCTCTGGGGTGTCTTTTATAAGAATACTAGTCCCATTCGTATGGGCTCCACCCCCATGATCTAATCACCTCCAAAAGGCCCCCCCCACCTCCAAATACCATCACATTGGGTGTGAGGACATCTGCCTATGAATTTGGGGTAGCAGGGGCACACAAACTTTCAGTCCATTTCAACTACATTCTTCAGTATTCCTTACATTATATTACATATGATTATGGCAACTAATATTTGAGAGTTTACAGATAATTTACACATTTATTTTCAGAAAGTGCCAAGGGACCTCAAAGCAAGTGATTGCTACCTCCCCAGGAAAATTAATGGGGAAGTTTACAGCTATCCTGGGCCTTGAAAGAAAAATAAGATTTGGACTGTTGGAATGAAAGGCAGAGAGAATCATGTGAATGAAGACATGCAGGGGTCCTGCCAACAGGACATGCTCTGGGAACCTCCAGCAGTTGGGTTGGGTTTTGTAAAGGTTCTACATATTTATTGTGTAACAGAACCACTTGGGGGAGCTTATAAAAATACCAATACGCAGGTCCCGCTCTGAGAGGTTCTGAATCATTGGTCTTGGGTAAAACCTGGGCATGAATGATTTTCACAGTTTCCCTGGTGAAACTAATGTGCAGCTGGGTATAAAGACCTCTGGGCTAGAGCAGTGGGTCTCAAACTTCAGCTGCATCAGCGTCACCTTGAACTCTTGTTAAAACACACATCACTGGGCCCTGCCCCCGGAGTTTCTGACTCAGTAGGTCTCGGTGGGGCCCAAGAATTTACATTTCCGACAAGTTCCCAGGAGATGCTGCTGTTGCCGGTGAGGGACCACACTTTGAGGACCACAGGGCTAGTACACAGGATGCACAAAGACAGCTAGCGATGAGGCCCATGCAGTTGGCTCATGGGGATCTCACCCCATGGAACTGTCAACCTCATCCTGTTGGCACCAGGCTGTGAGAATGCTCAAAGCTGGGTATTACAAAAATGGACCTGGTAGCAAGGTGAAGGAGGGGATGAAGAGGGAGGAGAATGAAGACAGAGAATGACGTGTGAAGGTTTAGACCAACCAGCAGCCTGCAGCCAGGGAAAGTGCGGCCCAAAGCAGGACAGTCACACTGAGAGTGAGGGACAGGAGGGGAATTCCAGCCACACTGCTAAGGTCAGACTCAGAGGACAGAGTGGCAGTGAGCTGTGAAGGGAAAGGACAAGACCAGCCATGACTCCCAGGTCTCAAGTCAGAGAAATGAACACTGTGGAGTCAGGGGCAGGTCCAGGGTGAGAGGTGAGGGTCTGGCTTTGGACACCTGCATCTGGGGACAGAGATGTTCCACAGGCTGTCAGGATCCAGAGTTTAGTCTGAGGATTCAAGACACTGCCACTAGGAAGGGACCACAAAAGCACTGGTGAGAAGGAAGAGATTAGGTCCAAGGACAGCTCCTGGAGTTACCCAGCCCAGCCACCAGGAGGAAAAGACAGAATAAAATCTCAGAGCCACAGGAGAAGAATATTAAGGAGAACATGATGGTCAATGGTGTGAAAGGCCATGGGGCATTGCAATGATACCTGGAAAAACATTTTTTTAAAAATACAAAAACAAAACCAGCCAAGTGAAAGTAAGCTGTCAGGGGGAAAGGGCCCACTGCAGTGTCCAAGCCTGCCGTGCCAACTCAGGGGACAGCCTGTAACCTGCGGAGTGTGAGGCTGGGCCCTGGACTTCCTCGTGGGCAGCCGCATGGCTGGTACACGCCTTGCCTTCACTCTCCAGCAGCCCGCACTCCAGCCCTCGAGGAACCCCTAGCGTGTTGAGAGAAAGGCCCCAGGACCTGGTGTTGTCTTCTGTCATCACTAAGCTCAGACACCGGCAGATGCTCATCTCACCAAATGCCTGCACGGGAAGGACCGTATTTTTCATAAAGGCCCAGATAGGGCAGAGAACAGCGGGAAGCAGAGGCGTGGGGTGTAATTCTTCCCTGTGATCCCAGGTCACACGTGTGCCTCTGTGACTGGAGAGGGCACGTATCCAAAGAGGGACTGCGTTCTCTCTGACATCCTCAGTGGGCTCAGGCCCCGAATCGGCTCAGGCAGGACCTGCAGGACGAGCAGTGGGCATCGGGACACGTGAGGAGGGCTTTGATGAGGGTCGGGGCACCATAGAAATAACATCAGAGGCTTTATGAACAACCTCGGGCCACTAAGATCAATGGAAACTGCAGGCACAGCCAAAAGAGCCCTAGAATTCTCCATCCCTCCACCCTGACACACAGTGGGGACTCCGCCTACTCTCTGTATAAGGTCAGGTCACTGCTGCCACTCCGGGGGTGGGATATGTCTCCTGCACAAGATTTGTTCTCCTCAGGTTGGCCTTACGGTCCTTCATAATTACTCACATTTTCCAGTTTCATTACTAGGAATGAACAGGTAAACAAAGGTAAGTGAGCAGAGAACAAAGGCACTTGTTTCCCCTTGGCAGATACAGCCTATGTCAAAGCTCTCAAGTAACCAAGTGTGCAGGGTAACCCTGCCTAAGCTTCCTGAGGTGGTGCCGTCCCATTTTCACGCTTTTGGGTTTGCATGCCTGGGGAAAGGGCTAGAATAGCCCCAAAAGATGACATTACAGATGGTCCAGACTTAACGATGGTTCAACTTATGATGGTTTGACTTATGATTTTTTTTACTTTACAATAGTGCAAAAGCTATATACATTCAGTAGGAATTATACTTCGAATTTTGAATTTTGACTTTTTCCTGGGCTGGCGATCTGCGGTACCATCCTCTCTGGTGGTGCTGGGCAGCGTCAGGAGCCAGATCTCCCAATCAGCCACATAATCACGCAGGTAAACAACTGATACACTTAGAACCATTCTGTTTTTCACTTTCAGTACAGCAGTCAATGAATTACATGAGATATTCAATGTTTTGTTTTGGTTTTTTTATAAAATAGGCTTCGTGTTAGATGATTTTACCCAACTGTAGGTTAATGTAAATGTTCTGAGTATGTTTAAGGTAGGCTAGGCTAAGCTATGATGGTAGGTTAGGTGTAGTAAATGTATATTCAACTTAGGATATTTTCAGCTTATGACGGGTTCATCAGGTCGTAAGCCCATGGTAAGTTGAGGAAGATTTGTACTTTGACTTGCTGGAGATGGTTGGTATACCTGGCTCCTTCCCCGTGGAACCTCTAACAAGCTTTGCATTCAGATTCATTTGCTGGGTATTCAAATCCCTTGATTCAGAGTAACTTGCTTCAATGGAGTTTTTCAAATGGATTCTTGATACTGAGGCACTATAAGAATAAGAAATAACTGGTTTTCATGCTAAACTAGAGATTTCTGGAGCATCTTATATATGGTGTCTGGCAGCAGATTCTTTAATAAAGAAATCATGTTGAGATGTAGAAGGTTCTTATGGGAGAGTTTAGAAATGTGATAAGATTCCTTAAGTCCCAATGTTTTAACTGGTAGTAGAGGCTCCCTGGATTCCTGGGTAAAGAAGGATTCTGAGGTATCCCACCTGCACAGGAGCACCAGAAAGAGGAGTTGCAGCCCAGGAGTATTGCCACCCCCGGTTTCTTTATGTACAAACGAGGGAAGTGACCCCAGAAGGGTAAGTGGTTGGCTCAAGCCTCAGTGCGTCTATGGACAATCAGGAGTTTTATGCGGCACTTGTGTGTTCTGCATGGTGTTATTGTATGAATCCCACCTCAAAGAGCCCCTGTGAGGCAGAGAAATAAAGCAGCACCAGGAAAAACTAAATGACAGGCCCAGAAGCTGCCAGAGGTACTGAGGTAGCAGGTGGACATCGGTAGAGCCCACCAGGCAGCCGTGAGTCCAGGGGAAGACTCGGGCTGGCAGAATAGAGGGGAGGGGAGGCCAGGCCAGAGAAGGGAGCCCCTGTCCTGTATGCAATCTAGCATCATTTCCCCCTTGGGCTACAGCATCGTCTCACCTCCACCTGCAGGTGGGGTCATGCTGCCCTTCATTCAGAAGCTGGCCCTCGACTCAGGACTCTCCAGGGTGTTTCACAGCCCTGGCTATGGTGATTGGTGCAGCGACAAGCACGTGGCCCATCCTAAGCCAATAAGCAGCAGACCCTGACTCTTGCAGGAAGTAGCAGGGAAAGCTCTTTCTGCTGAAATTAGGGAGAAAAGTGAGACAGCCTGGAGCTGCTGGTAGCTTTTGTCACCGTATCCGAGGAGCCCAACCAAGAGGAAAGCAGAGTGAAAAGAGTTAGAGATGCAAATTCCTGACTTGGGGGAGAACTGGCGCTGACCCATGCTTAAAACCAACTCTACCTCTAAACTTTTTAGTTACATGAGCCAGCAAATTCTCCCTTTGGTTAAGGCAGGTTGATAGCATTTCTGACACTTGCACAGAAAGCGTTCTGACCTTTACACCACGAAAGAGCATAAACTCAGGTTTGAAAGCTCAAGCATTCCTCAACTGAAACCAAGACACCCCTGCATCATTGAGAGAGTAAAATGCAATGACCCATGTGCATGCCAGCACAGTCTCTCTGTCGCACGGTAGGTGCTTAAGAAACTCTGAGCCAGACCCTGTGCTGAGCTCAGGAGAAGAAAGTTGAAGAGGGTACCACCCATGTCCTGGGGACACAGTCCCGCAGGGGAGACAATCAGCTGAAAAGTAATGGGAGGTCATATGATTATTAGAAGCTCTAATAGGGATGTGGTCAGGGTGCCAGGGGAGCACAAAGGAGGGAAGTAGCTCATGGCTGAGCACAGAGAACACTGGCTTGATTAAATCAAATTAAACAGCATTGGTCTGTGTACACCTATGAAATCATGAAGTGTTTATAGCTCCCATCAGTTGGTAAGGTAGGAGGAAAACGAGAGGAGGGTACCATTTATTGAGTATCCACATTGCCCCCTGGGCCGTGTACTAGATTTTCTTATTTAGCCTTCTCAGTAACCTGATGAAGTAATTTTGAGCAATGCTATTTTACACATGAAGAAATCAGGGATCAGAAAGGTTCACATTCCCCAAACAGAAAAATCCAGGGGAAAGTTTAGCTTCAGGAATGGCTTGATCCAGGGACTCAAATAACATTGTGAGGACCTGGTTTCTTTCTATTGCTCACTTTTGCCTTCCATAGAGGCTTCAAAACTTTCATCCGGGGCATTCACAGATGACCCCCACAGCTCCAGGCTCATGTTATCCTTTCTGCCTGGAGTAACCAGCAGTGAGCATATGTCTACCCCAGAAGTCTCAACTGCTGTGCATCACTGGCTCCAATTGAATCACTTGTTCATACCTGAACCAGGAAATACGATGCTTTGAGTGCCCAGGATGGGTCAAAAGCTCACTCCTGGAGCTGAGAGATGACTCAACTCCTCCTACTGCAAATGGATGGAGAGTGGAGCTGACAGTGGCTCCTCAGAAGGAAATGGGATACTGGGTGGCACAGTGAGGACCAGGACAAGAGTATCTCCCTTCTTCAACAAGCTTTACTTTGTGAACACAATTCATGCAAACAGGTGGTGCTGGCAATGGTTAGAAGCTCACAATTTAGGGTAGTAAGGTAACAAGTTACACTGGCTTTGGGTTCTCCTATAGTCCTGAAGAAAGAATATGGATGTAGTGAGACATAAAACACAGAGCTACAATACATCAATACCAGTCTCTAACTTCCCGTTTAGCATCCCTGTTCCTCAACCCTAAAATTACATCCAAACAGTGGAGCCTAAGGTAGTGATCCTCAACCTACCTGTACATCAGAACCACTGGTGGGCTGATAAACACATACACACCAGACCCTACCTTCTGAAAATTCCGATTCAGTATGTCTATCTCAAGAACTCCTGGCCTAGGGTTTAGTAAAATTGGCAGGAGCACCAAGGCACACATGTTATTTGCAAAGTCTGTAAATGACTCATTGGCTCCCATTTATTCTGGACAAAGGATGAGAAGAAAAGTGATGAGAGTTTGACAGGTTATGAATGAAGCCATCGGGTAGGAGCAATTGCTATTAGAGTTAGGGGCTACCTGTCCCAGTCTTCACTTCCTCCCACCCTCTTGGAATTCCCTCTGTGCGTGATTCTTCCAGAAACATGTTCTTTGATGTCAGCCTCTACAAAAGCCCCAACCCCCAACCACTTAGTTTGAAAACAAATGAAACTAGATATACTGATGGAATTCAGTGGGTGGTATGCACGCTCCAGGCATGCCCTGCCCTGCCTCATTTACTTGGGAAAGTCAGTCCAAAACCCGATTCCCTTTGGAAGGAATTGTCACCCACAATAACAAGATCACCATACATGTGACCATTGTGTTATATTTTAGATGATACTTTCTCTTGAAAAAAAAGTTTATTTATTTTACAACACCACAAGGTGAGGATGATAGGAAAATTATCCTCTCAATACATCTCCTCAGAATTTAGCATTAGAAACTAATTTCACTCGCCTCCAGAACTGATATGCCTCCTTTATTAGTCAGTGAAAATCAGATCTCCTAGGTCGCTCCATTTATGCCTTAGCTTAATTTCCAAATATCCAGGGCTAACTTAACACTTAGGTTTTTGTAGCCAAATTAGGGTTTGGGTGTGATTGTATTTCCCCTTCCTCAGTGTAGGGTCTGATCTTTTGTTTTAATAGTGTTATTTGATATGTACTTTTTGTTACAACCTATAAAAATCTTCTTTGGGCATAAATAATGTAAACATTATAAATAAACAGAAGTATGTGATGCTATATTTTTCCTGTATTCTCCAGGCAGAGGAGACCTCTGCTTTAACCTGGCCACAGACTTTCCCTATTGCCTCAGCTAATTTGTTCATAACATATGAGCCCTTGGCCCCAGGCAGAGCCTAGCAAAGTTCTCATGGACTTTCTCTCTTCCCTTTTCGCCAACTCCTTTTTCCTTTCTTCCCCTGTCCAAGTTGTGAGGTAAACTTTGCTTGAGGAAAACCCTGACCAAACACCTCATTTCCCTCTGCAGCCTCGAAGAGCCTCAGATCAAACAGAACAATTAACTCAGCAAACAATACCATCAGCAGAACTCCCTCTGTACCCACCAGCCCTAAGCCGAACAAACACCTCTCTCGGAGCATTTGGAGGGAGGGAATTGGAGGGAGGGAAAGGCAGGCAGGGATTTCATAGGCCTCTCAGCAGGCCTGCTCCCACTCTTCAGGAACCAGATTATTTAGCATATGCCACTGTTGCTTGCTGCCTTGGGGCTTTGGCTGGGGGCCACAGACTTGTGTACTCAAGGGACAGCATTCAAAGTCAGCTGGGGCTGGGGCTGCTCTCACAGTACTGCACACCCAGAAGCTACCCCAGTGGGGACTCAGGCTCCTGGAGGTGACCACCCACCGAATCCTGACAAGGAGGACAGAGGAACACATCCACAAGGAGAAGTCTCTCCCAGTTACACAGAGCCTGACACACAGTTCACTTGCAGCTTCGTCTGGGAAAATTCTTGGGCACTTAGGCAGAAATTGAAATTCATCGGAAATCTCAATATACCATAAGAACAGTAGTTTTTACAGAAATCAGAGACTAAAAAGACCTATTAAGGTATCTTGTCCACCCCTTATCAGCATGGGATTGGTCCCTGAAGAGTTTTGATAGTTCATTTTTAAATAACTCCAGCAATGAGCTTTCCATCACAGAATCCCCAGGAGAGACCGTTCTAATGGATCTTATTCTTTGGAAGTGTACCCAAGATCCATCCTAATTTCTCCATTTCATAAGCTGCTCCTTGTAGTATCCAAAATGACTCCAGCAGCTCATGCTGCATCCCCGCTGTGAGGCACTTCTCTGCAGCAGCCGTGTCTTCATGTAGTTTGTAATCCTTTCTTATTTTGGAGAGGGGCTGACGGATATATTTGAAATTTGCTAAGTGCCTGTATGATTGAAAAATATACAGTCTAACAAAGTTTTTTGCTTTGTGGTAAAACCGATCAGAAATCAAAGGTTAAACTGCAGCCGACAGAAGGTAAATTAGGAACCTGAAAGACAGTACAGAGTAGAGATGCAAAGCCTGGGCTTTGGAGTCTGACCAGCTCAGGTTCAAATCCCAGCTCTGCTGCCCACTAAGAGTATGACTTTGAGGGCTTCCCTGGTGGCGCAGTGGTTGAGAATCTGCCTGCTAATGCAGGGGTCACGGGTTCGAGCCCTGGTCCGGGAGGATCCCACATGCTGCGGAGCGGCTGGGCCCGTGAGCCACAACTGCTGAGCCTGCGCGTCTGGAGCCTGTGCCCCACAACAAGAGGGGCCGTGACAGTGAAAGGCCCGCGCACCGCGATGAAGAGTGGCCCCCGCTTGCCACAACTAGAGAAAGCCCTCGTGCAGAAACGAAGACCCAACACAGCCAAAAATTAATTAATTAATTAATTAATAAAGCTCCTCTTTTAAAAAAAAAAAAAAAAGAGTATGACTTTGAAATGTGATAACCTCTCTGAGCTTCCCTTTCTTCATCTATAAAATGAGGATCATATTGCCTAAATCAGAGCTTTGTTGTAAACATTACCTAAAAGATCAGGGATCTGGCATATAATAACACTCAATAAGTAGTTTTTAATCATTATTATTTTCTACTATAAAAATGGCTTGACTATGTATAAAATAGATAAACAAGGATCTACTGTATAGCACAGGGAACTATATTCAGTATCTTGTAATATCCTATAATGGAAAAGAATCTGAAGTATGTATATATAAAACTGAATCACTTTGCTGTATGCCCAAAACATTGTAAATCAACTATACTTCAATAAAAAAATTAATTTTTTTAAAACGTGGCTTAAATCCTAAAAGTATATACTAAAAACAAGAAGTTAGATTAACTCATTCACATCCAGGGTAGAAAAACCACGAACAAAATAATCACCTCATTCATGCCTTTTCCTGAACTGGCTAGATACATTTGCATCACTCTGCTGAACCCATGGAGGAATTAATTGAGGAGGTAAGATATTCTCATATTAAGAGTTAAACAACATGGCAATGGGTTGGCATAGTGAAGTCAGCTAAATGCTAGGTAAGTGGGAAGAAGAAGGATGCAGGCTGAGAACTGAGCCCAGGGTGGGGTGGGGGTGGGAGCTCCAGCTGAACTTGCCAGGCAAGCTCTGATGATCCCCAGCCAGAGGTCAACTCAGGGCCCTTAATGCCCAGTTCTGAGAACAGCCTTTAAGGCAGTTTTGCAATATTTACTCTAAGGGAAGATATCAAAGTGATATTAGATTATCTATTTAATCAACTGGTCAGTTTCACTAGCCCTGTGTATCAGGGCTTTTCAAGTTGTGATAGAAACCCAACCCTAAACCAGCTTAAGCAAAAATCAAACAAACAAAGATGAGTTTATGGATGATCCTGGGGAACCTCCAGAACAGCCAAGCCTCAGGAGTCCAGAGACGAGGACGCTCTTCAGGAACAGTAGGAATGGAGAGAGGATGTCTTCAGGACTTGCTGCCTCTCAGAGCTGGAAAGCTGGGGAGAGATGGATGAGTTGTGATTGAGAAGAAGCAAATGTATGCCAGTGACCAAGAAAACTCAAGAGCAGTTGAGTTCCCTGGAGAATCATGGAAAGTCTCAGGAATTGGAGGCACCAGCTACCTCGGAAAGTGGGGGTACAGGTGGAACAGAAAACTGTAAGTGGGTTAAATATCTTTATAAGAAGCATTTTGACACTCATATCCCCACCTCCACTGTAGCAGAAACCTGAGTGTTTACCCTCCGCTGAGGTCTGACCAGAGAGCTTCTGAACTGAGGGGCTGGAATGGTTGAGAGCCAAGGTGCCCGAGCAAAAGCAGGAGAACTCAGTGAGAGTTGATATACTGAACCATGAGCCCCCAGATCCCACTCCCATACTCACCTCCCAGAATGCAGGCAACCTGGCTTAAGCATCCTGGGCAAGAAGTTAGCAGGTGTCTCACAGGAAAAATCAACCAGCCCAACAGACACTGAGAGTTGAGCCCCCAGTGAAAGGGCCAAGGCTGTTCTCCCTACAGTGAAGCCCACCACCAACACATACAGCCCAGGCAAACACAGCTTCAAGCCAACTTTTCAGTGGCCCATGCTTAAATACCAACTGACAACCAAAGATCATCAAGCATTTGAGAAGCCTTCCATTGTCCAAAAGAAACAAACTGAAGTAAACATAAAGAATTCAGAGGGGATAATGAAATAATTGAGAATCTGGGAGTAAAAAGATACTGCATCCATGAAACAAGAGCAGGAGACCCTAATAAGAAACACCCACAGAATAGAAAATGACCTCTTGGGAATTATAAATTTGATGGCAGAAATGAAATATATTCAGTAGAGTATTTGGATTATAAATTCAGAACATCACCAAGGAATTAAAATTTTAAAATAAAAATAAATAATCATAGAGGGGAAAAGAACACTCTAAGAAAGTCCACTGAGGAAAAAAGGGGGGAAGGGAGGAGCCAATTTCTCAAAGCTAGAAAAACAGAGGGCAATGTCTTCAGAATCCTCCAGGGAAATGATGTCCAACCTGGAATTCTATGCCTAGCCAAAATATCAATTATACATACAAGTAGAATGAAAATATTTTCAGACATGCCAGGTCTCAAAAACTGTATCTCCCATGTGCTTATTTTCAGGAAGATACTGGGGAATGTACTCCAATACAATGAGAATGAACCAAAGGAAAATATGGTATCCAAGAAACAGGAAATTCAATGTAAGAAAAAAGTGAAGGACATTCCCAGGAAAATGGTGAAAAGAGGTCCCAGGACAACAGCTGTACAATAGGTTCACAAGAAATTAGCCCAGATGTGAGCAAAATGTTAGAGAAATCCAGGGTGGGTATCCCCTAGGAAAATAAGAAATTGTTAAAATAATTGTGGGATGAATTAGTGATCAATACTATAAAACTAAGCTAACAAGTAAAGCAAAAGGATTATTAACTCTGGGAAAAATAAATACTTGCTCCTGAAAGTCAAGTTAATTATAGTACATTACATGACTCAGCTGTTACCAATATTTACATAGTACTAATGTACACAATGAATTAAGAGCATACCAAAAGTGTGATAAAGTATATCGGTAGTTAGGGGAGAAGCAGTGTGTGTGTGTGTGTGTGTGTGTGTGTGTGTGCATGTCAGTCAGAGGGGAGACAGAAAAGACTGGAGTATAAGGAACTTAAATTCTAATCCTCCATACTTAGAGATCAATAGATAATATTTAAAACTGTAAAATCAAGAAATCATGGTATAACCATTTTATTTCAATGTACTGAAGCAAATACCGGAATAGTAAAAGGCATTGAAAATGCTTGACTCTAGGGAGTAGCAATGGAGTGGGAAGGGATGAGGCACTGCACTGTTCTTTTTCATTCTATGCTTGTAGAATTTACTTTCTTTTTAACCTGTAGCTATAGATATATACATATATAAGTAGCCTTATACATATATAAGTAGTCTTACAGATATATCTATAAAATTTTTGTTAAGCAGGCCAGTTTGGTGACAGAGACAACTGGATTTGTATCTAAATTCTAGAACTCTTAGCTGTGTGACCTTAGGCAAATACCATCCCCTCTCTGGTCCTCAGATTGCTCATCAATTTCAGAAGACAATGTAGTTAAGATGATAAAGAGCACAAGGCCTGAAGCATCTCAGGTAGTTTCTTATCCCTACCCTATTTATCTTCATCACTGTCATCCTCATTTTCTCTATCACCAATCATCTCTAACATCTCTGCCATCACTTGCCAGCACCCACCATAAAAATTTGGAAAGGGATCAGAATTCTGAGACTAAAAACTCACCTCATAGCAAGAACTGGAGGACAGGCTGAGCATGAATGGGACCTGACGCAGTGGTGGAGAATTTGTTCAAGGAGATTCCTTCCTTCTCTTGGAAACCATTACCTAAGATGCACAGTGTTTACAGCACAGGGATTTTATTTGGAAGCTGAGGCCAAGAAGGGGCTGAGAACAAGATTGTAAAATTTTTAGGAATTTTGTGAGCCAGTTGTTAAATACAGCCATTATTAAAAATTAAATTACGACGCTTACAATGAAATAAATTATATTAAAAACAAAAATATAAAATACTAAAAGCTTCACTTCCTAATCAATCGTTTGACTATATTTGACTATTTATTATCTATGCCCTTAATGTTATCTATTTTATCCATTATTATCTACATCTACATTAAGAAGTGGTGTGTCGGTAGCTAGAAGACAGCCTTGGTGAAAGATTTACATCACAGAAATTAATAAATGCTGTAAATCAAGACTTTTTTCCCAGAGAGACAGTTTTTAAACATTTACCAGCACACCACTGGATGGGGATCAGGAACACCAGAATCCAGATGTGTCCAGCTTTCCAAAGGTTCAATAAAAACATATGTCTTGGCAACCTCCTCAGAAAACTCTTTCATATCTTTAAATATGATGGTCCCTAGTAACCAACAAATATTCAAATGAATGAACTGTAAGGGAGGAAAAACTTTTCTTCTACCTTATTAGGTTCTGAAACTGGAGACTGCAAATTAAACTGCTAAAAGACAAACTAACAGAAGAAAAGCATACAAATTTCATTTGATGTTAATATTTTTATATGCGCAGGGGCTTCATAGAAAAGAAATGAAAAACCCAAAGAAACATTTAAGGGCCCAGACTGCCACTTTAACGAAGGATGATAAACTGTGGAGAAGAGACTAGACTAAGGAAAAGGGTTTGGGGCTTCTAGGGTAGGTAAATTGTGGGAAGGTAAATATCATGTCTGGTATTTTCACATTAGCTTCTTTGCTATAAACATCTTTGCCACAGGCATTTTTGCCACAAACATTTCTACTACATGACTAATTGGCTGTAAGGCAATTTTGCAGTGAAAGATAAAATAACTGATTGACAGTTCGGTTTGACAGCTTGGTTTCAACGTTAACATTTCCTCCAATTAGCGATGTCATTGATAGTGTTATTGACCTGACAGGTAACAATAATTTGCCCCAAGAGTTGGTTTCTTATTTTGAAACACAGTACATTGGAGAAGAAAGAGGCCCAGGGCTTCAAAGTCACAAAGTTGAACCCACATTTCCTATAGAACTTGGGAGTATCTATCAACAGACATATACCAAGGACAAACAGTGTGGAGGCTTTCCTAACATAATAGAAAGCTCAGTTACAAACAGGCATCTTAGTTTTGGGAAACTGATACCCCTTTTAATGAAGGAAGAAACTTTAACAAAAAAGAAAAAGTGTGATGCCAAACTAGGAGACAAATCAACAAGAAAAAAAAAAAGCATAACACTATGAATGAGAGACTCAGAAGCCAAGTACTTAGGTACAGCCCACGAAATAAAATCAGTTATTTGTGCAGTATTGTCATGAATCTACACACATTTTAAATGTATTCAAATATTTTGTATTTCACAATAAAGTCTTTTTAATTTTGTTATTCATTTTTCATGTTTCATTATGCCCTTTTTAGTGTCCCTCTTTTATTTTTCATCATTTTATCTTTTACAGCAAAATTGCCTTACAGCCAATTAATTATACAGTGAAAATGTTTGTGGCAAAAATGCTTGCAGCAAAGATGTCTAATGGCAAAGATGCTTATGGTGAAAGTACCTAGAAGCGGTAAATATATAGGGGAAACTAACAGTAGATAAGGGTTATTTAGTAAGGTTTGCTTATGCAGACTCATCTCAGTGCTGGCCCTCTGTCTTTGGTGATAAGAGTCACCCTCTCATTCTGGTACAGGAATGGGGAGGGAGGGGTAAGTGTACAGAATTTATGCCACCTTCACAAAGGAAAATTTATGGCCAGTTTTTAGGCAGATATAGGGAGGGCAGAGATATCTTCCTGTGTCTTTTTCTCGATTGCCTCCAGCTCAAATTAATTCTTATGCCAAAGTGGCATCGTTTGGCATGATATATTCTGATACCCTTCAGGACAAATGAACAAATGAGGAAATGAATATCAAGAAAGCAATTCTTAATTCTCAGACCCTTCTTTAACATGTGAAACAAAATCCCTTAAAACCTTCCAACTCAAAGAGGTCCGTGGAAGGGCGGAGTCAAGATGGCATACTAGGAGGACGCAGAATTCATGTCTCCTCACAACTAGGGCACCTACCAGGTTCCAGTGGGGGACCACGGACACCTAAGAGGATGGGAGGAACGCCCAGCAACCGGCTTGCAGGATCTTGGTTCCCAGACCGGAGGGTGGGCCCGAGCTCCTGTGGTGACAGCTCCAAGTCCAAACCATTGGACTAACAGAGAACCTCAGACCCAGGGAATATCAACTGGAGTGAGGCCTCCTGGAGTTCTTCATCTCAGCACCAAGACCCAGTTCTATCCAACTGCCGGCAAATGCCAGTGCTGGACGTCTCAGGCCAAACAACCAGTAAGACAGGAATACAGCACCACCCATCAAAACAAAAAAAAAAAAATGAAATGACAAAAAATTATGTAACAGATGAAGGAGCAAGGTAAAAACCTACAAGACCAAATAAATGAAGATGAAATAGGCAACCCACCTGAAAAACAATTTAGAGTAATGAGATCAAAGATGATCCAAAAATCTTGGAAACAGAATGGAGAAAAAACAAGAAACATTTAACAAGGATCTAGAAGAACTAAAGAGCAAACAAACAGTGATGAACAACATAATTACTGAAATTAAAAATACTCTAGAAGGAATCAATAACAGAATAACTGAGGCAGAACAACAGATAAGTGAGCTGGAAGATAAAATGGTGGAAATAACTGCCAAGGAGCAGAATAAAGAAATAAGAATGAAAAGATTTGAACACAATCTCAGAGACCTCTGGGACAACATTAAACACACCAACATTCAAATTATAAGGGTCCCAGAAGAAGAAGAGAGAAAGAAAGGTCTGAGAAAATATTTGAAGAGATTATAGTCGAAAACTTCCCTAACATGGGAAAGGAAATAGTCAATCACGTCCAGGAAGCACAGAGAGTACCATACAGGATAAACCCAAAGAGAAACACACCAAGACACATATTAATCAAACTATCAAAAATTAAATACAAGCAGAAACTAACACACCATTGTAAAGCAATTATACTCCAATAAAGATGTTTTAAAAAATTAAATACAAAGAAAAAATATTAAAAGCAGCAGGGGAAAAGCAACAAATAACGTACAAGGGAATCCCCATAAGGTTAACAGCTGACTTTTCAGCAGAAACTCTGCAAGCCAGAAGGGAGTGGCAGGACATATGTAAAGTGATGAAAGGGAAAAACCTACAACCAAGATTACTCTACCCAGTAGGGATCTCATTCAGATTTGATGGAGAAATTAAAACCTTTACAGATAAGCAAAAGTTAAGAGAATTCAGCACCACCAAACCAGCTTTACAACAAATGCTAAGGGAACTCCTTTACACAGGAAACACAAGAGAAGGAAAATACCTACAATAACAAACCCAAAACAATTAAGAAAATGGTAATAGAAACATACATATTGATAATTACCTTAAATGTAAATGGATTAAATGCTCCAACCAAAAGACATAGACTGGCTGAATGGATATAAAAACAAGACCCATACATATGCTGTCTACAAGAGACCCACTTCAGACCTAGGAACACATACAGACTGAAAGTGAGGGCATGGAAAAAGATATTCCATGCAAATGGAAATCAGAAGAAAGCTGGTGTAGCAATTCTCATATCAGACAAAATAGACTTTAAAATAAAGACTATTACAAGAGACAAAGAAGGACACTACATAATGATCAAGGGATCAATCCAAGAAGAAGATATAACAATTGTAAATATTTATGCACCCAACATAGAGCACCTCAATACATAAGGCAAATACTAACAGCCATAAAAGGGGAAGTCGACAGCAACACAATCATAGTAGAGGATTTTAACACCCCACTTTCACCAATGGACAGATCATCCAAAATGAAAATAAATACAGAAACACAAGCTTTAAATGATACATTAAACAAGATGGACTTAATTGATATTTATAGGGCATTCCATCCAAAACAACAGAATACACTTTCTTCTCAAGTGCTCATGGAACATTCTCCAGGATAGACCATATCTTGGGTAACAAATCAAGCCATGGTAAATTTAAGAAAATTGAAATCGTATCAAGTATCTTTTCCAACCACAATGCTCTGAGATGAGATATCAATTACAGGAAAAAAACTGTAAAAATTACAAACACATGGAAGCTAAACAATACGCTACTAAATAACCGAGAGAGCACTGAAGAAATCAAAGAGGAAACCGAAAAATACTTAGAAACAAATGACAATGAAAACACAATGACCCAAAACCTATAGGATGCAACAAAAGCAGTTCTAAGAGGGAAGTTTATAGCAATACAATCCTACCTCAAGAAACAAGAAAAAAAAAAGAAAGAAAGAAACAAGAAAAATCTCAAATAAACAACCTAACCTTACACCTAAAACAACTAGAGAAGGAAGAACAAAAAAAAACCCAAAGTTAGCAGAAGGAAAGAAGTCATAAAGATCAGATCAGAAATAAATGAAAAAGAAATGAAGAAAACAAGAGCAAACATCAATAAAACTAAAAGATGGTTCTTTGAGAAGATAAACAAAATTGATAACCATTGCCCAGACTCATCAAGAAAAAAAGGGAGAAGACTCAAATCAACAGAATTAGAAATGAAAAAGGAGAAGTAACAACTGGCACTGCAGAAATAGAAAGGATCATAAGAGATTACTACAAGCAACTATATGCCAATAAAATGGACAACGTGGAAGAAATGGACAAATTCTTAGAAAAGCACAACCTTCTGAGACTGAACCAGGAAGAAATAGAAAATATACACAGACCAATCACAAGCACTGAAATTGAAACTGTGATTAAAAATCTTCCAACAAACAAAAGCCCAGGACCAGATGGCTTTACAGGAGAATTCTATCAAACATTTAGAGAAGGGCTAACACCTATCCTTCTCAAACTCTTCCAAATTGTAGCAGAGAGAGGAACACTCCCAAACTCATTCTACGAGGCCACCAACATCCTGATACCAAAACCAGACAAAGATGTCACAAAAAAAGAAAACTACAGGCCAATAACTCTGATGAATATAGATGCAAAAATCCTCAACAAAATACTAGCAAACAGAATCCAACAGCACATTAAAAGGATCATACACCATGATCAAGTGGCGTTTATCCCAGGAATGCAAGGATTCTTCAATATACACAAATCAACCAATGTGATACATTATATTAACAAATTGAAGGATAAAAACCATATGATCATCTCAATAGATGCAGAAAAAGCTTTTGACAAAATTCAACATCCATTTATTATAAAAACCCTGCAGAAAGTAGGCATAGAGGGAACTTACCTCAACATAATAAAGGCCATATATGACAAACCCATAGCCGACATCATTCTCAATGGTGGAAAACTGCAACCATTTCCTCTAAGATCAGGAACAAGACAAAATTGCCCACTCTCACCAC
Organism: Balaenoptera physalus; assembly: GCF_965194825.1. Taxonomy (NCBI): domain Eukaryota; kingdom Metazoa; phylum Chordata; class Mammalia; order Artiodactyla; family Balaenopteridae; genus Balaenoptera; species Balaenoptera physalus. Next base: position 18,652,114 of record NC_138891.1, read on the forward strand.
TATTATTCGACAGAGTTTTGGAAGTTTTAGCCACAGCAATCAGAGAAGAAAAAGAAATAAAGGAATCCAAATTGGAAAAAAAGAAGTAAAACTGTTATTGTTTGCAGATGACATGATACTATACATAGAGAGTCCTAAAGATGCTACCAGAAAACTACTAGAGCTAATCAATGAATTTGGTAGCATAGCAAGATATAAAATTAATACACAGAAATCTCTTGCATTCCTATACACTAATGATGAAAAATCTGAAGGAGAAATTAAGGAAACACTCCCATTTACCATTGCAGCAAAACAAAATAAAATACCTAGGAATAAACCTACCTAGGGAGAAAAAAGACCTGTATGCAGAAAACTATAAGACACTGATGAAAGAAATTAAAGATGATACAAATGATGGAGAGATATACCATGTTCTTGGTTTGAAAGAATCAACATTGTGAAAATGACTCTACTACCCAAAGCAATCTACAGATTCAATGCAATCCCTATCAAACTACCACTGGCATTTTTCACAGAACTAGAACAAAAAATTGCACACTTTGTATGGAAACACAAAAGACCCTGAATAGCCAAAGCAATCTTGAGAAAGAAAAGTGGAGCTGGAGGAATCAGGCTCGTGGGCTTCAGACTATACTACAAAGCTACAGTAATCAAGACAGGATGGTATTGGCACAAAAAGAGAAATATAGATTAATAGAACAGGATAGAAAGCCCAGAGATAAACCCATGCACATTTGGTCACCTTATCTGTGATAAAGGGGGCAAGAATATACAATGGAGAAAAGACACCCTCTTCAATAAGTGGTGCTTGGAAAACTGGACAGCTACAGGTAAAAGAATGAAATTAGAACACTCCCTAACACCATACACAAAAATAAACTCAAAATGGATTAAAGATCTAAATGTAAGGCCAGACACTATAAAACTCTTAGAGGAAAACATAGGCAGAACACTCTATGACATAAATCACAGCAAGATCCTTTTTGATCCACCTCCTAGAGAAATGGAAATAAAAACAAATGTAAACAAATGGGACCTAATGAAACTTCATAGCTTTTGCACAGCAAAGGAAACCACAAACAAGACGAAAAGACAACCCTCAGAATGGGAGAAAATATTTGCAAATGAAGCAACTGACAAAGGATTAATCTCCAAAATATACAAGGAGCTCATGCAGCTCAATATCACAAAAACAAACAACCCAATCCAAAAATGGGCAGAAGACCTAAATAGACATTTCTCCAAAGAAGACATACAGATTGCCAACAAACACATGAAAAGATGCTCAACATCACTAACCATCAGAGAAATGTAAATCAAAACTACACTGAGGTATCACCTCACACCAGTCATAATGGCCATCATCAAAAAATCTACAAACAATAAATGCTGGAGAGGGTGTGGAGAAAAGGGAACCCTCTTGCACTGTTGGTGGGAATGTAAATTGATACAGCCACTATGGAGAACAGTATGGAGGTCTCTTATAAAACTAAAACTAGAGCTAACATATAACCCAGCAATCCCACTCACTACTGGGCATATACCCTGAGAAAACCATAATTCAAAAAGAGTCATGAACCACAATGTTCATTGCAGCTCTATTTACAATAGCCAGGACATGGAAGCAACCTAAGTGTCCATCAACAGATGAATGGATAAAGAAGATGTGGCACATATATACAATGGAATATTACTCAGTCATAAAAAGAAACAGAACTGAGTTATTTGTAGCGAGGTGGATGGACCTAGAGTCTGTCATATAGAGTGAAGTAAGTCAGAAAGAGAAAAACAAATATGATATGCTAACACATATATATGGAATCCAAAAAAAAATGGTTCTGATGAACCTAGGGGCAGAACAAGAATAAAGACACAGACATAGAGAATGGACTTGAAAACACGGGGAGGGGGAAGGGTAAGCTGGGACAAAGTGAGAGAGTGGCACTGACATATATACACTACCAAATGTAAAATAGATAGCTAGTGGGAAGCAGCCGCATAGCACAGGGAGATCAGCTCGGTGCTTTGCGACCACCTAGAGGGGTGGGATTAGGAGGGTGGGTGGGAGACGCAAGAGGGAGGGGATATGGGGATATATGTATACATATAGCTGATTCACTTTGTTGTACAGCAGAAAGTAACACAACACTGTGAAACAATTATACTCTAATAAAGGTGTTAAAAAAAATGAGGTCCATTCACCAGCAGCTTTAATGTCACCTGGGAATATGTTAGAAAAGCAAAATCTCAGCCCCCTTCACAGGCCGACTGACTAGGAATCTGCATTTTAACACAATAAAGTTTGAGAAGCATCACTATGATTGTCAGCCCTGACCAAAATATCCCTCAGTTAGCCAGAGTGCTTTCCCTTCCCCACCTGAAATTCTACCATTCAGAAATCCATTGTGGTTAACAAGCCTTTAAAAAGGAAAATACCTCTGAGTGGGTTAATGGCCCAGGCCTGAGGAGAATTTGTTCAAGGAGATTGCTTTCTTCCCTTCAAACCTTTACCTGAGACGAGATGCACAGTGCTTACAGAATAGAGGTTTTATTTGGAAAAGACAGGGGACAGTGAAAGCGGGGAGAGGCCAGTCTCTCTCTAGGATTGTTGCAATAACCTTCTAGCCTGCTTCTCACTTCCTCCTTCACCCCCTACTGTCTAGTCTCCACTTAGCAGCTAGAGGAGCTTTAAGAAATGCAGATCAGGTCATGGAATTCCCTTCCCACCGTATTTGGAATAAAACCTGAACTCCTGATATGGAACAGAAGACCCAGGAAACTCTCCCCGAGGCTGGCCGAATCCCACTCTTGTGCTCCCAAACCCAGCCCCGCTGGCCTGCCTCCTGTCTCCAGGCTTCCTCTGCCTTCAAGCTCTGCGCCTGCTATTGCTTCTGCCTGGAACTCTCTGCCCTGGATCTTCCCTGACCAGCTGTCTCCTCATCACCCAGTCCACACTTAAACGTCTCCTTTCAGAGAGGCCACTGCTGACCAGACCCAAACTATCATTCTATCCCATCATTTGCTTTCTTTTCTTCATTGTAGTCATCATGATTTGAGTCTGTCCAACTTATTTATTTGCTTATTTATTTTCTGTACACCTCACAAACACACACACACACACACACACACACACACACACACACACGCACACCACTCATCCATAGACACAAACTAGACGTAAACTCCATCAGAACAGCTCGTGTCAGCACCCAGAGTGGTACCTGGCCCAGAGTAAGTGCTCAATAAACGCTGTGGGGCAACTGCAAGTGTGAATGAAGGTGAATGCACGGCAAAGTGCTTCACCACACACCGCCACCACCAAGGTCAGCCCTGCACCCTGAAAAGGAAAAGAAACCCTCTCACTTTTCCTTATTCTGCTCCCCACCCTCTGTGGCCTGTCCCCACTCCCTCCCTGGACACCCCCCTGTTTTTGGTACTAGGGGTATCCAAGTGTGAAGAAGTTTGCAGAAGACCCATGAGGGCAAGCTGGTCTGAGGGCTTGGAAAGCCCCCCGATGACAGGTCCTAGGGTGAGTCTGAACTGAGGATGACAACCACACCTCTAGAGATCCATGAAGTTGCCAGATGTCAATTTGTTAAACCGTTAGATGCTCGTGAGCACCTGATCAGGGCGGAGCTTGCTGTGAGGGGCCACAGTACTGAGAGTGTGCTTACTCCGCGGGAAGTCCAAGAAAAGAAGGCTTCATGGACACAATGCCCAGCCTCCACACATACACGCACCCCGCGCGCGTGCAGGTGTGAATGACTGCCAGGCAGATGGGATGACGGTCAGGGGGGCAGAGCCCCAGACCCTGCCGCACTGCTCAGCACTGGGATGCGACCCGCAGGGTGACCCCTCTCCATTCAGGATTGCACTGTAACAAGGAGCCCCCATAACCGCTGGGTCATTCTCTAGACACAGGCTCGATATGTTCAACCAAGCCACCAGGTCAGGAAGTTTCTTTGCCAGCTATTTCCTACACAGGTCTCCCCCGTGGACCTCAGGCACCTCTCCAAGGATAGCCCCGTGCCCCCATGTCTAGGCTCCTGGGGACACCTTGCTGTATCCCAGGACCAGCCAGCTACCTGGGCCATGATGGGACCACTTGTCTTTTGTAGGCTGACCTGGGAAGCCATCCTCCACGTACCACATTATTTTTATGGGAGCAAGGACTCTGGCTTCACAAAAATCCATTGACAGGATAGATCATGGGGCTGCTGTGCTCTTGCCATACCTGCTAACTGTGCATCTCAGAGGCAGAAGTGCTGTGGGGCTTTTTCCTCCTTCCTCCCCATTAAGTATTCTTCCTGTCATCTCCTTTCATATTTACCGTTGTCTTTAACAGTGTGGACAAATCACTTTTCCTTCTTTCAGCTCTTTCTCCATTTCAGGCTCTTGTCTCACACTTTGGAGGTGTCTGCCCAGCCCTTCCCCTCCCCCACTCTTTAGGACTGTCCCCTATCTATCAGAATGTCCACTAGAATAGTGAGAGAAGAAGGAGGCTGCAGGAGAGGAGACCTGCAAAACAATGAGAAAGCGTCATCCTGTCCTGCCCCAGCTCCTGGCTCTCCACCCCTGGGGAGCTTCCCTGGTGTGAGGCCCACCCATCACTACGCATCTGGTAGTAACGGCCCCTGCTTGAAAGGGTTTTCTCACTCATGACCAGAACCAATCTGGGGAACTGCTTCTACATCCTCTGGCCCTCCTTGCTTTTTTTTAATGTTTCTTTTTTTTGTTTGTTTGTTTCATTTTTTTTTATTGAAGCATAGTTGATATTGACATATAAGTTACAGGTGTACAACACAGTGATTCACAATTTCTAAAGGTTATGCTCCACTTATAGTTATTATAAAATATTGCCTTATATTCCCTGTGCTATACTATATATCTGATATATCCTTATAGCTTATTCTGTACATAATAGCTTGTACCACTTAGTCCCCTACCCCTATCTGGCCCCTCCCCCCTCTGCCTTGCTTGGACTCACTTTTTATTCCCTCCTCATCATCCACCCTCAGCACTTCCTCTGGTCTTTTTGCAGCCATTGTAAGACCCCTGAGATTAGCAAATCGGCCCCTGGGTATCCTCACCTCACAGGTCCTAGCTGCCAGTCGGCTTGAAGCAAAGGCCTGGAAGAGAGGGGTCAGAAAGGGCATATGTGGGGTCTTAGGCCCGATCTCAAGGAGGGCCTTTGCCCACTTGTGGCAGGTGACAGATCTGGAGGACCCAATATACTCTGTGTACTGAATTCAGTGGCAGGGGCATCGGGGCATAGGGGTGGGCTCTGCTCACCTGGAGACCATGGCAGAGTCAGACTGCCCTCTGTTCAGACCCGACCCCCACTCCTGCTCCCTCCCCCCTCAGCCGCCTCCTTCCACAGCCTCCAGGATCCTCTCCCCATTGGTCCTCCCCTCCTTCTCCCCAGTCCCAGCTCCCTTTAAACACAAGCAGAAACAAATTATTTATGAAGAGCCCTCATTTATGATGCATCCATAATGCCAGGGAAGACACCGATAATTTATTTAATGAGCCCAGACACGATGATTCACAAATGATGATTCCAGTCAGGAATTAGCTTCATTAATTTGCTGTGAGCCCTCCGCTTTGATTTAGAGCCTCAGGTGTAACTCAGACCCACAAATCTCCTCAGCGTTTGTGTCGCTCCCGCCTGAGGCCGGCTCAGGTGAGGCTCCAGCACAATCACCCTGCACTGCGGTCCTTCACTCCCAGCCACGCGGAGCAGCCACTTCCCATCACCCAGCCATGCTCAGCTGTCTCCCCACATCCTGCCCCTGGGCTGCCGACTCTGGTCTGCAGGAACCTCCCCAACCCGCAGTGCACCTGGCCTACCCGTGTGGGATGGCAGAAGAGCATCCCCAGCCGGACTTTCCTGAGGGCCTCACCACAGATGCCCACCCCACCCACAAGTGACAGCCACACTGGGCTTTGTGCCAATCACCGTTGGCCCCAGGACAGGTCGCAGACCTGGATGCCGCTGGCATAAGCCCGACTGTAGTAAGTTAACAGGTGGAGATGTTTTCCAACTGCCAGTGTGCACCTATCCACATGCCTCAGGGTGTACCCCTGGGGGTGGAGAGAGGCCGCTGGAGGTGGTTAAAACTCCGTCTGGGCTTCAGCGTCCCAAGTCCCCTCCTCCTGCTATCCTCGGTGACCTCATTTTTCTTTATCACCTAAGCAAACATGGATTACAGTTTGCCGCCCGTGTGAATTTTAATTATTTTTATTTTTTAATTTAGCTGTTTTTACACAAGTTACACAGACACATGGGTTAAAGAAACAAACAGTTCTACAAAGCTCGTATTCATACAATAAAGAGTAATCTCCCACTATGACCACCCCTATTTTCTTTTGGTATTTATCTCCATATCCTGAAAGTAGATTATTACTTTGGGTTTTTTTTTCAATTTCAGGTATGAACTCTTGGCTTTCCCTTATGAAATATGACACCTTAGTTCTCTTTCACCTCACCTCCTCTACACAAATATTTCTAGTCCAAGGTCAGTACACAATGACCCCTGGCCCGCCACCTGTTTTTGTAAATAAAGTGTTAATGGAATATGGCCACGCCCACTTGTTTATGTATTGTCCGTGGCTGATTTAGTGCTGCAACAGCAGAATTAAGTAGTTCCCACAAGGATGATCTGGCACACAAAGCTTAAAATATTTATCTGGTTCTTTACAAAACAGTTTGTCAAATTCTCTTTTTCTTTGCATCCTACCAATACAGTTCCATTGAATTTTGTTTATAGATCAATATCCAGGGTTTCCATCATTAAAACCATCTAAATGCCATGCCATGCCATATAGTGTACTATGAGTACTTTTTCTTTCCTGTACATTTTATTTTCACTTGCGTTTGTAATTGCCTTTTTTGTTTGTTTGCTTCAATTTCTTTGTACTTAATACTAACTCAACAAACTTGTCATCGGGTGTGTAAATATGTTTGAACAGAAGGTATCAATCTTATCCACTTGAAGATATTGCTCTAGGAGCCTGCTGACCTGCTCCAATCTGGACTGGTTACCCTGAAATGCCTGCTTCACAGCCCCCATCCTGCTGCAAAAGGGGTTCCTTTCGCATCTATACTATACTTAATCCCCTATTTCTAGGATCTGGGTCTTTCACTTTCTTGATTTAATTTAATTTTAAAGGAACACATAGATTAAAGGAATATTTAATCTAATTTTAAAGGTGTGTGTACATATATATATATATATATATATATATATATATATATATATATATATTCCACTATCATCTCAAGAAAAAATACAGACGTGATACATTTTCTGAGATTGCATCTCTGAAAATGTCTTTATTCTATCCTGATAGTAATTTATTGTTAGAATGAAAATAGAATTAATGGGTGAAAATTATTTTCCCTTGGAAGTCTGAGGGCCTTTTCCACTGTCTTCTATCAGTCTTGCTGTTAAAAAGTCTGATGTCACTTTGATTTCTGATCATTTGTGGGTTTTGTATGTTTCTTTCTTGGGAGTATTTCACTAGTGTTTTCAAGTTTCATAGTGTGCCTTGATCAATTTCTACCCTGTAGGCAGGGTGCTAGGCAGGCCCTTTCAGTATGGAAACTCACCTTCTTTCATTCTGGAAAATGTTTAAATTATTCCTTTGATTATTTACCTCCCATCAATTATCTATTCTTTCTTTCTGGAACTCAAGTTATTTTTATGAACAATCCTGTAATCTTCTTATTTTTTATTTCTTATTTTTCATGTTGTGTTTTACCCTTTGTTCTGGGAAATGAACATGATGGGCAGGTAAGAAACATCAGTCTGTTGAGTAAGTCTAATATGACAGACTGGGACCAAAACATATAAACCTAAAGCTACTAGGAAGAAGCAGAATATTTGTGAAATGAAAACTTGGGGGAAATTATTATTAATATTCTCACAGAAGTAATAAAACAGGAGGCTATGAAAAAGTGGCATTCAGAGAACACAACAGCACAATGACAGCAAAACTAAAATTTCAATGGAAGGGGAACATTCAGAAACCAATGAAAGTTCTGGGTGGACCCAGCCAGCCATGACAGTGTGGCTGGACCATTTCTAGAGACACCTCTGATGTTGCTATCTTTTGGTCCTTCCTTTTGGAATGAGCAGAATCTACAGCAAGGGCAGGGATGAATCTGGCTGCCGGTGGGAGGGAAGGTTGGGATCATAATACTCAAGGTGGGAATATTCACTTAACCACCCTATATTCACAATGGTACCCCCACCTTCAACGTGCCTGATGTTACCCCAGTCGAGAGACCTTCTGTTTTTAGTCTCTCCAGAGAACAAATTTTGACCCTCCAGTCTACTGTCTCGCTGTGTGCAACAGTAAAGAGGATGGAGGAGGACAAAAGGTGTGCAGCTTCTAATCTCATCTTAAACCAGACTTTCAACCAGTTCTATTTTAACTCTACCTTCAGCTCCACTTCCAGGGGTACCTTGTACTCCCAATTATAGAGACTTTGTGGGTTCTGGGACAAAAGTTGAGTTACTTCTTGACTTTTCCTACTTCTGACTAAGGATTTTGCTTTATTGCGGCTGCTAAGTCATTTATCACTAATACAGTCTTCCCAGCTGCCACACGGTAGGCAGTTCTCCTATTCTCCTTGTCCTTATAAGGATTTTTTTCTCCTTTTAGGGATCCCTTTTTAGTGTCTTCTGAGTGATGTTTCAAGATAGATAAAAACTAAATGCTTATGTTCAATCTACCACCTTTCAAAGAAGTCTCTCAGTATAAAATGTATGAATTCCACACCTTTCTCTATGTCATAGACCTTACTCCACACAATGCTCATAGCAGCTACTTAGCAAATGGTAGGCTGGCCCAAAATTACCACTTAAGGTACATTTGTGGAATGGCTGATGAATCTCCTCACACTCTCATCATTTTTAAAATAATTTTTAGTCTTCACTTTATCTTGTTTTATTATTTTTTCCAGGTGCACATCATAGTGATTTGATATTTCTATACCTTACAAAATGATGACCATGATAAGTCTAGTTACCATCCGTCAACATACAAAGTTATTAAAATATTATTGACTGGATTCCCCACACTGTATATTTCATTCCCGTGACTTATTTACTTTACATCTGGAAGTCTGTACCTCTTAATCTCCCTCACCTACTTCACTCATCCCTCTACTCCCTCCCCTCTGGAAACCACCTGTTTGTTCTCTGTATCTATGAATCTGTTTCTGTCTTGTTACATTTGTTTTGTTTTTTAAGTTCCACATATAAGTAAAATCCTATGGTATTTGTCTTTCTCTGCCTCACTTATTTCACCTAGCATAATACCCTCTAAGTCCATCCACGTTGTTTCAAATGGCAAAATTTCATTTTTTTTGTGGCTGAGTTGTATTCCACTGGATATATATACCATATCTTCTTTATCCATTCATCACTTCATAGACACTTAGGTTGCTTCCATATCTTGGCTATTGTAGATAATGGTGCTGTGAACATAGGGGTGCATATATTTTTTTCAAATTAGTGTTTTTGTTGTCTTCAGAAGAAATACCCAGAAGTGGAATTACAGGATCATAGGGAAGTTCTATTCTTAATTTTTTGAGGAAACTCCATAATGTTTTCCAGAGTGACTGTACCAATTTACATTCCAGCAACAGGGCAAGATGGCTCCCTTTTCTCCACATCCTCACCAACACTTGTTATTTGTAGTCTTTTGAGTAATAGCCATTTTGACGGGTGTGAGATGGTATCTCATGGTTTTTATTTGCATTTCCTTGATGACGAATGATGTTGAGCATCTTATCATGTGTCTGTTGGCCATCTGTATATCTTCTTTGAAAAATGTCTATTCAAGTCCTCTGCCCATTTTTTTTTGAATTGTATGAGTTCTTTTTTTTTTTGAATTGTATGAGTTCTTTGTATATTTGGGGTATTAACCCCTTATCAGATATATTGTTTGCAAATATCTTCTCCCATTCAGTAGATGGCCTTTTCATTTTGTTGATAGTTCCCATTGCTGTGCAAAAGTTTTCAGTTGGATGTAGTCTCATTTGTTTGTTTTTGCTTTTGTTTCCCTTGCCTGAGGAGACACATCCAAACAAATATTGCTGAGACCACTGTCCAAGAGCTTACTGCTTATGTTTTCTTCTAGGAGTTTTATGGTTTCCGATCTTACATTTAAGTCTTTAATCCATTTTGGCTTAAATTTTGTATGTGGTATGAGAAAGTAGTCCAGTTTGATTCCTTTGCATGTAGCCGTCCAGATTTCCCAAAACCATTTATTGAAGAGACCATTGTATATTTTTGCCTCTTTCATCGTAAGTTAATTGACCATAAAAGTATGAGTTCATTTCTGGGTTCTATTCTATTCCATTGACTTATGTGTCTGTTTTTGTGCCCATACCATATTGTTTTGATTAGTGTAGCTTTGTAGTATAGTTTGAAATCAGAGAGCATGATACCTCTAGCTTTGTTCTTTCTCAAGATTGCTTTGGCTATTTGGGTACTTTTGTGTTTTCATACAAATTTTAGAATTATTTGTTCTAGTTTTATGAAAAATGTCATTGGTATTTTGATAGGGATTGCATTGAATCTGTAGATTGCTTTTGGTAGTATGGTGATTTTAACAGTATTAATCCTTCCAATCCATGAACACAGTATATCTTTCATTTTGTTTGTGTCATCTTCAATTTCTTTAATTAATGTCTTATAGCTTTCTGAGTACTAGTCTTTTAACTCCTTAGTTAGATTTATTTTTAGATATTGTATTCTTTTTGATGCAATTGTAAATGAGATTGCTTTCTTAACTTCTCTTTCTGATAGCTCATTGTTAGTGTATAGAAATAGAACCGATTTCTGTAATTTTGTATCCTACAAATTTACTGATTCATTGATTAGTTCTAATAGTTTTTGATAGTGTATTTAGGATTTTCTATATATAGTATCATGTCATCTCCAAAAAGTGACAGTTTTATTTCTTCCTTTCCAATTTGGATTCTTTTTATTTGTTTGTCTTGTCTCATTGTTGTGTCTAGGAATTCTATACTATGTTGAATAAAAGTGATGACAGCGGGCATCCTTGTTATGTTCAGACAGTGCTTCCTGGCCCTGATTGTCTGTTTCCTTTCCCAGGTTAGGGAAGTTCTCAGCTACTATTTCTTCAAAGAAGTTATCTGCCCCTTTCTTTCTCTCTTCTCCTTCTGCAACCTCTATAATGCAGTGTTTGTATGCTTTATTTGTCCCAGATGTTTTTTAAACTATCCTCATTTTTTAAGTTCCTTTTTTTTTTAACATCTTTATTGAAGTATAATTGCTTTACAATGGTGTGTTAGTTTCTGCTTTATAACAAAGTGAATCAGTTATACATATACATATGTTCCCATATCTCTTCCCTCTTTCATCTCTCTCCCTCCCACCCTCCCCATCCCACCCCTCTAGGTGGTCACAAAGCACCGAAGTGATCTCCCTGTGCTATGCGGCTGCTTCCCACTAGCTATCTATTTTACATTTGGTACTGTATATATGTCCATGACACTCTCTCACCCTGTCACATCTCACCCCTCCCCCTCCCCATATCCTCAAGTCCATTCTCTAGTAGGTCTGTGTCTTTATTCCCGTCTTGCCACTAGGTTCTTCATGGCCTTTTTTTTTTTCCCTTAGATTCTATATATATGTGTTAGCATACTGTATTTGTTTTTCTCTTTCTGACTTACTTCACTCTGTATGACACACTCTAACCCCATCCACCTCATTACAAATACCTCCATTTCATTTTTTTTTATGGCTGAGTAATATTCCATTGTATATATGTGCCACATCTTCTTTATCCATTCATCCGATGATGGACACTTAGGTTGCTTCCATGTCCTGGCTATTGTACATAGAGCTGCAATGAACATTTTGGTACATGACTCTTTTTGAACTATGGTTTTTTCAGGGTATATGCCCAGTAGTGGGACTGCTGGGTCGTATGGTAGTTCTATTTGTAGTTTTTTAAGGAACCTCCATACTGTTCTCCATAGTGGCTGTATCAATTTACATTCCCACCAACAGTGCAAGAGTGTTCCCTTTCCTCCACACCCTCTCCAGCATTTATTGTTTCTAGATTTTTTGATGATGGCCATTCTGACCGGTGTGAGATGATATCTCATTGTAGTTTTGATTTGCATTTCTCTAATGATTAATGATGTTGAGCATTCTTTCATGTGTCTGTTGGCCATCTGTATATCTTCTTTGGAGAAATGTCTATTTAGGTCTTCTGCCCATTTTTGGATTGGGTTGTTTGTTTTTTTGTTATTGAGCTGCATGAGCTGCTTGTAAATCTTGGAGATTAATCCTTTGTCAGTTGCTTCATATGCAAATATTTTCTCCCATTCTGATGGTTGTCTTTTGGTCTTGTTTATGGTTTCCTTTGCTGTGCAAAAGCTTTTAAGTTTCATTAGGTCCCATTTGTTTATTTGTGTTCTTATTTCCATTTCTCTAGGAGCTGGGTCAAAAAGAATCTTGCTGTGATTTATGTCATAGAGTGTTCTGCCTATGTTTTCCTCTAAGAGTTTGATAGTGTCTGCCCTTACACTTAGGTCTTTAATCCATTTTGAGTTTATTTTTATGCATGGTGTCAGGGAGTGTTCTAATTTCATACTTTTACATGTATCTGTCCAATTTTCCCAGCACCACTTATTGAAGAGGCTGTCTTTTCTCCACTGTATATGCTTGCCTCCTTTATCAAAGATAAGGTGACCATAGGTGCGTGGGTTTATCTCTGGGCTTTCTATCCTGTTCCATTGATCTATATTTCTGTTTTTGTGCCAGTACCAAACTGTCTTGATTACTGTAGCTTTGTAGTATAGTCTGAAGTCAGGGAGCCTGATTCCCCCAGCTCCATTTTACGTTCTCAAGATTGCTTTGGCTATTCGGGGTCTTTTGTGTTTCCATACAAATTGTGAAATTTTTTGTTCTAGTTCTGTGAAAAATGCCAGTGGTAGTTTGATAGGGATTGCATTGAATCTGTAGATTGCTTTGGGTAGTAGAGTCATTTTCACAATGTTGATTCTTCCAATCCAAGAACATGGTATATCTCTCCATCTATTTGTATCATCTTTAATTTCTTTCATCAGTGTCCTATAATTTTCTGCATACAGGTCTTTTGTCTCCTTAGGTAGGTTTATTCCTAGATATTTTATTCTTTTTGTTGCAGTGGTAAACGGGAGTGTTTTCTTAATTTCACTTTCAGATTTTTCGTCATTAGTGTATAGAGATGCAGGAGATTTCTGTGCATTAATTTTCTATCCTGCTACTTTACCAAATTCATTGATTAGCTCTAGGAGTTTTCTGGTAGCATCTTTAGGATTCTCTATGTATAGTATCATGTCATCTGCAAACAGTGACAGCTTTACTTCTTCTTTTCCGATTTGGATTCCTTTTATTTCTTTTTCTTCTCTGATTGCTGTGGCTAACACTTCCAAAACTATGTTGAATAATAGTGGTGAGAGTGGGCAATTTTGTCTTGTTCCTGATCTTAGTGGAAATGGTTTCAGTTTTTCACCATTGAGGACAATGTTGGCTGTGGGTTTGTCATATATGGCCTTTATTATGTTGAGGAAAGTTCCCTCTATGCCTACTTTCTGCAGGGCTTTTATCATAAATGGGTGTTGAATTTTGTCGAAAGCTTTCTCTGCATCTATTGAGATGATCATATGGTTTTTCTCATTCAATTTGTTAATATGGTGTATCACGTTGATTGATTTGCGTATATTGAAGAATCCTTGCATTCCTGGAATAAACCCCACTTGATCATGGTGTATAATCCTTTTAATGTGCTGTTGGATTCTGTTTGCTAGTATTTTGTTGAGGATTTTTGCATTTATGTTCATCAGTGATATTGGCCTGTAGTTTTCTTTCTTTGTGACATCTTTGTCTGGTTTTGGTATCAGGGTGATGGTGGCCTCATAGAATGAGTTGGGGAGTGTTCCTCCCTCTGCAATATTTTGGAAGAGTTTGAGAAGGATAGGTGTTAGCTCTTCTCTAAATGTTTGATAGAATTCTCCTGTGAAGCCATCTGGTCCTGGGCTTTTGTTTGTTGGAAGATTTTTAATCACAGTTTCAATTTCAGTGCTTGTGATTGGTCTGTTCATATTTTCTATTTCTTCCTGGTTCAGTCTCGGTAGGTTGTGCATTTCTAAGAATCTGTCCATTTCTTCCAGGTTGTCCATTTTATTGGCATAGAGTTGCTTGTAGTACTCTCTCATGATCGTTTGTATTTCTGCAGTGTCAGTGGTTACTTCTCCTTTTTCATTTCTAATTCTATTGATTTGAGTCTTCTCCCTTTTTCTCTTGATGAGTCTGGCTAATGGTTTATCAATTTTGTTTATCTTCTCAAAGAACCAGCTTTTAGTTTCATTGATTTTTGCTATTGTTTCCTTCATTTCTTTTTCATTTATTTCTGATCTGATCTTTATGATTTCTTTCCTTCTGCTAGCTTTGCGGGTTTTTTTGCTCTTCTTTCTCTAATTGCTTTAGGTGCAAGGTTAGGTTGTTTATTCGAGATGTTTCCTGTTTCTTGATGTAGGCTTGTATTGCTATAAAGTTCCCTCTTAGCACTGCTTTTGCTGCATCCCATAGGTTTTGGGTCGTCGTGTCTCCATTGTCATTTGTTTCTAGGTATTTTTTGATTTCCCCTTTGATTTCTTCAGTGATCACTTCGTTATTAAGCAGTGTATTGTGTAGCCTCCATGTGTTTGTATTTTTTACAGATCTTTTCCTGTAATTGATATCTAGTCTCATAGCGTTGTGGTCGGAAAAGATACTTGATACGATTTCAATTTTCTTAAATTTACCAAGGCTTGATTTGTGACCCAAGATATGATCTATCCTGGAGAATGTTCCATGAGCACTTGAGAAAAATGTGTATTCTGTTGTTTTTGGGTGGAATGTCCTATAAATATCAATTAAGTTCATCTTGTTTAATGTATCATTTAAAGCTTGTGTTTCCTTATTTATTTTCATTTTGGATGATCTGTCCATTGGTGAAAGTGGGGTGTTAAAGTCCCCTACTATGATTGTGTTGCCCCTTTTATGGCTGTTAGTATTTGCCTTATGTATTGAGGTGCTCCAATGTTGGGTGCATAAATATTTACAATTGTTTTACCTTCCTCTTGGATCGATCCCTTGATCATTATATAGTGTCCTTCTTTGTCTCTTGTAATAGTCTTTATTTTAAAGTCTATTTTGTCTGATATGAGAATTGCTACTCCAGCTTTCTTTTGATTTCCATTTGCATGGAATATCTTTTTCCATCCCCTCACTTTCAGTCTGTATGTGTCTCTAGGTCTGAAGTGGGTCTCTTGTAGACAGCGTATATATGGGTCTTGCTTTTGTATCCATTCTGCCAGTCTGTGTCTTTTGGTGGGAGCATGTAATCCATTTACATTCAAGGTAATTATCGATATGTATGTTCCTAGTCCCATTTTCTTAAATGTTTTGGGTTTGTTATTGTAGGTGTTTTCCTTCTCTTGTGTTTCTTGCCTAGAGAAGTTCCTTTAGCATTTGTTGTAAAGCTGGTTTGGTGGTGCTGAACTCTCTCAGCTTTTGCTTGTCTGTAAAGGTTTTAATTTCTCCATCAAATCTGAATGAGATCCTTGCTGGATAGAGTAATCTTGGTTGTAGGTTTTTCTCCTTCATCACTTTAAGTATATCCTGCCACTCCCTTCTGGCTTGCAGAGTTTCTGCTGAAAGATCACCTGTTAACCTTATGGGGATTCCCTTGTGTGTTATTTGTTGTTTTTCCCTTGCTGCTTTTAACATGTTTTCTTTATATTTAATTTTTGATAGTTTGATTAATATGTGTCTTGGCGTGTTTCTCCTTGGATTTATCCTGTATGAGACTCTCTGTGCTTCCAGGACTTGATTAACTGTTTCCTTTCCCATATTAGGAAAGTTTTCAACTATAATCTCTTCAAATATCTTCTCAGTCCCTTTCTTTTTCTCTTCTTCTTCTGGGACCCCTATAATTCGAATGTTGGTGCGTTTAATGTTGTCCCAGAGGTCTCTGAGACTGTCCTCAGTTCTTTTCATTCTTTTTTCTTTATTCTGCTCTGCAGTAGTTATTTCCACTATTTTATCTTCCAGGTCACTTTTCCGTTCTTCTGCCTCAGTTATTCTGCTATTGATCCCATCTAGAATATTTTTAATTTCACTTATTGTGTTTTTCATCGTTGCTTGGTTCCTCTTTAGTTCTTCTACGTCCTTGTTAAATGTTTCTTGCATTTTGTCTATTCTATTTCCAAGATTTTGGATCATCCTTACTATCATTATTCTGAATTCTTTTTCAGGTAGACTACCTATTTCCTCTCCATTTGTTAGGTCTGGTGTGTTTTGACCCTGCTCCTTCATCTGCTGTGAGTTTTTCTGTCATCTCATTTTGCCTATCTTACTGTGTTTGGGGTCTCCTTTTCACAGGCTGCAGGTTCATAGTTCCTGTTGTTTTTGGTATCTGTCCCCAGTGGCTAAGGTTGGTCCAGTGGGTTGTGTAGGCTTCCTGGTGGAGGGAACTAGTGCCTGAGTTCTGGTGGATGAGGCTGGATCTTGTCTTTCTGGTGGGCACGTCCATGTCTGGTGGTGTGTTTTGGGGTGTCTGTGGCCTTATTATGATTTTAGGCAGCCTCTCTGCTAATGGATGGGGCTGTGTTCCTGTCTTGCTAGTTGTTTGGCATAGGGTGTCCAGCACTGTAGCTTGCTGGTCATGGAGTGAAGCTGGGTCTTGATGTTGAGATGGAGATCTCTGAGAGATTTTTGCCATTTCGTATTACGTGGAGCTGGGAGGTCTCTTGTGGACCAGTGTCCTGAAGTTGGCTCTCCCACCTCAGAGGCATGGCCCTGATGCCTGGCTGGAGCACCAAGAGCCTTTCATCCACATGGCTCAGAGTAAAAGGGAGGAAAAATAGAAAGAAATAAATAAAGAAAGAAAGAAGAAAGAAAGAAAGAAAGAAAGAAAGAAAGAAAGAAAGAAAGAAAGAAAGAAAGAAAGAAAGAAAGAGGATATAATATAGTGAAGTAAAATAAAGCTATTATAAAGCAAAGCTATACAGACAAAATCTCACCCAGAAGCATATACATATACACTCACAAAAAAAGGAAAAGGGGAAAAATTAATATATCCTGCTCCCAAAGCCCACCTCCTGAATTTGGGATGATTCCTTGTCTATTCAGGTATTCAACAAATGCAGGCACATCAAGTTGTTTGTGGAGTTTTAATCCGCTGCTTCTGAGGCTGCTGGGAGAGATTTCCCTTTCTTTTCTTTGTTCGCACAGATCCTGTGGTTCAGCTTTGGATTTGGACCCGCCTCTGCGTGTAGATCGCCTGAGGGCGTCTGTTCCCCGCCCAGACAGAACGGGGTTAAAGGAGCAGCTGCTTTGGGGGCTCTGGCTCACTCAGGCTGGGGGGAGGGAGGGGTACGGAGGAGGCGGGGCGAGCCTGCAGCGGCAGAGGCCGGCGTGACGTTGCACCAGCCTGAGGCGTGCCGTGCGTTCTCCCAGGGAAGTTGTCCCCGGATCACGGGACCCTGGCAGTGGCGGGCTGCACAGGCTCCTGGGAGGGGTGGTGTGGAGAGTGACCTGTGCTCGCACACAGGCTTTTTGGTGGCAGCAGCAGCAGCAGCCTTAGCGTCTCACACCCGTCTCTGGGGCCCGCGCTGATCGCCACGGCTCGCGCCCGTCTCTGGAGTTCGTTTATGCGGCGCTCTGAATCCCCTCTCCTTGCGTGCCGCGAAACAAAGAGGCAAGAAAAAGTCTCTTGCCTCTTCGGCAGCTGCAAACTTTTTCCCGGTCTCCCTCCCAGCCAGCTGTGGTGCGCTAACCCCTTCAGGCTGTGTTCACGCCGCCAGCCCCAGTCCTCTCCCTGCGATCCCACTGAAGCCCGATCCTCAGCTCCCAGCCCCGCCCCCCCCCGGTGGGGGAGCAGACAAGCCTCTGGGGTTGCTGAGTGCTGCTCAGCGCCAAGCCTCTGTGCGGGAATCTCTCCATTTTTCCCTCTGCGCCCCTGTTGCTGTGGGATCCTCGCTGATAGCCGCGGCTCGTGCCCGTCTCTGGAGCTCGTTTAGGAGGCGCTCTGAATCCCCTCTCCTCGCGCACCAGGAAACAAAGAGGGAAGAAAAAGTCTCTTGCCTCTTCGGCAGCTGCAGACTTTTTCCCGGACTCCCTCCCGGCTAGCTGTGGTGCACTAACCCCTTCAGGCTGTGTTCATGCCGCCAACCCCAGTCCTCTCTCTGGGATCCGACCTCCGAAGCCTGAGCCTCAGCTCCCAGCCCCCGCCCACCCCGGCGGCTGAGCAGACAAGCCTCTCGGGCTGGTGAGTGCTTCTCGGCGCCAATCCTCTGTGCAGGAATCTCTCCGCTTTGCCCTCCGCACCCCTGTGGCTGTGCTCTCCTCCGTGGCTCCGAAGCTTCCCCCCTCTGCCACCCGCAGTCTCTGCCCATGAAGGGGCTTCCTAGTACGTGGAAACCTTTCCTCCTTCACGGCTCCCTCCCACTGGTGCAGGTCCCATCCCTATTCTTTTGTCTCTGTTATTTCTTTTTTCTTTTGCCCTACCCAAGTACGTGGGGAGTTTCTTGCCTTTTGGGAGGTCTGACGTTTTCTGCCAACGTTCAGTGGGTGTTCTGTAGGAGCAGTTCCACGTGTAGATGTATTTCTACTGTATCTGTGGGAAGGAAGGTGATCTCCGCGTCTTACTCTTCCGCCATCTTCTCTCCTCCGCTCTTTTTTCTTTTTTCTGTTCAGCTTGAGTGATTTCCATTACTCTGTCTTCCAGTTTGCTAAGCTCTCCCCCTGTACATCTAATCTACTGTTGATTGCTTCTATTGTATTTTTTATTTTAGTTATTGGATTCTTCAGTTCTGTTTGGTTCTTCTTTATATTTTTAACTCTTTGTTAAACTCCTCAGTGTGTTCAACCATTCTTCTCCTGAGTTCATTGATCATTACCTTGAACTCTATTGCATAGATTGCTTATCTCCCCTTCATTTAGTCCTTCTTCTGGGGTTTTATCTTGTTCCTTCATTTAGAATATATTCCTTTGTCACCTCATTTTTGCCTAATTTTCTGTGTTTATTTCTATGTATTAGATAGGTTGATTATGTTTACTGATCTTGGAAAAGTGGCCTTATGTAGGAAATTCCTATGGGGTCCAGGAGGACACTCCTCTCTGGTTACCAAAGCTATATGCTCTAGGGTACCCCCTATGTGGACTGTGTTCGTCCTTCTCTTGTGGTTGGGATGACTACTGTGGGCACACTGGTAGGTAGGCACTCCAGCCAGGTTTGCTGCCAGGCCCTGCCTCATGAAGAGGCTGCTGGCTGCTGGTGGGCAGGGCCAGGTAATGGGGTGGCTGTGTGCAGAGCCAGGGGGTCCTGGGGCTGGGGCTGGCCCACTGATGGGCAGGGTCGGGTCCTGGAGCATCTGGATGTGGGATCCAGAGGGTTCAGGGCTGGTACCAGCCCATGGGTTGGTAGGGATGGGTCCCAGGGCATCTAGCAGTGGGGCCCAGGGGGTGTCCTGGACTGGTGCCAGCCCACTGTTTGGCAGGTCCAGGTCCCTAGGTGGCTGGCTGCAGGGGCTAGAGGGTCCCAGGACTGCTGCCAACCAGCTGGTGGTCGGGTAAGTCCTCAGGACTAATAGACTATAGGGAAGACTTAGTACCAGTGTCCCTGTGGCAGAATGAGCTCCCCAAAATTTCTGCCACCAGCATCTATGTCTCCAGGGGTAGTCCCATTTGCCTCCTACCTCTCTGGGAGGCTCTCTGTCTGACCCAGGCTGCTTTCAATTTACTGCCTCTGCACTGGGACTTGGAGTATGTGAGATTTTGCCTGTGCCTTTTAACAGTGGAGTCTGTTTCCTGCAGACCACCAGCTCTCCCATACATAAGTCCCATTGGCTTTCAAAGCCAGATATTCTGGGGGCTAATCTTCCTGGTGCAGGACCCCTGGGATAGGGAGCCTGATGTAGGGCTTGGACTCCTTGCTCCTTGGGGAGAACCTCTACAATTTTATTATCCTCCCACTTGTGGGTCACCTACCCAGGGGTGTGGGTCCTGACTATACCACATCGACACTCCTCCTACCTTTTTCTTCCTTCTTTAGACCTTTAGTTGTGGAAAATCTTTTCTGCTAGTTTTTGGATCATTCTCAGCAATAGTTGTTCTGTAAATAATTGTAATTTTGGTGTGCCCATGGGAAGAGGTGAGCTCAGGGTCTTCCTACTCTGCCATCTTGGCCACACTGCCATCATTTAAAACCTCATCTGTCTTTTCCCTTCTTCAATCTTCCTTTCTCCAGTCCAGGTTCCATCCACACTGAACTTGTCTCTGTGGTCCAATATGGTAGCCACTAGCCATATATGTCTAGTGATATGTCTCCAGATAGAGCCCTGCCCTCTCCCACAACTTTTACATATGTCATTCCTTCCATCTGTAATGTGATCTTTTTTGCCCTCTCATTTTGAAATTAAGGTCTTTTCTGGACCTTCTATAAATCACTCATCCCTCTCCAAAATTCTGGGTTAGATGTCTTTCCTTTGTACACTCAGAGAACTATAAATTTATAATTCCCTTTTATAATTTTGACATGGTTGTTATAAATATATGTTTATACTTTTTTTCTGCACTAGGCTATGAATTCATCCAGGATGAGTATTCATATTATTTACCTCTGTTTCCTCAAGACTTATTTCAATGTCTAGAATTGGATACACTTTTGTGGAGTAAAGAATGAAGGAGGAAGCATGCAAAAAATGAAGAGGGAAAGAGAAAGGTGGAAAGAATGAGAAGGATAAGTCCTGGCATTCACTTCCATTTGACCTGTGCCTTCATCACAACTCATTTTCCACTAACATTTGACTTTTTTCCATTAACTTGTGTGATATATTTTATTATTGCTCTCAAGTATATGCTGCCCACCCTTATAGGAGGATTATAATTCCCACCCCACTGACATCAGATTTGGCCATATGACTTGCCTTGTCCATTCAAATGTGAGTGGAAGGGCCGTGTGACATTTTAGAACTGAAGATTCAAAGCTATTGTGTGATTCAGCCATATTTCCATTTATTTTGCCACAAAATCAGTGATGTCCCAGATAGGAGCTGATTCTTCTTCCTGGATCCCAAAATGAAGACAATGTGGAACAGAGCTGTAGCTAACTTGCAATGGAACTGACCTCCATGTGGATGGAGAAATTAGTCTTTGTTATTGTAAACCACTGATTGAGGGTTGTTTATTATTGGCCAATAAGTTAGCCTAAGCTGAATGATAAGTACAACTGGTGACAATCCCATGGTATACAATGCAAGAAGAGCCATAGGACTTGAGAATATAACAGAAAGTCATCCTATTAGCCTCCTTGCCAACACAGAAATCTTCTGTCCAGCACCCTGGGTCTTTGAAATTCTACCTGAATTCCTTTGGTGCCAGGGAAGGGAACTCATTAGATTGTGTGTCAATTCATTTCATGTTGGAATTCAAATTGTTAAAATATTTTTCAGTTGGTTCTCCCCCACGGTTCTAGGCCTGCCACCTGTAGCCATTCAGATCAATCCACTCTGTATTCCACAAGACCAAACTTGAGTTATTAGATGCTTAGTCATGTCCAGGCTAAACATTGCCAGATCTTACTTTATTGTAAGACTTGGAAGATGAGACAGAATCTATTCTGACTCTTTATGACAAATAAAAACATTCTTTCTAGTCCAAAGATACCATAATTCTTTGTATATTCCACAAATGGAAATGATACTTCTTAAACAAATTTTCCCACTTTACATCTTTAAAATTAACAGAAACATTCAATCAATGAGCTTGACGCTTAGTAAAATATGCTATCAGTATTTTGCCAACATGTTTCTTTAAAATAGATTTGGTAAACAGGCCTTGAAAACAATGCATATTTTAAATGCTTCCAAGTAGTCAAGAGATGAATGTAGCCCTACATAGATGCCACTACATTTCCGAAATCCATCATGGTTTTATTCCAATGAGGCTTTCACTGATTTATGCATTGTATTGCTTTTAAAAAACAAAAAAACAGTTGTTAGGAGAAGTAGACTCTGAGTGACTACAGAGGGTAGAAGAAAAAACACTATGGTCAATTAGCAGGGAGTGAAAAATGATTTCCACTTTGAATAAACAGTTTTCTTTTTATATCATTGATCCTTCTTATTTAATTACAAAAGTAAATCATGAATACATACATATTATAAAAAATTCAAACACTATTGAACACTACAGAGCACATGTCCAATAGAACTTTCTGTGATGATGGAAATGTTCTATACCTATTCTGTTCAGTAAAGTAGCCATTAGCCACCTGTGGCTATTGAGCATACTAGAAATGAACTACTGAGACTGAGGAACTGATTTTCATATTTATTTAATTTTAATTAAGTTTAAATATTTATATGTAGCTAGTGGCTACCATATTGGACAGCACAGATACAGAATAAAAAATAAAATCACATACATCTTCAAAGCCCATAAGTAACCATTAGTAATGGTTTGGTGTATTCTTAGGACAATTTTGGAGGAGGAGGTATGCTATATGTCATGTGTAATGAATACAGTAGCTTACAGCATGGCCTCTGGAGAAAGATAGTCTGGATTCAAATCCTGAGTCTGTAGCATACTACATGCATGATCTGAAGCAGGTTCATTAGCTTCTTAGTTTCCTCATATGTAAAATGGGCCTAATCATGATAACTATCTCTTAGGGCTCTTTCAGGAAGTAAATTATCCAATACATTTAAAGCCCTTAGAGCAGTTCCTGTTACATCATAAACACTCACTGAATGTTAGATGATGGTATTAATATTATTTTATGCATGTTACTCTGTGGCTTAGTTTGTATTTCTTGCCGTAGAAAGCTTTCCATGTCACAGTGTATAGATCTTCCTTACTTTTTAAAAAAAATTTATTTATTTATTTGTTTGTTTGTTTGTTTATTTATTTATTTTTGACTGTGTTGGGTCTTCGTTGCTGAGCATGGGCTTTCTCTAGTTGTGGCGAGAGGGAGCTACTCTTCGTTGCAGTGCGCAGACTTCTCATTGTGGTGGCTTCTCTTGTTGCGGAGCACGGGCTGTAGGCACGCAGCCTTCAGTAGTTGTGGCATGTGGGCTCAGTAGTTGTGGCGTGTGGGCTCAATAGTTGTGGCGCACGGGCTTAGTTGCTCTGCGGCATGTGTTTATCCACCTGCCAATGCAGGGGACACGGGTTCCATCCCTGGTCTGGGAAGATCCCACATGCCGCGGAGCAACTAAGCCCATGAACCACAGCTACTGAGCCTGCACTCTAGAGCCTATGAGCCACAAGTACTGAAGCCCACGTACCTAGAGCCCATGCTCCGCAACAAGAGAAGCCACAAAAATGAGAAGCCCACGTACCACAACGAAGGGTAGCCCCTGCTTTCCGCAGCTAGAGAAAGCCCGCACACAGCAACGAAGACCCAACACAGCCAAAAATTTAAAAAACAAATAAATAAATTTATTAAAAATAAATAAATAAATAAAAATAGTAAATGCTCTGTGGTGACCTAAATGGGAAAGATACCCAAAAAAGAGAGGCTATATGTATATGTATAGGTGATTCATTTTGCTGTATAGTAGAAACTAACACAACATTGTAAAGCAACTATACTCCAATAAAAATTAATTTAAATAAATAGTAAATGTACATGGTAAAAAAATAAACAGAATAGTAAGAATCTACTGATTTTCACTTGCTGAAATGATAGACTAGGTAATTCAGATTAATCCTCCCCTAAGATACTCTAAGAATTGGACCAAACATTTTTTTAAAAACTGATTAAAAGAATTAGAAAGTTAACAAAATAGTGAAGAATTACCAAGAATTAGGGGAAAACAGAGGCCCAGGAGGCTAGCCCTGTTCTCCATCTGATTTTTCCCTGACAGAATAATAAGGGATCCAAATATTGGGGTTATCAGACACAGACTTTGAAATAACTGTACTTACACTGAAGTAAATAAAAGGTAAAATTGAGAATTTCAGAAGAGGACTAGAAACTATAATTTAAAAAAATGGAAGTCTTAACACATGAAACATGCAGGGAATGTTTCATTGTTTTCAATTATCTAGAAAATTTTATAAAATCAATCTTATTTGCTACTTTAAAATTTATAAGAATTCACCTATAAAACTGCCTGGTTCTGCTTATTTATTTTGTGGAAATATTATTTTCTGTTGTCAATGATTCTGTTTTGTTTAATTATGTTTTCTAGATGTTTTAAGAAAGTATTTAATGTGATGGGCACAAGCCATCCATATTATTCTCTTACGACCTTTTTACATATGTGCTGTACCTTTAAATTGTATCCCTTTTCACTTCTAAATTTGTTTTTGTGTGTGTACTTTATTATTTTCTGGATTCATTTCAGAGAACAAACTTTTGGCTGTGTTGATCTTCTTTCTCATATATTTGTTTTCTGTTTCTTTAGTTTCTGCTTTTATTTTTTGTATTATCTCATTACTTCTTTATTTTGTATTTGTTCTGTTCTTTTTTCCTAAGTCCTTAACTTTGTATAACTTTGGCACTTAGGTCATTAAACTTAAGCCTTTCTTCTAATATAAGGTCTCTTTAAATATTTATATAATTTCTCTTTAAGTACTGTTTGAGCTATCTCATAAGCTTTTTTTCTTTTTAACATCTTTATTGGAGTATAATTGCTTTACAATGGTGTGTTAGTTTCTCATAAGCTTTTTATGTAGTATTTTCACTACAACACTGTTTTGCTTTAAACAGTGTAGTATTGTTTTTGTTTCCCCTTGTGGTCTTCCTCTGATCAATTTAGAAATGTCCTATATTTCCAAAGACACAAGTTTTTATCCTAAGTTTAAATTGTGGGCACATAAGGTGGTGTGCATGATACAGATTCATTGGTATCTCCGAGTTATTTTGCAACCTAGAACATGGTATCAATATTTGTAAATGCTCTGTGTATGCTTAAGAAAACTATGCATTCTAGAATTAATTGGTAAAAGTTTCTAAATACATCTATATTAAGTCAAATCTGTTAATTGTATTATTTAAAGAACAATTTTCAAAATCAGTTACATTTCCGTACACAAGCAATAAACTGTTAGAAACTGAAATTTTTAAACAACACTAACCACTTACAATAGCATTAAAAAAAATAATCAGGTCCCTAACAAAATGTGTTAAGACCTCTATGTTGAATATTATAAAACTTTATGGAGGGCTTCCCTGGTGGCACAGTGGTTGAGAATCTGCCTGCCAATGCAGGGGTCACGGGTTCGAGCCCTGGTCTGGGAAGATCCTACATGCCGCAGAGCAGCTAGGCCCGTGAGCCACAGTTACTGAGCCTGCGTGTCTGGAGCCTGTGCTCTGCAACAAGAGAGGCCGCGATAGTGAGAGGCCCGCGCACCGCGATGAAGAGTGGCCCCCGCTCGCCGCAACTAGAGAAAGCCCTCGCACAGAAACAAAGACCCAACACAGCCATAAGTAAATAAATAAATAAATTTAAAAAAAAAACTTTATGGAAAGACAGTAAATAAGATTTAAATTAATGAAGAGAGATATATTACTCATACTTTAGAAGACTCAGTGTTATAGAGATTTCAGTTCTCCCCATTATGTTTGTGTGTGTGTGTGTGTGTGTGTGTGTGTGTGTGTGTGTAAATTGACAAATGGCTCTAAAGTTTACACAAAAGTACAAATAATCAAGAATATCTAAGACACTCAGAGCAGAATCAAATATCAAAATTTATTTTGAAATATGATAATTATAACAACATGGTTTTGATGCGAGGAGAGACAAATTAATCTAATGAAACAGTATAGAAACCCAGAAACAGACCCATTCGTATGTGTATATTTGCTTTATGACAGAGATGATGCTGTAAATCAGTGGGGAAAGGAAAGATTTTTTTTTTCAAAAAATAGGGTTATCCTTATTGGAAAAAGAAAGAAAGAAATTAAAACAGAGTTTATAGTATATACAAAATTTATTTCCAAGTAAATTAAAATACCATCTAGAAAAGTTAAACTATAAAACTCTAGTAGAAAAATGTCTTTATTACTTCAGGTTAAGAATGAATATATTAAGATGCCAAAAGAAAACAAGACTTAAAGTTAAATAAATTCTACTAAATTAAATTAATAAATTCTGTTAATCAAAAGATAGCATTGAGAAAGAGAAAAAGATAAGCCACAAATGGAAGAAGATAGTTGTAATATATATAACCAATAAAGAATCTGTATATAAAGTACTCTTACAAATAAGCAAGAAAAAGGGAAAAATCTGATGGAGAAATGAACAAAAGATGTGTTAGTCACTTCATAAAGGATGAAATCTCAATAATCAATGAGCACATAGAAAGATGCCCACCCTCATTAGTAACCAGAGAAATAAAAATTTAAACCACATTGATATACAAATATTCATTCAACAGATTGAAGAAATTTTAAAGTCAATGTTAAATGCCAGTGAGGATGTGGTGCAAAGGGAACTCTCATATACTGTCAGTAGACGTAAAAATTGGCTCTGCCATCTTTGACAATGGGGTTTCAAAGCTGAACATGTGCATATGTCATGACCCAGCATTTCCACTCCTAGATCCATACCTTAGAGAAAGTCTTGCACACATGCACCAAAAGATATGCACAGGAAACTTTCATACAACTCAGATAACCAGCAACATGGGAATGGGTGAATAAATTACAATACAGGCTAATAATCTTTTATACAAAACAGAGTGAGGTTTTTTTAAATTTTAGAAAGACAGTAGACTATTGTGTATACATATGTATACACATATATAAACATGTACAAATATACACATATACATATGTATACATAGGTACACATACATACATATACGTGTGTACATATACATATATGTACCTATGTATACATACATTTATATATACATAGATATATGATGCAACACCCCAGATCCAAACACATAACATTTACTGAAGCAAATACATGAATTTTCACACTAAATTGGATCAATAAATACCATAAACGTCAGTTCAAGTTTTTACTTCACGAATTTCGGAAAAAAGATGTTATACATTCACATGATGAAATAGCATAGAGCAAAGAAAATGAATAAACTATAGCTACACGATCATCATGGATGATTCAGAAACCTAATGATAAGTGGAAGAAGTTAATCAAAAATAGCAAAACTAACTATATTAATTAGGGACACATAATTGTGGCAACATCATAAACAAAGCAAGGCAATGATTAACAATGGATATTTCTAGGGGGAAGTCCGGGACATGATCAGGGAGTACTCTATTTGTTACTCCCTTAATTTTAAATTATATATATATTTTTAAAATCATATATATACACACACATACTTTTGTATATATGATATATTTCACAATAAAAAGTAAAAGATATTAAGGCTATTGATTTTTATATATTGATTTTATAACTAAGCCATCTTATTATTCTTTTATTGTTTCTAATACTTTTCCCACCAATTCTTTTGGTTTGTATATGATAGTATCAACCGCATATAATGATAATTTTGTTTTCTCCTTTCTAATATTGATACTTATTTCTTTTTTCTTATAATTGCATTAGCCGATGCTTCTAGATCAATGCTGAAATAACAGTGATGGTCTTTTTCTCGGCACCGCTCATGGATCTCCCCTGCAGTGTTCCCCCATTAAATGTGTAAGGAACTTTTGCATGGTCAGAACAGTCTCGGGATGAACTAAACCACTTGGAAAGAGAGGCAGTGAGCCTCTGTGAACTAGAGCTTTAGTTTGTTGCTGGTTTGTCATTGCACAGATGTGGGAGACCCTGACATCATCCCATGGCTCCCCATGGAGCCAAATGGAAGGGGCCAAAATGAAACAAGCACGGCCAATGGGCAGGAAGGCAGACACACCATCAGTGATGAGCTCATGCAAAGGCCAGACTGAGTGGCCTTCCCTGCAGAGCCCAGGAGTGCTCACATCAGGCTCACCTTCAATCACAAAATTGTCTGGTCACAAACAGGCTGGAGGGAGTCCTCCATCTCAAACCAGACACCTGCCTGCCTGTGACAGATCTATCCCCACAGGCCATTCTCTGAGCAGAGCACAGCTGAATCCAGAACAAACACCTCTCTCAAAGGGCCTGTGTTTCATTTAATAGAGTTCAAATTGAGTGTCCAGAAACCTTGATGCTTTTTTATTTCCTTGATGTCTTCTGCAGCAGCTGTAGGAATTCCCTGGTCCCCTTCCCACACACATCTCAGGACCTCCTAAACGGAGAAAGTTGCCACTACCAGAACTTACCAATTGTTTAAAAACAGTGCCCGGGATGAGTTGCTGAAAGGCTGGCTGAAAACATTAGAGGTCTGTATATATAATACACCTGCGGAACTTCCAGGTGGGAGGTGTGCTAATAATTGCTTCCAGAGCCTGGGTGGGCAACAACACTGAAACTTTAAAAAAATGCAGTTTCAGAAGTCCCATCCCAGGCTAATGGAATTAGAATCTCAAGATGATAGGGCATGGGAATGAGAGTTTTTAACAAGTAATATTAGTTAGCTATTACTACAAAATAGCTCACTATTTTGAAACCACCCCAAAACCCAGTGGCTTAAAGCAGTAAGCATTTATTATTTCTCATGAATCTACAGGTCAGCTGAGCAGTCCTCAGCCTGACTCATTCATGCATCTGTGGTCATCTGTAGTTTGGGTTGGTGGTTTTACTGACCTAGAATGGGCCCTCTCGTTTGAGGGGGTTGGGCTGGCTAAGGCTGGTCTACGATGAGATGGACTGGGGCAACTGGGCTCCCATCCCCATGGTCTTTCCTCTTCCTGTAGGCTAGCCTGGACTTGTTCAGGGTTCTGAGAGAGCTAAAGCAACCAAGACTTCTTGTGGCTTAAGCTTGGAACGGGTACACTGTCACTTCCACCTCATTCTATTGGCCAAAACAAGTCATAAGGCCAGTCCCGATTCACAGGGAAAAGGCGGAGATGCTACCTCTTCATGGAAGGAGCTCAAAGTTCCACTGCAAGAAGCTTGGCTGTTGGGAGGGATGAAAACTGGGGACATTTTTGCAATCAATCTGCTATACATCTTCCCTAATGAGCCTAATGCAGGCAGCCTGGCCTCAATCTACACACCATCTGTGTATTCCAGGCAATCAATGCCTACAGAGAAAATGCCTACAGGGAAGGCTACTCAAAGCCTCCCATTGTATCATGCATCCATGGGCCTTAATTAATTCTCACAATCCAGAGCCTGTGCCTCGCTACTAGGACCGGAACCTCAACCTTGTCAGCACTGCAAAGGTAATCTTAGGCCTGGTTGACCCCAACCAACTCACAAAAGCCTCAATTCTTACCAACCAAAGGCCAATCAATTCTTTTACATAGAACCTGTAAGCAGCTGCCCAGACATTTGGATCAGTGTTTTTTTCCTATAAGCAGAGACATAGGAACGCAAATGAGAATCAGAGAGTTGCTCTATGTATCCGGTAGGGCCATTGACAGAAAAACCAGCTCAAACTGACTGAAGCAAAGAGAGAAGTATGGGTCACACAGTACATTTGTGTAGGTCTAGCTCTAGGTCCTTCTTGACCTAGGAGCTCAAATCATGCCTTCCTGCTCAGCCACTCTACCTTTTGGCTCTGGCTTCTGCTATCTGGGCTTCAATCTCAAGCTGCATTAGTATACTCAGCAAAGCCAGACTCACAACCTCATAGGCTCAAGGTCAACTGAAAAATAGAATATGCTTATCTCTCAATATTCCAGCAAAATCTCATTTCTTCCTAGTGACTCTTACTGGATCATATGCTCATCTCTACACCAATCCCTGTGGGAGGAGAATATGCTCTTCTATATTCTAATAGGGAGAGACTGACAATAAATAAGAACCGCAGTATGTTAGATGGTGATATGTTTACAGGGAAAAATACATAGACGGAGAGTAGAGAATGTTGGGCTAGGGTTCCAATTTTAGATGAGGTGGCCAGAGAAGACATCCCTGAGAAGCATGGAGTGAACATCGGGCTGGGCAAGGTGTGCAAATGCCTGGAGAAGGGCATTCCAAAAAGGGAACAGCCGGTGCAAAGGCCCTAAGGCAGGAGTGGCTGGTCTCAGTGGATAGGACAGCCAGCGGCCTCTATTGGATTCTAAGGGCAGACCTACCAAGAGGTGCAGACACTGAGCTGGCCTGACCTGAGTCGACCATGGAGGCACCTCTCACATGTAAACTCTCTGGTGCATACATTCTGAGACACCTTCCTGGCCCTTCAGAGGGACTATGGTTGGATCAAATGTTTTTACCTCCTCCTTGTATAGAAGAAGCCAGAGACACTTTAATCCTCAGTCTTTCTTAGTCTTTGTCAATCGTAACATTGAGAATTTTGAGGATCATGCATCAGGTATTTTGCAGAATATCCCTCAAATTGAGGTTTATCAGATGTTCCTTATTATCAGATCCAAGTTACACATTTTGGGTAGAAATACCACAGAAGTGATGGTGTGTCTTGCTGAGGGTGTCATATTAGGAGGTCCATGACATCAACTTGTCCCATTCAAGATATTAACTTTGATCCCCTGGTTAAGGTGGTGTCCATCGGCCTTCTCCTCTGTAATGTTTCTACTTTTCTCTTTATATTGTTAGGTATCTTGTTGAGAGATGCTTAAGGATTATGTTAATATCCTATTTCTTATCAAACTTTCACCCACTACTTGTTTTTTTATTGGAGTAGAATTGCTTTACAATGTTGTGTTAGTTTCTGTTGTACAATGAAGTGAATCAGCTATATGTATATATATATCCCCTCCCTCTTGGGCCTCCCTTCCACCGTCCCCCCATCCCACCCATCTAGGTCATCACAGAGCACTGAGCTGAGCTCCCTGTGCTATGCAGCAGGTTCCCACTAGCTATCTGTTTTACACATGGTAGTGTATATATGTCAATCCCAATCTCCCAGTTCATCTCACCCTCTTATTCCCCACCGTGTCCTCATGTCCGTTCTCTACATCTGCGTCTCTATTCCACCCACTACTTTTAAGAACTTGTTTGAATTTCCCAGGTGATTCAAATGTGCAACCAGGGCTCAGGACATTCTCTGGAGCTTCCCTGGACCTGGATCCCACTTTTAAAACTAAGAGAGAGAAATATTACCCAGTGTCCTCACAGAACTCTGGTTGCTGTGGGCACAGAGAAAAATAGACTATTGCAGCATCACCCACTGTGGCTTAGCATTGTGGGAGCACTGTGGGGAGAGGCATCTGACCCAGCCAGAGGACCAGAGTCTACAACATTTCTGGCCCAGTGTCCCTTAGCCTGGGACACTTCCTCATCAGAGTCTGACCTGCCACAGAAGGAGACCTCTGTTCATGCTCACTGCCCTGGGGAATCGCCCAAGACCTTGTGCCCTTCTGGCTTCAGCAGGTGAAGCAGGACAGAGCAGCCAGGAAGTGGGTACCATATAGGGTGACCAACTGTCCCAGTTCTCCCGGGACTGATGAGATGCCCTGGACATGGCATCTGGTTTCAGTGCTGAAACCAGGAAAGTCCCCAGCAAAACAGCATAAATTGATCACCCCAACAAGCTACTTTAGCTTAGACATACCTGGTGCTCAGCAACCAAGATCTATGCCCAGCGGCGATCCAGAAATCCAGATTGAAAATAACTGACCTAAGAGATTGGGACAACTCTGACTGCTTTTTAAGAAACTGATAGAAAGTACACGGCAATATTGCTGGGAAGGGTGGGAGTGGGGGGGTTCTGTGTTGGAGACAATTGGGACGCAGAGGCCAAGTGGGACTGAAAGAAATTCATGGACCCAAATTGACCGATGACTGATGTGAACCAGAAAATGCAGATGAGGTGCCCTCCTTCCTCCAAGTTCCCACAGGCTTCTCTCCTCCAGAGCTCTGGCAGCTGTCAGAGAATTTAGGCACTAAAATGATTATGGTATCCAGCCCTCTACCCTCCTCTGCACACATCCACACACAATATATGATTCCAAAAAGTAAAATGTAAGGAATTCCAATAAAATTTGCATTTCTTCCCCTTTCTCATGGCACGTCTGCTGGTGCTCTAAAGGTGCACTGGATCTGCCCACAGGGCCCTCCAGCCCTGCTCCTCACAACGTAACGGGCTGCTGACCTAGGTGTCTTCTGCTCAATGCTGGAAATTCCCACTGGGCAGGCATTCTGCCTAAATCATCTTCATAGGCCCAGCCAGGGCTGGGCATAAGCACCAACTAGATGGCATTCTCCAATGAGGTGATTTAAAGAGAGTTTAATAAAGGGTTATTTACAAATGTGTGGAAAGTGGTTCTCAACCTTGCCACACATAAAATGTCAAGAAGAGTCTTAAATATTACTGCTGCCCAGGTCTCATCCCCAGAGAATCTGATCCAACTTGTCTAGAGCTGCCCTGTCGAAATTGAAATGCATTTTAAGTGTAGGATATGCACCAGATTTAGGAGGCTTTGTAGAAAAAAAAAAAAAAGAACGCAAATTATCTCAATAATTTTTAGAATGATTTCTTGTTGAAATGAAAATATTATAGAAATTAATTGTATCTGTTTTTTTTTTTTCACTTTTAATAATGTGGCTACTAGAAAATCTAAGATTACACATGTAGCTCAGATTCTCTTTCTGATGGACAGCACTGGTCCAGAGCACAGCCTGGGCATCAGGATGGAATATTTTAAAAACTCCTCAGATGATTCTAATGTGCAACCAAGATTGAGAAGCACTGGCTCAGAGAAATCATAAGAGACAATGCAGTAGCCTGTGACTAGCAACAGCAGGGAGCATTTAGCCTGCAAGGGCAAGGGGAGGAGGTGATTACAGGAACAGAAGGAGGGTAGCTCTATGAAGAGAACTCCTTGGCAGGAGCTGTGGTCTTTAGTGGAGGAATGAGGTAGACTCCAGTTCAGTAGGGGAAGCCAGGGAAATAAACACCCTGATCCCTCTCTCCTCCTGCCTTGATCCCCCACTGGTAATCCCCATTGTCTGAACCCAATTGACAGCCAAATGACAGGGAAGCAAAGTTGATGCAGCCCATCCAGGTCAGCCTCCCTGGCCAGAAGCAAGACTGGAAAGGGTGGAGAGCGGATTTGAAGGGGCAAAGTGAAGAGATCCAACTCAGGCACTTAATGCATGTTCTGAGGATAAATGAAGAGCCCACAGATAAAACACATAAACCCTGAGAGTAGTAATACTGACCACAGGTAGACTGCATACCTTCCATCTCTCCAGTCCTGAGCTCTGGATTAATATCTAATGGGAAATGCAATCAACAGCATTTGAGTTGCTCAGAAGAGTTTTCAAAGCGAGGAAATTCCTAGTCATCCTCTTTTCTCAAAAACTGTAATTTTGAAGTTCTTGGTTACTTCAGTTCCTGCAGGAAAAAAAAAAAAATGTTGACTAATAATACTAACAACCACAATAGGTTTCTGTGTATTGAGTGCTTACCATGTGCCAGGCACAGGGCAGGGCACGGCACATAAATCATAGTGCAGTGTGCCTCTATGCCGCATCTCAGTTTCACAGTGGAAAATACATATTATGCATCAGGATGTAAAAATGGAACTGTGGGGCTTCCCCGGTGGCGCAGTGGTTGAGAATCTGCCTGCCAATGCAGGGGACACGGGTTCGAGCCCTGGTCTGGGAGGATCCCACATGCCGCGGATCAACTAGGCCCGTGAGCCACAACTACTGAGCCTGCGCGTCCGGAGCCTGTGCTCCGCAACAAGAGAAGCCGCGACAGTGAGAGGCCCGCGCACCGTGATGAAGAGTGGCCCCCGCTTGCCGCAACTACAGAAAGCCCTCGCACAGAAACAAAGACCCAACACAGCCAAAAAAAATAATATAAATAAATTAATTAATTAATTTTTTTTAAAAAAAGTACAAATTTATCCAAAATTCCACCTAAGGCGAGGGAAAAACAAACCTGCATGTCCCGTTGAAATGCGCCATGGAGGAAAGTATGAGTTTCCTGCTAGAATCCCCACTGAATCCAGGTCATGCGGCAACCAAACCACATATGATATATTCCAACCTGCAACTTGACCGTTTGTTTGACGCTGTTCACATAGAAAAACCAACATCTTTGTCCTTAGAATATTTATTTAGTTTAATATGCTGTAAACACAGTTTGAGAAAAAATATTCCTAAGAGCAGCCTTTAAAAATTGTCTTTACCCACCTTCAAAATATTTACAGAAAAGATGAAAATCAGAATGTTTTCAACCGTGCCTAAAAGAAATCTGTTGTGTTCTAGTTAAGATTCACAGAAGGGGAAAGAAAAAGTCTGTCACAATTAAATTCAAAGCAAAAAAAAAAAGCCCGCTGTTCAGAAGCCAGAAACTATGAGGTTCATTCTTCATGGACTCAGAGAAACATTCCCTCCTCAGGAAAGCTCTTTTTAGGTGAAAGGAACTGAGGTCATGGTTAAAGGTATTAAACGGACTCATTTTCCCTTCTGGGACTTGTCTGATAAGACACAGATTGTGATAAAATCAAGTTACTGGGCCATGTCTCTGCACAGGCCTGTGTGCAGAAGACCACCCTCCCCATGCTCCTCCCCACCCTGCCAGGACAACTGCCCTGAGGTGGAGGCCACTCCAAGGAGGCCACTTGGTAGCCACTGTTTCACAAATGGCATGGTCACAACTGCTAGGAGTCAGATTCTAGGGCGTCGCTGAGCCCCTTCCCCAGCAGAGCCCACCTTCCTCTGAGGGTCTTATAGTCTTGACGTGTTAAGATCAATTTACCTTTCCCTACCCATTCAAACCATTTACTAAAGGGTTTGTGCCTTTTCATGTGACCTTCATCCCTGAAAAATGATAAACGGATGTCAACTGAGCTGATATTTTGTTCTATCTGAAAATGATAACTCACATTCCCCTACTTTCGTGCATAAAATGGAACTCTGCAATTTCTCAGATAAAAGTCAAGTTCTTTCATCTTCTCAAGGATGAATACCTTGTCTTGTTCATCTCCATGTTCCCGGTCTCCGGCACAGTGCTTGGCACTGTAGGCATTCAGTGTTTGAGATCACATGAATAAGTAAAGGATCCAGGGGTCATAGGAGACTCCTGCATATGTAGTTGACTAAGGGATAACTGAGAAAAAAGAACAAAGCAGGGCATGATATGATTTCTGCATGTGCTTTCCCCCTTCTTTCCCGTGTGCCCAACATTTTTGGGGCCCCAGGGCTGGTAGTAACCAGTAAGAAGAGTAAAGAGGTCCTAGTGTAGTATAGGTTGGAGCCACTGTGGTCCCTGCTTTCCTCTTTATAATCGGGCCTGGCTTCACGGGCAGTAGCACAGGGCCCTGTATTCAGAAGGTCCCCATGCTTGGCTTAATGCTCTGTGTTGCCTTCTTGAAATTATTAATAATTTTGAATAAGGGGGTCCTGCCTGCGGTTTCATTCTGGGAGCCTTGTAAATTATGTAGCTGGTCTCTTTATAGTATAACATAAGGAGGTCTGGGTGAGGGAGTGGGGGACAGTAGGTAATACTAAGTTTCTGCCCAACAGGGATGTTCCAAGAGTCTGTTGCCTTCACTAGTTTCCTAAAAACAAATGCAGGCATCCTCCAGGGGACGTCCTCAGCTCAGCACCACCTCCCTCCCTCCAGCATTTGTGAACCTGAACCCTGAACTCATTTTCAGCATCAGACCCATAGGCTTGAGTGGAGAACAAAGAAGTTTAGTTACCTTACCTTTGACTTTGATGCTTATATTTATTTATTATAATTCTGTTTCCTGCTGGATAAGAATACTCTATTGGAATTTTTAAGGTCAAAATATTTCCCCAAAAGTGCATACGTAATACGCAAAAAAAAAAAAACCTTCCATTTTTTTGGTTAAACTCTGCCAACAATCCCATTTCTCCTATATCTATTTTGACTTCATTTTTCTTAGAATTGTCATAAACAATTTTAAATAGAACTTGTTCGTTCTCAGTAATTCTTTGTTCTTTAACTGTTGCTTCAGAGAATCGTATTTCCAGGGCAACTTCTCATGTGGTCACCCTTACAATAATGTAATCAATCAAATTGAGGCTCACAGAAAAATTTATTAACTCAGCAGAGAGAAGCCTCCTGCCAGGTGCTTAGCTGAATTATTAATATTGGAAATGAATGCTGAATTGATCACTAGAAAAACTTCTAAGTAGACATTGGTTTTAAAACTTGATTTCCCCATCCCTAATGAAAGAACTGCTCACACTATATTTCACTGTATAGAGATGTGTCGAAGCTGTACTTTCATTCTAATATCTGCTCTCATGAAAGCCCAATATGTCTTTATTAGCTCTGGGGTGTTTGAGCCCTGCTATTTTAACATATCAATCTGGAATCAGATGCTACATGGTTAATATTTGTTCAAAAATCATTGTTGTTGTTATTTGTGCTTTCATTCGGCTTAATGTCCAGAGTAGTTGATTGATATCCACAATTGGCAATACATACGCACATTGGTTTCAAGGAGTTTTTCTCTACTGTTTTTGGGCTGGTGAAGGGCTGTAGCCATGAGCAGGCGGCCCTGGGGCTCTGTTCAGCCATCTCTCCACTGCCAGGTCTGATCAGGCAGGAAATTGTGGCCATTTCCTCCCTGATCATTGTCTAGAAGGGGCAGCCATGGTCTAGGGTGGGCAGAGCAATGGGGGTTAAGGCCAGTGAGGCCACCTGAGGAGCTCAGCGCTCTGAGGGAAGGCTCTGAGAGAGGAAGGGCTAGGCTGTCCTTCAAGTTCATTGCCTTCACAGTAGTCCAGGCCTAAGGGTGACCACATGGAACTGGACAGTTTTGAGCGAATGTGCACCAATCCATCCGGTACTTTTCCCACCTCACCTCATGCCAGAGTCTCAGATCCACTCAGTTTCCGAGTCCTAAAGCCTGTTTATACCCACAGAGATTGTAGGAGTTTAGGGTCTGCATCTCAAGAAAAACACTTTGGGGAAGATTTATCCATCATTGTTAGTTTCTGGACATCATTCTTGTCTCACACATTGGTTACATAATCCACCTATATGGGCCTCACTGTCCCAGTTTTCCCAGCCCAGTATGAATTCATAGGAATATTTTGTTATCTGTAAAATAGCCAAAGGCTCTCCAAAGTTTCCTCTTAGCCTTAAAATGCTATGATTCTGTGATTCGAGGGGAGATGAAGAGGTTTTTCTGTCATTTTCTCTCTCTCAGGGAGGAGAGGGCAGATGGAGAACAGGCTGGGGCAGAGAGAGCCAGGAGAACCTGCAGGGGCAGCTGTAGTGAGGTAAGTAGAGTGTGGGGTTTGACACTTGCTGTGTGCTGTGGTATGTTATTTTATGCGCATCTTAACCAAACTGCCTCAGATGTTTCTGTGAATTGGAGTTTCAGAAGATGTTTCCCAACTGACTTCTAATTTTGACAGCTCTCCAAAAGTTTACTTCAAATTGCCAGAAGTCCTTTCGCTTTCTTTCAGCAAGAGTGCTTCAGCAGCATCACTTTTATCAACGAAAGTGATAACGACAACAATAATAATAATTAAGGATGTGCTGTCCATAGAATTTTTAAAAGATTTTTGTGTTTTATGAGTCTATGAATCTGTGAGTTCGTTCCTCCCCTCTCCCCCACCCCTCATCATTCTGAGGAGAGGGAGTTGTCTAGAACAGAGGTGGCCAGAATTTGTAAGCCATTTGCTCTCTCTTTCTGTAGCAGCTGAGGTGAGGCTTAGAGAAAAGAATCTGAGAGAAAATTTTGACCAGCACCCTCATTTTACAAAGAAACTGAGGCCCAGAGAGTTTATTCTTCCTTAAGCACTGTTCCCATCCTCCCCTGCTCACCAGCCTCCCACGCCCACATTTCATACAGATGCAATGAAGCACAGTTGCAAGTAGCACATTTGGGGCTCTCTGTGATTCAGCTCCAAACTACCTTTCCAGGCCTTTCCCCAACTACAGCCCATCATGTACCCTTATGCTTCCCAACCTAACTTTCTCTCTATTCCTCATGTATCTATCATATTTATCTCTTTTCATGACATTACTTACAGAGTTCCTTCTGATGAAAATGCCCTTCCTCCTTCCCCACAGCCTCCAGTTTCAACTTTGTCCATCCCTCAAGGTCCAAGTCAAGTGCTTTGTCTTCCATAGGCCATCTGTGTCTCTCCAGACTCCCTGGAATGGCTCTTCCTTCAACACGTGCCAACCCCAGTGCTGGGTTGGTGGATTCAGAGCTGAATTGCATGCTGTCCTCACATGTGACACGTTCCCATTTGCATGACAAAGAATACCAGCTGGGCTCCCATGAGGTATCTGTAAAATTTTAAAATAAATAAATAAATAAATCCATGCTCTTCTAATCCTGGAGCAGCCTCCATTGGGTTGTCCATGTACGAAGCAGCTTGACTTCAAAACAAAACCCAAATTCAGTTTTAGCCTTTGTAGGTTTCACTGTGGACTCCTATTGGAATCGTTTTCCTTGGTGCATGATTGCTGAATACAAATGTCTTGTCGCTCCCAGTCAGCAGTCATACATGCCTCTTTGGAACCTCAATTTCAGCTTCTCTGGAGGGTGGCTGCCCATCAGTTTGAAGGCCCCCAACCTAAGTGCTCTTTGCATGTAGCCTCGATGTCAAGTCAGACCATCCCAAACATGCCCTGCAACATCATAAATTTTGAGCCACCAAGCGGAACTTTAGAGAGTGCCTCCTGCCTGGGTGAATTGTAAAATGAGTGCTCTCCAGTGCAGAGGGCCCAGGAAGGCCTCCAAGGAGAGCAGGCATATGTTCTATCTTGGCACCAGTCCACCTGAAAGGGTGACTGCTGCCATCCGGCACGTCCAGGCTGCAACAAAGAGATGGGTTCTTGTTACGTCACAAGCCATCAGGTATTCTGTGTTTAGCTTTCTCACCTGGGGCCTTAGATGCTCTTAACCCCAAGATGTAGCCACTAGTGGCTTAAGTGATAAACCATATTATCCACCATGGCCCCATTTGGCTCTTTTTTCTGGCCAGTTATTTTTTTTCCTTTCTTTCTTTGTGCTTCGAAGAAGACAGGATGGAGAGTCAGTATTACGCCTCCTAAACACCCAGGGGACCACAACCAACTTTCCTGGTCTGTGTTCCATTATCCAAAAAAGGAATAGGCAGGAAAGGACTGTAAAAATAAATGCATACTCTTCTTTCGAAATTCATGAGGAATGTTCGTGATTTTTAACCAAAAGATGGCAAAATGGGATAAGTTGATAAACAATGCAAACAGTACTGTTAACTGTTAAAGAAAAAAGAAAGAAAGAAATGCAAAGAGAAAAAGGAAATTCAACTCTAGGAATCTTAAATTCTGAAAAAAAAAAAAAAAAAGAGCTCAAAAAGATCTAGCAGGGAAAAGGCCTTCCAACTGTTGTCATCCTGCTATTGTAACCTGAGCGCCTCCAAGTTTTCAGACTCCAAAATCAGATCTAATTAAAAGAAAATGGAAAAAGACTTGGAGCCTTTTCAGCTCTGGAGAACATGCAGACAAATAAATTAAAAAGTGGGAGAAGTGGAACTAACCCAATAATCCATGAAAAGCTCATTTCCCTCCCCGCCGCCACTGATGCAACAGTGTCCTTCCTCCCTCCCTGTTCTCTGGTTCAGGGGCAGTGAGTGAAGAAATTGGCTAACAAGATCAGAAAATTTAATTACAGTTTTGCCGTCCCCTTCCAAGAAGTTGGCTGTCACACTTCCCTTTGCCGATCTTCAGAAGGCGCTGTCTCTGATGAGCTTCCCCTCTGCTCCGTCCCACTTATTTCCCTACTCCGGCTCAGGACGGTGGACACAGACACTTTCATTTGTGGGTTTAGGAGGATTAGATACAAAGATTAAAAGGGGCAGTTGGAAAAAAGAATGTCATTATCCCCTCATTTCCTTTGGTCTGCCTGAGCAACTTTGACTTGGTCTTATCCCAAAAGAAGGGCTCCCAAAAGCTTAGCATCCTTGCCTTCCAGACCTAAAGAAGCCCTGAGACATTTTAGAAAAAGCACAGAAACCTGCATTCAAGTGTCATTTTGCAAACCAACTCAGAGATACAAGAAGGGCTTCCTTGAGCAAGATTTCTAACAAGATTCTGAAATGCTTTGGGCTCAAAATGAACAAAGAGAAGAATAATGTGATCAAGTCATGATTTCCAGCAGGTAGTAGAATGCAGAATGGTGTCAAAAAAAATAAAAAGATATTTGCCTTTTCTGTTCTAGGGTAGCCAGAGATGTATGATCAAATCCAGGATGCAAACCATGGGAGAGTGACATGGAAAAGATGTCTTCAAAATTCAAAATTTAGCTAATTAAAAAAAAAAAGACTGTTTGCTTTTCCGTTACTAGGTAAAGTAAGGTAGCCAGACAAAATGTGTAGAGGTTCCTGGAATTCATGGGACTGAGATGCTATTTCTTTTCACAAAATGTAGTAATCCCTAACATAATTGAACCACCACAAATCACCTCCTAGATTAGAGCAAGACATATAAGCCCAGAAAAGATAATAAGGGCAGCCTGCCTGCAACAGCTTTAGGGATGTCTTGACTTGGCTTGGTCAGTGGTGGTGGGAAGACAGTGTGTTGGCAAGAATAGGAGACAGTCAAGGGCAGACAGGCAACAAATCCATAACTATAATCCAGACAGATGAGAATGTTTCTTAAACTTTCCTTCTTAAGAGGTTGTATCAGTTTGGATTACATTTGACTGCATACAATGGAAACCTTCCTTGCAGGCAACAAGGAGTCCAAAAGCAGGTGATCCAGTGCTGCTGAGACGGCTCAAGGAAATGTTCAAGGACTCAGGCTCCTTCTGGCTCCCTGCTCCTCCAGTTTCAGCTTCTGATTTGCATCCTCAGAGTCACAAGGAGCAGTGCGACCCCTGTGTTCCGGACAGAAAGAAGGGGAAGGGCAAATGGGAAAGGTCAACTGTTGGTCCCATTGGTAGGAATAAAATAGCTTTTCTGAAAGTCCCAGCCAGTGGACCCTGCTTACATCCCGTCAACTAGAAGTGGGTCCCATGGCCACCTCTACTTCAAGGGGTATGTCTTATTAGACACATTGCTGTCCTTCACTAATTGGGGATCTGTCAGTAAGGAAAAAAAAGAAGAGCATGGAACTATTTACAATAGCCAAGACTGGAAGCAACCTAAATGTCCATCGACAGAGGAATGGATAAAGAAGATGTGGTACATATATACAATGAAATATTACTCAGCCATAAGAAAGGATGAAATCATGCCATTTGCAGCAACATGGATGCACCTAGAGATTATCATATTAAGTGAAGTAAGTCAGACAGAGAAAGACAAAATCATATGATATCACTTATATGTGGAATCTAAAAAAATGATGCAAATGAACTTATTTACAAAACAGAAACAGATCCACTGACTTAGAGAACAAACTTTTGGTTACCGGTGGGGGGAGGGAGGGGAGAAGGAATAGATTGGGAATTTGGGATTGACATGTACACACTGCTATATTTAAAATAGATGACCAACAAGGACCTACTGTATAGCACAGGGAACTCTACTCAGTATTCTGTAATAACCTTTATGGGTAAAGAATCTGAAAAAGAATGGATATATGTATATGTATAACTGAATCACTTTGCTGTGCACCTGAAACTAACACAACATTATAAATCAACTATACTCTAATATAAAATAAAAATTAAATTAAAAAAATAGAAGAGCATGGATGTGGAGTGGATGACTAGCAGCATCTGGCGATGAACAAGTAGTCAAACATGCCAAGTGAAATGAGAAATACGGAAAACAAAGGAATATGTCAGTCAGGGCACAGGTAGGCTTCTAATGCCATTGTCCACTAGGAACAAGGAGTGAATGATGCAGAAACCAAGGCTGTGAGGTGAACCCTGCATCCTGGAAGCCTGGACCCATGTACCTGGCATAGAGGTCTACCCTGGCCACAAGCAATATTGACTGTTTCCTGGACGTACTGCTTCCCACCCACCTGTATCAGTACACAGAGGTGGGGAAAATGCAGAGATGGTGAAGATCCTGACTGAGCTGGAATGTCACAGCTACAGCCCATGTCTCCGGGAACCTCCCCTTTCCCTAGAGAGTGCCCTTGGGACTCGGCTGCAGGCCTGGAAGGGCATCACCTTGCAGATAGAAATGATAGTGAAAAGCA
Source organism: Balaenoptera physalus (assembly GCF_965194825.1). Classification (NCBI taxonomy): domain Eukaryota; kingdom Metazoa; phylum Chordata; class Mammalia; order Artiodactyla; family Balaenopteridae; genus Balaenoptera; species Balaenoptera physalus. The sequence goes on from NC_138891.1 coordinate 18,694,266, forward strand.
CACAGAGAAACCAAAGCAGAGAGAACCAGTAAACAAAGGCCTTCAAAGTCCCCTGACCTCCCCTTGGCCTCCTCAGACATTTGCACCCAAAGCACCCACTGGGCCAGAATAAGGTCTGAAGCTGAGTGTCTGCCAGTCCAGGAATGGGCTCCTCGTGGTGGTCTTAGAGTTGTAAAGGCCATGGCGGGAGACCCTCTCAAGGACAGTAGATTCCCTCATCTCCTCTCTTGGTGTGAGGGCAACTGGACAGCCACATAATCTCATGCACAGCAGCTCAAACAGCACTTGGAGCTCCTGTCACTATGGAGGTCTGTGGCCTGACCCACCTTGAGTGTTTGTGCCTGGAAAAAAGAAAACACAGGGAGTGATTTATTTTTCAAGAACTTGATAAAGGGGCATAAACACGTAAATATGAACTGCTGGGAGATGTTCTTCTGATTCTTTCCACAAAGATAAGAGTAGCCTAGGACCACCTCCTTCCATCCACACTCACCAGGGAATGGACTTAAGACTGAGATCTCATCAAGCAGTGGCTTGTTTGCACATCCGTGATTCATTCCACTGTGCCAGTGTTCATTGCCATGAACTGAGCTTGCCCTGTACTTGACAGTGTGCTAGGGGCTGCCAGATGGAGTTCACTTATGAGACTCCATCCCAGAAGGGTTGCCTATGGAAGTATCCAAAAGGCAAACCATTAATAGTAATGATACCTCAGGTCCATATAGGTCTTCAGTGTGCACAGAATGTTTGCAAATCCATCACCCCATTCATCCTGTACCACAGCACTGTGAGATAAGCTGAGCGACAGCATCTTGTGTGGTGGCTAAAGCTCAGACTCTGGATCCAGGCTGCATGGATTCAAAGCCTGGCTCTGCCACTGACTAATTGTGTGACTTTGGCCAAAGTTATTTAATCTCTCCATACCTCAGTTTCCTCATCTGTAAAATGGGAACAGAAACAACTGCTATCTAATTGGATTGTTGGGAGGATTAAATTGGTTATTCCACATAAAGTACATTCAACAGTACCTGGTACACAGTCAACTTTGGCTACATGTTAGTTCTTAATACTCCCATTTTCTAGATGCAGAGCCTATGTGATGCTCAGGGTAGAACGTTAGAGCGAAAGGTTGTCATCTTTTATGAACAAAGAAATTGGGGCACATCATTCATCAGGGATACAGTCCAGGCCAGGGTCCTGGTCCTCGGGGTGACAAGCAGCAGGCGTAAAACCCCAGTCTGCTCCCTCTGATAAGGTGTTCTGAAATCCTGTCCAAACCACAAGGAAGCCATACGATGCAACTTCTAGTCGCCTGCAGACTCCCAAAAGTTCCTGCAGAGGTTAATTGTACCTGTCACCTTGGCTAGGCTATGGTCGCAGTTGTTTGGTCAAAAACCAGTCTACATGTTGCTATGAAAGTATTTTTTAGATGTGATTAGTATTTAAATTGGTAGACTGTGAATAAAGCAAATTACCCTCCATGATGTGGGTGGGTCTCATCCGATCAGTTGAAGGCCTTAAGAGCAAAGACTGAGGTTTCCTAAAAAAGAAGCCGTTTTCCTCAAGACTGCAACGTCGGAACCCTGCCTGAGTTTCCAGCCTGCTGCCCTGCAGAATTCCAACTCAAGACTGCATCATCAGCTCTTCCCTGAATTTCTAGCCTGCAGGCCTGTCCTACAGATTTCAGACTTGCCAGTTCAAACAATTACATAAGCCAGTTCCTTAAAGGAAATCTCGCTTTCACTCAATAGAAAGATAGATAAACAGATAGATAGATGATAGATAGATAGATAGATAGATAGATAGATAGATAGATAGATATAGATAAATGATAGGTAGATAGATAGATAGATAGATAGATAGATAGATAGATAGATAGATAGATAGATAGATAGATAGATATAGATAAATGATAGGTAGATAGATAGATAGATAGATAGATAGATAGATAGATAGATAGATAGATAGATAGATAGATGATAGATAGATAGATAGATAGATAGATAGATAGATAGATAAATGAGCAATAGATAAACTGTTTCCCTGGAGAACCCTAATATAGTATCCTTCTTAGAAGGACAGGGTAGTAAATTTGTCCAGTGATTTCTTGAGCCCAGAATGCTATTGGTGTTGTCTGCTGTCAATTTTGCAGCTCTTGCTACTGTTTAAACATAATTAGCCACTCCAAAAATATGAGTCAACCTCAAAATATGTAATGGATGCCTGAAAGATTCTTGTCCTGCTAGATCCCATAAGGGACATGAAAGATCTGTGGAATGTATGGCGCCCTTCCCCCAAAAGTTTATACCCTAGTTAGGTAGTTAGGGACTGAGAGCACTGTGGGTGACAGTGGACAGGCCAGTTGTGGGGTGGTGTTAACCTCTGGGGGAGAAGGGGCAACCTCCATATGAAACCCTCAGGGGAGAGGGATTTACACCTGGCTTTCAAGCCCCAAACTAAGGGGTCTTTTCTCAGTCTGGAGGCCATGTGGAGATTCAGGTGATGTGAGTCCAAGCATGAAGTCTGCATTTGGTTCCATGGGCACAAGGAAGACATGGCATGTTTTGAAGAAATGTGATGAAGGAGATTGTAACACAGATGGGTATAGCAGTTATGTGCTAGAAATTCACAAATATGGGGCTCATCCGGGGAGGGGCAGATGTGTGGCATGAAGCAGCAGGAGCCTGGGACTGAGTCCTAAGAGAGGATGGAGAGGAAGAGGGGCAGAGGATGTATCAGGTTTGGGCATTTCACTGTTGAAAGGATAGAAGAATGTCCACAGGGTAAAGGCCTCTGGAAATCTAGGTCCCAGCAAGAAGTCAAGGCTAAAGATGTTAAACTAAGCCGTGTGGAAGTCCTGGTTTAAGCCTGACAATGATGAGCACACAGAGGGCGCACAAGAAAGAGTTGAGGACCTGTTTCGGACCCTTAGTCTCCCCCACAGATAGAGGCTGAGGGGGAAAAGAAGGTGCAAACTATGGTCTGGGAGCAGAGGAACTAGGACATGCTTGTGCTCCTGAAACCTGGGAAGAGGTTTCAGTGCAAGAAGGATGGGTTGGGAAACAATCACAGGTACTGCTGTGATTGTGGCCCCTGGTCATTCACAACGCACATTCACACAGCAAAGGATGTGAGAGGTTCTGCAGTGAAAGAACTCATTTAACTTGGTTTAGGACGGCTTTCCCCAAGCTCACAGGACATAGCAGTCTCCTTCCAGGATTCTCAGAGCACAATCAGAAACACTGGTCCAGCCCAACCTCTATTAACCAGCAGAACTAGACTGAAGTCCCAGGTCCCCCAACAATTAACGCAGCAGTTTTCCAATATATCACACCGAACGCCTTGAACTCTGCAGGAGAACAGCGTCATATAAATCTACATGTCGGGAATGCTAAACAGCCTGGACAGCTGGAGCCCGAAACCACCATGAGGTCAGCCCACATCTGGTCTGTCTCCGAGCCTCCGGGAGCAGCTACCCACGCCCCCTCCCCAGACTCTCAGGAAGAAGAGCAGAGAGATAAATAACTCCTTGAAAGCATTCCTACTTTCTCCACTTCTGCTGTCTTTCGGCCTCTTCTCTCCCGGGCTTTCCTTGATGAATCCACCATGTGCCTCAAATTATTTATTTCTCTTTCCAGAATTTCAACAACAGATGGATTAGAGTACTACATTTTTTTACAGCAGACTCTTGCAATGCCAGAGGTCAGAGTCATTATGTGCTGGGTCAAAAGACAGGGCCAGGGGCTGGAGGGGAAGCCTTGCATCTGGAGTGGGGTGTTCCCCAGGAAGCCCTGGCAAGCTCCGCGCAGGGGCTGTGCCCTGCACCTTGCTGGCCAGCTGGGTCTGGGTGGCCTTCATGCATTCACCACCCACCTCACCCCATCGCCTACCCAAGATGAAGTAGTCCTTCTTGGTGCCTCCTTCTTTCTGGGAGAAGTGGTGCCAGCTTTTGTAATCTGGAGGAAAGGACCTCCCAGCAGCCATGATCCTTGTAGGACTTAGAACGCTATTTAGAGGTACCGTACCTTGAAGATCCAGAAGAGGCACCACAGTTTATTGACTATTTAGAGCTGGGGTCGCAAACTATGGCCAGTGGGCCAAATCTGGCCTGCCACCTGCTTTTATAAATAAAGTTTTATTGGAACACAGTCTGCCCAACCTTTAAGATATTGTCTATGGCTGCTTTTGCCCTCAACAGCAGAGTTGAATATTTGTGACAGAAGCCACGTGGCCCACAAAGCCTAAAATATTTACTACCTGGCCCCTTACAGAAAGTTTGCTGACCCTGGTTTAGAGAGAATGGCTTAGAATACCGCCCTTGCCCTTGTTCCCACCAAATTACACACACACACACACACCTACACACACTCTCTCTCATCCTCCCATCTCTGGGCCATGACTTATCTTTGCTTCTACTCTGGGTCTCTCTCTGTATCTCCTGGTCCTCGTGTGTCCCTGTCAGTCTTTACTTTTCCATCTCTGGCCCTTCCTGGGTCAGTTTCTCCCTACCTCTCCCTGCCTTATCTATTTCCATTAATAACTGATTATATATAAACAAAGGGGTGTTCTTTTCTCATTTGTCAGACTTACTTAAGGACCTGCTCTAATTATGAAAGTGAATGAGTAGGAGCTTTGTATTTCTCTGGGAGAAAAAAAAATCTAATTGCTCTTCAGTTCCATGGTCCTCAATCCTCCCCATTGTGGTTCAATGGCTTACCGTAGAAAAGGTTCCTCCCACACACATCCTTAGAGTTTTTAAACCATCCTTAAAGAATGTCATTGTGCATAGGCTTCAGTTCCAGTTACTTGAGAAACAGTCGGCAGCAACCCTGAGAAATTCTAGCCCACATTTGTAATCCAAGTTAGGAGACATTAATTGGAAGCCTGATCCTGTAATATCTTTGTCTGGGAGGTTTTTGGTCACTTTAGAGGTTTTTCACAAGTGAGCAACTCTGGGGTCAGGAGAAATTCAGCTGTGGTGGTTTCATTTATTACAGCACTCATCACAGTCTGACTTATGTGATAATTGTGAAGTTATGAGCAAAATGAGAACTGAGAGTTTATCTTACTCATTTTCATAACCACCCAACCCAACCTGTCCAAGGACCTTGATTGGTAGCCAGCACGTGGTAATAATGAGCCACTGTTAATTAGAACTGTTTCTTTGTACCATGAATGTGTTAAATGATTTATAGATCTTCCTTGACAAACAACGGAGTTATGTCCCAATAAACCCATCATAAGTTGAAAATATTGTAAGTGGAAAATGCATTTAATACACCTAACCTACTGAACGTCATAACTTGGGCTAGCCTGCCTTAAACATGCTCAGAACACTTACATTAGCCTACAGTTGGGCAAAATCATCTAACACAAGCCCTATTTTATAATAAAGTGTGGAATATCACATGTAATTTACTGAATACTGTACTGAAAGTGAAAACCAGAGTGGCTGTCTGGGTACAGAATGGTTGTAAGTGTATCAGTTGTTCATCCTCATGATCACAGGGATGACTAGGAGCTGTGGCTGCTGCTGTCCCAGCATCACAAGAGGCTCAGACTGCACATCACCAGCCCTGGAAAAGATTAACATTCAAAATTCAAAGTACAGTTTCTACTGAACACATATTGCTTTTCCACCATCATAAGGTCAAAAAATCGTAAGCTGAACCATCATAAGTCAAGAGCCATCTATACGTTCCTTTTCCTATTCTGACAACTACTTTACCAGGTAGAAGTTATTAGTCCCATGTAATAACATATGAGGAAACTGAGGCTCAGAGATGTTAAGTGGCTTGTCCAAGCCCTTGTCATGCCAAGGCAAGAGTGGCAGGGCTTTCTGTAGTAGGCTGGCTCGGTATCTGTCTTCGGGCCCCCATGTCTGAGTTTGCCCTAGATGGTCTGACACTGACCCCTGCTTCCCCCGCTGGTCTCTGGCCCTGCACTCCTCTCCCACCCCATGCTCCAGTCACACCTGGTCCTGGCTCCTTAGAGAGATGGGTGCCTCTGGATCAACCAGGCAGATCTGCTCAGCAGAGCATCACGCCACTGCCCTGGGAGAGGCTGTCAGTGCATGGGAAGGTGGTGGAACACACCCTCTTTCTACATTTCTAGAAGGAGAAAAGAAAGGAGCCAGAGTCTCACCCCAGGAAACCCATCTTGGGGTGCAGCCTTGTGAGGTTTTCCCAGCCTGGCTGACGACAATCTGACAGGTTGGGAAACAGAGGTTCCATTCTTACTTGACCCATCCTTCTCTGACTTTTTGGGCAAGATGGACATCCCAGCGGCAAGACATGCTCCACCCCTGAGGAAGTGTGTCTGGGAAATTTTCTGCTTCCCAGGGGTCCTCCTCACTGCTGCCCCCCATGCTCAACCACCAAGCCTCCATGCCCTGTAAGAACACAACCCTGATGATTATGGTCCTCTATGTGTCCTACGTGTTTTCCTACTCCCGCTCCAGTAGCTTTGCCCAAACAAGGTCACATGGAGTCCCACGGTGTCAGCTGCTAGGTGCAAAGCATCCCGGAACCTCGTGGGCCCCCAGATGCAGGCAGCAGATATTTTTAACTGGAGGCAGGCAGTCTCCCCACCACTGGCTCAGCTGCAGCCCACACTGGTACATGTCCCATCTCCGGGGTGTTCTTCCTCCAAAACTGGCAGAGAATGCTGCCTGCTCTGCACACCTGCCGACCCCATGCCCAGAGAATCTGAAAATGGTTTATTGCTCTCATCAATCTGCATTCTTACATTCCAGTAGCTCGTGTGGATGTGGCGTGGCTGCCAGGGCCAAGCACTTGGGGTTCTGGCCACAGATGCTGGCTTCCATTAAGTGGATCTACCCCCAGCCAGCCACCAACCACCAGCCCTCCCTTCCTCCATCCTTCCCACCCTTTCTCTATAGGAGAATCAGAGAAACTGAAATTTGGAGGAATGTATACATCACCTAATGCTGGGGTTTTGTGCATAAGATCCATGGATGGATTCCAGTAGTTCATGAATCTCTCAAAGTCATATGAAAAAAACCTACCTACCTACACAACACACACACACACACACACACACACACACACACACACAGGTGTGAACTGTTCTGGGGCAGGTGTCCATAGTTTTCAATGACTTTTCAGAGGTGTTTATAACATAAAAGAAAATAAAAGAGTTAAGAACGAGTGACTTAGTGTGGTCTCCTCATTTTGCAATGCAAAAACTAAGACCCAGAGTTTCTAGAGGTTGTGATTTACTGAAGTTCTCTAGCTTTCTTTCCTCTTCCTTTTTATTCCTACCTTTGATGTCAAAAAGGGATGCAACAAGAGGAGATCACTGAATCAGGGTCTGGGCAGAAGCTGTCCCTTTCTGCATGGAAGCTCCTGACCCTGAAATATGCTCCTTTGGTCTGTAGAAAGGCCTTTGGACCATGGGACACCTGCAAAGGGCCCCTTGTCCATCAGACCCAACTGGCCAGCTTACCTTGTCCTCACCAGCTATCTCTTTCCTCACCATAAACGACACTACCCTTGGGAAATCAGCACTAGGATGAAAGAAAATAGAGAGGAGAGGACTCTCCTGCCTCATAGGAAAACAAAGTCAGGACACTAAGCTTCCCATACCTAGTGTGTCTGGTCTGGCTTCAGTTGGCCTTGAGCCAGAGCAGCCCTGAACTCACTCCCATGGGCTGCAGCCATCCTGCGCTGCTCCTGTGGGCCAATCGTTTGCTCCGATGCTTCCCGGGGCTGGCTGGTGCATCCTAGGATGCAGCAGTCCTCTGGATAGGAAGCTGCCTCCTGCTGATCCTCCCCAGGCAAGACCAATTTTGGGGGCTGCACCCCAGGCTGCAGCTGTCCTGCTGGTGCTCCCCGGGCCAGAGTTTTACCTTCACCCTTAGCTCATGGCTAAGGTGCTTCTGAAATTCACAAAGAAGATATAAAGAATATTCCTTCAGGAAGTATACAATTTTTGAATTAGAAATTCTTAGAGTCAAATGGAATATGGGAGATTAACTAGATGAACCCCCTACATTTTATAGATTCTCAAAGAGGCAAGCTTACTTGCCCTAGGCAGTACAGTAACAGAAGAGAAGATGGATGGATGGATGGATAGATAGATATAGATAGATAGATAGATGATAGATAGATAGATAGATAGATGATAGATAGATAGATATGAAAAATATGAAATGGAGGAGGGAGAGAGAAAGAGAGAGAGAAACAGACGAAGAAAAGTAAATATGTTTTTTCCTAGCTTCACCCCTTTGGCATCATCGTGAGTTTTGGTCATAGCGGTGTTGTTGCTGTTTTGATACTTGCATTCGTTTTTTTCTTCATCACATCTCCAAATGTGTTCTTTGGGGAAAAACAGCGTATCTGTAAAGGAAAGATGGAAAGGACATTCTAGTGGGCAGGACAAGATGGAAAGGAGAACAATTTCAGTCTTACTGAGCAGCCACCCTGAACTTATGTCCTGAACCCAACTGCTTGGTGGTCACGGCAGTAGCTCATCCCTGATCCACTTGTTTATTGGACCCTCTTGTCAAATGGCAGAAGCTCAGCTCTCCTCTCTTGTGTCTCATGGGTGACCTCAAGGTGGGGAGGAGGGCTTTTCACATGTAATTTACACTGCTGTCTATGCATCTCCTGCCCTCCACTCCAGCTGCTACTCTCCTTCTTGGCCACTGTTGGGGTCACCCTCCTCTTCACTTTGATCCTGTCTACATTTGTCCATCAATACTTCCCTTGACTAATGCAACCTCAGGGCCATCTCTCCTCTCACGACTCCCTCCTGGAGACCCCTCTCCACCTGACACTGGATCCCTATCACTCCAAGGCTTCCACTCCTGGTGCATCATCACTGCTCTATTCAAGTGGCCCACACCATGGCTGGCACCCAGCCTTGACTGCTTTGAGCTCTCTATGCCCACCTTAGACTCAGTGAGGTTGCCAAAGAGGGTGACCAACTGTCCTGGTTTGCCTGGAACTAATGGGCTTCCTGTCATGAGACTTTCAGTGCTAAAACTTGGACAGTCCTGGGCGAATCAAGATGGTTGGTTACCCTATGAGGTCAGGCAGTAAGTGGCAGAGCTGGAATGCAAATGCAGGCCTACTCAGTATCTACACTTTGTTCTTTCAAAGCATCAGCCTGAAAAATCCTGTATATGTGTTCAACACAGAGAACAGAAACATATAGGTAGTGACACTCAACTGACACCTGCTTTCCTAGGAAGAATGATATGTGGAGTGAGCCTATTCCATGGGCTTCTAAGAATTAATTGATAAAGTTAATATATTACCTTAGGGTAACCATATGTCCTGGTTTGCCTGGGAAGATCCCAATTTACACCTGTTCTCCCGACATCATTATTAATAGCATTCTGTTTTCAGTCTCAAAAGTGTCCTAGATTGGACAATAAATTATATGGTCACCCTCACCATCATATCACAGAGCCAGCTGATTAGGCTCTTGATTAATGGGGTGCTTCCCCATGACTATAACTAAAGCCCAGCATGGCTTCCCCTGCTACTGACTGGGAAAGTTTGCTTTGCAGACCAGTCACCTTGAAAAAGCAATGTTTCTCCAGCCCCGTCTCTCTCAGCCGATTGGAACTTGTGTGGCCAAAGGAGCAGGCCCTCCCCTGGCTGCCAAACAGAACCCAGCCTGAGGAGTCAGTCCTCACATCACTTCAAAGAAGCAGCCCAGGCATTAATTGGCACTCTGCAAAGATTTATGCACCATACATCAATATCTCCTGCCGAGAAACAAGACAGATATAGGGCAGAAGGCAGGTCCTTTAGAAAAAGGTGTCTTGACAGAGCTTTGAACCTAAAATACCTTAAGTAATTGGGACATCCACTCAGGGATGTGCAAGATAAATGACCCAGTTTGTAAAGTACCCACAGCCTTAGCTGCCTGCCCCCCCCCCACTTCCTCCTCTTCCTCATCCAGTCCTCCTCAAGAGCCTCCTATGGCCTCTCCCTGCTCATTAGTAGCTCCACAAAAAGACAAATTGGGGCGGGGAGAGGAAGGGCATATCAGTCACTGGGAGTAGGTTGGATGGGAGAGGAAATGAATGGCTTGAATGAAGCTGGAGTTGGCTGGTAGATTTCACTGCAGGCTCTACCTGTTATCTCGTCCTCTAATTAGCAGAGGCGAGAGCTTTAGAGTTAACATACAGATGTGCAAGTCACCCAGTGTGTGGTTGGAACACAGTAGGTACTTAATACATGGTGGGTGGCAGCAGCCTTGAGCCCTGTTAAGGGAGTAGCAAGGTCGGAGGAGCCCATCACACCAGGCACGGAGGGTCACCTGACACCTAGTCCAGCTCACCTGTCTGATCAGAGCATCCAGAGCTAGCTTCCACTCGTCTCTGTACTCCGTCCCTCCCCAGCTCTTCTCTGTCTCTGTGCCTCTGTGTCTGTCTCTGCCTCTCTCTCTCTCTCTCTCTCTCTCTCTCTGTCACACACACACACACACACACACACACACACACACACACACATGCTTCTCCCCTGGGGGCTGTAAACTCAAAAGACAGCTTGGGGCAGGGATGGGAAGAGCACCATCCCAGGAAGTAGCAATTCTGCTCCCACTGCAGTTCCACAAATATTTTGGCCGTAGGATGTGCTCAGGATACAAAGCTGAGGGCGAGGACATCGTCACGGTCTGCTGGGGTCTCAAAGTGAGGTGGGGAACATATTCAAGTCAACAATCAGTCTCAGTCTGAGCTCATAAAGGAAATAATAGAAGGAGCGCAGGGCACTTTGGGATGCAGAGGCAGGGCCCCAGGCCTCCTGAGCCGAGGTCTGGGACAACCTCCTGGAGGAACTGGAGCCCTTCAGCTTGAAGACCTGTAAGAACGAGCCAGACGAGGGGGAGGAAAACAAACACCCCCAGGCCCAGAGGTGGGACATTGCATGGCCTTATGGATGAACCAACATTCTGCGTGTGTCTGAAAACTAACCCAGCAGATATTCATATTGTTTTACTTGTAAGATGTTTCCAAAGAGAAAAGCCCTTAGGCTCATTCCCGATTCTTAAGAGAACCTTTTATAATAGTTGAGTTCATTATATTTAATCAATAAGCTCATGGTCAAAGGTTAATTATCACAAGGTTGGTGAAAAAATCAACTTCCTATAGCAATCATAAATTACAACTCTCAAGAAACAAATTCAATGTTTTACAGTAAATGCTCTAATATTCTAAATGAGTATATATTTTTTCAAGGTTATCAGGTACAAATCAGCAGCCCCTAGAACAATTGAACAAACCTATTAGTATGATAGGAAAGCTAGTTTTTGCCTCTTTTAGTAAACAAACTTATTTAGAAACTCAAGTTTATGATAAGATATAGAATAAGAACAGATTAACTTAAAAATCTTGGTAACTGGTATATAAATATTCACTAATCATCTGACCTTTCTGAATGAAGAGTCATAGTCTTTCCACTGATTCACCTTTTCAAAAACACGTATCAAGAACTTATCCTCTCAAAGTCCCTGTTAAAAAATTCTGTCCACTGGCAGTAACTTAATTTTAATCAAAGACCTGGGGACTTACACTAATTTTTTTTCCATAATAGCATAAACAGGGACACACCTGCTCACTCACCTGGCCCTCCGCTTCCTCTCCTGTGAGGGATAATTGCCTGCCCCTCCCTTTCAGAGGGCCTTGTGATGATCCAAAATGCCATGACATATGAACTTGAGCCATGGCTATCTCCTGGCCTGGTTATGCCCTTGCCCTATGTTAGGAGTGGGGAGAACACTCTGGCACAAGGCAGGCCCTCGGTGGGAAAGACAGGACAGTTCTGTGGGCAGTCAGAATTCCAGAAAGCCATTCTCTTGACTCCCAGAACAAAGCCACTAAGCAGCCCTTGGCAGATTCCTACTCCAGACCCACATTCCTCTCTCCCTACCATGGCCTGATCCCTTCTCTCCACTCCCTTATCCTTGCTCCACTGTGGCTGAAACCCTCCAAAAAGCCCTCTCCCCTACTGAGCGCTCCTCACTGTCAGAGCCCTCCCACCATTCCTCACCAGTCCTGCTGTTCTCAGCTGTCTTCAATGAGAATTAACCAAACCACCAGCCCTGCCTCTTGAGTCCCAGGTGTGTGAGCTCAGTGCCCACATTTTGGAACCTTTTAGCCCTTAGAATTGGGGTACTGCTCTCTGGTGTGTCCCCAGTGTTACCCTCACCACTTACATCTGTGGGGAGCTGGGAGCCAGTGCCAGCATGTGATTTGTTTCCATAGTTCAGAACCTGAGAGAGCCTGCAAGCCCGGAGAAACTCCAGGTAGAATATTTATTTCTCTGCACCTCTTTCACAGCCTTTACAACTCTGACCAATGAAATCCATCCAGGGCCACTGAGGTTATTTTCAAACTGAAGACACAGGGACCCAGAAAATGTTTTAGAAATGAAAAATAAAAAGGCAAATGGATAAAGTGGAGGAGAAATAGGTGGACACCAGATGGATCACAGTAACAGTGGATGTGAGAACTGGAGATCCAGCTTACCAAAAGATGGAAAAGAAACCACAATGAGAACAGCACAGTGGGTTGGGAGTTTCAATGAGGGAAGCCAAGCTAACACAGTCTTCCTGCCTGCAGGACAGCTTGGGGCCACACTGAAAGCTGGACACCAACAGCCATGCTGTCAGGTTTAAAGGCTGACTGTGGGGACTGAAAACGTTTTTATTGAGATCAGAAAGAAAACACTGGAAAGGACCCTAGCTTCGGGGAAACCTACAGCTGCTATGGTTAATTTCATTAAGTCATCCTAAGCGGTACACACAGTTCTTATGTATGGCTGGTGGACTCAAAGGTGACTAACTGCACACTCCCATAAGAATCCCATCCTGATTGAAGGAAGTCATTGATAGGTTGGAGACAAGTTGTCACAGTGCAGAAAAGAGATACAGCATGATCTTTTTCTCCATCAGGTCTTCTTTTCTGGACAAGGAAGGATCAGAGAAACCATCTGAGGAAGAGGAGCTACATTCAGGGAACAGGTAACCTAGAAATGTAATGAGAGCATCATCAGGAGGCAAAGGTCTTCCCTGTGCTGGGGCAAACAAGCAGGATGTTCATGCTTCCCAGAGACCGGGTCCTTTGTAGAGCAGGAACCAGCAGGGCAAGGCAGAAGCATGAGCCTGAACACAAAGCCAAGCTGGCATGTGGCAAGGACTTGGTGCTCTAACTGCTTGGGCAACAAATATACAGCCCTCCCCACCAGGCCCACAGGATATTATCACTCTTCCCATTCTCACTGGCCCATAGAACTTTCTCGCTTTGCCTTATCTTTGGGGCAGTGGCTCTCGACCTGTGTCACCATATGCCAATAGATACTGTCAGTTATCAGGTAAGTAGAAAGCATTTTGCTACTAATATTAAAGTACCTAAGTGTGTGTATTTTCTAAACATAAATTGAAGGAGACCAAGGTGATTTCCACAATAATATCACTTTCACTCTTTTGCTCTATTAGTCAGGTCTTATTGATTGGAAAAGACAAAAATTAACACAAACTAGCTTAGGTTGAAAGGGAGATTTGTTGGAAGGTTACTGAATATTCCAGTTACTATTGCCGTGTAACACATTAACCCCAAAGTTAGTGACTCAAAACAACCATTTTATCATGTTTATGAATTGTATGGATCAAGACTTTGGACAGGGAACAGTGAGGATGGCTCTGCTCCGTGATGCCTGGGGCTTCAGCTGGGAAGACTCTATGGCTGGGAGTGACTCAATGGTTGGGGGCTGGAGTTATCTGGAGCTTTCTTCACTCACATGCTTGGGTGGCTGATGTTAGCTGTCATCTGGGACCTCAGCTGGGGCCATCAACCTGACCTTCTACACACAGCCTCTCCATATGGCCTGAGCTGCCTCATAGCATAGCAGTCTCAAGGAAATGGGGCTTCTTACATGGCAGCTCAAAGTTGCAGGTCTCCAGTGCAACTTTTCCAGCTAACAACATTGAAATGTATCACCTTTTATGACCTGCTATCAGAAGACACATTATGTTTCATCTACTGTATTCTGTTGGTTACAAGCAAGTCACAGGCACACTCAGATTCAAGGGAAGGGGAAATATATCCTACTTCTCAGTAGGAAGAGTATCAAAATAATTTGTAGTCATGTTTTTAAACCACCACACTGAGCTATCTTGTGTAACTGTGAGAAGTAGGGACTCAAACAATGCCAGGACTCTCCGCTTCTCTTTGCATGATGAATTCTTTGGTTTTCTTCTCTCTTACTGCAAACTGGCTTCATCCAGGGAGCAGAGAGGGGAACATCTAGAGCCACATACCACAGGCATGACCCCTGGAGGCCCCTCTTTATATTTTCAAGCCGTTCCCAGAGGGTAGATAACCACTGAGAGATAAGCAACATCTGCAACATTTGTGATCCAGTACATGCTCCTAAGTACAAGAGCAATGGTGGACTGACTGCCAGCTACTATGGAATTACCCTTATACTATAGTCTACCTTATATATGTCCAGGTAATACGCCAATGGTGGGAAAATAAAAGGAGAGAAGTTGAAAGCCCTGATTCTTGGCACTAATTGAATTTTACCCTAAAATGTAATTGTGTATATGTTATTTCCTTCTCTAAACTTTGAGTGTCTTGAGGAGTGTATGGTACTAGAGTTTAATATACACTTGATTGAATGAATAAATAAATAAATATTCTAAGTGAATATAAATTAATTACAATTTAACATGATAGAAAATCTCAAGTTATACAGACAATAAATATGTTCAGAATTAGATAAAAAGATATCAGTGTATACCTAAATATTTAGTATATTTCTTTAATATTATTTAAAATGGTATTTTCTTTAATAATTAAAAATTTTTTAATGACTAATTTGTGGTTAATATACTTATTTAAGTTCACTTTTAATATAAAATACATGCAACTTGGTTGCAAGTGATTACAGTGCCTGGCTTTATCTCCTATCAGAAGAGAAGGTAAATCCTCTGGAGAATTATAACATCAACATACGTTCATCAGAATATTCTAATCTAGTAATGAAAATTAAATAGAAATTACTTGTAAAATCAGAATATATAATATCTCAAAATGAGTAACACATTAGATGGACTTACCAAAGCTTAAACACAGCAGAAGAGTGTATTACTGAACTAGAAGATAAAGTAGTAGAAAATAAGACTCAGACTTGAAGAGAAAGAAAGAAAACTGACTTAAAAAAATGAAATACAGATCAATAGAAAATCTGTAAGTACATAAATGAAAAAATCAGGAAAATACAGAAAAGATCATTAGAGAAATGGTGAGAATGTTCCACATACATGCAAACAGAGGGGAAAGAAGAGAGAGGATGGGACAGAGCAATATGAGAAGAAATAATGACCAAAATGTTTCCATAGTAATGAAAGACAATTCACAGATTCTAAACACTCTACTAATTCTTAACAGGAAAAAGTCAAAGAAAAGTACACATAGGCACATCATAGTAAGACTGCTGAAAGAGAGAGAGAGAGAATATCTTAAGAATGGCCTGATCCATGAGCATGATATATCTTTCCATATATTTGTGTTATCTTCAATTTCTTTCATCAGTGTCTTATCATTTTCAGAGCACATGCTCTTTGTTAAAATGTCCATACTACCCAAAGCAATCTATAGATTCAGTGCAATCCTTATCAAAATATCAATGGCATTTTACACGGAACTAGAA
The DNA here is from genome assembly GCF_965194825.1 of Balaenoptera physalus. NCBI lineage: Eukaryota > Metazoa > Chordata > Mammalia > Artiodactyla > Balaenopteridae > Balaenoptera > Balaenoptera physalus. The sequence goes on from NC_138891.1 coordinate 18,709,958, forward strand.
CAAATAATTCTAAAATTTGTACGGAACCACAGAAGACCCCAAATAGCCGAAGAAATTTTAAGAAAGAAGAAAAAAGCTGGAGGCGTCAAGCTTCCCTGATTTCAAACTATGCTACAAACCTATAGTAATCAAAGCAGTATGGTACTGGCACAAAAACAGACACCTAGATCAATGGAAGATAATAGAGAGCCTAGAAATAAACCCATTCTTATATGACCAATTAATCTATGACAAAAAAAAAGGAAAAGAAAATGAAATGTGGAAAGGACAGTATCTTCAATAAATAGTGTTGGAACAACTGGACAGCTACATGCAAAAAAAAATGAAACTAGACCACTTTCTTATACCATATACAAAAATAAACTCAAATGGATTAAAGGCAAATGTAAGACCTGAAACTATAAAACTCCTAGGAGAAAACATAGGCAGTGAGCTCTTTGACATCAGTCTTAACAGTATTTTTTTGGATCACTCTCCTCAGGCAAGAAAAACAAAAGCAAAAATAAACAAATGAGACTACATCAAACTAAAAAGCTTTTGCACAGCAAAGGAAACCATTAACAGAACAAAAAGGCAACCTACTGAAATAGGAGAAGATATTTGCAAATATGCAATATTTGGGATATTGGGCAATATGCCCAATAAGAGGTTAATACACAAAACATACAAAGAATTCACACAACTCAATATAAAAAAGCCAATCTTATTTTAAAATGGACAGAGGACCTGAATAGACATTTTTCCAAAGAAGACATATGGATGTCCAATGGGCACATTAAAAGATGCTCAACATCATTAATCATCAGATAAATGCAAATCAAAACCACAATGGAAAAAAAAAAACCCCACAATGATGAATGGCTATTATCAAAAAGAAAATAAATAACATGTGTTAGTGAGGATGTGAAAAAAAGGGAAACCTCCCCTACACTGTTGGTGGGAATGTAAACTGGTACAGCCATTATGGGAAACAGAATGGAGGTTCCTCAGAAAATTAAAAATATAACTATCATATGATCCAGCAATTCCTCCTCTGGTTATTTATCCAAAGAACATTAAAACACTAATTTGAAAAGATATACACCCCAATGTTCATGGTAGCATTATTTACAATATCTACTTAGGAAGCAACCTAAATGTCCATTGATAGGTAAACAGATAAAAAAATAAAATGGATATTTATATTATATATTATATATATAATATATATATTCAATGGAATATCACTCAACTACAAAAATAATGAAATCTTACCATTTATGACAATATGGATAGATCTAGAGGGTATCATGCTAAGTGAAATAAGTCAGAGAAAGACAATATCATAGGATTTCACTTATATATGAAATCTAAACACAAAACAAATGAACAAACATAACAAAATAGAAACAGACTCATAGATACAGAGAACAAACTGGTGGTTGCTGAGGTCGGGAGTGGGAATCAGGGGAGATGGGAATGGGTGAAATAGGTGAAGAGAATTAAGAAGTACAAACTTCCAGTTACAAAATAAATAAATCACAGGAATGAACTGTACAGCATAGGGAATATAGTCAATAATATTGTAATAAATTTGCATGGTGACAAATGGTAACTAGACTTATCATGGTGATCATCTCATAAAGTATAAAAATATCAAGTCACTATGTTGTACACCTGAACCTAATATAATATTGTAAGTCAATTATACTACAACCAAAAATAAATAAATAAAGAATGGCCTGAAAAAAAGGCACATTACCTTCAAAAGAGTAACATTAAGATGGACATTTGATTTTGTAACAGAAATGATAAAAGCTAGAAGAACAATGGAATGATTTTCAGTTATACTAGGAAAAAAAAATTTTTAAGTGAATAAATAATGGCCAACCTGGCATTCTAAACCTTGAGAAAATTTCCCTGCAAAATTAATATTTAAAAAAATGCTTTAGCACAAACCAAAAGTAAGAAAAATCATGGTTATCAAATCTGCATAAAAGAAATTTAAAAAATATTTCTTCTACAAGAGTCAGCAGTGGGGAAAAAAATGACCCTGGATTACAAAAGCAAAGTATAGACCTCTCTGGAAGAACACATTTTTAACACAGGTAGCAATGTTGGAGTCCCACATATAAAATGTTTCCAAATATGAGTTCATATGAGGAAATAAGCCACAATTTGAAATAATCAGAAATAAAAAGCAGTAGAATTAGACAAGCTATTAATATAGATAACTAAGAACTGTGGGCTATAGGCTTATAGAATAAGCATGTATAAAATAAAGAAATAAAAGCCGAAACTTTTAAGAAGAGATAAAAAAACAAGACAGTATAGAATACTAAATTTTTTAAAGAATTAAAAGGAAATTTTGGAAATGAAAAATATCACTTAATCTAAAATTTTAAGCATGTATTAAACAACATATTAGACATAGAGAGGATGAGAGAACTGAAAGTTAAATCTAAAGAAATTACCCAGAAACTACCACAGAGGAATTGACAAGTGAAAATATTAGAAGTGAAGTTAAGAGAAATGGGGGATAGAATGAGAAGATTTAGCATAGCTCCAAGGATATCATACATGAGAAGAAAGAGAATGGGGGAAGGCAATACTCAAAAAGATAATGGCTTAAAAACTTCTAGAACTGATGAAAGACATTAAACCTCAGATTCAGAAAGCATATGAAAGACATTAAAACTCAGATTCAGGAAGCATAATTTATTTCAAGCAAAATAAATAAAGATGAATCAACAAGCAGATTTATCGAAGGGAAACTGTAGAAAAAGGGGGAAAAAATATCCCAAAACAAAAAGAGAGAGAAGATAAGTTACCTCCAGAAGCAAGCAAAAATGTACTGACAAGTATCAGCAGCAGAAGTCAGAGACAATAGAATAGTATTTTCAAAGTTCTAGAGGAAAATAACTGTCAGTCTAAAATTTTGGATCATGTTAAAGTTTGTTAATGCTCTTCAGCCAAAGACTCAAAGAATATACCCTGAGTAGTAGAATAAGTTGGGTTTATTACTTGCTGTGGCAAGAGGGGGACCATGGTGTATCTCAGTAAGAGGGTGCTAGACATGATCTATTATAACATCTGGGCTATGATTGGGTAATCTTGGGGAGGGTCTAAGGAATCAGAGGACTCTTTTTGGATGAGGGTGTTATCAGCAAGTGAGAGCAAATCTATGATTGTGTATCTCAATAATTATCAGGAGGGAGGACTAGATTGAGGATAAGCTGTAATTGGTTAAAAGTTGCAGTCACTCTTTTAGCAAGAGAGGGAGATGTTTGGGGTTTTGTGAGCTGTACAGTGACCTTGTCTGAGTGGAGTATCTGTGAGACCGTTTACGTTCAACAAGAGAACAGCATGGCTTAGCTGTAAGCATCAGATTCATCTATAATAATATTGAGACCTAACTGTGAAGTTAGATCAGTCCCAGATGTTGAGAGCTGCCTTTTTTATCCTTAACGTCTATTCACAAATGAGGATGAAATAAATAAGAATGAATTAGAGAGTTTGACACTCACAGTCCCTTACTGAAGGTAATTATAAAGGGTATAACTTCAGGTAGTAGGAAATTGAACCCAGAAGGAATGGGATATGAGAAAGAATAGTGAACAAAGGAATTGGTAAACATGGCTATCAATCGAACCTCACATTAACAGTATGAAACGATAATAACAATAGTGATAGGAGAGGTTAAAAAATAAGGTTGGACCACAATTCTGAACAATATGTAAGATCAGAGGGGAAAGATTAGGCCAAGCATTCTATGACTCCTGCATTAAGGAAGAGGTAGCAATTCTGATTAACCATAAGGCTTTGTTAAGGCAAGAATGCATGTTAAAATTTAAGAGTAACTCCTAAAAAAAATAGAAATAGGCCATATAAATTTGGTGGGGAAAGGAATGAAAAAATTCATTAGGAAGGAAAGGGGAAAAATGATGCCAAGAAATATCATGATAAATGGAATATAAAAATGAATCCAAACATATCGGTAAGGACTACAGATGTAATCAGATTAAATTTATCAGTTAAAGGGCAAAATTTACCAAAGTGGATTTTTTTAGTGAGCTCTGTGCCTTTGCAACTGGCACACGAAACATAAGGACAAGAAGGTTGAAAGTTTTTAAAAGGATAGAAAATGAGCAAATATCATACTAGTAAAAGGAAGCTGATTTCTCTAATTAACCATCAGTCTCAGATCCTCTCTCTCTCTCATCACTGCCTACTGCTCCATTTTTTTGTTTTTTAATTCAAAGCAATTCTTTCTACCCATCATAACATGTCCCCAAATGGCCTTTCCAGCCATTTTTACAATATGAACTTTCAATTCCAGATACAACCACTAACAGATTCCCAGTCTCTTAAAAAAGAAAATCTTATTGATTGGAGTGAGGAAGGTTTAAGGCATTAGAAATAACTCTTAGAAGAGAGTAGAAGGGTGGTTGCCCGGGGCTGGGGAGGGAGGAAACGGGGAGGTGATGGTCAAAAGGTACAAAATGTCAGGTACCTGAGATGAGTAAATTCTAGAGATCCTCATGACAAGGTGCCTGTGGTTCATAAAGCCATGTTATATACTTAGAGTTTGGCTAAGAGGGTAGATCTCCCATTAAGTGTTCTTATCACAATAATAGAGAGGATGGAGAAAACTTGGACCTGATGGATGTATTTATGCCATAGACTGGTGATGGCTTCACAGATGTATACTTATCTCCAAAGTCATTGGGTTGTATACATTAAATATGTACAGCTCTTTCTATGTCAAAAAAAGAAAAGAAATATGGCAAGGCTCTGAAGAACTGGAGAAGTACTTGCCGATCCCGATTGCAATCATTATTTTAAGTTAGTTACTTTGTTTGATGTTCAGAACAATGTCATTAAGTCATCAAGAAAAGCTTAAATGATGTTTATAAAAAACTGTTCATTAACACATTGTGTCAATTCAGTTCCTCCATGAAGCAGACACCAAGATGTAATTACACATGTAAAAGATTCACTAGGAGAAATACCTGTGAAGGATAAAAGGAAGAAGGAGCAGAAGAAGGCAGAGAGAAGTTTAGACCAGGGGTCCCCAACCCCTGGGCCACGGACTGGTACCAGACGGTGACCTGTTAAGAACCGGGCTGCACAGCAGGAAGTAAGCAGCAGGTGAGCGAGTGAAGCTTCATCTGTATTTACAGCTGCTCCCCATCACTCGCATTACTGCCTGAGCTCCGCCTCCTGTCAGATCAGCGGTGGCATTAGATTCTTATACGAGTACAAACCCTACTGTGAACTGCTCATGAGAGGGATCTAGTTTGCGTGCTCCTTATGAGAATCTAATGCTTGATGATCTGAGGTGGAGCTGAGGTGGTGATGCTAGTGCTGGGGAGCGGCTGCAAATACAGATTATCATTAGAGAGAGGTTTGACTGCACAGAGACCATAATAAATCAATTGCTTGTGGACTCATATCAAAATCCTATCAGTGAGAGGCAAGTGACAATTAAGCTGCATCTGATGGCAGGTTTTATAGTGGCAAGTGAGTTGATGTACTTCAATTGTACAGCTGCATCTGATGGCAGTCTTTAAGTCAGAATCCAACACTTATTTTAGTCTGCGCATGACTTGCGCATTATTTTATTTACCACTCCCATCCTCACCTCTTTCCCGCACTGCGTGCTTGTCCCAGTCACAGTTTTGGTAAACCCACAAGCTAACCCTAACCAAAATGAGTAAAAAACAAACGTCACTGGAGAGCTTCTTTGAAAAGGGGGAAAGACCCAATGATGAGACAGCAGAAGACTCTAAGACTGCCAACAAAAAGAAAGCTGCATTTAAAAGAAAATACCAAGACTCCTACTTAAATTACAGGTTCATTGCAACAGGTGATTCACATTCTCCAAGCTTGCTTTGTATAATATGTAGCAACTGACTACCCAACAAAGCCATGAAACCTTCAAAACTGCTTCGCCACATCATCATTCTAGTGGCTAACTGCATTGTTAAGGCTAAGAAACACTTTACTATTGGTGAAGAGTTGGTCCTGCCTGCTGCTAAGGACATTTGTGGTGAACTTTTAGGAGTGGCTGCAGTTCAAAAGGTGGCACTTGTTCCTCTTTCAGCTCGCACCGTAGACGAATTGATGAAATAGCAGAGGATATTGAGGCACAATTGTTAGAGAGGATTAATGAGTCACCATGGTACGCAGACTCCAGGCTGATGAGTCTACCGATGTTGACAAGGCAAAAATGCTTGTTTTTGTGCGATATATTTTTCAGGAGGATGTGCATGCAGATATGTTATGTGCACTTTTGTTGCAGCCAACACTACAGCTGCAGAACTATTCAAGTGTGAATGATTACATATCAAGAAAATTGAATTGGTCATTTTGTGTTGGTATATGCATGGACAGAATGGCTGCCATGACTGGACAGCTTTCTGGTTTCACTACTTGGGTCAAAGAGGTCGCTTCTGAATGTGAGTCTACGCACTGTGTCATCCACAGAGAAATGCTGGCTAGCCGGAAAATGTCATCCGAATTTAATAACGTTTTGCAGGATGTGATTAAAATTATCAACCACATTAAAATATATGCCCTTAACTCACGTCTGTTCGTGCAGCTCTGTGAGGAGATGGACGCAGAGCACTCACGTCTTCTCTCATACACAGAAGTGAGATGGCTTTCTAAAGGTAGATCACTGGCCAGAGTTTCTGAGTTATGAGAGCTGCTCCAGAGATTTCTTTTAGAAAAACAGTCACCACTGGCAGCACATTCCAGTGACACAGAATGGGTCTCAAAACTTGCTTACTTGTGTGACATATTCAACCTGCTCAATGAACTCAATCTGTCACTTCAGGAGAGAAAAACAACTGTGTTCAAGTCGGCAGATAAAGTGGTTTCATTCAAAGCCAAACTGGAATTACCGGGGAGATGAGTGAACATTGGGATTTTTGACGTGTTTCAAACATTAGCAGAGATTTTGAAAAAGGTTGAGCCAGGGCTTTCTTTTCTCCCAGGTGGTGCATGATCACCTATCTCAGCTTTCAAAAGAGTATGAGCATTACTTCCCAACCACAAAAGACCCCCGAACTGGGAAGGAATGGATCTGCGACCCATTTGTGAATAAGCCAGGTGAATCGACTTTGTCCATGCTAGACGAGGATCAACTGCTTGAGATCGTAAATGACAGTGGCCTGTAAAGTATGTTTGAGATAACTTCAAATCTCCATACAATCTGGATTAAAGTCAAGGCGGAATATCCTGAGATTGCCACAAAAGTACTGAAAAGCCTGCTTCCATTTCCAATATCCTATCTTTGTGAAGCAGGGTTTTCTGCAGTGACAGCAACCAAAACGAGATTACAGAGTAGACTGGACATAAGCAACACACTTCGGGTGTCACTGTCCCCCATCACCCCCAGATGGGACCATCTAGTTGCAGGAAAACAAGCTCAGGGCTCCCACTGATTCTGCATTATGGTGAGTTATATAATTATTTCATTATATTTTACAATGTAATAACAATAGAAATAAAGTGCACAATAAATGTAATGCACTTGACTCATCCCCCCACCCCAGTCCATGGGAAAATTGTCTTCCACGAAATCAGTACCTGGTGCCAAAAATGCTGGGGACCGCTGCTTTAGACGATGAAGCAGATCTGACCCCTGTGTAAGGAGAAAGGGATGGAAGTATTGAGTTGGAAGAGTCCCACACTAAAGCACATTTCTGAAAAGATCTCTTTCAGGCCAACGGAGTTTCCAGGCAAAGTTGCCCATCAGAGGAATTCCTTGTTGGACAGGAATGGGTTGGCACTATTCCAGAATTCCTGTTCCAGAATTCCATATGGGATAAGAATGACCCTGCCATGCTCATTCATTGGCTAGAAATGGTGTCAGGGAAGCATGGACTCAGTATTTATAGGGCAGCAGCTGGAGGCTGTCTGTCAACTATGCCCCTGTAGCAGGCTCACATGAAGGAAATCTGAATGACATGTCCCATGGCCACCACGTTCATAACTTACACCACGCAGATTCATTTCTCCACTCATGTTCAAGGGACAGCTACTCCATGGTCCCCTTGGGTCTCTCTTTATAAGAGAAAATTTAGAAGAGAGAGATTAGTGAGATGAACCATAGTCCCCAATATTGTGGTTCATCTTGGGGCCACAATTGGTACTCATCCTCTCCCCTCTACACCATTCATTCTAAAGTCTCCTCATCCTCACCATTGCCTTAGCAAGCCTTGGTGGCTTACGTGGTAATACGACCCAAACCTTCGTTCTGGAGAGGCCCGAACAAACCACTGGTAGCCATACCCTTTTCAAGCTGGAGTTGCTTCACAGGTCCATTCAATGGGAAGTACCAGGATGTACCTAGTTGGATCAACTGGGTCCCACAAGTAGTCCCCCCTGCCCCCATCACATAAAAGCAGCCTTCCTGCTGATCAGAGCCAATTATCCCAGACTCTTCTTCCTGCCTGCTAGTCCCTGGGTACAGGAGTCCGGAGTGCTCTGACTACAGTATAACCTGTAGTTTAATGGGATTCTTACTCTGTCCACTGACAAAGCTTACTATCTCCACTGGGGATAAAGACTCTTATCCCACAGTGCCCATAGTTCCAAGCACATGAAGCACAAAATCCCCACAGGGTCATTGAGAGTGATGTTGAGTGGAACCACCCATACTTTCAGGCGTTGGTTCCTAGACTCATGTATCCTTCCCATTGAGGACACAGCACCACATCGAGGTCTCTGCTTTAATACATTGTGCATTTTGTCCTGAGGAGGGCATCCCGCCATCCAGCCTGCTAACTCTGCACTCACAGGGCAGCAGCTGAGCCTGCCACTCATCCACACTCCCAGCAGCACGTTCTCTTGAAGGGGGTCCAAGGGGCACACCTCCATGACCACCATAGACAAGGAAAGGTCAAAAGTGATGTAGAGTAGTTTCTAGGCCAACACCTAAAATCTAACTATTTCCACAGTTGTTCCAACTATCTTGCTGCATAACAAATTATCCCAAAACTTAGTGTCTTGAAACAAGTGTCATGTTATGATATCTAATGATTTTGAAGGGTAGGGATTTGGGCAAGTTTTGCTGGGTGATTGTTCCATTGTGCAAGGTATTGATAGGTCACTTGGTGGTATCAGCTGGGGTGTGGTCTGGAGGGTCCAAGATAGTTCACTTGCCTGCCCTGGCACCTTGTTATGGATGAATGGAAACCTAGGCTTAGCTGGGACAATTGGTCTGAGGGTCCACACATGGCCATTCCAGCATGGCGGCTCCAGAGTTGGAAGACTGCTTTTGTGGTGGCTCAGGACTCCAGTGAAAAAGGTAGAAGCTGCATGGCCTTCTCTGATCTAGCCTCAGAAGTCACATAGGATCTCTGTCAAAGTACTCTATAGGTTGAAGCAGCCAGACTAAAGGGGAGGGAATATAGAATGCACCTTTCAAGAGAAAGAGGGTCAAAAAATCTGTGACCTTGTTTTAAACCTATCCCAGAACTAAACTTTCTGTTAGCTGGGATAATTTCTTACACAGGACACCTCAATTTCCAGCACTGCCGGGAATGCAGTATGTCACAATAATTTACACAAGGTAAGAACAAAATTATCTATTGAATGATTGCATGGTTAAATGTTTATTACAATCTGGAAGACAAGAAATGAACTAGCTGGAGACAACAATGTCTGCCTCTTTCATGGCAAGAAACCCCCTCCCCCACTTTCCCTGTTCCCTTGAGTGAAGGAAAGACTCATAAGTAGCATCACCCCACCCCCACTCCCCCCCCTTCTCATACATATGCCCTTGTAAAGCAGAGCTGCAGAGCTTGCTCTCAGATGGGACTCCCTCAGTCTGGCCGTGCACTCAGGGCCTGAGCCTCTTCCACTGCTGTGTGCACAGCCCGAACACAAACACACTTCATTCTCTGATTCCCAGTCGTCCCTCAGGAGAGGATGCTGTCCTCAGGTACTCCAGCTATTGCTGTTGAATTATTATTCAAATTAGTATTCTTTTAATAATTTGAATATTTAGATAATTTTAATTATTTGAACTAAATAATTTGAGTAATTATTAAAATTATCATTGTTATTTTTATTCCTGGGAGATGAGACCTGGGAGGTAGTTTGCCCAAAAGGCTGATAGCTCTCCCTTAAAGAAGTGCTCTCTGATCTCCCACAAAATTCTCTTCACTGCAGGGCAGGGGGATTGTGGGGAGAAGAAACCAAACTCAGTATTTGCCAACTTACAAGTTTTCCACCGTCCATGCTGCCTTGCACAGTCTCTTTTGGGAAGTACATGCTCCAGTTTAACATTTCTCCCCCTTCTCCTTCTCTTCTCCAAAATGGTGCCAGTTTGTAGAGGGAGGGCTTAGTCAACCTGTGGGTGTGGGGAGAGGAGATGATCTGCTCATCAGGTGTGAAAAAACTCAGAGTCTTTGCACTGAGCATGTCTTCACGTTGCCCTTACACTGGAATGTAGCTAAGCATCAGATGTGTATGTGTTGGGTTCCTCCAACAGCTGATCCTGAGATAAGGACCTGGGTGGAGGTAGTTTATTTGTGAGGTGATCCCAGGCAGCAGGATGGAGGGTGGAGTGATCTCAGACAGGGCAGGGAATGAAGTCAATGTAAGGGTGTGATGCGGAGGAAGTTCCTGCAGGTTGGTGGCTCCATGCTGCCAGGACCCCCTGAGAAGTGTGTAGAATACCCTTCCAGAATTATCCCCCTGAAGAACACTGGGCTGGGTGGTTGTCCCCCAGCTCCCATTACCAATCAGTTGAGAGTTGGAGGGTTGCCCCCGGGGGCAGTAACTCACCCCACTCCAGGCTGAGCTTCAGGGTGGCCATCGGAGAAGACCCTGGGGCAGGAAGAAGACTCACACCCTGAGCTTGAGGAGGGAGGCTGGTAGCAGGAGGTCAGTGAGCTCATGAGAAATCTCCACTGCAGCCTCACGGGGAAACCAGAGGTGGGCAGAGGGATGACGTGGCCACAAACACCTGCACAATGTAAAGGAAAATGATTTCCCCTTAGAAACTAGAGATATGATACCACTGACTTTGAGCTCCCAGGGTTAGCAAAGAAATGTAATGCCCACCTGTTCCCTCATAGGCAAGTTGTCACTTTTCTCTGCGGAAACTTTTAGTATTTTCTTTTGTTCTTGATGTTCTACAATTTCATGAGGATGTATCCGGTTGTGAGTTTTGGGTCCTTTATTTTGCATGTCTCTCTGTGACCTTTTCCAATCTGAAAATCTGCAGAGTTTTTTCAGTTCTAAGTTTTCTCATATTGTTTCTTTATTTTCTCTTTTCCATGCTCTCTGGTCTCTTTTTTTTTTTTTTTTAACTCTCTAATTCATGGATTCTGTCTTTATCTGTGCCCATGCTGCTATTTGGCACATCTATTAAATTTTCAAAACTAGTTGGTGATCATGGAATCCTAATTAATTCTTTTTCATACCACTTGGTCTTAACTGATGGTGTACCAGCCTCTCATATCTGAATATTAATTACACTTATTTTAGCTATTTCTCCCTTCTCATAGACATTAGCTATTTTATTTGTTGACGCTGGTTCTTATTTTTAATGATGTTTGTTTTTCTTAAATGTTTGGACATTTTTAACTATTGTTTGCACTTGAATCTGAAACTCCTGTTTGCCTGAGTACATAAGTGCTGGTTCCAGCTTCCTTCGGTGACTTGGGTGGGTGGGGGGCACGGAGGTGGAGGGCAGAAATTGTGAACTAGTAGCTCGCTTGCCTTCTAAGAAGGGGGCAAACCCCTCCAGGAGTGTAAGTAAGTCATCTGGAGTCATTTCTCTCCTTCAGTGGCCCAACTGCCCTTCTGAGTTTCCTGGGTCAGGGCTCCTCCTGCTTCAGATGGCTATGCTCAGAGTTTATTCTGGGGACAAATGCATGAATCAGCCACCCTCTTTCTTTCTTTCTTTCTTTTCTTTCTTTCTTTCTTTCCTTTCTTTCTTTCTTTCTTTCTTTCTTTCTTTCTTTCTTTCTTTCTTTCTTTCTTTCTTTCTTTCTTTCCTTTCTTTCTTTCTTTCTTGGATGTCTGGGGTTATTTCCAGCTCTGTTCTGCGTCTCTGGGTTGTTTCTCCCCTTCTGGAGCTTTTATCCTGGGTCTAAACCTCACCCATGCTCTCTGCTCAGTAGGTGTGAGGAGGGAAAGGGGCCTGGTGGGCTCAGCTGTTCCGAATACTGAGCTTTGTTAATTAACCTGATGGTTGCCCCAAAGCCCCTCCTGGTCTCTCTGGTTGTTGACTCTGAGCTTAAAATATTTCTGGAATTTCTATTACTTCCCTGGTAGTTTTCTGTTGTCTGTGTGCTATGGCTTTTTTTTCTGCCCTTATATTTCTGCAGACTGATCCCATCTGCTTTCTATCTTCCAAGAATTTTTCAAAATCTGTCTAAGGATAGATCCTTTTCTTGCCGTGGTGGATTCCTTTACCTCCTCCTCCTTTCATCCATTTATCTTATTTAATTCTCACAATAATTCAATGAAAGAGGTATTCATGATGACCTTTTTATTCAGAAGGAAAACTAGGGCTCAGAGAGGTAACTTCCCTGAGGTGTCACAGCTAGAACTTGGTGGTGCTGGAACCTGAACCCTGGTTCAACTAACTCCAGGTTGTAATTACAAGTATTCTCACCACTTGTCAGGGACTTTCTCTATATCTGCTTCTAACTTCCTTCCCCCTGTGGCCTAAGAGTTCCTTGAGAAGCCAGGGTTGTTCTGGAACCCCCTTTGGGTCCTCTGCAGCACCTTGCACTGTGCAGAGAACACCAAACACTGGGAGCATGGGTCGATGACAACCTGCCCAAGGTCACCTGACTAGGAAGTGGCAGATCAGGATTTAACCCAGGAAGTCTGGCCCCAGAGACTGTACCCTAATGCGATCTTCCATTCAGATCTGAGGTGTCATTCACAAACTTCCTCTCAAGCATCTCTTTCCTGTCACTAGGCCAACAGACAATTTATGCTGAGGGAAGACTGCCCTTGGGGAGCTTCCCCTGCTATATTTCATGACAAGCATCATGGCACTATTTGACTCTCAAAACCAAGACCAAGTATTATTTTGATGAAACAGAAGAGAAGAGAAACAAAAAGAAAAGAAGAATACAGAATATAAGGCTGTATGTCAGAGCTATTAACAAACTACACAGACACAACAGAGACTGGGAAAGTGGTAGAGACCGTGTCTGGGCAAGGAAGGGAGTGGGGACTCTGGACGTGGCAAGACCAGGCTAGAGGAGGCGAGAAGCTGTTGTTCATGACCTGCCCCTAACGAGGGGTGTCACCTTCAGAAGTGGACCTCTGTGGGCTTCAGTGTTTCCATTTGTAGGATAAGGTCATCTCTACAGTCCCACTAACACTGATATGCAAGGTTCTAAATAAATAGCAAACTCACTTTTATCAGAACTAAAAACTTAACTCATGAGTCTTCCCAGCTCTCTACTTACCCTTGTCTTTCAGAGCCCTGGGTACTTCTCCAATCCCATGCCTCATTATCTTTCACCTTACACTTTTCGCCTGTAGCCCACAGACCTAGGCATCGCTTTCTTGTGTAAGTGTCATTATATTTTCTGTACCGAAGTCCTTCCTCATGTCAGGTTGCACCATCCCCTTTCTGACCACCCACACACACACCCACACATGCCCATTTTGGGCCAGGCTAATTATATTTGCTATTTTTAAGACTCTGTTTAGGTATAATTTCCTCCAGGAAGACCTTTCTGATACCCCTCCCCAGGCTCTGTGCTTCTCTCTGCTGCCTGAGGGGGGCCCATGATGGACCACAGCACTAATCTAATTTAAATCTAACATCCCGGGCAAGCAAACATTAGCTCTGTTTTTACAGATGTGGAAACTAAGACTCAGCAAGATTGAGGAACCCACCCAACACTGCACACCATCAAGTCTCAGAGCCAGAAGTCAAACCCAGAGTGTGTGCTCTGGCCATCTTTGTAGTATCCACGTCATAAGGCTGGGGCACAATTGGGATGATGCCCCAACACCCCAAGCTGGGGAGGTGAGGATGGCAAACTTGCAAAGGCCAGTGCACATATCATGGAGAATAGAAAAAGGTTGGGTTGAGAGACTGATGTAGGGGGGACCTCAGGCCCCACCCTGAATGGGGAGGGGAGCACAGGGGCCGCCTATGCGTCCCACTTCCTGGGCACATAAACTAACCATCACAGTTGGGTTGGAGGAAAGGAAGTATGTCCTAAGCAAAGGGACAGTGGGTGACAAGGCACAGAGAGAAGCTACAGAACTATGCGTGTTGGGATGTGTGTGTGTGTGTGTGTGTGTGTGTGTGTGTGTGTGTCTGAGTGTGTCTATGTATAAGTAGGTCTACGTGTGTGTATGTTTCTGTGTGTGTGAAGGTGTGTGTGTGTGTGTGTGTGTTGGTGGAAGGGCAGGGGACTACACAGAAGCAAAAGTGTGCCAAAAGACAGCAGAAGCTGAGTCTACAGAGGTGGGCAAGGTCTTACCTGTCATGCTGAGGAGCTTTACTTTACACTGAGGCCCAAATCAGGTTGATCATCAGAATCATCTAGAATCTCCTAGGCATCATTTTTGAAAACAGATTGTGTGGCCCCCTCCAAGACCCAATTAATCAGATTAAACCAGAAACTTATATTATTAAAAAGCCCCATTTTGTCCCCCAATCTGATGACTAGGTTTGAGAATTCCTTCTTTAGACAATGGAAGCCACGGAAGTATTAAACGGCAAGGTCCAAATTTTGTTGACATTTAACTCTCTTCCTGGTTTAAGTGTTTGTGATTTTCACATGAATAGGATAACTTTTCCATGGTGGCTCCAAGTATCAATGCAAGTAGAATGTGCCTGGGAAAAACTTGGCTGAGATCCTTCCTGGTATGCTTATCTTTGCAGACACAACCTAATTGGGATCAGAAGGGCCAGGGAGCTGGGAGGCAGAAAGATGGAGTTCTCTGTCACTGTCAGCCCCATTTCCATGGAGATCCATTCATTCATCAAGCATTTATGTGAGGCTCACAGAGTACCCAGTCCATGTCAGGCTCAGTGAGGGACAGGAAGACAGCAGAAGCCAGCTTACAATTTTGCAGACTCGTGTACCTGTAACACACAGTTTTGAAAAGAACAGAATACAGAGCTCTTTCAAGCCAATGTTTAAGATAAGTGTGAGGCAAGATGGTACAGATGCAAAACATACATGTCAAAGACCTCATCTTGTTTAACAAGGCAACTCACACAAAGTGGCTAATACACACCTGGCACATAGGCAGCATTAAATAAATGTTGGTGCCTTGCCTTCCTGAGTTATTATTAAATCTACCACCCCCTTTTCAGGAGTGATAGTCCTTGAGATCCTGAAATAAATTTTTAAAAGGAAATAGCATGTCTGGCTTCTAGAATTGTAGGAGATTTTATTACTATCATGGTGTTCATCTAGTTAACATAGTAGACAGGACACTGGATGGGTATAGCTGAGCTCCAAAACAGATGTTCCAGATAAGACTTCCATAGGAAATAGAAATACCCTTTCCTCAGGATATTTGTTAGTCCTCTTTCAGTTTAGACCCTTTGAAGCACACCCAGGGAAACGATCAGAGTCATCACCACCACCTCCAACCCCAGAGAAAAGTGTTTTTCTGAGGGAGGCCCTTCTTCTTTGTGAGCTTTAAATGCCTTGTGACATTCAATACTAGAGTTCTTTAATCATCTCTCACATCCAGTCTCAATAGGTCAAATGCTCAGATTCACATGTATCTTGCATGTCAACTAGCGGGGAAGTGAACCTTTCTTATAGAGTAGGCTGCAGGTTATCCAAGGATGGTTTTTAAGATGATAAGAATGTACAGGAGCTAAGGATGGAAAATGTCTTCAACCTACAGCAGCTCTGACCTCAGACACACCCAGGCCCAGGGTTGCTCTCTCAACTCTAGAGGAAACCATTCTCAAAACGGAGGTCCTACGTTATGAAGTGACTCTATGGTGTATTTCTGAATTTCCCCATCTTGTACAGAGTGTGTAGATATGCCCCCTCATCTCTCATGCTTAGTTCCTACCACCACATACTAAAAGGGACTTAACTTTTCCACTGTTGGGTAAACCAAGCATCACCTTCTTAGCCAACTGGTTTGCAGCACCGTGACCTGTACTGGCCCTCCTCTGACCATGTTCACATTTACCCTCCCCTCCACATAGCTGTGATTCTTTGAGGGTCCAACATAGTGAGCCTGAATTAACAGAAAGTAAGAGTCCAAGGACTGAATTAAATGACTATAATTTAGGAAATAATATCAGCTAAAATCTGACACTCGAGAAAAGAAGAGAATAAAACCTTGATAAATTTTAAATCTTGATAAATAAATTCTTGACTGTTACTCTTAGAGAGATACACCTTGAAACACAAGAGAATTCCCCCAATATAATATGTAGGCTTTTTGCTAAGATGCACCTGAGCTTTGCCCTGAAAGCTGGACCAAAGGAGGATTCAGACCCTAAGACTCAGATATGAGCACATGTGAACCACATTCTCTTCTCAGAAGAGCAGTTACCTCAGTGCCTTGAGCAAAGTCCTGGTCAGTGAGGAAGGCCTAGAAACGCTTACTGTGAAAGGAACCCGACTAGCTGACAACACAGCTGTGGCTACCACGGCATAGAGCTGGGTCTTATATTACGAGGAGACTGTCCCTCCGCTGGTCCTCACCGAGAATTCCAGGCTTTGTCCTAAAACTGCATTAGATAGATACTGAGAGACATATGCTCTGTTGTAGCACAACAACTTCCCTGCCAAGAGCAGCTAAAAATAATAGGGGAAAAAAATCCATTTTAAGACACCAGAGACCCATCAGGCCCTAGGACTTAAAGGCTCAAGATCCTGGAGAAAAGAGAAATTCACTGAGGTGAGTTCTAATATTCTATTCCAGTTTTTCCTTCAAGGCACTTGCCACTTCTTAAGTGATGTAGCAAGTCAAGCAGAAAGCAGCTGGTAAGCACCTGAGAACCTGAATAGAACTTTAGGCAGTGTCATGGGTATGGGGAGATCACATTGGGAGTTCAGGACTACCAAGATAGGCAGGACATATGGTTCCAGAAACACAGAGAAAAAAGAAAAGGAATGCAGGCTGTGAACACAACATCAGGTACAACTTTTCCACTCAAGGCCTTGCTCATTCCTAAAGAAGGCAAACTGGGCAGAAAGGAGCATCAAAGAGGCTCAGAAGGTAAGCAGAGCTTTGGGCAGGCTCATCGGGCAGGGAGGGGAGGGGAGATTAAACATCAGGATTTCTCCACAGAGGAAGCTCCTCTCACTTGAGATGCATGAAGGGCTAAATTCTAGGGGCCAATGCAGTCAGGGATTAGGCTTTTTAGAGGTTTGGTGTCAGCCTTCCACATTGACAAGAAAAGAATTAGTAATCTAAAAGACAGATCAGTTGAAAATATTCAGGGAATTCCCTGGCGTTCTAGTGGTTAGGACTCTGAGCTTCCACTGCAGGGGGCATGGGTTTAATCCCTGGTGTCAGGGAACTAAGATCCCACATGCTGCATGATGCAGATATATATATATATATATATATATATATATATATATATATATATGAATAAATGAAAAGAAACAGACCCCTCACCACCAACACCCTTCCCCCGCAAAAAAAAATCCTTTCCCCTAAGATTGGGAACAAAGCAAGAGTGTCTGCTTTCACTTCTTTTAACATCGAACTGGGTGTCCTGGCCAGTGCAATAATGCAAGATAAAAAAATAAACGGCCTACAGATTGCAAAGGAAGGAAATTTTTATTCCTAAATAACATGGTTATTTACATTGGAATTTCTCCACCCATGTCCTCACTACAGAACCTGCATGGCACCCTTTTCCTCCACACCTCCAATACCTCTCCTTTTTAAGGACCAGCTCAAATATATCTGCCTCATTAAAGCCTGCCCTGATGCTTCCAGCCTCAAACTCTCTCCCCTTTCTCTTAAGTTTTTACTTTAGTGCCATTCTGTAAACAATGTACTGGGCACTGGGGATTCCCATAGAATTTTATTTACCCATTTCTGTGGTATTTACCACTCAAGAAAATTTTAAAAATATAAATACATTTCCTTAAAATAATATGTCAAAGTTAAGCTAAGATTTCCTTTCACAAATATCCTCAATCCCAGCTCCTCCAAACCTACCCAGCGGTAACCACTGTAATCACTTTTGTTTGTGGCCTTTGGAACTTCTGGTCTTTCATTGTTTTTTATTTTACATAAATATCTTTGTCCCCTAGAAGATGTATAAAATTATATTGTGTTATGCTTTTTTCTCCCTTTGCTTTACATTTTTCATAAAAGAAAGGACAACATACATAATTACTTGCCACTTACTTAATTCAAAAGTGTACCCTAAAGATCTACTGATAGATTTAACTCCTTCTTCTTAACCTTTGTATAATTTTCATTGTATGGCTTTAACCTCTGTTTATTTAGAAACTCACCTATTGTGTATTTGCAGTATTGGTTGTTTGCAGTATTATGATATTATGAACATCACTGCAAGTACCATAATTGTATATGCCCTTTCTGTGCACATGAATGAATGTCCATCTGCAGTACAAACCAAGAAATGAAAATTCTGGATCAGAGTATGTCCACTTTTTTTCTTACTAGATATTTCCAGATTGCCTTCCAAAACTTCCTTGAAAGCAGGATCTTGGTTAAGTACATCTCAGCATTCTGCCTCTAGCCCTAAACTGTTCACACAGTAGGCACTCAGTAAGTATTTTTAAGTTGATGGATGAAAGAGTGTATGGTTATACTGAAAATATTCTGAATGATTTCTCTGACCCACCATGTAAAGACTTGCAGTATTCTTTTTTTCGTTAGTTCTGTCACATTTGGGTGTTTCTCTGTGTGAAATTTATTTATTTTTTTATTTTTTTGAATTTTTGAATTTTATTTTATTTATTTTTTTATACAGCAGGTTCCTATTAGTTATCCATTTTATGCATATTAGTGTATATATGCAGTATTTAACTTTTTATGAATGCCTTGTCTAGGCTTCAACTTCTAAACCATAAATGCTGTGTCTTCTAATTTTCTGCATCACACATAGCAACTAGCACCTAGATGGGTGTTTAATAAATATAGGTGTTTGCTAAATCAGTGAGTAGATTCAATTTATGTTTATAGTAAAATAAGTTGGGGAAATAATCATTGTGATTATAGCAACACACAGTGAACATCAAGTAAGAGTGACACTGCACAGGCCAATTACTGTGAGAAGAGCTCTAGGCAGTGGACATGTTTCTCTAGACCAAATGACACAGTAATGGTGGTCATTAACTGAGAACACAAAACGATTGGCTAAGGGCCATTCCTCTTCAGTAGCAATATGTCAGCACTGAGAGATGGTGGAATTGCACTAGGGAGGGGAAGGTGGTTCCATTCCACATTAACAGAGCTCTCAACGTTCTGATGATGTGCAAATGTGCCACATAAAACATTTCAAGGCAAGGACATTGGTGAGAAAGAGACCTGAGCTTGTCCTGCTTTAAGGATCTTAAGAAGCAGTGTCTCAGAGCTTGTTGATGAGTCTGACTTGTTTTATGCCCAGACAAATAGGGCTTGGGCCCATCACACACCTCCAAAGTGGCCTCCAAAAATCCACCATCTGAACCTACCTCATTCTAATAGTATCACTTCTCAGAAGCCTCATCCTCAGAGGTGAAATAAATCCCAATCATTAAAGCAAAAGAAATGCTCCCTTCTCATTTCCACAAGTGTCCATTTCTTCCAAGTTTTTCTAATCATTTTCTCATTAGTCTCATTCTCCATCACACTATCATTATTATTCTGTTTATGTAACATCATTCATTGAGCACCTCCCAGACTCCTTCCCGCCAGCATGCACAATACATTCCAATTATGTAATTATGCCATTGTAATCAAATCATTAAGATTCACATTAAACGTGTATTAAAGTTCATAAGAAAAAAAAAAAAAAAAACAAGCGCTAGACACAGGCACTAAGAGGGAGGGAAGCAGACAAACATGCTTGTAATGGTAACTTGCTTTTAAAAAGCCCATGACTGCAGATTTAGGGTCTTGGAAGGATTGTGTAACTGAGAAGAGGTTGTTGATTTCTAAAAATGAAAAGCAGCTCTCCCCTTTCTACCCCTATGATTCCATTGAGTTAATCCCTTGATTATAAAATACATTATAGAAAACAACTCAAGAGAAGGTCACTGCATTTGGGGCACACACACACAGAGTGAATAAAACAAAAAGGGCTGTACAAGAGATTTGCAAGTACTCACTGGCTTGGGAGAAATAATACTGTACCTGTGAAGAATGTCAGTTTACTAACGGATTTGAGTCGTGTGTGATATCTACACAATAAATTTAGAAATACAAGACCAGACTTACTGATGTTGGTTATTTCCTATTAGAGATGGTTCCTACAGTGTTGCCATCTGACAACAGCCAGATGATAATGGTGCCCTGAGTTGGGTTGTGTAAGTCCAGTGGTAATGCCAGTAATTTGCACCTCATATTAGAGAGATTTGGTGGAGGAGGGCTTTAAAATAATACTCAAGACTACAGTCCAGGTCCTGCCCAGACCTACTGAATCAGAACTTGGTGTGGGGCTACCAATCTGTTTCAACAAGCCCTACAGGAGATTCTCAAGGACACTATAGTTTGAGGGCTACTGGGCAGGAACATGCCCAAGACTGGGTGATGGAAAGAAGGAGAAAGACACACTTAAGGGGTACTCACTGTGCTGTGGCCACTGGGTTAGATACTTTAGGTATATGATTGCATTTAATTTTCTAATAATGTATTTATTCACTCAATAAACATATCCTGCCTAAGTCAAGACCTTGATAGGGTCTGGAAATATAAAGATGCATAAAGCACAATGCCTACCTTCAAGGAGACATGCAGTAAGTCAATAATTATAAAGTAGTAACAATAATTGTCATCATATATTGAGTGCTAATTGTGTGTCAAGGACTCTGCCAAGTGCTTTACCTGTACTATCTCTAATCCTCACAGCAACCTTAGGGATGCTAAGGTGGTGTTATTTCCAGTTCCCATTTGAGAAAGCTGAAGACTTAAAGAGGTTAAATAACTCACCCAGAGGCACATAGCTCACAAGTGGTTAAGCTGGGATTGAACCATATTCTTAATCACTCCAGCACTAGTTTCTAACCTACCGGTCCAATTCTCATAAGTACCATCTCATGAGGAATCCACAAAAATTCACAAGTGCCCCAGCATTTTCTGCAGCCTGATTAAATTACAGGCCCAGCTCTTATGTATAATGTTATTTTTCAAGTGTTACTAATGCTATTGCATTTAATAAAATACTGGTTACATAGTCATTGCTGTCATTTGTAATTTTCTAAAGATACTACAAGTAGAGTTACTATTTTGTGGGAAATCACAAAATGTGGGGCTGTCAAAGAGAGCTCTTACTTGGAAACATTGGGAACCATATGTTTCCATATGGCACTATACGACACAGCATTGAAAGGGTCTGAAGTCTGCTCCAAATTTGAATAATGTATGATCTAATCTCCATTAAAATAAACAAAAGGCTATGTGTACTCCCAAAATCTATGGATACTCTCAAAATCTAGTTTGAGAGCCACTGCATTAAAAACTGAACACTTTCACATAATGGGACCAGTCGGTGACAGTTTGATTTTAAACATAATTACCAACGTATTTCCACTCAAAATTCACTTTAAAAATTACCCAGGAACTTCCCTGGTGGTCCAGTGGCTTGGACTCCACGCTCCCAATGCAGGGGGCCTGGGTTCAATCCCTGGTCAGGGAACTAGATCCCACATGCATGCCACAACTAAGAAGTCCGCATGCCGCAACTAAAAGATCCCGCATGCCACAACAAAGATCCCATGTGCTGCAACTAAGATCCAGAACAGCCTAAATAAATCATTTTTTTTTTTATTACCCGAAGTCTCTAACAAAGAGACCACGCAAATGATTCAGAACACTCCTGTTGCAAGACCCTTGTTTTTGCCTAGGAATTCTTTGAGGAACCATCCTTTACTTATTGCACTTGTGGTTCAAGTGGTGCTGACACCACCCTAAATGTCAGGTTTGGGCTCATGGTCCCAACCTGGTCAATCAGAGAACCTGAACCCCAGACCCTGGCCACAGTGTTTCATTCAGGAATGGGCATATGGCCAAGCTGAGCCAGGCCAGTCAGAGCCTTACCCAGGGCTTCTAATGGAATTGTTAGAAAGAAGTATTCTATATTTGCTGTAATACCAACTATTACATAAGCATAAGCCAAGAACTACAGATGACCATCTTTCTACCACATGGAGAGTCTGCTTGAGAATGAAGCCAACACTGAGGACAAATAAGCCAAGAGATAAGAGAAAAATATGCAGATTCCTAATGATGCTATTTGAACTTCTGGATCCAGGATCACCTAAAGCCACCTGATGCCGAAAACTCAGCCTCTGTGCACCAGTGCCAAATCGAATCTCAGAGACAGTTTTGGGTGAAGCAGGAAAGAATAACTTTATTGCTTTGCCAGGCAAAGGGGGACACAGCAGGCTCGCACCCTTAAAAGTGTGTGTCCCAACACAGGAGGATTTGGTGAGGAGTTTTACAGCAATGGTTCAAAGGTAGGTTGCTGATAAGATTAGAGTATGTGCAGGGCCTGCACTCCTTTAATCTGGTCTCAGGTAATATCTTGATGAGCTTCTCTGGTTCCTTTAATCTGACCTCCAGTGGTTTTCTCTGGAATGAAGAATGCTGCATCTTCCATTTGGGGGGTTTGTTCTGTAAAGAGCTCAAAGACATTGTTATGTGTATCCCATGAGGCAGAACCAGGACCCTGCCCCAAGACTGCACTATTGTTTCTTGGCTGCTCCTCCCTTGTCTCTGCATCCCCTCCCTTCCCTGATTAGCAACTGTTCAAATCTGCCCTTTAGAACTCAGGGAAGGTTATGGAGGCTGGATTCTGTTCCCTACAAACGAGAAATGGGGGACATGGAAAGGTTTCCATGCCCAGGAGTCCCAGAGTACTGCTTGGTTTCACACCTATACTTATTTTACTTACTAAACATGGGTCAGTATCTTCCCTGGGGCTTTTTTAAACTAGTTTGAATTGTTTTTCTTTCTCTTACAAGTGTCCTAACCAATACATCAGTACTAGGTGTGGGATGCTATGAGTTACAGACCTACATGGAAGTGGCTGAATTTAGGTGGACTGAGATATAGTGAGGATTCCCCTTCCACATATTCGAGTTGGTAATCATTTTTATGGACTTACAAAAGAGCTGGTTAAACCATCCCATGTTATGCTTTGAGATTCAGCTTAGAAGAAAATATTATCATGATGTTAGAGTGAGTTTCTCTTTCAGTGCAGGCTGGCCAATCTACAAGCAGAAAGGGAAGGCTATAGAGTCTTGCTAAGAGACAGTGGTCAGCAATATAAGAGGGCTAAGAGTCAGATACTGTCTTCCTAAAGCTAAAGTTAATGTAAGTCAAGGTAATTAGATGGGAAATGCAGAGGCAATTAAGATTGAGACCTAGAAGAAGCCAGGAATGTGGAATGAGCCTAATGGCCCAGGTCCCTTCCAACACCTCCAATGGTTCGCTTGTTGCTTGAAAAATACAATTACTCCCATTGCAAAGAGCTCCAGAATGAGGGTCACATTAGCCTTGCCTCAATCCATTGTTTGAGAGGACAAGATGGAAGCAGTTAAGCCCAGGGCTAGGAACATGCACAGAGCTCTTGAGCCTGTTGCTAAGAGACAGACACTGTAAAAACAGGGTCAGAATTCATAGACCATGACTCCATAAGATCTCTGGCTTTGGTTAATATCCCTTGAAGGTTCTGGAAATACAAGACTGGCTAATTGGTCCAACTACAAGTCCTGAAAATAAAGGCCCATGATTTCTCAGTTCCTAAGGTCAACCCCAATGCCCTAGACTCCCTACAACAAGAAGTGAACTATGACAATAAATACAGCTCCTAGAAAAGAAATATATCCCACTGCCCAGCTCACATGTGGTTGTGGAGAGCAATAGATAAGGGAAGTTCTTTCAAACCAGATCAAGGACAGCCATTTTGACCCAGCAAGGAACTCCCTCCTCCATCAGGGTGTCCTTGGAATGTTCATCCAGGAAGGCATGGTACATGACATTCACTAGTGCCAACAGCATTATTTCCTCATTCCCTATTTTTTTCCAAAGAAGAAATATCTTATTATGTTTATATTCTTTTGCCTTAACACTTCCTTCCTGGTATGTTGGGAGTGATTAAATGTATGATTTGACCTTGGTTTGCATTTGAAGAGGCAACAGACAGCATACAAAAACAAGGGAGTGAAGGGTGGATAGGATTGATATATAAATGAAGCTTCAATGGACTCCATAATGCATTGTTTCTTTTTTAAAAAATTTACAGAAAAAAAAATATTGGGGGAGGGTTTTTGTTTTCATAGTAAAAAACAAAACATATTGGTTTTCAGGGAGTCTACATGGTATAGTTTTAGTATTGTACTGGTTTAAGAGTCAAACCTAGATTTGAATCAAGTCTTTCACCTTCCCTACCACACAAAAGGAAACTACTTTTCTTAGACTGATATGTTTTTTCCCTGTTTTTATACTTTTACTACCATTGCACATGTTCATAAATAATACAGAGTATTTACATAGTATTTATTGATTATTTTAAATTTACATTAATAGTATGCTATACTTGTCCTTGAGAAACTTGGCTTTCACTCGACATCATGTTATTAAGATTTATACATTTGGATATGTTCATTCATTTTAATGACTTGATAGTATCCTAATATACAGATAAATCACCCTTTACTTATTTATCCCCACTCCGACCTTTTGGAGTTTTTCTATTATCATTATAATTTGTTTTTACAAACAATGGGACAGTGAACATCTTTGGGCACATCTTATATACGTGTAAGATAATTTTCTAGAGCAGGGATCCCCAATCCCCAGGGCCGTGGACCAGTACCAGATCACAGCCTGTTAGGAACCAGACTGCACAGCAGGAGGTGAGTGGCGGGAGTGAGTGAAGCTTCATCTGCCGCTCCCCATCGCTCCCCATGGAGTGAATTCCTAGGCTCGAATTACTGCCTGAATTACTGCCTGAAACATTGCTCTCATTACCACCTAAGCCATTCCCCCCCACCATCTGTGGAAAAATTGTCTTCCATGAAACCAGTCCCTGGTGCCAAAAAGGTTGAGAACCGCTGTTCTAGAACATATACCTATACAGGAGCTTGCTGGGTGTAGCATGCACCCATCTTCAAATGTACTGGCTCTTGCTCTGGTGTAGTTTTACCATTCGACACTCCAGCCAGTAGTGGACAGGAATTCCTGTTTGTGGTGTCTCCTGAGCCTGATGTGTGGTAGTTTGATTCATGATGTTTGTCTGTTTTTTATTATGAGCCCCTCTTCATCAGGGGTGTTAGGTCTATGGAATTCTGTGTGCCTTGGATTGTGAAAGGATAGCTGCTGAGAAGTTTTATATTTGCTTTTACTGTAGCCTATAGGGTTTCAATGGTCCTTGACCAGGTTTATGATAAATTCTGAGCTTGGGCGTCCCACACCAGACAGGTAGTGTAAATTTGGATCACATACCTCTATGTAGTTCAGGCCTAGGAATTAGGTTTCTCAAATGATTTTTTTTTTCTATCTGCCTAAGTCTTTGGATATATGACAGGCTTCCATGTTGCTTTCCTTGGCCAATGGGTACAATTTTCCAGTCCACATTTCATGAACAGGGAAGCTCTTTGATTTTTCATGCTTTATACAGAACTCCTCCTCCCTCCATTACCTGTGGTTTGAAAGCCACATAACTGATCTTCATGTAGACACTATAGGCCCAGTCCCAAGTCTCATGTGGAACCCAAACCCCCATGAGTCTCCTGGGTGTGGGCTTCCCCTTATCCACCCACTCACAGTAGCTTTCATTTCCCTTTCTTTTTCCCTACATCTGAGATTAGCTTTGCTTTTAAGTTCAGCAATGCAATTTCACCAAAATTTTGTTGTTGTTGTTTTTTAATCCAGCATTTTTATGTATTTGAATTAAAGGAGGATGGTCAATTCCATTAACATAGTCTGTCATGTTACTAAGAGTCCTCTGAAATGTTTAGGGTCACTTCCTATTTTAAAACTCCACAATTTTAATTAATCACTTTATAAGTGACAAGTGAAAGAATAGATACATTGTGTAGCAAGATCCAAAGAATCAAGCATACCTGGGTATACATAGTACCTAGTTCCCCTTAACATTCCACTCCTGTCATCTATTACTTAATCCAATATTCAGCCCTTCATTGTAAACACACTCTTAGGTCAGAAGATTTCCCAGGGCAGGCACTTCTTGACTCTTCAGTCTTTGGAACCATAGGGATGCTGCAGAGTGAAAGCTAACATCTTATGCTCCACACATCCACCCCACCATCAATACATATGCACACTCTCTCGGGAATGGTCAGTGTGTAGGGAAATGCTTTACTCAGATTCTTCCACCCAGGACCTTACTTTCTCCTGAAACCAGAATTAATCTTATTTCAGTGAAGGTGCCACAATTGACTTCCTACTCTGTCCTCCACCAACCCCTTGATCATACCAAAATGAAGCTTGAAATCATGGCGCCTGATATGCAGAGATTCTTCTGCAAGGGTTTAGACTGCTGGCTTATCGTGATCCCTTTTTGCCCTTCCTTCTGTCTTTGTAACATTTATTCAAAGATCTGTCATTTCCCAACAAGCTGTAAGCCCTTTTATAGTAGCGTTTTCCTCTGTATATCTCATCATACCCATCACGTTGGCTAATACACATAAGTACTCAATAAATTATTCTTGGGTCTATTATAGTCATTCAGACACATCAGTTGTGGGGATCTACTTTTCAAATCCCCCTCCTAGGACCCTGGTTGGCCCACAGCCCTTTCTCTCATCATTGCCCTCCTGTCTTCAGCATCTGCTGAACTTCCACTGTGGTGAAGGACCAAAGACCATCTCTTTTAAAGACATCTGCTACAGCATGGAGACCATTTGCAAGATAAATGAGGCTTTTCTTGGCTTCAGGCTGGGAACAAATGGTAAGAAACCTGTGAGGGGAGGCTCTTCTCTACCTTTGTGGGAGGAGAAAAAATGAGGGGGAGAACCACAGTGAGGGTGTGCAGTGGATCCTCCAACCTGGGTGATGAGGACTCCATGGGCACAGGTGCATTTAGTTCAAATTGTGAATCAAGCATCTTAAAATGTCCACGGGCTTTGTCTGGTAATCTGACTTCTGCAAATAGAACCTCATAAAATAATGCAAAAGTAGGGGTGGGTGAGAACATATGCTTTGAACAGTATCATTTCCACGATACAGTGAAATTTTTCAGTTGCAAACAGTCTAAATATCAAAACAATCAAAGAATGGTTATTTAAATTAACATTTTTTTCACTGGAGGAAACATTATGCAGTCATTAAAAACAATGGTTTTAAAGGCCACATACCACCATGAAAAATACTTGTGGCTTAATGTTAAGTGAAAAAAAAAAAGAGAGAGAGAAAATTTGTGTATACGATAGGATTGCAACCAGATTTTAAAAGTGGTGCTTAGCAGAAAGACTAGCAGAAAATATTCCACCCTGCTAATAGGAATTCTGTTATGTTGTTAGTCTTATGGGGGTATTTTTCTTTTCCTTTTTCCAGCTTTTCTGTACTGTGGTTCTATTACCTTTATAAGGAGCTACGTTACACATAAATGTCCAATTTTTTTTTTTTAATTGGGAAAAGATTCAATCCTAGTGAAGAGCAGAAATGTGTTCCTCTGTCCTCACTCACTCCTTTCTTTCTCTCCTTCTTTCCTTTCTTCCTTTTTTCTTTCTTTCATGGGACAAAGAGGAACAATTGGAGTTTTAAGAAATCAGAAAGAAGAATATTCTATTGTACTAAAAGTTTAAATTCTTGGAATAATTCTTCTTCCCTTTTCTATTAACAAAGGTGGGAAAGGAACCAAAAGGGAAACAGGCACTGAGAGGACCAGAGGCAAGATTGTTCGGGGAGGTGACCAGAGGGCACAACAGGTACAATCAGGCAATTGCAGGAAAATGCAGCAATCAGCCACTTTGTGGAACCAAGTTTCATGGGTATGCAAGATGATGGCAAAAGTTAATTTGGGAAAATGAGGAACAAACACGGGCTAATCAGCACTGACCGACCGGGCAAAATACTATTTACAAAACACAAAGGATACCTTCCTGCTTCATTTAACCAGAGTACAAAAAAAGTCCCCACTGAATTTTGCTGGACTGCTGTTGGCAACCAATGTGGCTTAAAGGATGAAGCGGGGATTGATTGTTGTCTCTTGTGAGTCTCAGGCTTGTACACGTGAACTGTCCCCAGACACTTAGTTCAAACTTTGGTCATCAGTAGGGTCATTCGCACACCTGGAAACTGATGTCTGATTAACCGCTCCCCTGTGGTGCTCCCATAAGCTCAGCCTGGATGCATGGCAGGTCCACAGCTAAACTGTGGTTAGTTTGGAGATTAACTCTTTCCTGTCCATCTGCCTATCAATCACCTGTGTGTCCTATACAGCTCCATATCCACGCAGGTTTCCTGAAAGCTCTGCAAGAGAAGAGGCCACGTGTCCAAGGTAGCTTTTCTATGGCATATAGGACTATGTTTGGGATAGTTGGCCAGAGGTGTTCACCTAGTCATAAGATGGTAGAACCCCAGGGACTGGCCA
Source organism: Balaenoptera physalus (assembly GCF_965194825.1). Lineage (NCBI taxonomy): Eukaryota > Metazoa > Chordata > Mammalia > Artiodactyla > Balaenopteridae > Balaenoptera > Balaenoptera physalus. The sequence continues at coordinate 18,738,675 of NC_138891.1, forward strand.
GAGCAGGAGAGGTCATCACCTTAAAGTCTGGCAGTCCTTGTTCAGGATAATCACCAGAAGTACAGAGCCAGAGACTGGCATGGAAGGGGTTACTATGGCAGAGCTCTGTGTGCCTGGGATTATAGGTACGTAGAAAAGCTCAGAGCAGAAGTTTCTCTGACAGCTGTCAGGGGCCTCTGTTACCTCTAAATTAATGCTTTTCAGCCCTAAACGCTCAGTCTTGTTCATCTGATTTTGGTTGTGGGGTTTTGTTTTTGCATTTAAAACAACATATATAAACACATATAAAGTGGATTTATAATGGAGCCACTTTTCTTCGGTGAATAAGATAGTCTTGACAGAAGGCTTATTTCTCCAACACTTGGAACTTGCCATCTTGTGCCATCCTTGCCTCCTCTTCATGATGCTGGTTGATTTGCGTTCCTGACCAGTATGGACACTACTGGGTTGAACACAATCCTGTGTGTGGTGTCTATTGGGATACCCCCCCCCATAAGGGTTGATTCTCTCTGAGGCGGTCCATGCTGTGAGCCAGCATAGAAGAAGCAAGAAGAACCCTCATCCCATAGTCATGAGTGGCTAAAACCACAGGTTTCTGAACATATGCTATGGTTCAGGGTCTCACAGAGGTCCTGGTGCTCCTCTAGTCCTAGATCCCACCCAGAAAGGTGATAGTCAAGATGTCTCTGGCTCCACCTTACTCATCTAAGTCTGGCCAGGATGAGATGATGCCTTGGACAGGACTACTCCTCACCTCCCTCTAACGTCTCCTTTCTAAACGTTTTTATAGATTTTCCTCCCTACCCTTTCCAGGTATGGGATTGTCCATCAAAAGCAGCCACCAAGAAATGATGTGTGCTAGCAGTGTATACTTCAGTGAGAACTACTCTAATGGTGTTTTTCAAACAGGATGTTTCCTAAATATCCATAGGTATCACACAAAATTATTTTAGATGGTGCACAGAAAACAACATTAATAGTTATATATTTTAATCTCAACTACAGTAAGTCCCCTACATATGAATGTTCAAGTTGTGAACTTTACAAGATGCAAATGTGTATCTGATTCCAGCAAGGAACCAGAACCTGTGCCATCAGCGTCAGGCATGAGTGAAATTGCAGCTTGCCCTCCGTCTCCTGTTGCTGATGATCCTTCAGTTCTACCATCTCCCACCTCCTCTCCCTCCTCCAGTCAGTAACTCTTCTTGCTTGTTCACTCGATGCCAGCCCCTGCATGCCAGCTGTTGTACTGTACTACTGCACTTTTCAAGGTACCGTACTGTAAGATTAAAAATATTTTCTTTATTTTTTGTTTTTGTTTTTTATGCATTATTTGTGTGAAAAGTATTATAAACCTATTACAGTATAGTACTATATAGCTGATTGTGTTAGTTGGGTACCTAGGCTAACTTAGTTGGACTTAACGAACAAATTGGACTTACAAACGTGCTCTCAGAACAGAACTCGTTTATATGTAGGGGACTTACTGTAGATATAATAAAATAAAAGAAGCATAACAAACTTGTGATTTTATCACTCTTTTTAGTTAAGATAAGGCTAAGATAGATAGTTAAAATAATTTAAAGAAAAGTATTAAGGACTTCCCTGATGGTGAAGTGGTTAAGAATCCGCCTGCCAATGCACGGGACACGGGTTTGGTCCCTGGCCCGGGAAGATCTTACATGCCGCGGAGCAACTAAGCCCGCGAGCCACAACTACTGAGCCCGCATGCCACCACTACTGAAGCCCACGCACCTACAGCCTGCGCTCTGCAACAAGAGAAGCCACTGCAATGAGAAGCCCGTGCACCACAACAGAGAGTAGCCCCCACTCGCCGCAACTAGAGAAAGCCCGCGTGCAGCAACGAAGAGCCAATGCAGCCAAAAATAAATAAATAAAAAGTAAATTTCTTTAAAAAAAAATTAAACTACATTTTTTAAAGTATTAATTCATAATATTGGTATAACAAAAATCATAAAGAAGTGGAACTTGATAACTGAAATTTGGGAAATACTCTATGGATTACTTCCTTTAAGTAACCTCACGTTAAATCTAAATCTGGTTGGGAATGAAAGGATTTGCCCTTTATTAATTCACATCAAGCAGGCTGGGAAGGTAGTCTTAGGGGAGGGTGGCCTTCTGGCCCTGCTGAATTGTGCCCTCGGACCGAAGTCCACACCGCTGAGATGCAAGGCTAGCCCTATTTCAGCAGCACAATGATTGGGAGTTCTGCCAAGAATGAAACAGACTATCCTGCAGCTGTTATCTCATTTGTATGAGTAATATGAAAAATGCTGCACAATTTAATATGCCATCTAATGCTTTTATTCTTATCTCACCAGTAGGGCAGGCGGTAGCACACATGTTTGAAAGCCAGTGTAGATTGGTACGGGGGAGGGCCCCAAGAAATGATGTTAGCTGCTATCTGAGCTGAGTAAAATGATATGAGCACAGATATTATTTTATAAAGGCAATCTCACTTGTATCTTCGCCAGTGAGATCTTAATCACAGCACGCAGTGGGAGTGGATACCTCCTCTCCTAGTTATCTAGGTGTGGGATGACAACATTGTTATCACTGGGAGAATGGTTATCTGTTATTTCACTTGTGAGATACCAACAAGAACAGTATCAGGGTGTTTGTAACCAAACATGTGCAGCTCAGAGTGATAAAAGAGTGAGGAGGAGGCTCATCTCCAAGGGTGTGGAGATAATGCCACTGGCACGGGGATGAGATGGATGGTATTGTTGAAAGTGGTTTCAAATATTGGGAACAGACTAAGAATCTCTCTCAGATGCTCAAATTTTGGCTCAGGAGCAGAGGGAAATAAATAAGAGGACGTGGGTGAAGAAAGGGAGCCTGGATGAGAGAGTGATCATCTCAACTCCTTCGACCTTAAGAGAAATGTGGGTAAATAAATCTTTCATGACTCTCTGTATTTGAAGATGAACTACAGCAATCTTCAAACTACTGAGGGGCACAGATAATATTTTTTTTCTTTCCCACATTCTCAGTCTTATTTATCTTTTCTGATTTTCTGTTCTTTTTAAACAACCAAGATCTCAAATAAGCTTCAACAAACAAAACTAAGACGTTAACAGCAACAAAAATCAGGGCACAAATTCTTCAATGTAAAAGAGAGACCAGGGACTTCCCTAGTGGCACAGCGGTTAAGAATCCGCCTGCCAATGCATGGGACATGGGCTCAAGCCCTGATCCTGGAAGATCTCACATGCCGCAGAGCAACTAAGCCCGTGAGCCACAACTACTGAAGCCCACGCACCTAGAGCCCATGCTCCGCAACAAGAGAAGCCACCACAATGAGAGGCCCACGCACCGCAATGAAGAGTAGCCCCTGCTCTCCGCAACTAGAGAAAGCCCACGTGCAGCAATGAAGACCCAATGCAGCAAAAAATAAATAAATAAAAATAAATAATATTTTTAAAAAAGAGAGACTAGAAAGAGCCTCACTACTGTAACACTGAACATTTACCCCAAAATAGTCCATATCTGTAATTTATAAGAATAACAATGTCAGGTCAAAGAGACAATATTCTGTAATGGTGTTTCTGTTAGCTCTAACTGCCTTTGACTTTTGACCACTTTTTCCTGTGGTTGGCAAAATCATTTTCTTCTTTCCCCCGTGAAGACTGAAGTCTATAATGTTAATATTCTACCCCGTTCTCTCTCTCTCTCTCTCTCTCTCTCTCTCTTCCTCTCCCCCCTTCCCTCTCTCTCTCTTTCTATCTCTCTGTTGGAGGACAAAAGGAATGAAAAGTGCCCACCAAACTGAGAAGGCATATTGAAACTGAAAAATGAGCAGGCAGCTCCATAAAATCAGTGGATCAGTTTATTATAGGATACTTACTCACAGGGTAGGATGGGGGGGATTGGGCAGACAACGGACCGGAAACATGCACAGCTGCACTCTGCACCACCAAGGGGCTACGGGGACAATTTTATAGTTAACCTAGGGCATGGGGGTAGATGCTTGGAAACAGGATGTACATTCCTAAGTCAAAATTTATGAATGGGTAACTAGTCTTGTGGGTACCAGGAATACGTCAGGGAAGGTTTTCATCATTGTTTGGGGACCAACAGAGCATAGAGGTTACCCGGTCCTAATGATTATTAAATAATATCTATTAACTACAAAGCCCTTGGTGACAGAGAAGTGATTCACTGAACAACACGGTCCTGGGTAGGGTCAGGGGAAGGACAGGGGAAACTATAAGGGCCCAAGATGGCGTCAGTAATGCTAACAGCCACTCATCCTCTCTCTCTCTCTCTCTCTCTCTCTCCCTCCCTCCCTACATTTTTGTTTTTTTAACTTTACTTCAAATCAGTGAAATCATTAATCATGAAGATATTGCTTGTAATGCTTTCAAACAAAATAGAAATGTATAACAATGACAGTTATTAGTCTCCTATCCTCAAATTCACCCCCTTTGAAATAATCAATCTAAATAGTTTGAGGTATTTGTTTCCGTAGCTTTTCCTAGGCCTTAACAATATACACACATTTTGTCAAACAGCTATAATGTGGATACTTTCAAGGCAATAAATATAAATCCAAGTCATGCTTTTTAATGGCTTTATAATATTTCATATTATATATATATAGTAGGTTATTCCATTATCCCTAAATTGATGAACATTCACATTTCCTATTCTCCAGTCCCTATTTTTCACAATCACTGTTACAATAGTTACCTTTATGCATTTATCCTCATGTATTAGCACTTTATTTGTTGAAATAGTGGGATTATTGCATCAAAGAGTATGTCCATCTTTTATTTTTAAAATATGTTTAAATTACTTTCCCAAAATGTTATAGCTACTCACATTCCCACAAACAACAGATGAAAGATCCTGTTTCCCCACATCAACCCAAGCTCTGGCAATCCTCAACCTCTTCATGTTTTGCTGATGACTGAGTAAAGATGCTATTCCATTCTTTTAATTTTCATTTCCTAACTTCCTGTGAGGCTGCACATCTTTTCATATGTTTACTTACTTTTGTTTCCTTAGGTATGAGCTGCCTTTGTGCTTCCTTCTAATGGCTGTACGCCTTTTTCTTAACATTCTATAGAGCTCTTGAGATACGAACATTTTGTCTACCACATGGGTTGTGGGTATTTTCCCCCATGTTTTGTTTATGAAATCATTTGATATAGAAGTCTTAAATATTTATCTCATCTAATATGTCAATGTTTTCTTCTTTGGATTATGGGTTTCCCGGCTTATTTTAGAAAGTCTTCCCCACCTCAAGGGCCAAGGGTATATACTCTTCTAACATTTTGGTTTTTTTTTTTTTTTATTCTTAATTTTACTTTGGTAACAAGGAAAAATAGGATATACCTTAACATAATCAATTACTTTACTGTTTGAGACAGGACTTCTTGATATCACTTTGTCATAATCTGGTCTTTTTCAGCCCAAACAAATGATCCTTCCATCACCACCACCCCCCAAAAAAAATCAATTAGGAATTACCAATAAAACAATTGAACTAAATAAAGTATACAATCTTTAATGAATATGCAAGAAGTAACATCCAGAATAGAAAAAGCAAACAGTCAAGAGTCCAGGAGGTTGATCCTCAGCCTCTGAAATAGTGCTATACCTGATTCATGGCTGCATTCCCCCAGGACCTCTCCCAGGCACTTGTACAAATTAAACACTTCAACAAGTATGCTTTTACTGGTTGGATGGGTGGATGCATGCATGGATTCATGGGTTTTAATCAAGCCTTTAACAAATACATTTCCAATCCAAAAACTAACCAAGGGCCATTGTGAAAGCATTAGTGATCAAAATTAAACTCCTACAGGTATAGCCCATATGCAATTAGTAGTTTACTTTTCACTCATCTGTATAGTGAAATACATCTTTCAGTTTAACCACAGAGTCATTAAATTGCTTTCAAAGAAAGTTTTTCAGCTTCAAATGCCGATCAAAGAATGCTTAAGTAGTAATTATCTGAGGCAGAAACTATTGAGCTCAGAGGAAATCAACTTACCCGCATCTGGTCACTGGATGGCACAGATTAGCTGCTCCTAATGTGATTTTCATGACAATAATTAACAACCATGACTTTACAGATGACAAGGAGCTCTCTATACATTATCCCATCTGATTCTCACACCCATTCTACAGATTAAAAAAAAAAATGAGTTTCAAAGAAGATAAGTACATGTCCTGACAAACTAAACTAAGATTCAAATCAAAAGTCCTCTCCCTCTAAAGCCCATTCTGTTGTCACTAGAGCAAATATATCCACCACCACCACCTTCATTCCCCACAAAGATGGAAAGCAAGACTGTATGATTAGGGACTTCCCTGGCCGTGCAGTGGTTAAGACTCTGTGCTTCCAATGCACAGGGCACGGGTTCGATCCCTGGTCAGGGAACTAAGATCCCACACGCCGTGGCCAAAAAGTAAAAAAAACATTATATGATTATTGTCCCCCAAAGGAGCAGTTACTCCTTACCTCCCAGGGATCTACACATTGAGATATCTTCTCAAAGATTTTGTTTCATAAAACCCACAGACTATCTTCAGACAGCCCCAGAATCTTCATCTTCCAAGAGATGGGCATAGCTGGATTATAAGCAGCAGGGATTTGTGCTTGGGCAATGGGTCATCAGCCATAGACATCAGGGGAGGTGGGAGGGAGGCCGAACTCAGTCAAGTGAGGGAATCTTCTGAACATCATTGCAGCAAGTAAAAATGACTCCATTTCTATCAGTGAGCTTTGAGCAGGGTGGGGTTGGGGTGCAGCTCTATATCTATGCCAGCAGCTACTGAGACAGCCTCACTCCTTCCGGTTTGAGTGGTCAGGACATGAAGGTCACTGATGGACCATTCTTCACTCCCAGCACAAAGCTCTTTTGGCTCTGGCTTCTCTTTTCTACCTTCCAGCCCCTCTGCCACATCTACTTCATGATCATGTCCCGGATACACAGTGTGACCCTGTTACATCCCAACTCTGCATTTGGCAGTTCCGAGGACCCTCATGAATGGACTCTTTCTGCAGGTTTCCCTACGCCTTTCCCAACCCATCCCACAGCTACTCCCGGTCTGGGGTCTTGCCCTTTCTCAGTTCCTATCCAGGATAGAAAACCCCTAAACCAGTGATTCTCAACCAGAATTGGTCCCATTCCCCATGGAGTACTTTGGAAATCTGTGAACATATTAAGTGGTTGTCACAACAGCAGGAGTTATATTACCCATGAATTTCATTTTATTTCAGGATAGTAAAGAAGACTTCACAAAATATTTACTACATAAAGCAGTCATTAGTTTTAATAGAACTGAGGATCACTGTCTTCAACTACCTCTCTTTCCTTCTTCTTCTCAGGATGAGTTGAAGAAAGGTGGCCACAGGGTACTGTGTTATTGGGACCCTCATCTCTTTCCTCTTCCTGTTTTGCTGGCTCTGCCTTCCCTCAGTCCAGGAAAACACTATCCAATCCTAGGGTTCCAAAAACCTGCCTGTGACTCCCTCTGACTTCACTATTCCCTGAGATCCCTCACAGTCTCAGCTTTTTACAGCCAAAACCTGAAGCTAATGCTTCTGCTGTCATTGCCCTTCCCTGAAGCAAGGATGCTCCAGGGTCCAGCTGCCCAGATATAAGGGTCACCAGGTAAGGGATGTACTAGGGAAAACAAATCCACTAGTATTTCCAAATGTTATCCCAACACATTATCAAGAAAGACCCGCTTACTAAGTGGTCATTTGAACCAGCCTCTGGAATGGTTTTGTTACACCGTCATAGGCCACAGCACAAGGCAGTAATTCCAGCATGTACAAAGCTGTTAGGTGGACCTCACTACTGCTCAAAGCTGCAGCACCATCAAAACACAGCAGACCCCTAAACAAGAGGATTCTACTCAAGCATCTGCCTTACACCTTCCCACCCTCTCCACCCAGAGAGCCCTACTCACCTTCAGGGCTTTGCCATAAATTCCCCTGATTCTGTTTGTACAGAACCAATTGCTCCTGCTTCTGCATCCCCATGGTGCATTTTACAGATTTCAGTTCTAATGTGCTACGTAGGGTAAGAGCTGTGGGTTACCTCCACAGGTCCCACCATACTCTGAGCTTCCTCTGGGAAGAGGCCTCGTCATGTTCAGTCCTATATTAGCAAAATCCGGCACTGTGCCCTCAGTTCATCCAAGGGCTAAAAAAGAAAAGCACAATCAACCTAGTCCAGTACATAAGACAGCTCTGCACTGATCCAAAAACAACAGGTTTCTTAGTGTTCCTAACCATGTGACTCTGAGTCAGCCCCACCCACAGAGTTTGGTGGAAAATTTTGAAGGACCCCTCTCCCCAGTCCTTGGTATTGCACAGGAAGCCCTGTGAAAGGTTATGCAGCCCAGAACAATTGGGGCAGGTCTCTGGTTGTCAGTTCCCAGTGGACAGGACCGGCTACATCATTGGTACAGCCCAGTCAGTGCAAAATCAAAATGCATGTCTCTTTGTTCAAAAATTGTTAAGAATTTCAAAACAGTGCGAGCAGAGCATTAAACCAAGTACAATGTACCGGTCACATGACGTCAGTCCTGCCCGTGGGTGTTTCTCCCATGCTCCCATCCCCAGAGCACAAGTGGTCTGCTCAGTAGTATATGACTTCCCTATGTCCTTGCCTAACTTTCCTGAGGCCCCCAGGCTTCAGTGCCCAGGGTTCACCCCATGGGCATACAACTAGGACACTGTGTAACTAGGGGCTGGTTGTCTGCCACACAAGGGATTCATATCTCCCCCCTCCCAGAATGAACTCTTCCCCTCTCTGGCTCACCGGAGGCTTTCAGCCCCATAGATCCAGCCACCCTCTCTCCTAGCACAAAGCTGACTTTCCCTTTCTCCCCTTCAGAGACAATTTTGATGAGGCTATCCTTCCAAATGAAGGTCTGGGGTAGGGGGTTTTCTTCATAGAGGCCCCTGGAACACAAAGAAGTTATGTAAGAATATCCTAAACTCAGGATGTAAACCCCGGGAACAAGGCAGGCAACTCAGCCTCATTGTAGGGAGCAAACGGGGAGCTGCAGCTGTGAAAATGCACACCCAGCACACCCATCTGCAGGGGTGGCCACAGTGGTGTGCCGGTAAATATTTAACAATGGGCTCCCTGAAAGGAAAAAAAAATAACTTGTAGCATTTGCCAGTTTTCACAAGATATATACCCCCACTATGGCTGAACTCAATGATCTCAAGCTACCACCATGAAGTCACTGGACAGAGTTGAGAAGATAAGCACACAGGCCCTCTCCTGAGCTGGTGGGAGCCCGTTCCAGCACACCACAGGAAGGCCAGCGCTGGCTCCAGCCCAGTGTTGCCATGTGGGCCGGGCTTGGCAGATCTTCTGAACTTTCAAGAGACTGGAAGTCAAATTTTCATGTCTGATGTCTCCATTTTCAAGTTGTGCAGGCCCATGAGTCCCTGAGTTTGGAATCCTGGCCGGGGTCAGAGAACTCTTATGGTGGTGAGGTGTGGAGGGAAATTTTGCCTTTTAGGCCTTCATATCTTCATATCTCCTGCGTCATGAAAATAAAACACTAAATTTCAGAAGGTCACCTACCCTACCGGCCTCTCTCTCGTGCATTCCACCATTAGCCTCACAGAACATTCTGAGGCTTATGATCACTCAGCCAGGACATTTCCAGTCATTACACTGAAAGAGCTCAGATAGAGACCAGTTCTTTGGTATCTTCTCAGTGATATCCCAATATCCGGAAAGTATGAAAATAACTAATGGCAACAGTTGATGGTGATGATCAATGTTGATGATATACTTTTAAAAGCTTGGGCTCCAGGTTTGCTGGACCATTTAGGCCTCTGTTTTACCCTTTTCCTCCTCTCCTGTTCTTTTCGATGGTACTTTATGTATATTCCATGTCACTCAGCAGCTACAGGAGATGGATGACTATGGAAACCAAAGATAACAGGCAGAAGCAGTGAGAATTTTCTCTTGCCTGCGGCAGGCAGTTGAATACATTTTTCAAGGCTGAAACATCATAGAAACAGAATGATTTTAAGTGCCCTTTCTTTTATTTTCATTCGTTTGCTTTTCGTGTGTTTTTTTTTAATTGCTCATTTTGCTTAAGGAGCCTCAAGGCATGAGCACAGCAAAGTATCATTAATTAAAATATTTAAAACTACAGCAGTGGTAACAAAGCTCCCGAAGAAGCCCAGGCAGCACAGACAGCAAACACAATTATTATCCATAATAACAGCCAAATCATCACTACTGCTCTCTACTCAGAGACAATGCATCCTTCCCGGAGCACTCAGCAACTGTGACAATGAGTAAATCATGACTACCTAAAATGGGACTAGGTGGGATTTCTGGGGCCGTTCTCAGTCTATACACAAACCTTGCCATTCCTCCTCCCCCAGCCTCACCGCTTGTGAAGGTTTTCTAGGCGACAGCTGCTCCATGGCAGCCACTCACGCCCCCTCCCCGGCTCATCTCCCAGAACCCAGGGGGAGGTTCAGCAGTGAATCAGCCAGGGCCTGAGGTGCCAGCTGCTACACCATAAACATGTTAGTGCTCTTCCTGCACCTGGAAGACCCCTCTGTAGGAAATTATTCCCATAAAATAAGTCCACAAGAGAGAAATGGTAATAACTTATGTTAAAGCTTTTAGACACAGGAACACATAGAGCATTAGCCATGCTACTCCAAATGATGAAGAGAAATCCTTATTCATTCATTCATTCATTTAAGATTTATTGAGCACCCACCATGTGCCAGTTTCTTGGTCAGGACTATCTCTAGGCACGACAGGGATACTGAGATGGGAGACTCAGTCTGTATCTTCAGTTTGCTCAAAGCTTAGTGGGAAAGATGCAGACAGTTACAATAAAGTGAAGGGCAGCTGGGATGGGAGCAAAACAGGGAGGCACCCAACCCACTGGGTGAGAGAAAATGAGGGGCCATGGAGACCTTCTCATGGGAGATGATGCCTGACTTGAATTCTAATTGTACTCACAGAAAATGCTATTGGTACCCTTCCCATATCTCCTTGGCACTTAACACGTCCCTGCAGGCCCAACTTCCAACTTCCGACTTCAACTGCTAGCACCTGCAACTCTGAGGCCGAGGACTTCATCCAGCTGCTGTATAAGCTCTGCCTGCTTGAGTGGCAGGCCAGCATGCCAGAGAATTAGCTCCTCCTGAGAGAGCCCTCGACCAACAACAGATGGAATTTGGTAGATAAGTACTCCAGGAATCTCATCTCTCGGGTAGGATAACTCAGAGACCAGTCCTTCACTGTTCTACTCTATCTCCCAGAGTTCTCCAGAGGGATTAAGCTAGTCGCCCATAGGACTAACCTGCACTTCCCTCATCTCCTGCCAGAATCTCACGGGATCACCTTCCAAATGAACTGCTTGCACTGACAAGCCTTGTCTCATGGGCTGCAGCTGGGCCATCTCAAATTAAGACAGTGCTCCAGTTAAAGAGAACAATATGGGAAAAGTCCAGAGGCAGGACAGTTACCCACTGTAAATAGTTATCCGGGTAAGGTTAAAGCACAGAGGTGGGTAAGGGAAGAGCTAGTCCCTGTAGTGGTAACAACCAAGATTACAGACCCCTCTTAAGGTCTTTTTGTGTTTGCACCTCTCCACAAGGAATACTCATACACACACATTCAGGTTAAATATACAGTAACTTACTTTGCCCCTTGTACCACTCGGTGTCTCATCTTGGCTTCCCCCTCTGATTTTGTCTTCTTTCAATTAAGTGATCTGGCTCCAAACACTTTATCCTGGCACAACTGACCGGGAAGCCGCATAGCATACTCCCTATAGCCATTGTCTCAGTTCTAAAACCAGGGGCACAAAAATGGTACCTGTGGTCACCAGTCTCCAAGATGGCTCCAAATGACCCCTCCTTCATCCCCATAGTCATGGCTTTGTGTGTGACTATGTTTCAAGGCTTTGTGTCCACTTTGTTTCAAGGTTGATCTGCATGACCAAAAGAATACGGGAGAAGTGATAGCATATGACTTTCAAGGCTAGGTCATCAAAGACATTGCAGTTTCTGCCTTGCTCTTGGATTGCTCACTCCAGAGAAAGCTAGCTGCCATATTGTAGGTTGCTCAAGCAGCTCTCTGGTGAGGTCCATGTGGTGAAGAATGGAGGCCCTCTTCCAGCAGCCATCAAAAACCTGAGATCCAGCCAACAACTATTTAAGTGAGCCATCTTGGAAGCAGACCCTTCACCCCCAGGCAAGTCTTCAGAATACTGCAATTCCAGACAACATCTTGCCTGTAACCTCATAAGAGACTCTGATCCAGAACCACCCAGATAATCTATTCCCACATTCCTGAATCTCAGAAGCTGTGCAAGATAACAAATGCTTGTTGTTTTATGCCACTAGTTTCAGGGTAAGTTGTTTCCCAGCAATAGATAACAAATGCAGTGTCACATGCCCACTTCCCACTCAGCCTAGCCCCACCTCTGAATCAAGGCAAATAGGAAAGAAGGAAGAGATTGTAACAGGAGATGATGAACTTCATTTTGGACACCCTAAGTAACATCAAAAAGGAGATAATAGGAGGTGAGCAGTTGGAAATATGAGCCAGATGCCTATGCAGGGAAGAAACTAGGGCTAGAGCTCCAATGAATATTAATGAGTTGTCAGGATATGGAGGTTAATGAAGGCCTGTTGTGAAGGGAAAGGACCAAGAAGTGTCTATGTAGTTCAAATTATCCCTCCATAAATACTGGTAGAGTTAGTCAGTGCTAAGAGTTGGGTTACAATGAATCAAACTTGTGGTAGGTTTTCCTACTTTAAAGGTGAAAAACCCAAAAGTCCCAAGGGGTCCTGTATTAGCTACTAATTGCTGCATAAGAAATTTTCCCATTACTTAGTCGCTTAAAATAATAAACATTTGTTATTATCTTACACAGTTTCCATGAGTCTGGAATACAGAAGATGCTTAGCTGGGTGGTTCTGTTAATATACACAAGAACATTTATCATAGTATTGTTTAATAGAAAAAATTACAATCTAAGTGTGCAATAATAGGAAATGGACAAAAAATATATATCTATTAAAAATGAGGTTTAAGAAAAACTTTCAGTAACATAGGAAACTGATCATAATGTCACCCAAAATGCATGATGTAAAATCACAGAGTATGATTCCAATTTCATTAAAATATTTAAATTATATAAAAAGACAAAAAATGTATATACCAAAATAGTTATATAAGTTACCTCTTACAAAGTAACAGACCACACCCAAAAGTAGTGGCTTAAAACAATAACCATTTATTTGTTTATGATTCTACAGTTTGAATAGTTCTTCTCCTGGTTTCTCCTGGGGTCACTTACACAGCTGCAATCACCTGGTGGCATGACTGAGACTAGAAATCCAAGAGGGCTTCACTCACCCGTCTGGCCCCACAGCCAGGATGACTGGAACAGTTAGGGGCTGCCTGAACCTCTCTCTCCCTCTCTCTCTCTCTCTCTCACCATGGTCTTCCAGCAGGGCAGCCAGATCTCTTCGCATGGTGGTTCCAGGCTCCAAGAGGAAATGTTCCAAAATAATAACCTCTAGTATGCAAGTATTTATTAAGTCTGTGCTGTGTTACATTTTCTAATTCCCCATTAGCCAAAGATGGCAAGTCTGAAATGAATAGGGCAGGCCGACAGACTGGAAATTAAGGTAAAAGTTGGCATTGCAGTCTTGAGTCTGAATTCCACAGGGCAGCAGGCTGGAAACTCAGGCAGGGTTTCTATGTTGCAATCTTGAGGAGAATTCCTTCTTCCTCAGAAAACCTTAGTCATTGTTCTTAAGTCCTGCAACTGATTGGATGAGGCCCACCCACAAAATAAAGGGTAATCTGCTTTTCTCAAAATTGACTGATTTGAATATTAATCACATCTTTAAAAAATGCCTTCACAGCAACATCTAGACTTGTATTCGAAAAAAAAAAAAAAAACTGGGCACCATAGCCTAGCCAAGAGGGCACATAAAATTAACTATAACACACGGCCAAGCCCAGAGTCAATGTGGGAGGGTACTGCACAGGGCGTGAAGACCCAGAAGCACTGTCCATGGGGAGCCACCAATAGAACAGGCTACCATGGTAGATATATGTAGATGGCAGGCTTTTTCCTTTTTTATTTGTATGTTTGAAATTTTCTGCAAAGAGCATGTATAACATTTTGGAAAAATAACAAATGTTTTATAATGATTCATACTCTTTATTTTTAAATGCAAGACATCCAGAAAAGTACAAAAAAGAAATCAAGTCCCTGGAAATCTTACCAATCAGAAATAATCAATGTTATCATTTTGTGATCATCTTTGCAGCCACTCTCTGATATTTACACAGGTCAGGAAAAAGAAAGAAAGATGGAGAGATAGAGACAGACATTTCTAAAAATGAGAAGATTCTATGAATGTTATTTGTAAATTTAATATTTTTCTTGAATTTAGCAGAAGAGAAAGAAGCTGAAGGAAATTTGAAAGATTTATAGTACATCAAATGTTTCTTCAATAACTTAAAAATTAAGGCTAAAGAAAATTTTTAAATGTTACAAAAACCATGAAGAGCTTGTAATCATATTTAACAAGAATTTGAAACAGTATTGGCTAACTCACTGCTCCAAGCAGCATGGAGGTGATAATACTCTCACACTTCCTCCCACCTTCCCTCTCCCACCCCCCAAAGTCTACTGATTAGGTTGGTTCCCTTTGCCAGAGTTTATAATAGTAGCATTCTATGCTGCAACCACACTTTGCTGAGAAAAAATAGTTTTTCATCCTAATGAACTAATTGCTCACCACTAGTCCTTTTTTACAGACTCACCAAACGTGATCTCATCTGCCAAAGAGCTCTGGGTTTATGCAAGCAGGTCATATTTAAGACTTCTTGTCTGTTGCTTTCATATGTGGGCAACTCTTTGGCTGCATATAATTTTCTTAGGTCTCAATTTCCAAAGCTCAGAACTTCATAAACAGTGTGCCATCATCTTTGAACACAGGAAGTTATCACAGAGTATAGGAGGGTAGCCTACTCTTTCCCACCGTCAGGAATTGCTTTGTGCGTAGTTGCCTGGGGAATTCCTTCTTTATTCTTTAAGTTCAATCATTTAACCTTGAAAAATCTTTGCTGTCGGTCATTCTCCATCTCTTTTCCTTGTCGTGTGGTACACCCTTCCACATGCGGATTTGCAGGTTGGAATAGTCTCTGAATTCTTCCTCTTTGTTGGATTCTCTACTACCGGGACACCCATTACCTTGTTTTGAATCATCTTTGTCTCACTTCCTCTTCCTTCTAATTATTTAATCTTTTTTTTTCTTCTTCCTCTGCATTCAGTATGATTATCTCCAGCTTTCCCTTCATTGCATTAATTTATTTTTTAGCTATGACTACTCTGTTCCATGTTATTTTGTGTTACTTTATTCATTTCCTTAGGTCTGCAATCTCCTTTTATAACTCATTCTGTTGTTTCATGATCTCATCTTTCAGCTCTTGTTCTATCACATTTATAATCCTACTGATTTATTCTCTAAAGGAAAACATTGGTGGGGAAGCCACTTCTTATCACCTGATTAGTGTTTCTTCCAGACTGTGTTCTTCACCTGACTTCTCCAAGGCCACACCTGACTTTTTGACTAATTGATTTTCCTGTGGTATTTTTGCCTATCTCCACTTGCTTGTGCCTAATGTGAGCAGCTCAATCCATAACACTGTTCCCTCCTTACCTGTGGCCAGTTTGCCTTCCCCTGGGTATTGTTGGTCCAGCCACTTTTCTGTAGCCTAAGAGAGGACAGAGCTCAACCAGAAATTAGTTTAGCCCTTGTTGAGGAAGCTTTGCTCCAAGATTTCCTTTGAGAAAACATTAATGCCTAAGGCTAAGACCCAACCCTCACAGCTGAGAGCATGGCCCACTTTGTGGGCTAAGGTTCATCCTCTAATCCAATCCAATGTCTTGGCAGATAACAAGCTCTTTACCCTACTGGTGGGACTGTAAACTGATATCACCTTTCCAGAGAACAATTTGGTAATAGGTATCAAGACTTTATATATGACGATCTTATATATCATGAGCTATATTTATAACTTTGATTCAATAATATCTCTTCTGAGATTCTAGTTGGGAAAAAAAAGGGAAACAAAGACTAATTTGCAAAGAAGCTGTTTGGAGCATTACGTATAATAGTAATAAACTGGAAATAATTTAAATGTCCAACACAGAGGCATGTTGCGGTAAAGGTTGCAGCAAATAAATATAATGTTCGTGAAGAGCTTTTAATGATATGATTGGATGCCTACAATATAATATTAAGTAAAAGACCAAAATACAGAATTAAACATACAGTAATATCTCAATTATGTTTTTAAAATGCATAAGAACCACACCTAGGAAGAATCATAGACCCAAAGCTCCAGGAGGGCAAGAACCAGGACTGTTTTGTTCTTTCCTATGTAACCAGAACCTAACACAGTGCTTGCCACATAACAGATGTACTATGAAAAAATGATTAAAATTAATTCAACAAAATTAATTTATCTCAGGATTCAAGAACAGGAATAGTTGCATTTCTGAATGACTGATTTTATAGATCTTTTGTCACACTTTGACTAGTAGAAGCCGACACATTGGGTCTAGTGGAGATAGAGGTTCTCAAGAAGGAATTTTGTATATCACTATCTCATTCCCCACCCTTACTTATTCTTTGACAGGGATTTTTTTAAAACGGTTTTATTGAGGAATAATTTGCATACTGTATAATTCACCCATTGTAAGTGTACAATTCAATAATATATGGTAACTTTCTATGGAGTTATACAACCATCACCACAATCCAGTTTTAGAACATTTTCATCACCCAAAAGAAATACCTTCAAGCTCATTTGCAGTCAGTCCCCATCCCTACACCAACCTTTAGATAACCATTGATCAGCTTTCTGCCTATATAAATTTGCCTTCACTGGATATTTTGTATAAATGAAATCATACAATACAAAGTCCTTGGTAACCAGTTTATTTCACTTAATGTTTCGGAGGTACATCTATGTTGTAGCATCATTTCTTTTTCTTGATGAATAGTATTCCATTGTGTGGATAATACCACATTTTACTTATCCATTCCTTGCTAGCCAGTTGATGGATATTTGGATTGTTTCCAGTTTGGGGCCATGAATAAGATTGCTATAACCATTCTCACATATGTCTTTGTATGAACACATGTTTCATTTCTCTTGGATAGACTGCTAGAAGTGGAAATGCTGGGTCATAGGGTAAGTTTTTGTTTAACTTTTTAAAAATGCAAAAGTGTTTTCCAAAG
Source organism: Balaenoptera physalus (assembly GCF_965194825.1). NCBI lineage: Eukaryota > Metazoa > Chordata > Mammalia > Artiodactyla > Balaenopteridae > Balaenoptera > Balaenoptera physalus. The sequence continues at coordinate 18,755,995 of NC_138891.1, forward strand.
TGGTGGTACCACTTTGCATTCCCACCTGGAATGTATGAGGGTTCCAGTTTCTCCACATTCTGGCCAACACTTCATATAATCTGCTTTCTTGATTTTAGCCATTCTAGTGGTTGGTACAGTTATCACATTGTATTTCTAATTTGTACTTCCCTAATGACTAATAATGTTGACCAATTTTTCTTATACTTAATAGCCACTCATGTATGTACTTTTTAGTGAAATACCTATTTAAGTCATTAAGTCATTTGTCCATTCTCTAACTGACTTGTTCTCATTATAAAGTTTTAAGAGTTCTTTACATATTCTGAAAAGAAGTCCTTTATCAAAAATATAATATGCAAATACTTTCTCCAAGTCTGTAACTTGTCCTTGCATTTTCTTAATGGTGTCTTTTGAAGTGAAGAAGGTTTTAATTTTAATGAAATCCAATGTATCATTTTTGTTCTTTTTTGCCTTAAGCTTTTGATGTTGTATCCCACAACTCTTTGCCTAACCCAACACCACAAAAATATTCTCTGATGTTTTCTTCCAGAAGTTTTCCAGTTTATCTCTTACATTCAAGTCATTGATCATTTCAGTTAACTTTCTGTGCATGGTATAAGGTAAGTGTCTAAGTTCATTTTTATTTTTCCAGATGGATATTCAGTTGTCCCAGTATCATTTGGTGAAAAGACTGTTCTTTCCCCCATTAAATTATCTTAGCATTTTTTTTGAAAATCAGTTGACTCTAAATGTAAGGAGTCTCAATTCTGATCCATTGATCCATATGTCTTTCTTTATTCCAATACCACACTAGCTTGATTGTTGTAAATTTATATTGAGTTTAGAAATCAAGTAGTATAAATTCTCCAATTTGGTTCTTCTTCTTCAAAATTCTGTTTGCTATTCTAGGTCTTTATATTTCCATATAAATTTTAGGATTAGCTTGTCAATTTCTGCAAAATTTTGCTGGGTAATTAATTGGGAGTGCATTAAATCTATAGGTCAGTTTGGGGAAAATGAGATGTTAATAATATTGAGTCTTTCAATCTCTGAACATGGAATTTCTCTCCATTTACTAAGATATGTTTTAATTTCTCTAAGCAATGCTTTGTAGTTTTCATTGAACAAATACTGCATTCCTTTGCTAAATTTAGTCCTAAGTATTTTATCTTTGTTGGTGTTTTTGTGACTGGTATTGAGAAAACTTTCATTTTGGGGATTGTTCATTGCTAGGATATATAGAAATACAATTAATTTTTATATCTTGATCTTGTTTCTGTAAACTTGCTAAGCTTGTTTATTAGTTCTAGTAGTTTCTTGGTGGATTCCTTAGAATTTTCTACATATGGGATCATGCCATCTGTGAACAAAGACAGTTTTACTCCTACTTTTCCAATTTAGATGCCTTTATTCATTCATTCATTCATTTGTTCTTTCATTAATTCTTGCCTTATTGCACTTGTTGGAACTTCCAGTACAAAGTTGAACAGACAAGGCAAAAGTGAATATTCCTGCCTTGCTGCCAATCTTAGGGGGAAAGCATTCAGTTTTTCAGCATTAAATATAGAGTTAGTTATAAGTTATTTTACCTATTATAAGTTTGAAGAAGTTCCTGTATTTTGTTGAGTATTTTGATCATGAAGAGTGTTGGATTTTGTCAAATGATTTTTCTGCATTTATTGAGATGATCATCTAGTTTTTTTCTTGTAATACATTAATATGATGTATTACATTAATTGATTTTTGGATGTTAAACCTTGCATACCTTAGATAAATACCATTTGGTCATGGTTTATAATGCTTTTTATTTATTTATTTTTTTACATACTCTATTGTTCCATTTATATAATATTTTTTCTTTTTTTCTTTTTTTATTTTTTTTTTACAGTAGGTACTTGTTGGTTATCTATTTTAAATATAGCAGTGTGTACATGTCAGTAATATACTGCCAAATTCAGTTTGCTAATATTTTGTTAAAATTTTTTCATTTATGTTCATGAAGGATATAAGTCTTTTCCTTTTTTGTCTTTCTCTGACTTTGGTGTTAGGGTAATGGTAGCCTCATATAGTGAGTTGGGATTGATTCTCTATTTTTTTTAAGGGTTTGTGAATTCTTTAAATATTGAATAGAATTCACCAATGAATCCATGTGGACTTAGGCTTTTCTTGGTGGAAAAGAAGTTTTATTACTAATTCTATTCCTTTACTTGTTTCTAGTCTACTCAGTTTTTCTATTTCTATTCTCAGTTTTCAAATTTTGTGTCTTTCTAGGAATTTGTTAATTTTATCTAAGTTGTCTAATTTGCTGGCATTAAGTCCTTCATAATATTTCCTTATAATTCTGTTAAAACCTCTATGGTCAGTAGTGATTTCACTTCATTTACTCATAATTTTGGTAATTTGTGTTTTCTCTCTTATTTTCTTGATCAGTCAAATTAAGGGGTTGTGTGTGGTAGGCAGAATAATGGTTCCCCCAAGTATGTCTACATCCTAATCCTTGGAACATTTGAATATATTGTGTTACATGGCAAAGAGAAATTAAGATTGCATATAGAATTAAGGATACTTATCAGCTGATTTTAAGATAGGAAGATTATCCTAGTAAACAAAATGCAATCACAAAGATCCTTAAAAGTAGAGGAGGGAGGCAGAAGAAGGAGAACCAGAGAAAGGATAGTGTGAGAAGGACTTGGCCTGATATTGCTTACTGACTTTGAAGATACAGAAATGGAGCCATAAGCCAAGGAAAGAAGGTGGCCTCTTAAGTTGGAAAAGGCAAGGAAATGGATTCTCTCTAGAGCCTCCAGAAATGAATGCACTCTATCAACAACCTGATATTGTCTCAGTGAGATCCATGTCAGACTTCTGATCTCCAGAACTGTAAGATAACAAGATTGTGTTTTTTAAGCCACTATATTTGTGGTAACTTGTCACAGTAGCAATAGAAAACTAATACAGATTTTTTTCAACTTTTTTAATCTTTTCAAAGAACCAACGTTTAGTTTCATTTATTTTCTATTTTCCATTCCATTGATTTCCACTCAACTCTTTATTATCTACTCCCTTCTGTTTGCTTTGAATTTAGTTGATCTACCTTTTCTAATTTCTTAATGGGGAAGCTTAGGTTATTGATTTTAGACCTTTCTTCTTTTCTAATATAGGCATTTAAAGCTATAAATTTTTCTGTAAGTGCTGTGTTATTTTCATCCCATAAACCTTGTTAAAATGTGTCTCTATTTTCATTTAGATCAAAATATTTTCTAATTTCCTCTTCTGATTACTTATTTGACCCATGGGTTATTTAAAAGTGTGTTTAATTTTCAAACATTTACCATTTCCAGAGTTCTTCATTTCTTTTTGTGAATTCAAGTTACTGTCTGCGATCACTTCTTTTCAGCCTGAAGGACTTCTTTTAGTATTTTTTGTAAAACAAGTGTGCTAGAAACAAAGTCTCTCAATATTTGTTTATCTGGGAATGTTTTTATTTCACCTTCATCTTTGAAAACTAGCTTTTTGGGATTTAGAAATTTTTTCTTTCTTTCAACACTTTGAAAATGTCATTCCATTGCCTTCAGACTTTATTGTTTCTGATTAAAAGTCAACAATCATACTGTTTCTCTGTACATGAGAAGTTGCTGTTCTTTCTGCTTCCAAGATTTTCTCTTTGTCTTTGGCTTTCAAAAGTATCACAGTGACATGTCTTGCTGTGAAGTTCTCTGTGTATATCCTTCTTGGGATTTGATGAGCTCCTTGAATCTGTAAATTAATGTTTTTTTAAATCAAATTTGGGTAGTTTTAACCATTATTTCCTCTCTTTCTGAAACTACCATTACATGTATGTTGATATACTTGATATTGGTCCACAGATCTCTGAGGCTCTGCTGATTTTTCTTCAAGCTTTCTTTTTTCCCTGTTATTCAGTTTGGATAATTTACATTGATTTATCTTCAAATTCACTTATTCTTTCTTCTGCCATCTAATATCTGCTATTTAGCCCTTCTGGTGAATTTTCATTTAAATTATTACACTTTTTCAACTCCAGAATTTCCTTTAAAAAAATTGCTATCTTTTTCTTGAGATTTGCTATTCATTCACTGAATCCTTGTTATTCAACTTTTGTTTAATTCTTTAAATGTGATTTCTTTTAGTTATTTTAACATATTTATAATAGCTAATTTGAAATATTCATCCGTTAATTCCAACATCTGGGGAAAGTCAGGGACAATTTCTACTGACTTCTTTTTTCCATAGTATAAATCAGACTTTCTTGTTTATTTGCATGTCTTACAATTTTTATTGAATCCTGAACATTTTAGACCATATATTTTAGCAATTCCGGATTCTGATTCTACCCCCTCCCCAAGAATTATTGTTGCTATTTTTTAATTTGTTTGCTTGTTTGTTGAGTAACTTGCCTGAACCAAATCTATGAAGTCTGTCTCCTCCACAGTGTCTGGCTACTGCTGTCTCTGCTCAGTTTTATTTTTAAGCCTAGTTGCCTAGAGTTCACCCTAATGTCTATATACCTTAATGTTCAATGAAACATTAGTTAGAGGTTGTGCTTCAATACCTTAAGCCAGGGATTCTTGCACTCTCTTCTGATGGATCAGTGTGTGGGCTAGGGAGCTCATTCAAAATTAAGGTCATTTTCAAGTCTTTCCTGGAGTTTACTTTCTGCCAAGCCCCCTTGGTATATTTCACATACTCTTCTGTGCACAGCACAGTCTCTATTGACCAGAGATGTGTGATGTGCTTCTGCTGTTCATACTCACAGTCAACTGGGGTATGTGGAGAACATATCAAGGCTATTATGGTTGCCTCACTCCCAGAAAAATTAATGTATATAGTCTCCCTTTCAGTCTTTTAAGCCATTCATCCAGTTCTTACCCCATCCTTCTATAGGTAATTTTTTTTTAATTTATTTATTGTGTGTATTGCCTGAGTCTCTTTATGTAAATAGAAGCATATACGAAATATGTTCTTGTTTCTCCTTTTTCTAATAAAAGTCAAAATATAATATATACACTGCTCTGCTCTTGCTTTTTTTCACTTAATAATGGATCTTGGAAAGCTTTCCATATCATTCCAGAGTTTTCTCATGATCTTATATAGCTGCATTGTATTTCATTATAGATGTAGCATGATTTATTTGAACAATCCTTTACTGATGAATCATACACAGGAAATCTCTGCCCACAATCTATGTGAACCTAAACAAAAGCCCTTCTGCTTCCAATATTCCCCTAAGCCATTGTTCAATTAGCTGGAAGAGGGAGTGTCACTCCCTCCAGTTTTTTTCCCAATAATTTTACCCCAGCCCCAATGTTATTATCCATTAGAATGTAATAACAATGGGTGGATTAAGAGAATCCTGAGAACCCACCTTCTCAAACCATGGAGAGCTTACTTCTTGGTAGCCTAGCAAATTTGAGATTGTCCAGTTCCTGCACACACCTGTGGATATGTTTCCTGATTCCCAATTATAAAAGAATAGAGATCATATTATAAAGGAAGAAGACATGTTAAGATTTTTAACTTTATAATAATAATTTTTAAAAATATGCATTTCATCCCTGAGGTTTTAAGTTGAATGTTAAGATAGGGGTCTTAAAACAAAGGCATTTGGGGTAGCCTGACACTGTATCTTTCTCTCAGAACTTATCCCAATCTGTAGTTGTTATTGAGGGGGTGGGAAAGGGTCATGTTAGAACCACATGTACTTGGCCACACACCCTTTATCTGATCCAAGAATAGATGATCAACCCATAGGAGCACCAAGCTTTGATTGGTCAGGGACAAGTAAATTTTTCTCAGTTGATAATTTACTCCAGGGACTTCCCTGGTGGTGCAGTGGTTAAGAATCCGCCTGCAGTGGAGGAGACATAGGTTCGACCCCTGGTCCGCAAAGATCCCACATGCTGCGGAGCAACTAACCCGTGCGCCACAACTACTGACCCTGTGCTCTAGAGCCTGCAAGCCACAACTACTGCATCCCGTGTGCCTAGAGCCTGTGCTCCGCAACAAGAGAAACCACCACAATGAGAAGCCCGCGTGCCACAATGAAGAATAACCCCTGCTGGTTGCGACTAGAGAAAGCCTGTGCACAGCAAAGAAGACCCAATGCAGCCAAAAATAAAAATTAATTTATTAATTAAAAAATAATAATAATAATTTACTCCAGGCCATACTACCTAATGCAATCTACAGATTTAATGCAATCCCTATCAAAATACCCCCATGACATTTTTTGCAGAATTAGAACAAGTAATCCTAAAATTCATATGGAAACCCAAAATACCCAGAGTTGTCAAAGCAATCCTGAGGAAAAATAGCAAAGCTAGAGGTATAATCTTTCTAGACTTCAGATTACACTACAAAGCTACAGTAATCAAAACAGTGCAGTACTGGCACAAAAGAGACATATTGATCAAGGAAACAGAATAGAGGGCCCAGAAAAAAACCCACACACTTACAGTCAATTAGTCTATGACAAAAGAGGCAAGATATACAATACAGAAAAAGCAGTCTCTTCAACAAGTGGTGTTGGGAAATTTGGACAGCCTCATGTAAAACAATGAAATTAGAACATTCCTTCACATCATATACAAAAAGAAACTCAAAATGGTTTAAAGACCTAAATGTAAGACATGACAGCATAAAACTCCTAGAAGAGGACATAGGCAAAATATTCTTTCACATAAATTGTAGCAATATTTTCTTAGATCAGTCTCCCAAGGCAAAAGAAATAAAAGAAAAAATAAACAACTGGGACCTAAATCCAACTTAAAAGTTTTGCACAGCAAAGGAAACCATCAAGAAAATGAAAAGAGAGCTTACAAAATAGGAGAAAATATTTGCAAACAACACAACCAAAAAGGGGTTAATATTCAAAGTATACAAACAGCTCATACAACTCAACGACAAAAAAAACAAACAACCCAGTCAAAAAATGGACAGAAGACCTAAATAGACATTTTTCCAAAGAAGATATGAACATGGATAATGGGCACATGAAAAGATGCTCAACGTCACTAATTATTAGAGAAATGCAAATCAAAACCACAATGAGGTATCACCTCACATGGATCACAATGGCTATCATCAAAAAGTCTACAAATAGGTTGCTTTATGGAGGAAGGGCTGGGAAAACTTGCTGCTGCAGGCGACCTGGCTTTAGGAAGATTAGCCATGTGGCTGACAGGGTCTTGGTTTTCTGGCTGGGTGTTAGGCCTGAGCCTCTGAGGTGGCAGAGCCAAGTTCAGGACATTGGACCACCAGAGACCTCACAGCCCCACATACTATCAATTGACAAGAGCTCTCCCATAGATCTCCCTCTCAACACTAAGACCCAGCTCCACTCAATGACAAGCAAGCTCCAGTGCTGGACACCTCATGCCAAACAACTAGCAAGACAGGAACACAATCCCACCCATTACCAGAGAGGCTGCCTAAAATCACACTAAGTTCACAGACACCCCAAAACGCATGACTGGGCTCGGTCCTGCCCACCAGAAAGACAAGATACAGCCTCATCCACCAGAACACAGGCACCAGTCCCCTCCACCAGGAAGCCTACACAACGCACTGAACCAACCTTACCCACTGGGGGCAGACACCAAAAATAACGGGAACTACAAACATGCAGCCTACGAAAAGGAGACCCCAAACACAGTAAGTTAAGTAAAATGAGAAGACAGAGAAATATGTAGCAGATGAAGGAGCAAGGTAAAAACCCACCAGACCAAACAAATGAAGAGGAAATAGGCAGTCTACCTGAAAAAGAATTCAGAGTAATGATAGTAAAGGTGACACAAAATCTTGGAAATAGAATGGAGAAAATACAAGAAACTTTTAACAAGGACCTAGAAGAACTAAAGAGCAAACAAACAATGATGAACAACACAATAAATGAAATTAAAAATTCTCTAGAAGGAATCAATAGCAGAATAACTGACACAGAAGAACGGATAAGTGACCTGGAAGATAAAATAGTGGAAATAACTACCTCCGACCAGAAGAAAGAAAACAGAATGAAAAGAATTGAGGACAGTCTCAGAGAGCAACATTGAACATTAAACACACCAACACTGGAATTATAGGAGTCCCAGAAGAAGAAGGGAAAAAGAAAGGGTCTGAGAAAATATTGGAAGAGATTATAGTTGAAAACTTCACTAATATGGGAAAGGCAATATTCAATCAAGTCCAGGAAACATGGAGTCCATACAGGATAAATCTAAGGAGAAACACACCAAGACACACATTAATCAAACTATCAAAAATTAAATACAAAGAAAAAATATTAAAAGCAGCAAGGGAACAGCAACAAATAACATATAAGGGAATCGCCATAAGGTTAACATCTGATCTTCCAGCAGAAATTCTGCAAGCCAGAAGGGAGTGGCAGGACATGTTTAAAGTGATGAAGGGGGAAAACCTACAACCAAGATTACCTACCCAGCAAGGATCTCATTCAGATTCAACGGAGAAATTAAAACCTTTACAGATGAACAAAAGCTAAGAGAATCCAGCACCACCAAACCAGCTTTACAACAAATGCTAAAGGAAGTTCTCTACACAGGAAACACAAGAGAAGGAAAAGAGCTACAATAACAAACCCAAAACAATTAAGAAAATCGTAATAGGAGCATACATATCAATAATTACCCTAAATGTAAATGGGTTAAATGCTCCAACCAAAAGACATAGACTGGCTGAATGGGTACAAAAACAACACCCGTATATGTGCTGTCTACAAGAGACCCACTTCAGACCTAGGGACACATATAGACTGAAAGTGAGGGCATGGAAAAAGATATTCCATGCAAATGGAAATCAGAAGAAAGCTGGAGTAGCAATTCTCATATCAGACAAAATAAACTTTAAAATAAAGACTATTACAAGAGACAAAGAAGGACACTACATAATGACCAAGGGATCAATCCAAGAAGAATATACAACAATTGTAAATATTTATGCACCCAACAGAGGAGCACCTCAGTACATAAGGCAAATGCTAACAGCCATAAAGGGGAAATCGACAGTAACACAATCATAGTAGGGGACTTTAACACCCCACTTTCACCAATGGACAGATCATCCAAAATGAAAATAAATAAGGAAACACAAGCTTTAAATGACCCATTAAATAAGATGGACTTAATTGATATTTATAGGACATTCCATCCAAAAACAACAGAATACACTTTCTTCTCAAGTGCTTATGGAACATTCTCCAGGATAGATTATATCTTGGGTCACAAATCAAGCCATGGTAAATTTAAGAAAATTGAAATCATATCAAGTATCTTTTCCAACCACAACGCTATGAGCCTAGATATCAATTACAGGAAAAAAACTGTAAAAAATACAAGCACATGGAGGCTAAGCAATACACTACTAAATAACCAAGAGATCACTGAAGAAATCAAAGGGGAAATCAAAAAATGCCTAGAAAGAAATGACAATGAAAACACAACTACCCAAAACCTATGGGATGCAGCAAAAGCCATTCTAAGAGGGAAGTTTATAGCAATACAATCCTACCTCAAGAAACAAGAAAAATCTCAAATAAAAAACCTAACCTTACACCTAAAGCAATTAGAGAAAGAAGAACAAAAAAATACCCCAAAGTTAGCAGAAGGAAAGAAATCATAAAGATCAGATCAGAAATAAATGAAAAAGAAATGAAGAAAACAATAGCAAACATCAATAAAACTAAAAGCTGGTTCTTTGAGAAGATAAACAAAATTTATAAACCATTGGCCAGACTCATCAAGAAAAAAAGGGACAAGACTCAAATCAACAGGTTTAGAAATGAAAAAGGAGAAGTAAAACCTGACACTGCAGAAATACAAAGGATCATGAGAGATTACTACTAGCAACTATATGCCAATAAAATGGACAACCTGAAGGAAATGGACAAATTCTTAGAAAAGCACAACCTTCCAAGACTGAACCAGGAAGAAATAGAAAATATACACAGACCAATGATAAACACTGAAATTGAAACTGTGATTAAAAATCTTCCAACAGGGCTTCCCTGGTGGCGCAGTGGTTGAGAGTCTGCCTGCCAATGCAGGGGACACGGGTTCAAGCCCTGGTCTGGGAAGATCCCACATGCCGCAGAGTGGCTAGGCCTGTGAGCCACGACTACTGAGCCTGCGCGTCTGGAGCCCGTGCTCCGCAACAAGAGAGGCCGCGACAGTGAGAGGCCCGCGCACCGCGATGAAGAGTGGACCCCGCTCGCTGGAACTGGAGAAAGCCCTCTCACAGAAACGAAGACCCAACACACCCAAAAATAAATTAATTAATTAATTAAAAGGAAAGGAGGGGGGAAATTGATAAATGAAGATTAGTGTTACTATACATATACAAATACATAAAAAAAAAAAAATCTTCCAACAAACAAAAGCCCAGGACCAGATGGCTTCACAGTCGATTTCTATCAAACATTTAGAGAAGAGCTAACACCTATCCTTCTCAAACTCTTCCAAAATATAGCAGAGGGAGGAACACTCTCAAACTCATTCTACGAGACCACTGTCATCCTGATACAAAAACCAGAGAACGATGTCACAAAAAAAGAAAACTACAGGCTAATACCTCTGATGAACATAGATGCAAAAATCCTCAACAAAATACTAGCAAACAGAATCCAGCAGCACATTAAAAGGATCATACACCATGATCAAGTGGGGTTTATCCCAGGAATGCAAGTATTCTTCAATATATGTAAATCAATCAATTTGATACACCATATTAACAAACTGAAGGATAAAAACCATATGATCCTCTCAATAGATGCAGAAAAACTTTTGACAAGATTCAACATCCATTTATGATAAAAAAAAAAAAAAACCTCCAGAAAGTAGGCATAGAGGAAACTTACCTCAACATAATAAAGGCCATATATGACAAACCCACAGCCAACATCGTTCTCAATGGTGAAACACTGAACCCATTTCCTTTAAGATCAGGAACAAGACAAGGTTGCCCACTCTCACCACTGTTATTCAACAGAATTTTGGAAGCTTTAGCCACAGCAATCAGGGAAGAAAAAGAAACAAAAGGAATCCAAATAGGAGAAGAAGAAGTAAAGCTGTCACTGTTTGCAGATGACATGATACTATACATAGAGAATCCTAAAGATGCTACCAGAAAACTACTAGAGCAGATCAATGAATTTGGTAGAGTAGCAAGATACAAAATTAATGCACAGAAATCTCTTGCATTCCTATACACTAATGATGAAAAATCTGAAAGAGAAATTAAGGAAACACTCCCCTCTACCATTGCAACAAAAATAAATAAAATACCTAGGAATAAACCTACCTAAGGAGACAAGAGACCTGTATGCAGAAAACTATAACACACTGATGAAAGAAATTAAAGATGATATAAATAGATGGAGAGATATACCATGTTGTTGGTTTGGAAGAATCAACATTGTGAAAATGACTGTACTACCCAAAGCAATCTACAGATTCAATGCAAACCCTATCAAACTACCAATGGCCTTTTTCACAGAACTAGAACAAAAAATTTCACAATTTGTATGGAAACACAAAATTTCACAATTTGTATGGAAACACAAAAGACCCCGAATAGCCAAAGCAATCTTGAGAAAGAAAAACGGAGCTGGAGGAATCAGGCTCCCTGGCTTTAGACTATACTACAAAGCGACAGTAATCAAGACAGTATGGTACAGGCACAAAAATAGAAATATAGATCAATGGAACAGGATAGAAACCCCCGAGATAAACTCACGCACATATGGTCACCTTATTTTTGATAAAGGAGACAAGAATATACAATGGAGAAAAGACAGCCTCTTCAATAAGTGGTGCTGGGAAAACTGGACAGCTACATATAAAAGTATGAAGTTAGAACACTCCCTAACACCATACAAAAAAATAAACTCAAAATGGATTAAAGACCTAAATGTAAGGCCAGACACTATCAAACTCTTAGAGGAAAGCATAGGCAGAACACTCTATGACGTAAATCACAGCAAGATCCTTTTTGACCCACCTCCTAGAGAAATGGAAATAAAAACAAAAATAAACAAATGGGACCTAATGAAATTTAAAAGCTATTGCACAGCAAAGGAAACCATAAACAAGACCAAAAGACAACCATCAGAATGGGAGAAAATATTTGCAAATGAAGCAACTGACAAAGCATTAATCTCCAAGATTTACAAGCAGCTCATGCAGCTCAATAACAAAAAAACAAACAACCCAATCCAAAAATGGGCAGAAGACCTAAATAGACATTTCTCCAAAGAAGATATACAGATTGCCAACAAATACATGAAAGAATGCTCAACATCACTAGTCATTAGAGAAATGCAAATCAAAACTACATTGAGGTATCACCTCACACCGGTTAGAATGCCCATCATCAGAAAATCTGCAAACAATAAATGCTGGAGAGTGTGTGGAGAAAAGGGAACACTCTTGCACTGTTGGTGGGAATGTAAATTGATACAGCCACTATGGAGAACAGTATGGAAGTTCCTTAAAAAACTAAAAATAGAACTACCATATGACCCAGCAATCCCACTACTGGGCATATACCCTGAGAAAACCATAATTCAAAAAGAGTCATGTACCAAAATGTTCATTGCAGCTCTATTTACAATAGCAAGGACATGGAAGCAACCTAAGTGTCCATCATCGGATGAATGGATAAAGAAGATGTGGCACATATATACAATGGAATATTACTCAGCCATAAAAAGAAACGAAATTGAGTTATTTGTAGTGAGGTGGATGGACCTAGAGTCTGTCATACAGAGTGAAGTAAGTCAGAAAGAGAAAAACAAATACAGTATGCTAACACATATATATAGATTCTAAGAAAGAAAAAAAAAAAGATCATGAAGAACCTAGTGGTAAGACAGGAATAAAGACACAGTCCTACTAGAGAATGGACTTGAGGATATGGGGAGGGGGAGGGGTAAGATGTGACAGGGTGAGAGAGTGGCATGGACATATATACACTACCAAACGTAAAATAGATAGCTAGTGGGAAGCAGCCGCATAGCACAGGGAGATCAGCTCGGTGCTTTGTGACCACCTAGAGGGGTGGGATAGGGAGGGTGGGAGGGAGGGAGATGCAAGAAGAAAGAGATATGGGAACATACGTATATGTATAACTGATTCACTTTGTTATAAAGCAGAAACTAACACACCATTGTAAAGCAATTATACTCCAATAAAGATGTTAAATTGGTGCAGCTACTATGGAAAACATTATGGAAGTTCCATTAAAAACTAAAAATAGAACTACCATATGATCCACCAATTCCACTCCTAGGTATATATCCGGAAAAAATAAAAACTCTAATTCAGATAATTTACTCCAGAAGACACAGAGAACATAAGAGTATAGTGGGCATTTGAACTGAAAAGTGATATACAGCATGTCTGGGGAAGGCATCTGCCCAGAAGCAACATTTCTGAGCCCTAAGCTCAAACTGAAGAAAAATCCTTCTCTTTGATAGCAACCTAAAGGCAGCTCTCCCATCTGGATCAATTTCAAAGTTGTTCTCCATTAGCTGAAGCCACAAATGACCCCACTGCTCAAGGCAAAGGATGTTTGTATGGACAGTAATATCACAAGCTATCACTGAACACAGTGTTTGTTCTGTGTATCAAGGTCCTAGCATAGTGAGGGCTTCTTAGATGTAGCCTCTATCCCTCACCCCAACCCCCCAAAAACACCCTCTGACCAAAGTGGTCCTCCTCTGCCCTTCAACTGTCTCTCCTTTTTGCACTCCTTTAATTGCACTTGTTTTTGAAGCCCATAGAATTTATTATTCAGAAAACAACCTTCTCTGCAATATCAACCTTAATTAACTGTGTTCTTTTTCTATCGCCTCCCACCCTCCACTTCATGCATTTGAATTAAGGCACGCCAGAGCCCCCGGCCAGTACCCCTCCCCCATCGCAGACCCATCCGCGTCTACCAGCCAACCATGACCAGATAAGGGAAAATGGAATTCCTTATCTCGGCCTGCCAATGTGAAAGGGTCAAGGTTACCAAGGAGAGACCTTCCAAAACGAAGGAGAGGAAGAAAGAAGCCAAGCCTCTCTGGTTTCCATGGAAACGGAAGGGTGAATCATGGCGCATCCCCGAGAGCCTGGCCCACTTAGCTCTGCTGACATCTTTCCACCTCATTAGCCTCTTTATCAAGTGACTCTGCATAGGACTAAGTGTATTTTGGTGTCAGGGTGCACTGGAAATGATTCAGAAACAGAGTGACCTTTTCCGCAGATCCCCAGTGCCTCCTGGGACCCCCGATGTCTGCACCCCTCCCCTCTCTGTCCTTTTTATGGCTCCGCTCGCTCCTCACTCTTTCTAATCAAAGCTCTGGCACCTCGAGGCCGGGAGGTGCCCCTACCCAGCAGCCCAGGAAGCCGGGACCCTGGCTGTCAGTGATGCACAGCACCCGAGCCAGGAGGAAGATTAATGACTTTGCCCACAGAACGTGGATAAAACGGGCCCCAAAAAGACAATAAACGAGGGGTGGATGGTGAGGAAGGCTCTGACAGTAACAAATACTGACTGACATCACATTGTGTTCCTATTCTAGATGACTCTGAGCTGCCAGTGGAAACACAGATTCATTTAATAAGCACTTCAGTGGGACAAAGGGGCCTTTGGGGGTTAGAATTGATCTCCATCTCAGGCATGTATGCACCGACGTCTGTGTGTGTGTGAAAAGGAATGTCCGTCTTCAGTATCTGTCCCGTTGGAAATCCAAGAGCGTGCTGTAATTTCCCAATCTTGTTTCCACGCTTCAGCAGATTTGTCACTAGCAGGTTCTCTCAGCCATGAAAATTCTCCTGCAGCCAAGAGCCTGAGGCTGAAAGGAGATCAGTTAGGGGACTTAAAACACCTTTGATAAGGTTGACCTCTCTTTCAGGAGCCCTTACAGGTTGGTGTCCAGGGAGGGGTTGCTGTGGCTCTTGTACACAGGCTGCAGTGACCTTTCCAGGAAGTGTGCTTGCCCAAGGAGCAGACAGGGGAAGCTGGGAGCTGCAGGAATGAAACTGACCAGTTTCTGGGAGGGCTCGGGGCTGCCTCCTTTTTATTTTGTTTTCTCCTTTCCAAATTAACTTACAAATGCTGTGTCGTGGAGACAAGGGGATCTGAGTCCCATGTTCTGGTGCCAGCACCAAGTCTGTGTGATTTTGAAGGGGTCATTTGCTCTCTCTGGCCTCACACTGCCCATCAGAGGAATGAGAGGTCTGGACTACATAATGGCTAAGGTCCCTCGCAACTCTGTCATGACAGATCACCCTAATGCTGTCCTGCCTCATACACCCACACCCCAGCAGTGCCTCCTAAGTCTTTACCAAATCTCATCCATTCCATGCTCACAACCCTGATCCTGAGCCTCGCCAGAGCCTCAATAACTCCTGTTACACTGGAACCATGGCCCCCTTCGGGTCCACAGTCTTGCTCTCCTCCATTCATTCCCCAGAGCAGCAGTTCTCAAAGTGTGGTCTCAGGCCAGCAGTATCAGCATCACCTGGGAACTTGTTAGAAATGCAAATTCTTGGGCCCCAGCCCAAATCAGAAATTCCAGTCTCGGCCCAAAGATCTAATTCCTCCAGTTGGGGATGGTAAAGTCCTCTTTGAATTGACCCCTCTGGGCCTTGCCATGTCCTTATCTGACCACCCCCTCCCCTGGAATTTACTCTCTAGCAACCCCAAACTTTCTATTTCCAAATACACCGTGCTGTGTCATAACCCCGGCCCCACAGGAGCCATTCGTTCTAGCTGGAATGGTCCTATGGCTGATCCTCACTTTGCAGGACTAAGTCCTTCTCAACCTTTTATATAGTGCAGATGATACCACTGCACAAAGATT
Source organism: Balaenoptera physalus (assembly GCF_965194825.1). Classification (NCBI taxonomy): domain Eukaryota; kingdom Metazoa; phylum Chordata; class Mammalia; order Artiodactyla; family Balaenopteridae; genus Balaenoptera; species Balaenoptera physalus. The sequence goes on from NC_138891.1 coordinate 18,771,860, forward strand.
TCCCTGACTTCTCCCACCTCCAAAACTAGTATCAGTATCCCTCCCTTGTACTCCCATCATTGCTGTGTATACCTCCATACGTTGCACATGTCACCTAGTGCAGTAGACAGGATTCTAAGATATCCCTTAAGGTTTCCCACCCGACCCCAGCCCTCAGTGTACACACCCTGCATAGTCTCCGGGACAGTGAGTATGATGGGTTTTACTCCCATAATGCTGTATTGTATATACTATATGGTTGACCTTAAAATAGGGAGATTAACCAGGTAGTCCTAACCTGATTACAAGAGCCCTTTAAAAGCAGAGTTTTCTTCAGCTGGCCAGAAAACAGGAAGTCAGAGAGATTAAAGCATGAGAGGATTCAACCCAAGGAGGTTCTCCATTGCTGAGATGGAGGGCAGGGGGGCACCCAGGGCAAGGACCGAGGAGCAGCTCTAGTTGCTAAGAGCAGCCTCCAGCTGACAGCCAACATGGAAATAGGGACTCTAGTCCTACAACCTCAAGGAATTGAATTCTGCCTGCGAGGATCAGCTTGGAAGTGGATTTTTCCACAGAGCCTCCAGACAAGAACTCAGTCAAGCCAACAGCTTTCAGCCTTGTGATACGCTGAGCAGATGGACTTCTGACCTACAAAATTGTGAGCTAACTTTATGCCATGAAATTTGGAGTAATTTGTTTCACAGCAGCAAAAAAGCGAACATACCTTACACTATAATTGCCTGCTTATATAGCAGCTCCCTCACTGACTGAGCTCCTTAAAGTAGAAACTGCCTTATTGGTTCATTTCTGCATCACCAGCACCTGTCTGGGGCATGCCCAGAAGAGGTGCTTAGTAAATGTTTGCTAGAGGATGGATGGGTGGATGGATAGATAGATAGATCTTAAAGCTTTAGATTTAGGAAAAAGAAATACACTGTAATAAAAGGGATAGAATATGCAAATAAACAATGAAATTGTGGTGGGAAAGAATGAGTTTTTGTCTCTTCATTGATTTTTGCAGCATGAACACCTCTTCATCTGCTAGGTGTTTGTCCTCCATTTATCTCTTTCAGCTCAACACCTCATAGCACCAGGAGCTAAGGATATGTGCCTGGATACAGACGTCCATTATTGTTCTATCAAATGCCCCTTCTCTTTGAGGTAATGCTGCTTTGTGTGTAATAGTGGTGGGGTATAGTGCCCAACCTCTCACTTCAGAAGCCCACAGGGGGTAGATTCTTCCTGGCTCTACTCCCTGAAAGTTCAGACAGTTGGATTCTCCCATCCAGACGCTGGGAAGTGGTATGATGACCCTGGGACAAGTCAGGTTTATTCCTGGCAGCCACAGGGGTGTCTAATTCCTGGTGTCTAATGGCAGGTCAAGTGGTATCCTGGAGCAGCAAAGACTGTGCCCTGTTTTAGCAGGGTTCTTGACTCAAGCACTTGATTCCTGCACATATTGCAAGCTGGTTCTCTAGCCTCCCATTGAATCTCTGAGCCTCCAATAAATTCTTTTTCTGCTTAAAATACCCAGAGTTGGTTTCTGTTGTTCACAACCAAGAACCCTGACTGATACAAATTCTGATCATGCTGAACTGACAGCTGAGTGCTTTTCCTGTTTCTAAAAGTCTCGAAGACTTATAAGCTCACTCTGTAACCTGTTGTACCCGTCAAGGTTCTTAGTTGTGAACCAAAGAACTCTCCCTAGCTGATTTAAGTGGAAAAGAAATTTATGAAAGGGTACTGCTAGCTCTCAGCATCTCTGGGAAGTCCTGAAGCCAGGAACAATAGTCAAATCACGCCACCCTCCAGATTGCTCCCACAGGGTCCCCGCCAGCACACCCACCCAACCCCGGTGCAGAAACCACATGTCCCAGCGACAACACTTCATACCATGTATTTCCACCAGACTCTGCCATAGCCACCTCTGGATGCTAAATGGCTCTGCTTTTTCCCTGGCCACAGTGGACTCCTTTGGACACCTGCTTTCTAACATCACTGGCTTCTTCACTGAATTCTGACACAGGTTCATCTAGTTGGAAGGACCTTAAGCCTACACCCTGCTCAAGAGAAACTGGGAAAGCCCATTTCTGGCTTCTTTCTTGGGGAGGCACAGACTCAGAGGTGAGAAATTCTCCAAATATAGGAAAGGTGTCCAAGAGTGCTGGGTGCCCAGATATCAAGATATCAAGTGGCTTGACAGATATCCTATTGACTACAAGTAGCTTGACTACATCTGTTACTGTGTTAGAAACACCTTGCATCCAAGAACTCCTTCCTAGAGGCTAACAAAACTCCCACTTGCTGTGAAGCCCTAAGTCAGCCAGAGTCCTCTGTATGCTGTCTTCAGTGGAATTCTACAAGCGCTTGCCACCACCTTCCGAATGTTTGAACACTGACCTTGAGTCCCCCTGCAATTCCCTCTTATGCTGGTTAAGAAGCAACAATTGTTTTCTCCTTTCCTCTTCCTTATGACTCCTTGGAGCTTTGGTTGCTTCTAAAGCCATCCCCTCAAATATTCAGACCTCTCTCCAATGCTCTAAAAGTTTCATTCCTTGTATTGTTCTCCACTAGATTAGATAACTGTTCTCATTTTCCCTCTTCTTGCTGTCTCCCCAGTTCAGACCCTTAGCTACCTGCTCCAGTGAACAGCATCCCATGTTCCCCAGGCTCATCCAACACTGTGAGGCATGCTGTCCTGTGGTCAAACCACAAAGGAATTTTGCAGTGACCTGGTATTATGGGGGGTCCAGAGCTAAAAGCTCAGCAGTCCACCCACCCCTTTTTCACCACATAGCAGTAGTCCATGCCCAGCTCAGAGGTCACTGGCATAATTCGGGCTCAAAGAAGATGCAAGTGAGCACACTACTGCTGTGGAACTGAATCCTCCCCCAAAGACTTATGCTAGCTGTGTGACCTCAGGCAAGACGCTTTACCTCTCTGAACTTCAAATTCCTCATCTGAAACGTTTAGACAATAATAGTATTTGCCTCATAGAATTATTGAGAGGGTTAAATGGGGTGACGCATCTAGAGTACATACGGTAAGTTTCGACATATGCCACCTCATAGACATGACGTAGAGAACCAGAGTGATCAGTGTGTAAAAACACTGTGAACTGGAAAAATCCCATATAATTTCAGAGTGCTATTGACATCATAGTCACTAATATTATTTTCACACACTAAGTTAAAAAGTGTGGGTATAGCCTTGATAAAATGCACTTCCTGGGAGGATGCTAGTGAGTTTCCATAAATCACCAAAGAAGGAAGAGTGAGTATGAGAGTTAATTTTATGTGTCAACTTGAGTGGCCTAAGGGATGCCCAGATAACTGGTAAAACATTACTTCTGGGTGTGTCTGTGAAAGTGTTTCTGGAAGAGATTAGCATTTGATTCAGTAGACTGAGTAAAGGAGATTTGCCCTCACCAATGTGGGCACCTGGAAGGTACCTGCCTTCATTGATTTCATAGCATTCTGAGCCCCCTCATCACGGTACTTCCATTTCACTAGCTGTGAGCTCTTTGAGGGCAAAATTAGGTCCTGTTGCATCCCCAACATGCAACAGAGGGCCTGGCAAAGACTACTGACTGCTTTATGGAGAACACCTCAAGTCCAATCTACCTGCCTTAATATATTCGCAAGCCAGACTTGGAATAAGGCCCTTTAAGCTAAGGCTATTCCTCCTGAGATCTAGGACCCCCACTGTCCTCCTAATTCCTGTAAATCCAAAGACAAACTCATGGAGTACATCAGTAGGAAGATGAGAAGACCAGAAGCCCTCTTCTCTGGTTAGTCCAGGAGCCTAAAGCTCAGTTGCAGAATTCTGAAGCTCTAAATAGAGAATGGATAGGGAAGTGTGGCAACCTGTGTGAAGAGGGGCTGGGCCACTTATCATGGAGCTAGCTTTGCATAGCTGGCATTCAGTTTCTAATGGAATCACATGTTTCAGATCAATTTATGTAAACAAAATCTTATTTTAAAATTGCTTTTGTTAATACTTAATATAAGGTCAGTAATGCCTCTCAAAGAATACATATGTATACATAAATGATGCCTACTGAGGGATGGAAGAGGTCTGGGAAGCCCCTAGGGACAAAGGGAAGGCTATGCCCCTGTGTCCCCACTACAGAACTGCCACTTCTGAGGACACCCAACCTGTTCTCAAGTCCTTCTCTCCCACTCGCTGCCTTTTACTTGAGTCACAAAGAATCTTCCAGCTCCACCGTGGAAGCCCATGGCTTTCACTAAGACCTCACAGCAGGGTCCAAACAAAGGCAAACGGAAGCAGAAAGAAAACATCACATTCGTAAGTGGACCTTTCTGTGAGCCCTACTGTCTGCAACGCCAATTCAGGAAGCTGCTATGGATTGATTTTTCCATGGGAAAGAGAACTAAGGAAATAAAAACCTTGCGGCGGAGGCAGGCCAGACGGAGACTCATATCTCATCTCGCTGTGTTATCTTTTTCCACAGTTCAAAAATCAATTAGTGATGAATTTCTCTGGAAACTTCTTAAACAATGTTATTTCATTAAAGATCGGTGCCAGCGCCATCAGATTTGCTTTCCAGGTGTGAATTAGAAAATTAGCCTCGTCCTTTTAATAATTTCCTCCTTGGTAACACTGCATCAGTCTACACAATGTCTAGTACCAGCAGAGCTGGAGCCAGTGGGAAGCACATAATTCCTTTTTCCCTTCCAGTAATAGAAATAAAAGTAGGCAGGATGGGGGCGTCCCTGGTGGTGCAGTGGTTGAGAATCTGCCTGCTAATGCAGGGAACACGGGTTCGAGCCCTGGTCTGGGAAGATCCCACATGCTGCGGAGCAACTGGGCCTGTGAGCCACAGCTACTGAGCGTGCACGTCTAGAGCCTGTGCTCTGCAACAAGAGAGGCCGCGTTAGTGAGAGGCCCGCGCACCACGATGAAGAGTGGCCCCTGCTCGCCACAACTATAGAAAGCCCTTGCACAGAAACGAAGACCCAACACAGCCAAAAATAAATAAATTAATTAAAAAAAAAAAAAGTAGGCAGGATGCATATGTGGGCACTTCCTAGGACAGGAGCAGGAAATAAAATAGGGGAAGGCCCTAGAGAGACCAGGAGGAAGAGCCTCAGAAGACAGAACTTCATGGCTCCTGGGAATAACCTGCCAGCAAGTAGCAAAGGAAAGGAGAGGAGGGCCATTAGGGAGATGGCAGTACTTGCAGAGGCCAAAAGGCAGGCTTGGGGACAGCCTGATGCCCCAGTCAAGTGCTGCCTCGGTGAGGCCAGTTCGGGCACTTTCTCACACTGTGTAGGTCCTGACCCCAGACCTCTCCATCTTGATGGGCAGCGTGTGCCTCAGGTGACAGGCTGGAGAGGCATGTGCTGCTCTGCCAGTGGGGAGAGCAGTGAACGTGGCAGGCACAGCACCTGGCGAGACACAGCAGCAGGCAACTGCCTATGCCCTGCTTCCCTTGAGAGAGGGAGATGAACCCTCATTAATTCAGACTCATTTGCTAGAAAGCCAACCCAATAGACAGTACTAAGATACTCTTAAAGGATTCCATTTTATAGCTTTCATTTACACATAGTAAAAGGAACTGAGTTTGCCTTGGATGAATAGATAAAAATGATTCGTAGTTAGCTCATTAAGGCACAATTTAAAAACAAATTAACTAACATTTTATCAATTGAACACAGCTACTTTAAAACTACACTGTGCCAGGCGGAGAAAACAACCAAGTCGCCATCCCGGTCCTCAAGGATTGTGCCATCTGGATACAAGGTCTGTACCCAGGACAGTAAGTAAATTATGGCAACAGAGCAAAATTTGTCTTATTAGAGGTCAGTGATGGAGCACAGAGAGGGACACCTTAACCAGAGGTAGCAAGCTGGGCAGCCAGGGAAGGCTTTTTGGAAGTGCTCCTGGAATGGGGTCTTGAAGAACAGTTAGAAATCAGCCAGGAAGCAGGGAGGTAAGAGGAGGGGGGAAGGGAGACGGGATGCGATGGGCCCACATAGTAGTCTGTAGTTTGCAAACCTTATAGTTTACCTGTATTTCTCATTCTGACTTCAGAACAGCCCATTATAGACGAAGACAGAGCTCAAATGTCTCCCCCAACCCAGCTGACAAAGAGAGGGAGCAAGGAATGGAATCAAGTCCCCTGCACTCCAGAGTCTGCACCTGTCAGGAATCTGATGATAACCACAGACCCTCTTCTCCAAAAAAAAAAAAAAAAATGCACATATGCTCACACTCACAAAAAGAAAATTCACGTGCAATTGGATGGCACTCACAAACCCTCTAAAGCTGGGATCAGCCCAAGGATCCCAGTTAAAACCTTCTTCTCTGAACAGAGCTAGTCTGTGCTTACACTGTAATCACCCTACCTTGTTTGTAGGTCAGTGCAGACTTCTGAGCCACCCTGATGATTCTACTTTCAAGCAGGTAAAGGGTTACTGCTCTTGTAAAGCTGTTTACACTAGTGCTTGTGAGCCTGGTGTCCGTGGATCAAGCTGAGGAAACCTTCAGCCCTGCGACATCTGAACGATCTCAGATTCAACAAGACTTGGACGGAGGGGCTCATATCTTATGCTGACTGTGTCTGCCCAAAATGGATTCTGTCTACAGGGGTCCTGGGGATCCAGAGTTCCAGGCTCACAGTTTGGGGGGGGGGGGCGTCTGGGTAAGAAGAAATAAGAAATCAGTGTTGACAGGGCTGGAACTCTGTGAGAGAGGCAGGTGGGCAACTGAGGAAAGAAGCCCCTTAGTTCCTTCTCCCCACTTCTAGGTCTTATAATATTGTGATCAGTTCCCAGGCTGATCTCCCAAGCTCTGAGACCGTGCAGGGAAAACTCTCTTAGCAGCAAAAGAGAATTTTGAGTGTAATCTAAAAATGTTGAGTGTAACAGTCTCTCCCCGTCACCCCTGATGACTAGTAGCAAATCCTCCTCCTCACCCTGACTGCAGGGTCAGGGCAGGGGCACAGCTTCCTGCCCACCCCATTTGCAACGTGTGGCTTGGTACCTGGCCCACATCAGGTACTTACTAAATATATACTGAAGTGATGCATGAATGATGTTCCCTATCTCCCCGTCATTGATGCAAGATCACCTCTGGAAGTGACAAAGAAGAAAAGGAATTGAAAAAAACCTCTCCTCCCCTTGCAGCTTACATGTCAACACAGCACATCTTCAAAGGCTCCTCTCCCTTACCTGGGTGTCCACAGACACAATGCTCTAGTGGGCTCGTTCATGCATCCGCTGACTTGCCGCAGGACAGTCCTCTGCCCACAGCTAGCGAGGTCCCTGTGGGTCATGTCCAGGCTCCCAGGAGACCAAATGGCCATCCTTTGCAGCTTCTGGTGAACCAGCAGCCAACAGGCCCCGCCCATAGCCTTTCTCCCCTCGAGTAAGGGCATCAACTGGGAAACTGAAGAATTTAAATGATCCCACAGGAAGAAAATCAACATCTCTTAGAGACCAAATTCTAGGACCAGAGTAGAAACTGAACATTCTGGACGCGATAATTGGTCTCATTTATCTAAATTTAGAAGGTCTAGAAAGGGAAAGAGTAACTTTTAAGACATGTTATTTAGAAGATAAGCCTTTAATCAAAGAGATGAGTCAAACCTAAACTCAAACCAAAATCCTGCTCAAATCAGGGGTTTGAAATATAAGTTCTTTCGGGGATAAAAGGCAGATCTTATTTAACTTGAAAACAAATAAGAACTTTCACAGAAATAATAAACTCCACCAACAAAAATAGGCCATCTGATAACTGTGATAACCACCAAAAATCATTAGCTGCAAATCAGAAGTATTTTGAACAAAAATGATGCTTGTGGGCTGAGAGACTGGCTGAGCTCTGAAAGTTCACAGTGCTTTGAAATCAGTCTAGATCAGGGGGATTAGGTGCCCAGTACCTTGCACTCTGGTGTCAGCCTCACTCAGCTCTCCCCGGATAACATTAGTCATGCCACCCATCCTCCCCAGCATGCCTTCCTCTTACCTGCCTTGGTCTCCTCAACAGCAAAATGAGGTTGATGACGCCTCATTTCTCCCCATCTTCAATTCAGTTTAGTTTAACATATTTCCTGAATGCCTGCTCTGTGCCTGGGACTGTACTAGGTGGTATAGATACAAAACCGAGTAAGACATTGTTCCTGTCATGCTGGAATCCCACCAGGAATATGTAAGAGGGAGGCTAGGGAGATGTCCAGGGTGCTGAAGAAAGGCACCCCGCCTGAGCCTTGGAAGAAGCAACACCTAAGACAAGTCTAAGGCCTAAACAAAAGTTGGAAGGTGAAGACAAGGGAGGAGTACATCCCACTCAGAAGGAACATCAGGAGGACAGAGAGGTAAGACATAATCTAGTGCAAGAAAGTAGCATAGGTAATTTGATCCTCTTAGAACCCAAGGGCAGAGCAGAGCGGGGCAGGCCATAAGGCTCAACAGCTGGGAAGGCAGCAGACCAGGAGGCTGTGAGAGCTGGGCTCAGCATTTGTACTGGATCCTGTGGGTGCAGGAGCACCATCTTAGAGTTTCCAATATGAAAGTGACTCAGTCCTTCTGGCATTTTGGAACAATCATTTCTCCACCAGAGAATGCTATGAAGATAAAATGAAATAAATAGAGGAAATAGAGATTAATATAAAAATAATAAACAGCCATCATGAAATTTACTACACAAGTGACCTCACTTAAGGACAGTGATCCCTGTTAATAGTGGCCCAGAGAATAACTCTGGACTGGGGAACAAGCTGAGGTCCTCCTAGCACTTCCATCCTCAGCCCCAATGGCCACTGCAGATCCACTGAAGACTCATGCCTGGATATCCTTTGCTGGGTCTAGATACTGTGGTCTCTGGCATGTATCTTCATACCTAGTTGACCACTTGGTAATCTGTTCCTGGTGCTGTCCATAGGGCGCATTCAGTGTTCTCCACCAATTCTTAGCCTATCTTCATAAAATTCAGAAAGATAACACTCCTTCAGTCCTGTCAAAGACACCTGAACTGGGAGGGTCCCAGGAGCTATAAGAGTCAAAATTCTGGCCCAGCAGGGACACATCTTCAGATGCACACACAATAGGTCTCAAATAGAACATGGTTAACCACTTGTTATAATGAAATTCTAAGTTCTGTGGTAGTCATTATTTCTACCCATGGAGCGTCTAGAAACTCTACATCTTCCCAGATACGACATTCAGAGCCGAAAAATAGATCAGTCATTAAAAAAGCAAAAAAAGCTCTGAATGCTACAAAATCTCAGCATCTTTATTTTTTCCTCTTTATTTTTCTTCATGACACTCATCAAAATCTGATACATCTGCATCATCTGTATATTTGCTCATTGTCCATCTTTCAAACTGTGTAGAAAGAAAAATATTGTTTCTGTTCATTTCAATAGCCTCAGAGCCTAGAACAGTGTCTGGTCAAAGTAAAGTCTCAATAAATATGTTTGGAAGAAATGAATGTATGATAATAGTATCTTCCATTAGCAGCCTTGACTTTTTTTCTGCCTGTTCACTACTTCACAGAATGAAGCAATGGTGCAGATTAGGGGAAAGCATGAATGACTGATAGATTTATATATTGTATTCATTTCACCAACAACAATAACAAAAAATTTCTTCAGAACCCATGATATACCAGGCATTTAAAATATCTTCAAAATGTGTGCACAGGTTTAAAAAAATACTCAGATGGTTTCAAACAAGAGGAAGGAATATTTGGGGAATCCATAGCCTTCCAAATAGAAGGTTCAGATCTCATGCATCCTGGAATGTGAAGGGATTCCACCAAAATTACTTACTCAACCACAATAGCAGATGTGAGAAAGATGAAAGCTATCGATTGCCATAAATAGCTCTCCAAATTCTTTCTTTCATAACATCAATCATTTCAAAATAAGCAAAAAATTAGGAGAAAGTCCCTAGTCAGTACAGAGGATACAGTGACTTTTAAAGAACTAAAATGCCAGGCAAAATTGAGAGCTTTCAACCTGAATACCAAATAGAAACGTAGTGGGACACTATTGATGAAATGCATGCAGCTATAAGAAAAGCATTTGATATAGTAGTATAAAGTGTTACACTCAAAATTAATTCAAATTGGCTTAGTAAGGAGTGCTGCCACATAAATTTAAAACTGGCTCCAAGTCTGCAAACAAAGGGTGATGACAAATGGAAATGTATAGAGTTGGGGGGGGGGGGGCGGGTAAGGTACACAGGGGGTCATCTTTATTAATGATCTAAAAGAAGTAGAGTAAACAGCATGTTAATGAAACTTGCAAATGATGCTAATTTAGGAGGTGTTGCTCCGATCACTGTGGACTGAGAGGGAATGTAAATGAACCTTAAGTGGTAATAAATATGAAGAGGAAACAACACAATGAGATTCAAGTGAGAAAATGCAAAGCATGCCCAGTTCAGTGACTCACCCACTCCCACCCCAGAACTCTTTGCCCCTTGCATTTGTGGATGCAGCAGTGGAGGAAAAGAATACAACCCTAATTCAGAAAGGTTTAATCTAACAAAGTATTCCTCACTTGTGCAATTTTCTTTCACTGGTCCTTTAAAATTCCACAAAAGGCTTTCCTGGGATTCAGAGCAGGAGTGGTGCTCGCCCTTGGACGATGGGGTACCATAAATTACAGTGCAGGAGAGGCTGTTAAAAGAAAACAACCAAATAATGAGAGGAGTGGGGAGACTGATTTATGAGAAATGACCCAAAGGGGTAGACTTTTGTTAATTGATGGCTAAGTGGTAACACGATAATGACCCACTGAGATCTCTCCATGACAAATAACCAAGGGAAGGAAATGTTTAGTACCAGAGGAGAAACTTCTTCATTCTGCCTAGCAGACAGTGCCTCTCCCTTGAAGCTACCCCTCCACTGAATTTCACTGGCGCAGTTCTGATGGGCTTCCCCACCGAGCAGCCGACATCTGGGCACTCCTCACCCCGCCCCACCCCCACTAGCGCCACACCGCTGGTCACGCCCTCCTCACTTTTGCCCCTGACCTGATCAATAGCATGAGTGCAGGGGCCAGAGGAGCACACACTGGAGTGGACATCGACCCCCACAGAAGGGCAGGTGGGGGAGTTGAGGTCTAGAGATGCACTGCTCTTTTCTCAAACAAGTCTTATCCCACTGCAAGAAAATGAATGCGATGGCTCAATGCAAACAGATATGATTATATGCAAATTGGAGTGTTGATACTATGTTTACTTCCCCAACAGGTTCAGCCACCCAGATTTATGACTCCCAGGCAAAGCTCTGTCTGGGGCTGCGCCAGTGGCAGCTTGTGGGTGGAAACCGTAACAGAGAATGTCTCAAGCTTCAGTTCAACCCAGAATCCTAGGATGTCAAGGTGGAAGGAAGCTTCGAGCCTGTCCATCCCACTTCCTTACTTTACACATGAGGACATAACTTAATAAAAATTTGTGAACATGTTTGCATAAGAGAAGCTGCCCAAGGTCACATCACATTGTTTTAGTGGTGACAGTGATAGCTTAACAAATGTCTCAGTTCACATCTTGGAGATGAGAAACTGAGGCCAGACTGATCCAACTCTTGTTCGGGTCACAGAGCCAGGTCCTCTGCCTTGGGTTTGGTCCCCACCTGGTTCTCTCAGCCTACCCAGGCCCCGCCCTATCAGGTCAGAAAGGACCCAGACACCTGGGCTGTTGACACGGCTTAGGTGACCAACCCTTTCAGGCTTTCTCCCAATTCAGGGTCTCACGGATCTCTTTGGTGTCTGAATTCAAACAGGAACCTGAGACTGTGTAGGACTAGGACCCCCACTGCCATTCTAAACTTTCAAATTTGTACCGGCCTTATGCTTTCAGACAGCAGCCTTGTGAGTCGATGCTGAATCTCATGGCTCTTTAAAAATCTGTCCCAGGATTTGCACTGGATCTGTAAGAAACTGAGAGAAGCAGCCTGCGTTCTGGATGGGGCATCTCCTAAGGCCAGGGCATCACATCACTTTAGGCTGGGTCTGCTCATCCCCTCCAGGATCCTCCGGGAAGTTAGAGGCCAACCAGAGAGAAGGTTTTACAGTTCCAGAATTCCCAATTCCAGAAGAGCTATCCTCTTTGGTGAGCTCTGGGGCTCCAGAAAATCCACTGCAGACCCTACCAACGGTCCCACAGCGCCAGCTGGGCAGCAGAATCAATTGCGGTCAGAAATATCAGCCCTTCGAAGCACACTGATCCCATAGGGATGTCTGCACCCAGGTCACAATGTAGCGGCAGAAGGCCTGGAGTAGCATGCACCAGCCTTCCCTGGGGTATGAAGGGAAAGAAACCTTGAACCCTGAGTGCTCCATGAAATGAGTCACAGGTTAACAGCATCTTCAGCCCTGGAAGTGAGAATGGGTTCAAAACAGCTGTCTCACTGCAGAGCCCCCAGCCTCATCTGCCTCACCTCCCCCTGGTTAGGCCCCTGCAAGATCCCTGACATGAGGCTGCCATTTCATTAGAAGCCACCTGTCAAGTTCCAGGGCCCTTCTTGCAATGTGCCCATGGTCACCTCTCTAGCAGGAGCTGCAAGACCCAGCCAATTCCTGGCAGTAGTTTCAGACCTTGGCTCAGGGACCGGCACCTACTGGAACCTAAATAAATGCCTAGTGAGTGAATGGGTAGTTGAAATAGCCATTTGGCCACCATCTCTTATCCATACACCCTTATCTGCTTGTCCCTGGTAGGGATGCTCCTGAGGTCAGATGCAGCAACGTTCAGAGGTGCTCTCACCACAAAGAATCCAACAAGGCCTTCAAGACTGGGGAACACAGGCTGGGGGCCAGGGGCAGTCAGAGGACTTGAGTTCTAATCCTGATGCTGCCTCTTATTCCTTGTTTCTGAGCCTAGGCAAGTCACTGCCCCACTCTGAGCCTCAGACTTCTCATCTATAAATTGGAATGAGATACTATTTCTATAATTCCTGATATATTACAGGTACCCCATTCATCTCTGATCCTTTCTCAGACCTCCCCCATTTTGGAGACTGAACACCTTTTTCTGTGCCCCATCTCAGGGCTCATCACCGGTTATGAGTTGACAAGTAGAAACTGGCCACAGAAGCTGAGCTGAGACCTTTCTGAGAATATAGGGATTGAGGAGGTTGGTGGGACCTCCAATATGACAGCTACAAGTTGAATTTCTCATGTCTTCCTGGGCTGAATACTCAGAACAACTCTCAGGTGGTCTCATTCCCATCCCCTCTAGGCACCTGGACTCTGGAGAGGAAAGGATCTTGAATTATATCACAGCGTCACTAGCACTTGCCTCATAGAATCATAGTGAAGGTTAAATGAGATACTGTGTGCAAAGCATCGCACCCATTGTGAATGATCAATAAACATTAGCTCGGATCATTTCCTTTCCAACTTCATTTCCATGACACACTTTCTCCAATTCCCTCTTCTGTTCATCCCAACACTCTTGGTCTTCTATTCTTGTGTGTCATACTACTGTTGTGACAGCACCAGTTTCCCCTTTGGGGCCCTTAGACTTAAGGTCAAGGGCAGCTCCTGGTTCTTCTCTGAGTCTCAGGCCCAACACAGGGCTCAGCACTTGAAGGAGATGCTTTTTCTTGAGCCTGTCCTGCTTCCCACCTGCTTCCCTAGTCATCACACCAGAGGAAGGGGAAGGTTTCAGAAGAGGACGGAGAACTGGCATTTTGGTTGTCCATCCATAGGCAAGACCTGTACTTACTTGATGCTTTCACACACTTTATCTTGCTCCATGCCAGGGTGAAGGGACGTGTGACCAATGGGTTCATTACAACCCCACACCTAGAGAAGCTTAAAACCTGCAGCACGACCAAAGAAGATGCACAGACAGCAAATACCCTTCTGGCAGGTACGAATCTAGTCCACAAATTTGGGGGTATTGGAAATCATATTCTATTTTCTGCAGTGTGACTTAATTTCTAACTTTTCCAGGTTGGGTTTTGCTGCAATGAACAAATTAAGCCTGAAATCTCAGTGACTCAACCCACCATTGGCTTATTTCTCCTTTATGTTACAGGACCAGCACAGGTCAGCTGGAGAGTGTGCTTTCCACAGTCACTCGGGGACCCAGGCTGTGGAAAGCTATGTCACGTGACCTTGTCATCTCAACACGTGATGGGAGAAGTAAGAAGCCAGAAGGTGTAACATAGGGGCTTTCCGCAGCCTTCGCACAGAAGTGATTCACTCCACTTCCACTCACAGCTCTTTGATCAGAACTAATCATTTGTCCAGTCTTAAACACAAGAGGCTTGGAAGTGTGGTCTTCCTATGTGCTTGGGAGGGAATGAGACAGGACTCAGTCTCTCAAACACTAAGCACACCTCAGGCCCTGGAACTATTTCAAACATAGATTGTGATACATTTACATTTCATTTCTTACCCTGTGCCAAGATATTGAAGAGGGAGATTCGCATTGGCCCTTGATCATCTGTATACATTGGTCAGCAGCAAGATGGCTATTAGCCCTGTCCGTGTGGCCCCTTCATGATTCACAGCTCCCTATTTCTATCCACGTGTGGTACATGAGCCTCTTCCTTAAATGTGGCCAATGATCCCCTAAGTATCACATGGCTGCTTTCACTCAGACATCTCACCAAGGCATGGCCAAGAAGTTGGGCCCAGCTCTATGTCCTTCTGCGTTCCATCAGCCTCTTTCCCCTCCTACTCTCCAGACTGAGGAAATAAGTTCTAGACTAAGACTGGGGGCGAGGAGCTTCTCCCCTTTTGTTTTTTTCAAGAGACTTTTTAATCTACTCTCTCCCTTTAAGAATTAGTTTCTAGAACAACGTCCTAGAAGAGTTGTTTTGCCTCCATCTGCCTTTTACTCTGCCCTAAGCCTTCCTTGAGGCAATAAACATAGAGCTAGTATGAATAAAGAGAAGAGATAGGAGGAAAATACAAGAAGGAAAAAAAAAACATAAATTAGAGCCTCAAAATCTTATCCGTACACACAAATAGCACCTTCCTGGACTTGAAAAAGAGAAGCACTGCCCCACAGGTCAGCCTTGGTCTTCGGAGACAATGAGTATGTGCCATCTGCCCTTCTGCCTGCCCAGTCCAGCAGTGGCCAGAGGTATATTTCAGCAGGGTGATTCCAAGGCAGTCTTGGACCCACAAATAATGGGAGGCTCAGAGCTCTCCATCATCAATGGATAGAACACAAAACACACAACACTGACCCCTGGGGCTGGGAGTACACAGTCAGGTTCTCCCAAGAGCATCACCAGCAGCAGAGATAGCCACATAGAGATCTCAGGGGTGTGAACTCAGTTCCTCTGGTCAGAAAGAGTGAGGTTTTAGCCGCAACACACAGCATTAGAACCCCGCAAAGGAGAGTACCGATGAGTAGCAGCTAGGATATAGAAGGCAAGGCACAGGGTCAGGAGGGAGGGAGCCCCAGCCAAAAAATCTTATGCCTCTTTGGTCCCTAAGAGCACTCTTACTAGAAGAGAAGGAGGCCTCCTGCCCACAGTGGCCCATGGCTGCCCATCAGAGGGCCTTTTGGGTACTAAATTCTTCCCACATGCCTGGAAAAGGGATGACTAAATGCATAGCCACTGAGATATTTCAGCTAAACCTAGTTTGTTATCCTCAAAGGAATTCGATTTCTTTAAAATTCACCTTGGATGGCTTAAATTCCCACATCTGTTTTACTATTGACATGGGGTTCTGGGTGTGGCGGTGGCTTTTAATGTTGCTTTGTTTATTTTAAACTCACAACTGGCTTTCATGTGGATTTAAATTGAATCACTCTACCCAACAGTGCTCCTCTTTATTGTTTAAAAGCTGATCACATCTCTTTCTGAAATGCACAGTGTACTTGTTACCCTTGCTATGAAGCAGCCACAATTTACTGAGCTGAAAAATCAATATCTGATTGAATCCAACTCGTGCTCCTCTCTGGAATTCTTATTGCCTCTCAACTGACAGCCTCGCATCACTGTCCCACCCACGCCTTTACCTTCAAAATCTGGAGGGAAAAGAAACCATTTTCCAATGAATGAAAAGAACACTAAAGGAATGATTTTAAACACCAAAGAGAAATTCAGCCTTACTTGGGAGCTGAGCAGATGATCCTTGGACAAGAAAATAAATGACAAGTTTCAAACTCAACCAGAGGTCTATTCTGTAATGCTCAGATAGCTGGAAGGAGTCACTGTTTGGAACCCACTATGAATTTGCTTTAAAGATGTGTTATCTCTTCTATATGTTTTTAAATACATGATCTGGAAGAATTAGCATCCCTTCTATGGAGACATCCTTCTAGAACCCACCTGGTACAGAAAGTGGAGCTGTTGAGAAGTGCTGCTCTCTCCTTTGGCCATGAATTTCAGAAAAGAGGAAGAAGAAATTAGATTGTCATCATCTGGGTAGCCCCAGCATTTGGAGACAAACCCAAAGTCAGGCAGATTCACCTGTACTCAGCCCCACCTTCACTGAATGGGAGGTTTTGCAACAGAGGAGCAGGACTGGAGACTTGCCAGATTTTACATTTTTTTCGTGTGTGTGTGTGTGTGTGTGTAGGTGGGTTGCCGAACCTCGGAAATGTCTGAAGGAAAAGGTTTTGCTCCCTCTCCCTCTATATGGGATGGGAGAATTCCCCCTGAGAGGTCAGCTAGGCAAAGAAGAGAGTGTATTTAAAGGACATTGAACCAGTATACTTCATTTCTGGCTTATTAAAGAACCAAAAGAGAAGACGAAAATGCATGAGGAGAGCTTTTGAAGACTCCTGACTTTTGAATGTGTGTGTTAAGGCTGGGGGAAGCAGGGGAAGAAGAATTCAACTCAGGTTGGCAAACATAGTTAAAGGCCAAGTAGAGAGCCAGTGTGTTGAGGAGATAACATGACAAAAGTGCAGAAATTGATGGTTTCTAATTCCTGCATGGTATTTCATGCCAAGTATGCCTCATATAACTATTGTTTAATTTATAGTTTTTCACTCTTCTTTTTTTCAACATATAAAACCAAAGAGTACCTCTAACTGATATGCAGTAGCCAGGGCTTGAGGAGGACTTTAAGACCTTCACCACCTAGGGAGAGATCACCTTATGGAGATGACTACTTCAAATTGCCTATAGGTCACCCAAGTTGGGTAGATGGAGCAGGGAAACATAATTATGAACATGCAAGAGAATACAGGCAGAGTCGGCCAGACTACTTAAGTTGAGGACACAGAGTTGAAAGTTCAGGAGACCAAGGCAGTGAGAGTTTACAGTATCAGAGAGGAAAGAGCAGCAAAAAAAGAAAACACTGGAGATATTCAGAAGTTCCCCTGTGAGTGTTCACCAGAGTACTAATCAGCACGTGCATGTGAAAAAAACTATCTGAGGCCAGGAAAAGAACCTTTCAAAAAGATTAGAAGGGGCACTATTTGGTGGTCACACAGAGCCAGGAATAGTGCCTGTTCCCACCAGTCAGACTGGAAAACCTCATCGTTCCTGAAATATTTGGTAGAGTACTCAGAAATATCTTGCCTCAGTGGGGGTGGGGAAGTGGGGATGGATTAGCCCTCGGTTAAATGATGCTCTGATTTTGCCTGACAAATCTTAAAAGTGAGAATAATCAAACTGTTTCCAAGTGATTTAACTGCATCTCAGATAAAGATAAGAATATTTACAGAAGCATAAAAATACCAACACCTTAACAAGGTAAAATTTACAATGTCTAAAATCCAATAAAAAATAAGTATGCATGCAAAGAAGCAGGAAAATATGACTTATAATAATGAGGAAAAACAGTTAATTGAAATGGCCTAGAACTAAAACAGAACTGAATTAGCTTAGAGGGTCATTAAAACAGTTTTTATAACAGTATTCCATATATTCAAAAAGCTAAAGAAAAGATTAAGTATGGAAGATATTTTAAAAGACCCAAATAAAACTTCTAGAGATAAAAACATCAGTGTCTGAGATTTTTAAAAATAATAATGCTGGATGGGCTCAATGGCAGATTAGATGTGGCAGGAGAAAATATTAGCTAACTTGAAGATGTTGAAATAAAAACTATCCAAAATGAAACCCAGAAAGAAAACCTATTTCACTAATCATATTAAATGTAAATGGGCTGAAAATCCCAAATAAAAGGCAAAGATTGTGAGATCAGATAAAAATATCAAGACTGACACGTAACTGCCTACAAGAAATCCACTTTAAATGTAAAGACACAAATAGGTTTAAAAAGTTTTTTTCAAGGAAAAGGATATACTATACTAAAACTAATAATAAAAAAAAAGCTGGAGTAACTATATCCATAAAACATATTTTAGAGCCAATAATATAACCAGAGGTGAATACAATCATTTTATAATGACAAAAGGGTCAATTCATGAAGAAGAATTAACAAGCCTAAACATTTATGCACTTGATAACATAGCTTCAAAATATATAAAGCAAAAAATGATAGAAAAGCAAAGAGAAATAGATAAATCCACAATTAGAGTTAAAGATTTTAACAGCTCTGTTTCAATAGTTGACAGAGCAGTGGACAAAAAAGTCAGTAAGGATATACAAGACTTGAACATTATCAACAAACCTGACCTAATTGACATTTATAGAACTCTCCAAGCAACAGCAGAGGATATACTTTTTGAGTGCACACAATAAAATTACCAAGATAGATCACAGACAGGCCTCAAAACATTTTAAAAGATTAGACTTATACAAAGTATGTTGTCTGAACATACTGGAATTAAATTAGAAATCTTTGTGTCATTATTCAGTATGCCTGCCAAGAAAAATAGTGTGTCCTGAGGTCAAGGGCTAGAGTGGGAATGCTGAAAAGGAAATGCTCACCAGAGATCACTGTGGTGACTAGTGACTGGAAACCTATAATTAGGGTATTATCCAGAGGGGCAGGGTAATTATGAGGAGTTTGAGAATAGATAACTCCCATATGAGTCAGGTTGAGTCTGAGTAATCATGAAATCTCTGAAAGGAAGTAAACAGACTGCTAGAGGTATGCAACTAGAGACTCAGAGATGAGGTCTAGAATTTTAGATTTGAAAGTTACTAGTGTGGTTTAAGCTCTGGGAACAAGGGATGGCCCAGAGGACAAACAATAGGGAGAGAAGAGAAATGGGTCAAGGATAAAGGTGTCCAACCACAGCTGCGGTCAAAGACGAAGCTGTAAGGAGGTAGAAGGCATGCAGATTGTGTTATGGTGAAAGCTAAAGAGAAAGGCAAGAGTTTCAAGAAAAAAAATTGAGCAATGTGTGGGTCAGTATCAAATAACACATCAAGAAAATGAGAGTAGAGAAAACTATTGGCTTTGGGACCAAAGAGTTTATTTGTGTCCTTTCAGGAGATCAGTCTCAACAGAGTGGTGAGAAGAACTCTAGAATGCAGAGGGCTTAGTACAAGAGGATTGGAGCCACAGGTGTGGGTAATCCATCCTGGAAGTTTGCCAAGGCATGGAAGAATCCTGCATGCCAAACACACCAAGCATTTCACCAGTCCTTAAACCCATCAGGTCCTTTCACTTCTCGCTCTCTTCCCACTGCCTGTAATCTTATGAGAAAATGAAGTTCTTCCCCTGCTTAGTAATCCTTTCCCCTTCTGAGTACTGAATCTTTTTTTCTTATCACACATCCATCCTACTGGACAGAGTAGGTGTCCAGGGGTGGGCACATGGATATATAGAGTCAACTGGCAGATGGATTGAATCTGGAAGAGTGCATCTCACCTTGTGAGACTGGAAGTAGAGCCAAGACAGAGAAGGAGATGAGATGAAGAGAGAGAGAGATGATCAAGATGGAGATAGAGTCAGAGACACTTTTAAAAGACAGATAGAGATTCTCAATAACATTAGTTGAACCCCTTGTTCCAGCCATGCCTGCAACCACCCCCCTTCCTTATGTCATGAGCTAATACCATCCTTTTTTTCCTTGAGTTAGTTTAAATTAAGTTTATATCACTTGCAACTGAAAAAGCCCCAGCAAACAAATGTCCTCCACAGTTTCCTCTCCCCACTTTCATTACCTAGAAGTCTGCTGCCTATCTTTCAAGTTCCAAGAAAAATGTTATTTTCTCTGTGATGCCCTAGAGGTGTGCTGGTAAACTGGCTTTCAAAAAAACACAACAAAACAAAACAAAAAACTCAGTTTTTGTAGCATGTGCTCATTTCCATGATGTAAATATTTCCACGATGGCTAATTTCAAGCTACCAACATGAAGTCACCGAACACAGAGTGGAGAAAATATGGACAGACTCAGAGTAAACTGTGTCACATCTCCAAGTCCTGAGGGCAGAACTGGATATAGGGTGGTCGCTATAAGAAGTTGCCTTACCTTGACAGGACACAGTGCAAAAGTCTCCATGTCCTGAATGACAAAGCCCACTTGTCCTCGTTGGGTTTTCTCAACTGATCTGTCCTTCCACCAACCTCACCTCTGCCCCTCCGAGTCCGTGTTTACTTCTTTCCCAGCACACACCCTGTGCATCATATCTGCTGGTCACATTTTTTGTCCCAGTGCTCAAGTGTGAGCTCCTCAAGGACGGAAACTATGTCTGCTTCATCCTTGTCTCCTCAGGGCTGGACTTCCAGAAGGTGTCAGGAATATGCATAGAATGAGGAAGGTAGCTCTAGTGGCAACAGAGCCAAGTGAAGGTGGAGGAAGCCTGTATATATCTGAAGGCAGAGGAGTTGCTAATGGAGAGGAAAATATTAGGAAACATTCTCAAACTTTGGAAAAGGAAGGAAGCAAGGTGCTTCAGAGGTTAGGAGAGACAGTAGGAAGAGGCAAGATGGGCAATTTGGAAAGGAATGATGAGAATTCATCTGGGCATGGAAACAAAAATATGCCAAGGTGAGGAGGGAGTAAATGCAAAAAAATTGTGCCCCCTTCTTCCAGGGAAGTCAGAGACAGGGAGAGGGAGACAGAGGCGAGGGGCTGGAATCAGGACATCAGATCCAGAGGAGCTACAGGGATTCCAGAGAGGATAGAGCAAACCTTCGGCCCAACTGCGCATCTTCAAAGTCAGCCTTTCCCACATGTATGCTTCTGTACCATGTTCAACCTCATGATTTCCAGCAATGACCCATGAACCACACTAGAAGCTGCAATTACTCTCTGAGAATAAAGAGCTAGGCAGTTTTCCATCTCTTCCCTCAAACACATCTCATTCTCCTGACTTACTTTTCCAGGGCCATGCCCAACATTGCTTCCGAAGCAAGCACTCGGGGTGACCATGCCCAGCCAGCGGGGGCAGCAGGGGAGAATTAAACTCAGCCAACTGCAGCAGGCCGGGAGTTACACCACGTTGCCCTGACAACTAATGGGCAGAGTTTGGGAGAGATAGATGGAGATGGCTGAGTTCAATGGGTAATAAAATCCTAGTTAAAGGCTGGTTTTTCCCTCCTTCATTTCTGCTGATATAAACATGAGAAAAAAAGAAAAAGGTAATTGGGATGCAGATTCCCTTAGAGACGTGTCAGGGCAGGAACCGCAGATTCTAAGCATAAGGCCCTGAGCTGAGCTGAGGGTCAAACCAGGACATATCTAGAAACTCAAAGAGCCTTCTTAGAAATGATACCCTGAAAATACAAACCAAAGGCATGGAGAAGGAAAGATCCAAGCTTTTTCTGAGAACCTACTGTGTGTAGAATATAGCCCCAGGAAAGAGATATAAACAAGAAGCTTCAAGAGACAGAATAGGCTCTGGCTGTTCAGCCTTAAATCTCATCTCTGACATTCACTGTCCAAGGAACCTGGGGCCACATGCCAGTGACAAGCCCTAAATCTGATATGCAATGGGATCCTCCTTGCTTTACAGGATTATTGGGTGATCAAGGAGATAATGAGCGTTAGCACTGAATGAATGGCAGCCTATAATAATAGCTGACATCACTGTGCCCTTTCTCTATGCAAGCAGCATTCTCAATGCTTTATACGCATTTCCTCATAACAATCCTACGGGACAGTTACTGCTACATAACCATTTTACAAATGAGGAAACAAGGCACAGAGAAGTTAAGTAACCTGCCCAAGATCACACAGGTGATAAGTGGTCGAGCCAGGGACTGCACCCAGGCCATCTGGCTCCAGAACCTGAGCTACACGACTACATTGACAACGCAGACAAGTCATCAAAAATGGAGGAGCAAAAAGAATATTGACAGACTATTTATATATCTTTGCGCACTCACACACGAATAATAGTTCTGGAAGGAAACACAATTTAAAAATTATAACATCTTTTGCCTCTGGGGAAGAGAAAGGCAAAGAAGGGAGAATTTTTACTGTATATTTACTGTGGAGTTTGAACCACAGGAAGGCAGTGCCTGTTTTAAAAATGAATAAATTAAATTTAAATTTAAAAATAGAGGAGCAGCGCAGGAGAAGCCATTTTCAATATACTTATTTCAAGCATTCACTGAATGCGAAAGAACAGATTCCGGCTCTCTAGTCCCTGACATGACCATGCAGGAGCAGGCCCACGGACAGGTGATAAACGTCCATACATGTGAGTATAACATGCTGCACAGGCCCCAAGGAGGACAGGAAAGATTCTGCACGTAGAGAAGTGTGAGAGGCTTCACAGAGGCTGAGATCTTACCAGAATCCATGGCCTTGAGTCCAGTCATACGTAAAATAATAATGGCCCGTGTGATGAGCCCTTACTGCCAGGCACTGTGCTCCGGCCTCCATATAGATGATCCAACTGAATTCAACATCCTTATCAGGTGGGTACCATTATCATCGGCTCCCTTTCTTTTCCGGATGCGGAACTGAGGTTTAAAGAGGTTGAGTAACTGCCCAAAGGCACACAGCTGGATGACAAAGCTAGGATCTAAAGACAACCTTTGCCAGAAACCACTGCCCCATCACCCTAATCCCCCGGTGGCAGCTCCTAGAGACTGAGGAAAGAATGGGTGCACTGAGGCAGCCCATGAAGCCAGGTGTGGTCCCTGCCAAGAGTCTAGGCAGCAGGTGGGTTGTGGCCAGACGCGCTGCAGGGAGGGGACACCAAGTGCAGGGCCAGCCCTGTCCCTGAGTTCCCACTGTGTGATGTCAGGGCCAATTTTTCTAGGCTTCACTGTCTGCTCCTACAGAGCAAGAAGATAAAAGAGATGCTTTCTAAACAGCCTCACTGCTTATCCTACAAAAAAAGCAATTTCTGGTTGCTTTATAGGCTTTCTGATGACAGGCCTGATGGGTTCTGGCCTTGGAAAACTCATCTGATTCTGGGCCTGCATCCTCAACTCTGCAGCAGCTCCTCATACCTGCCCTGAGAGTACCTACTGGGTGCAAAGAGCTGAGCTAGCTGCAAAAGCAGCAGAACACCTGGACCCTGCTCTGGTGGGGAGGAGGGGGCATAAAGGACTTATTGCCTAAATGAGAGAAGAACATCCACAGAAGACTCTGCAAGATCACCTGGCTGCTTGTGAACACACTCCAAGTGGTGTCCACAAGGCTAAAGTGTGTCCTTCCCAGAACACCTGGGTGATGCTCTACAGAGGAGCTCTGAGTCTACTTTTGAAGGTGAGAACCTGGCTTTGGTGAGGACAGGTGGGAGGACATCACAGGTGGAAATGGGAATGAGACAGATAAAGACAAGACCTGGACCCTATTCTGGGATGTAACAGAGAGTCTGTGCTGGTGCTGGATATGAAAGAATCTTGATGACACAAGCCTGGCAAGAGGCAGATGGGGGAACTGAATGCAGGAGGGAGGCTCAGCAGAAAAGGGAATAGACAGCCACAGCAGGTTCTTGAGAGAAGGAATAGCTTGAGAAGAATCACCTAGAAGGAAGACTAAGAGTTATTCATGTCCTAAATGAATGACAATCAAAATGTCTGAGCCAAAACCCAAGGTGAATGAACTAATCACAAGGAGAACTATTTGAAATTATGGAAGTGTATATTGAACACATCCTATACTTCCTTCTCTTTTCAGGATTCCTCCACATCGGCATTTCCAAAAGTAGCATTTACATAATACTCATTCCAGAGAATGAAAATAGGTATTATCAAAAAACAGAAAAATTAACAATAGCAAACTACAAGCCAGACACTATTTTAAGTGATCCACAAACATCCTTTATTTAATCCTCTCAGCAAACCATGAGGTAAGTCCCATTAACATTCCATTTCACAGTAGAAAAAACTAAAGTGCAGGTAGTGTTAGTAACTTGCCCAAGATCACTATGAAGGAGCACAGTTTATTCCAAGGAGTCTGGCTCCCAACCCTGTGCTCCTAACCATCAGGCTATACCACCTGTCACAGTTTAGAAACACCCGTTTAAACAAAATTCAACAGTTTCCCTTCCCAGAGGCTGTCACCCATTCTTCCTCCCTCCTTCCCACCGCAGCTGTGAACCAAAGGAGATCGAGGGAGCCTTGGGGCGGCTGAGGATGTGAACAACCCCATGAGGCACCAATAAGAGCAGCAGGAGATATTACCTTTGCCCCTCCCCCCACCCCGGGGCAGGCCGCCTCCTGGTGAACACTGGGAGTTAGGGAGGGGGAAGACAGGTAATGGGGGAGAGGAGGGCAATTCTGGGCCCATTGGAAGAGGTGGGAGATGGGGGCAGCTGGAGCTGCAATCATTTCCCTAGGTGACCTTCTTTCCTGTGCCCAGGGTCAGGCATTGCTCCTCTGCTTGCTGGATTGAGGGGAGGTCCCAGAAGTTCCAGGCCCAAGGGCTGTGAGGAGGAACCAGAGAGGTGGTAAGGTGGGCAGAGGTGGAAGCAATTTACCACCCAGTATGGAAATAAATGCATCACTATTTTAATAACCAGCCCTGGTGACCATCACATTTTGCACATCTTCAGGTCTCTACCATTTCCAAAGCCCATTCCTTCTTGATGTCATTTGACTGACAGGACAACTCTGGGATCTCAGCAGGAGAATTCATCGTCCTCATTTTGCAGATGAGGAGGCTGGGACTCAACTGGTGAGTAAAAGAATTGGTTCTGGAAATGAAGTCTGAATCGAGTGCTCACGGTATTGCCACAATACTGAGGTTTCTCCCAGCCCCAAGGGCATTATCATCACCTTATAGGAAGCAGCGGGCCCGAGGGGTATGCAGTTTGGCCCCACTTTCTAGTTGTGTGACCTAAATGCAGTAAGTCCTTTCAGTCCTCATCTGTAAGATAGGTGTGCTGGTACCCAACTCATAAGGAGGTTGTGAAGATTAAGGAGATAATTTCAGGACTGCCCTTGGCCGGGACCTGACGTACACAGAAAGTAATCATGCACAGCTTCATTCCCTCTCTGAGTCAAGGCCACATTCACACAAACGGGAAGCCCTCAGTCAAGAGGAGGAGGCATTGGCTGTGTCTGCTCACCCTCCACTGGCCCCTCTGGCGCCAGCACCCCAGAGGTCCTTTGGGAATGGTCCACTCTCAGCGGCGCTGGGCCTCACACCCCTGGCTGGCAGCTGAGCGTGTGACCTGGGCAGCCAACCAAAGCTTTCTATCTCAAGGCTACAGCGAGTGGTTGGTTCAGAGACAGACACACGACCCAAACCCAGCCAGTGAGATTCATGTTGGGTTTTGTGTTGAAACTATAGGTACAAAGAAGTTCTCCTTCTACTGGGCTTGAGGCTGGGAAGTTACAAACCTGGGCATATCCTCCTAAAAACCGTCACACACCACCACGCGGACAGAGCCTGCGTGTGATCCGATAGCACAATGACAGAGCTGGAAGACCAAAAAGGCAACATCCCAACAGCACTGTGTGAGTTCCTGAATGCAGCTATACCTGGTTCTGAGTTAAAAGTGTGTGTTAAAATGTCTGTTTTTATTTAACTTGGTTAAATAAATCCATGATCCTACATATCTAAGACTAAAAGGGTTAACATGGGACAGGGTGTATTGAGGGAGGGGGGGAATGGACTGTGCCTTTCCACAGGTAAGAAAAGACAGAATATCATAAACCTGCAGCTAGCAATTTTCTGATGTGCCTAGTACCCTATCTGAACATACACACATACATCGCACATTACACACACCCTCAGCCACAAATACCACACCCTCATCCCACATACACACCACACACATACACACCCAGACCCCCATGTACACACACACTCACACACACACACCATACACACATACACCACATACACACATACACACACATACACCCCATACACACACACACCATATACATACTATACATACACACCCAGACCCCACATGTACACACACACTCACACACATACACCACATACACACACACCATACACACATACACCACATACACACATACACCACATACACACACACACCATATACATACTATACATACACACCCAGACCCCACATGTACACACACACTCACACACATACATCGCATACACACACATATATACCACATAAACCCACACTCCAAACACACACACACACACACACACACACACACACACACACACACAGAGCTCTGGCCCTGGAGACAGTTAATCAGGTCAAGGCCTCCCTCTCCAGTTCCCTCCTGCTCCATCTCGTTGCTCCTGTCTACAGCCCAGAACTGCAGGGACCGCATGGTGTGCCCCCCACCAGGCCTGCAGTTCTCCCCCTGGAGTTCTGCCCCCATTGCTCCCCTGCCTGCTGTGCCTCCCTCTCTCAGCCCCACAGAGCAGCCCTCCCACCTCAGAAAGCTGTCCCTGACTCATCCCACTCCATCCTGCCAAGTTCCTGTCACCACTTGGCTATTCTGCACTTCCACAGAAGGAATAATTTGCACTTGCACCCTGTATCATTGATACATATTTTAACATTATTTTAGAGGCAGCATGTTGAGGGGGTTGAAGAGGGTTCAAATCCAACCGCACCATCTCACGCTCTGGGAACTTGGGCAAGTTACACCCATGCTCTGATCCTTGGGGTCCCTCATCTGTGGGCAGGATGATCTGACCACTTCCCACCCTCCATCCTCCTGAGCTTCCTACCAGGAAAGAAAGAAAAGGTGTGGAAGCTCTTGTCAAACAGCAGAGCTGCCGTGTCAGTGGTGAGGACGGGCGAGAGTGCGGCTGTGTGCCAGGACTTGGACCTCCTCTGGGCTCTCTCCCAACTCCTTCACCCTGGCCCTCTCCAGGCACTTTCCTCTGTTGCTGTATTGCAGGGCCCCGTCAGGAGGCTGCCTGGTCGGGAGCTGGCTCAAACCACCACACTCTGAGCTGGGAGGGCCCAGGGAGCTGCTGACTCCCGGCCACCAGGTGGAGTTGGAAGGCTGAGCTTCCCTCTCAAAACCTGTTCGGGTTGGGTCCTTGGAGCATGGAAAACACACAGGAACCGGAAAGAGACACTTCCGCCTTCTGCCCTTCACCTTGCTAGCTCTCCATGAAGAAAATAGGAATTGTCCACGTGAAGAGAGCACGTGTTCCCTGTGACTTTTATCTGGAGTGAGGTTCTCATGTTGCCGGCCAGGGAGATGGAGACACCAATGACCTGTTGGGGGTATTAAGGAAGTGACCAGCAGTGCTCTCCCATGGAACAGTGACCAGAGGGGAGTCCTTTGTCTCCCTTCTGGGGGAGGAGAAGACCACCTCCAGGAAGGGTGTGGCTGATCCCCTGGGCTAGAAGAAGGGGCCCTGGTTCTCAAGTGTGTCTGCATTCATGACCATCACTCACTGGTTCCTGTATCTTTTCACTCAACAAACGAGTATCTACTCGGGTGCCTGCTCTGTGCTGGCATTGTCCTAGGAGATTGGAATATAAAATCAAATAAGACCTGGTTCTCTCTTCCAAGAAAATCCATATATAGTGAAGGAGGCAGATAATTCAATCAACAACTGTGAATTGATGGGATCAGAAAGTAGGAACCTGGGAGGGGTGGGGGATAGGGGGGCGGAGGGCTACTCTAGCCTCAGGGATTCAGGAGGGGCTTGGGAGGCTTGGGGAGGGAGGTAAGGTTTGAACAAAGCCAGAAGTAGAAAAGGGTGGAGCAGAAAGAGATAAAAAATAAATAAAAAGAGACTCCTTCCCTGAGGGAATTCTAATCTAATCTTGCTGAGTAGGAGCTGTGAAATGAGGAAGAGGAGGAGGGCTCAGACTCCTAGCAGAGGCAGGGAGGTACAAGACAGCAAAATTAACTGAGGATCAGCAAGTAGGCTGTGATGCCTGGAGCAAAGTTTCCCACGGGAGAGAGGAGGGAAGGAGGCCAGCCGCTCTGCCCCTACCCCGCAGGGCCTTGTGTGCTGAGCTAAGGCATTTGGGGGCTTCATCCTGAATGCAGGGGAGGGTGCATGTGGATGATCAGATATAAAATTTCCAAGCAGTGGTTGTTGAGAATCAGGGGTGCTGATTTCTTCACCAAAGAGGGAGACAGGAACAGGATGAGATAAACCCTCCAGGTGTTAATAATCTGGGGGAAAGACCCCAGGAAGAACCCACTGATGAAATAAAAATTCGTATTTTAAGGCAAGACAAGAAAACTTTAAAAATAAAATTTTTCTCTGCCCCTTTGGGCCTCCTCCCTCCCCTCTAGCGTGCATTATGTATCTGCATTACATGTTAACCAGACCTCCCCAGTGGCAGAAATACCTGCTCGACCATAAAGATCAATTTTTTTTCCCTGGCGCCAGCCATGCAACTCCATAGAAGACAACATTCTTTCTCAGTCCTGTAAGGGGTCATGATGACCCACCACTCGCCTT
Organism: Balaenoptera physalus; assembly: GCF_965194825.1. NCBI lineage: Eukaryota > Metazoa > Chordata > Mammalia > Artiodactyla > Balaenopteridae > Balaenoptera > Balaenoptera physalus. The sequence continues at coordinate 18,800,438 of NC_138891.1, forward strand.
GTACATGCAGACATCTTTGGTGAACTTTATGTACAATGCCAATGTATCATTTCCTTTAAAGAGAGAGATTGGTGCAGAACTGAGTCAGACGGCCTGGAGAGATAGGGGGCCGCACCTAATGGAAGTTCTTAGCTTAAATACTTCCTTATGGCCTTATTAATGTTCCTAGCTCTATTACTTGTATTCTGTCTATTTTACAAGATTATTGTTTCCTGCATTACCAAATGTGTGACTGAGCCTCCGATAAAATTAATGATGACTAGGCGACTTGAAATGATCGACCAAATACATAGTTCTGTAAGACCAATGATTGTAATAGTGTAACTCTAGATATGGGAAGACGCAACAAGAGGGAACCAATTCCTGGACCAAAACAGACTAGTAAGACAGGTGGTCCAGAGGCTTTGGGCTACTGTTAACAGGGCCTAGTCCAGTAATAGCACGTTGAGTGGCCTATCAATGAAATCCTCACCTGACCTGGGAATGAGCATTCCTAGCACCATGGGACAAATCAGTCACAAAATGCCTCCCAAACCTTGGTCAAAATTAAGACCAAAAGGGAAGGGATTGTACAATAAACAATGTTGCCCACCATCCAGTTCTATAAGAATCAAGTCACCAGCCGCTGCAGTCGCTGACCTATAACACACCAGGGCGAAGATCGGGGTGTGGCACTTGGTGCTCTGGGAAAACTGATAGAACTGGCCCTCAGATAGTCTGACATATTCAGGAGAAAATTTTAATCCAGTTTCTTGCATCTTCCCATACTCAGAAGAGCACTAAAACCATTAACTAATATATCTGTTCCTCGTGGGTCACAGTAACCTTCTACCAAGATGTGTGCTTGATCGCACATGCCCCCTTCTCCAAAATCACATATGTACTGGCCTCCCCACTCCTGTTCAGAACAGTCCTCAGAGCTCCCTGTGAGACTGCCTCCCCGGTTATAATCCTCAGGTTGGCGCGAATAAAATCTTCCATTTCTTTCTTAGGTTGACTATTGATTAAATTTTTTTGTCAATACCACTTTCCTGGTTTGCCTCCTATATCTGAAGCCTTTCCTTCCCTTTCCTTGCTCCCTCTGCTGAACTCTAACTGTTGGGTTTCATTGGGATTCTAGCCTGGCCAGTGGTTCTCAAAGTGTGGGCCTGGGACGGGCAACAGCAGCTGGGAACCTGTTAGAAATGTAAAAGTTGTAGGTCCTACCCCAGGCCTACTGAATCAGAAACTCTAGGTGTGGGACCAAGCCATCTGTGTTTACCAACCCTCCAGGTGATTCTAGAGCTCATTCACATTTGAGGACTGATTCATACTAACCCTGGCTGCACATTAGAATCACCTGGGAAGCTGTTTAAAAAATAATAAAGTCTGGGCCACACCACAGGCCAATTGACTCACAGCCCAGGGACAGAGGATTTTAAAGAGCACAAATCTGGCCTAGAGCAGTGGCTTTAGTGTGCAAAGGAACCCCCTGGGGCCTTGTTAAAATGCAGATTGTGATGCCCCAGGCCTGGCTGGGGCCCACGATTCTGCTTTTCTAATAAGGAGATGTCAGTGACGCTGGTCCACAGACCGCACTTGGAGGTCTGTAAGGAGGGTCTACCTTCCCAGGCTCCTTGGACTGTCAGCTTCAACTACCACCTGTGTGTTAGTAACACCCACCACATCTAGCCACCCCACCCCACCCCCATCTTGAGCTCCTAGCCTGTAAGAAAGATTTCCAGCTGAAGGCCCCACCCAAGCCTCAGACTCGACGCTTCCCAAACTGACCTTGTCCTGTCCACCCTCCCAAAGTTCTACCTACCTTCTGTGTTCACTGTCTCAACGAGTCAGTTGAGTCATCCAAACCAAGCAAGACCGTGTCCTGAAGCCAAAGTAGGACAATGTTTTAAGAAGACATTACCCAAAAAGGGCAACCCAAATGCTCAGGCACTTGCCCCATTCCCTTACCTGGGAACTCCAGCCCCCTGCAAAGCATCCCCTCTCTTTTATTTGGGGGGTTGCCACAAGAGGCCTTGCGTGTGCTCTTTCAAGCCCTGGGGGGCTCTGTCACAGCTCAGGGTGATGACGAATCAAAAGGTCATTGGATGGGAGAGTGGAAGGGTCCCAGGATACTTTGGGGGAAGTTGGCAACGACAACTTTCTTTAACTTAATCATACTTCCTGGTACGGTACAGCCAGTGCTGAGCTCAGACTCCCTGGCTCTGTGGGATTTCTGAGGGTGGCCTGCAGGTGGCCCCACCAGCCCAGCCCCTGGCAACTCTGAGCAGCAGCAGTGTCAGTTAAGTGGCCCTAGTTCCAGCCAGGACCTCTCACTGCTCTTCACGCACATGGTTAGAGGTCCATCCTCGGGGCTCCCTTCTCTAGGGTTCTTGACTTAGTCTCTGTATTTGCTTCCTAAGGTTGTTGTAACAAAGTACACAAACAAGGTGGCTTAAAGCAACACAAATTTATTATCTCACTGTTTTGGAAATCGAGGTCTCTGCCAGGCCACATACCCTCCGAAGGCTCTAGGAGAGAATCCTTGCTTGCTTCTTCCAGATCTGGTGGCTCCTGGCCTTTCTTAGATGTGGTGGCACAACTCGAATCCCTGCCTCCCTCTTCACATGGCCTTCTTCCCTTGTCTGTCTCTCAAATCTGCCTTTCCTTTCTCTTATAAGGATACCAGTCATTGGATTTAGAGCTCACCCTAAACCCAGGATGATCTTGTCTTAAGATTCGTAACTTAATTACATCCACAATGATCCTATCTCCATGCAGGATCACATTCACAGGCACTAGAGGTGAGGACTTGGACATATCTTTTGGGGGACACAATTCAACCCATTACAGTCTCCATCTCTGTTAAAATATGGTGACCAGAAGAAAGTTCAATATTCTACTTCCCAGATAAGGGTAAAGGGATCCATAAGGAGGACCCTCACTTCCTGTGATCTGAATGCCATCTTATCAATGCAGCCTAAATTGTGTCCCCTTGTTCCCACCTCCTGTCACCTCTGATTGATCTTATTACCAATAAACTGCATTCAGGCAAGGTCTTCCTCACCTGACACTTGTGCAGTTGATGCTTTCAGACCTAAATATAAAAGCTTACATACATCTCTATTAACTTTCATCTTATTGGTTTCAACCAGCATTCTAACCTGTCAAAATCACTTTGAACCACTAGTGTATCTTCAATTGTGGAATTTTCCTTTCCAACTTTCTATTATCTACAAATTCAATAAGCATGTCTGAGACATGCAGCAGGGAAAAAAGCACAGAATCAGGAGTCAGGGAGCTAGACATGAGTCCGAACGTTGGACATGACTGTAGGAAAGTTCTGCTACTTCTCTGGATCTCAATAAGATGACCTCTATAGTCCCTGCTAGCTCTAAATCCTACAGCTAGTGAAGTAGTTAAGAGTTCTAGCCCTGGGAGCAAACTTCTTGGTTTAAAGCCCAGGTTTGCCACTTATATAATGTATGACCTTGAACAAGCCACATAACCCCCTGTGGACAGGTCAGTTCCCTCACCTATACAAAGGGGGACATTATAATATCAGTATATTATAATTATATAAGCACATAATTATACTATGTAAGTATATATTATATACTTCTATACTATATACAGGTATTTTTTATAATAAATAATAAGCATAAAGTATATTATAATTACAATAGTAGTATCTACCTCATGAGGTTGTTAGGAGAAGTAAATGAATGGATTCATGTAAAGTGCTCAGCTCATGGCTGGCCTGTTAACAAGTGCTCAGTGCACGTTAGCTAGTTTATTCAAGACAAGCAATTAGTTACAGAAAAAAAACGTAACAGGAAAGAACCAGGATAGAATAACAATCAAAGACTGAATCCTATAGAAGTTCTCTGGAAATACAATGGCCGATGTCCTGGTTTTGGAGGGAAGGTCCTGGTTTACTCCTATGGTCCCAGCATAATCATTGACAGTGCCCTGAGCCAGCCACAGTGGCATGCTCCTTAGGTGCCCACTCATGGAAGGCACGCTGCCCCCCTGAGAGGACTGTGGTTACCTGACAGCCTACATCCCTTACGTCCTCAGGACCACTTCAGCTTTTGAGCCCAAGTCATCCCAGCTGATGACTGAAGCAGGCCGTGGTACAAGGGTGCAGCCATCTCTACCCAACATAGGACCCCTCTAATGGTCAACATTGTCTCCCCGTTGGGCTGACAGACTCTGGCAGGTCTGCATCATAGTTTCCCAACTCCCTCTATCCGATCCTACTTCCTTCTCCTTTCTCCTTTCACAGGTGTTCCTCCCGAATAAACCGTTTGCCTTCCTAACTCCTCAATGTCTGCTTCTCAGAGAACCAGCTGACTCAAGTCCTCTTTCACTTTCAAAAGTGAACCCATTTAGATGACGGGCTCGCCTTGACTTTGCCCCCCACCCCCTGCTTCAACCGTCATGGCTCCCCCAATGATACAATCACGTACAGCACACATTTTATCATCTTAACCACAGATCTAACAGGAGAACGCAAGGTCTCGGACTTGCTCAAGACAAGGTCACGTCGGGATGTCATTTCCCCTGATCTATCTGGAAGATGGCCCAACTAGCTCTGGCCAAAATATGAGGTTAATTGACAAAACACAGTGAATCCATAATAAGTTCAAATGATCACAACATCTTTTCTAAGTTTTAATAAACCAAATGTCTTATACTTTTTTGTAGGATGTTTTTCTGGCTTCTGAGTCTGTGGCCTTAGTTCACATCTCCCCGCACTCTCTGCAGGGCGTGCGGAGTTTGTCCTGGCTGCAGGCTCCCACCACCTCCTTAACCCCCAGTCCTCAGTGCCAGCTTCATACCTTCCTCTTCATGGTCCTGCATCTCCAGCCCACAGGGAGGACTGCCCAGTTCCAAGCCTCTGGAATCACAGCCCATCTCCACAGCCCTTCCTCAGATACAACAGACCTGGTCTTAATGAATCTTCTTTCTGTCTCCTTTCACCTGAGCCCCTGTGGCCCCTCCTCCATCCCGTCCTTACAGTCTGCTCTCCCCTTCCAAGCTCCCCTGCCCCTCTGATCCTCCAGGCTCCTCTCAGGGCCCAGATCAAGCCCCATCCCTCCTCTTGAGGGCTTCCCCACACCCAAAACAGCCATGGTGATGGAATACAACAGATCCAGCCCAGCAAACTCCGCCAAGCCCTCCTTTGTAGGCCACACATCCCCCTGGGCAGTTTCTCTGCCACCCACACCTATGTTTCCTAGACTCCCAGTAGGCTTCTCTCCAACTGAGGCCCTGCCCACCGAGACCATGGGTGCAGCTGGCCCCATTGGAGGAATGGTCCAGGGGACAGAGGAGGCTTTCCTGCCCATAAACTCCCTGTAAGCTCCTTTTCTGGAGGGAAGGTAGTTCTGCCGGTGGCTCCTCCAAGAGTTTCCCTCTCCACACCCCAGTACTGACTTGTCATGCTGTCCAGTCTCACAACACCTGGAGCCCAGAGCGATGGCCAGACACCCTGGCTGCTTCCTTCTGGAAGGTTCTGAGCCATTAGCTGGTCGCCTCAGGCCAGAGCACAGGAAGGAGAAGGCGGGCTAGGGAGTTGAATGCTCCACTTCCTGAGGTGGTGAAATGACCTTGTGAACATGGGGGCAGTGATCAAACTCTCCCGCTCCCTTTTCGGCAGGCCCTGGCAGCTCTCCTCCCAGCCTCACCTATTTTGCTGTCCACAGAAACATTCTAGCCTTTCTAACCTTTTCTCATTCACTTATTATGTAAGTGTTAAGTGTCCACCGTGTGCCCAGCACGGAGTTGGCCATCTGGGCTTCAGGGCCCAGAATCTATTCTGCTGGCCTCTGAAAGCATTTTGGGGTCCTTCCTCCCTCTTTCCAAACTTAAATCACCAGCTAGCAAACCCTTCATGAGACACCCTTTCAATAGAGCCTGAGGGAATTGTTCTTGAGGAGAGAGTGACCATCGCTCGATAATGATATTCATTCATTTGTTCACTCAGCAAATATTTATTGGGTATTTGTTATGTGCCAGGCACTGTGCTGACGCCTGGAATACTGCCACACAAAACAAATATCACCCCTGTGTAGTCCCGGGTCTGAGAGAGACATTAAACAAATAGACCCATAAATAAGTTTATCATCACAAATGGAGAAAAGTGCTGGGAAGGAAAATAACGGGTTGAGAGAGAGAGAGAGTAACAGGGCTGGAGGGTCAGGGAAGATCTCTTGCAGCTGAGAGGAGGAGCAGGGCTGACAGGCACAGGATTGTGTGGCCTCCCCCCTGCACACCTGACCTCTCCCCCCCAGGCCCGGCAAGCTCCCTTCTTCCATGGCACTCAGGACCCAGAGCAGGCAGCCTCCTACAGCCACTGCCTGGAGAACTCCCCACTCCCCCCAAAGTCCTGATCTCAACCCAGGGGAAAAGGATCACCTTCAAAGTGGGTTTTATGGCATTACTTGTCTTCTAAAGAGCCAGTCTGTGGCACCCGCAGAAGTGCGCTATCGGGCCCAGGAGGGAGGGCTAGACGCCAGTGGCCCTGCTCACCACATCTAGGGACTCCTGCCCCATCGCAGGAGCTGAGCTTCCAGACAGGGGCTTTGGAATGGTCACATTAAGGATGATTGTGGCAATAAAGTTCTATTAGCCATCTGGAGCAATGGCGCTCTCTCCAGGGCCAGCTCTGGGTCGCCGATGGCTGCCGACAGATGTGGGCAGAGAGGGGCTCTGAGGCACAGGGGCTGGTGACTGTCTGGGATGGAGGTCAGTTAGAAGGGGACGCCAGCCGTGGCCAGTCTGAGCAGCAGGGCACCAGAATACCCTGGCCAAAACCCCTGGATGAATTGTTTCTATTTTAGATATGATCCTCAAGAAACATTAGGGGTATTATTATTTAGAAAACAGCTTGCCTTTCCTTGAATAAATGTGAAAGACATATATGAGGTGTCAGGGATAATTAAGAGGAAAGCTCCCTCCTCCTCCCCAGGCTGTTGTTCTCTGACTCTCCCACAAAGGCTACATCTTATGGGAGTGATTCTAACCCAGGTTCAAACTCCAGCGAGGCCACTTAAGCAGTTGTGTGATCTTGGGACTTACCTACAATCTCTAAGCCTCAGTTTCCCACTTGTAAAATGAATACAATAACCCCTCTCTCCACCGGCTTCTGGATGGAAGAGATGAAGTGCTTAGCCCCACCCCTGCCCCACCAAGGCCCCTTTAATGAGTGTTATGAGTACCCATTATCAGCAGCCCCTTTCAGGCTGAGACTGCAGCCGAGGCCGACGAGGACGGCGAGGGAGAAGCACCGCGAGCCCTGGTGTCCCCGTCCCATTTCAGGTCCCTCCGTCCCACAACTATGAGCCCAGTTATTCTTTGGCTGTGAGCTCCATCCCCCACCTTGTGAGAGTGGATTAACAGGAGCACAAACACAGGTGTCACTATGATTTATGGAGTAATTAGTAAACAATTAAGGTGTCTTAGAGCACAGTTACACATTTTATTTCAGCCGTCTCGCATGGCGACGGCTTGGCTTGCCCATACTCAGCATTGAAGGCAGTGCCCGGCCCGCGGTGGTGGGTGATCGGAAAGGCTGTGTGGGTTTTATGTAAAACCAGGACATGGGGCAGACACTGCCTGAGAGACATAATGTCACATGTGTTGCCCTCAAAGGCAGCCGGTCCTGAACCTGCCTGGCACGTGTCAGGTCTCTGTATGGCTTCTGCACCACCCAGGAGCGGGAGAAGCCTCTGGGGAGGTCAGCTCACAGGCTCCAGGGCTGGCCAGGAGATCCTGAGGCACCCAGAGCCACGCTGTCGCTGCCTGTCACTGCTGTGAGTGGACTCTCAAGGCTGGCGTGGAGCCCCGTGTCTAACCCGCCGCCTGTCTGTGCCCTGCACGAGGAGAGACACCACGTCCCCTCCTCTCCCGAGGGCAATAGCGTCCCCAACATCGACGCCATCAAGGCTCCTCCTTTTGTCCCCGTTCCAGTTCACTTCCCGGGTTCCCTCCACTCGGGGGCATTGCCCCATGACCCTGCTGGGCATGCTTCCATCATCCCCTCCCCACATCTGTCGCCGAGTCGCCGAGTCCTGTCTAGTTACCTTCTAAACGTTGCTAGAACCCACCCACTCCAAACCCACCCCCTTCACTCCTCATCTCAAACCCTTTCATGGCTTCCCATTGACCTTGAGACAAAGACCAAAAGCCGACACAAGACGATAAGCCATGCACCCTGACCCATGCATTGTCAAATCATGACAATTCACCCATCCTCTCACCCGTGACGTGGCCCCCGCCCTCCTCTTTGGCCTTACGGTGCACCTCTCTCTTGGTGACTCTGTGAGCCAAACTGGACACAAACACTCTCTCCTGCTAGGCGACTCAACTCTCCTGTCTCTTCAGACCTGTTGGGGCACCAGCTCACAACCCACCCCACTCCTACCCCTACTGCCCACCCCACCAGGCTCCCTGCTCCCACTAGCCCAGGCTGATGGTCTCACCACTCACTCCTTTCACCATCCCAAGTCCAAACCCACCAGGGAGAACCCAGTTTCTCAGTTTCTTTTTCCAGGAAGTTTCCCTGGTTGATGTGGCCAACGCTGACTCCTCCCTGACCACCTCCAGTGCCTCAACGCCTGCACACAGCGTCAGCTTTTTTAGTTTTGCTTTGCTTATTTTTGGGTTTTGCTTGCTGTGAGGTAGCATGGCATAGAGGGCAGGAGCACAGCTGCCAGAGTCAGGCGACACTGGGTTCAAGTCCTGGCTCTGCCACTTGCTGGCTGTATGACCTTAGGCAAGTAACTTAAGCTCTCTGCACCTTTTTCCGCATCTGTAAAATGGGGGTTATTGTTCTGAAAAATAAGTGAGCTAAAGTGCTTAGCACAGTACCTGGTGTAGGAAAAGCTCAATGAAAATTGACCTTTATTATCACACACACACACACACACACACACACACACTCTCTTTATAATGAAATTCTAAATGCCACAAAGGCAAGGACCTGATCAAGCACATTTCAAATCTCTAGAGAGACAAGTTATCTTTCAGAAACTACTCCTCTGGCTCCCACATTGGCACTCACCCCATCTTTCACTGCAAGTTTTCCATTTTTTTGCTTCCATTGAAACTCTGGTCTTAAGCATCCATCTACAGCCCATGTCCCAAGCTCCCTGACAACTGTAGCACTCTATGGGTCCAGGCTGAGCGTGGAGGTGAGAATAGAGTTGCCAGGTAAAACACAGGGTGTTCATGCAATACTGGGAACATATTTATACTAAAAAAAGTCATTGTTTACATGAATTCAAATTTAACAGGGCATCTTGTATTTCTATTTGCTAAGCCTGGCAACTGTAGAAGTCTGGGAACTTCTCAGGAACCTCCAGCCATGCAGCGCTGTCTCATTTCTCCCACTGGGAAATTCCACTGTGACCAAATTGGTTTCCCTGGGGCCTCTTGTACAGACTTGGGATTATGTTTATTATGGCCAACTCGATTCTTCAGTAAACACTTCTAAATGCGAATAAGCATTAAATCCCATATAGTGGCTTTAACAGTCTTCCTGACTTTCTCTCCACTCCCTGCCCTTACAATTCCTGCTTTTATCACACCAGGAACACACACCGAGGAAAAATAAATACGATGAATGGGGAGGAGAGAAGTGGCTACAATAATCTCTAAGTTCCCTTCCAGTTTTTGACCTTGCATGTAGAATGTGAGTAGAATGCTCACTGGTACCTTGTGTGTCCAAAAATGCCCTGAGAGGTGATCATTACCTTCACTGGAAATAGAATTCTTAGATCATAATCCTTTTCTTTCAATGTTGGTAAATATTGTTCCACGGTCTTCTGGCTTCCTGTTTTGTGAATGAGTCTAAAGGCCTTTCCTGTGGAAATGACCCACTTCTTCCATCAACAGCCTGTAAAATTTTCTCTTTTTCTTCGGTACACAGTGGTGCCACCTGACGATGTCGTAGGGTACATCTGTTTGCAACTATCCTGGAACTTTCTGTGAGCCCTTCCACACTCAAGACCTTGTTTTTCTTTAGTCAGGATATGTTTCTTCTGTGATTTCTTTAATTATTATTCCTCCATCTACCCTTCTAGAACCCCTGGTATTTTGGGGGGTTTTTTCATATTATATTACTTGGTTATATTTCTTAGCTTTTTTGTTCCTGATCTCCACATCTTCGTGGTTTTATTTTGTTTATGATCCATTTCTCCCATATTCATCCAGAACACAAATTAGGTTCCCAGCAGTGACCAGTCTCTTTTACAGTTTGCCTATCAATTTTTTAAATCCAGACATTGCTTTTTGTTGTTTTAGAAAATCAATGTTTTCCCTAGTTTTCCTTGAGAGTTCTTCCTTCTATTCTACGAAAGCTCTCTACTTCTATTCTGCTAAAGGTTCTATTCTACTAAAGCCTCATCATTTTGTTCTGCCTCAGTAAAAGCCACCTGTTCTGGTTGTTTACTAAATTCCCCTAAGTGGGTGATGAGTTTTCTTTTTCTACTCATGATTATATGTTCCCTGGGCATTCAGACAGTTGTAGCTGTTGAGGGTCTCTAGAATCAGAAAGATGGTGGATTTTTGCCTCCTAGTGGGCTGGCAGTGAATGAGCTGTCAAATGATGACCAGCTCCCTCTCCGCAGTGGGGGTAGGAAGCAGCCTTGCCCACATGTCTCCCCTTACAGGACAGAGTGGTGGTCCTCTCCTACCCCGCACCACTGCTCAGCAGTCTCAGGCAACATTTCCAAGGACCCCACAAATCTAGCAACCAGTACAAGTAGCTCTCTGCAGGTCCCTCGGGTCCTACTAGCAGTTGGGCCTGTCAGAGATTTGTGAAATCTTCTGTCTTCACCCTGAGAATAGAGGGCCTTCTCTACCCTGGTCACTCTGCCCTCACCTAAGCCAGATGCCCATTGTCACACCTGCTTGGGCTCACCAGCAAGCCCACCCGCCGCTCCTTTAGGCCACGGAGGGAATCGCTATGGAAAGGGCCTGCGGGCCACAGGGCTGGAGGCTATCCTCAGGAAAGCAGCTTTCCCAACCTCCATTGTAAGTATTACTATTCCAAGACCTCCTCATCACTGTCCTGGAAGAAACCAGAATTCCTCTGGGATGGCTGCATGAATAGTTCCTTTAAAGGCAGTTATGGGAGAGCAGGAAGTGATCTGAGCTTGGAATCAAAAGACTCGGGTCTGAGATCCAACTCTAAGCATTTTGTAAGTGTTAAAGTGCGTATGTCACCATGAATTATCTCTGTAATCATATTACTGAGCCAGACTCATTCCAGGCCTGGGTCCTGAGCCAGGCCCTCCCAGTGCTTTCCGGGGAGGCAGACAGTTTTCTGCCAAGCACTCCACTCAAACTCTTTAGGGAAAGGGAGCCATGATAAATCAAGACTAAATAACAGTAGCAGAGGCTAGACCATATTTTCACAGCATGTTGATGAGGACATCATATGGAACAGAGCTAAAGGGCTGACTGAAGTCAGGATATTTTACGTCTATCGCTTTTGCCTTATCTTCCAGACCTGTCATTGTGATATTGGAGGAAATTAAATTGTTCTGATGTGATTGGTCCCTTCCACAGTCACGCTGGTTTTCATCCAGTACCCTCTGGTTTTCTGGTATTTGTAAATTACTTATTGAATGGTTTGTTGCAATAGCTCCCATAGGATAAAAGTGCCTGTCACAGCACATGACATTTATAATATGCTTTTGAGTTTCTTGGCAGTGCGTGCTAAGTAAATGTGAACTATTACTGTTGGTCTCTAACAAGGTGTCAGATGACCAGGCATGAGGATGAGGGGACAGGTTGGGTTCTCCCTCCGAGCACGATATCCCGCTCATGGAGAACTCCCTCTGGGAACAGGAAATGTAAAGATTATCCTTATCCTCATCTAATTTGCCAAGTTAAGCCATTTGTCCCTTCTTCCTTCCCTTTTCTCACTTATTCCTTTGGTTCACCAGGTAATACACCTGTCCAGGAAATATTCATTCAGAGGGAAGTTACCTTAGAACACACCTGATCATTGACCCAGGGAAGATGTGAGACATCTTTACCTTGCCCCAAAACCTAGTGTCCAATTCAGGGATGTGAGAAGCCAAGACCAGAGCCCCAAGTTCCAATCACTAACCACAGACAGCAGTTTGTGGCACCTTTTGGGGTTTTTTTTATGAAAGAGGAAGATAAAAGTCAAGGCAATGGGGTCTCAGGCTCAGTGACCCATTGGCTGCCTGGAGCAGGTCACAGAGTCTCTCAGGATCTCACCTGTCCAATGAAGAGACTCGACTAGATGACCTCAGAGAGTCCTTCCAGAGAGTGGCTCTGCCTGATACCAGGTCCTTAGGACACAGACATGGCAGACACACTCTTAGACCAAAGGAGAACCAGATTCTCTGACCATTGACCTAAAAGCCTAATGGCCATAATGCCTGCTGAGACACCCCACGGATTTAGCCAAGAATGGCAGCAGGGATGAACCCCAGCAAAATTTTGAACTAGGCAGTGAAGGTCTTTGGTGCTGCTATTCCTTGCCATGTCCATTTTTTGGTGGTTCTCTCCCTCCTCCTTCTCACTTCAGGCTCTTGGTGCCTTTATATGACCTCTGATGGCCCATAAAACTCCCAAGTAAGTAAGTCTTCTCCAGGCAATATTCACTACTCACATATTTCACAATCCCCCTCCAGCCATCAAACTTACCTGTCCTCTATCCCTATCAGAAGATCTGCTTGTTGATTCAAATTCATCAAGAAAACAAAATTGGAAATATATATGGCCAATATAGCTTATTGCTTTACATCATAACTGGGAACACTGAGACCTTATAAACAGAGGTCATTTTAGCTATTTGGCAGGAAAATGGTTTGGGTGTTTCTCCAAGCACTCAAAGCTCACCAGCCCAATTGTAAGACGTCCTATTTTAACTAACACCTCATCCTCCCACCAATGGAAGCAGGATGGGATGGGATTTAAAAAAGAGGTTTAAAATTGAAAACTTGTCACATTAGAAGTGAGAAAATGCCTAACCTCTATTTGCATTCTGGGTCCCATGTTCCAGGGAGCTGCAAGGTGGCATGATGGCACAAGCCCAGACTGAACAGGAGGAGCCCTGGGTTCTAATTCAATTGCTGTCATTTATGCACTGAGTGATGCCAGACAAGTCTCTTCCCTCAGAGCCTGGCTTTTATGTTGCAGATCATGGGGGTGGACCAGAGGGGTTTCTTAACTCTTACAACTTGTGTTCTCACCTTCACTTGCCTCCTCCCACGTGAAGAACTTATACTGTCAGTTATCATCAAAGGGCTGCAGGACTGGGGAATACTCCGTTAGCAGTCACTTTTCCTGCTGGCTGAGGATGAAATCTGTCACTCCAGAGATCCCCTTGTCCTTTCTATCAAAAAGACACAACCTGGGCTTCCCTGGTGGTGCAGTGGTTAAGAATCCACCTACCAATGCAGGGGACATGGGTTGAAGCCCTGGTCCGGGAAGATCCCACATGCCGCGGAGTAACTAAGCCCGTGAGCCACAACTACAGAGCCTGTGCTCTAGGGCCCGCGAGCCACAGCTACTGAGCCCGAGTGCCACAACTACTGAAGCCTGTGTGCCTAGAGCCCGTGCTCCACAACAAGAGAAGCCACCGCAATGAGAAGCCCACGCACCGCAACAAAGAATAACCCCCACTCACCGCAACTAGAGGAAGCCTGCGTGCAGCAACGAAGACCCCACTTAACCAATAAATAAATAAATAAAATAAAATAAATTTTAAAAAATTTGTTTTAAATTAAAAAAAAAGACACATCCTGTTCTCCACACCCTCTCCAGCATTTATTGTTTGTAGATTTTTTGATGATGGCCATTCTGACTGGTGTGAGGTGATACCTCATTGTAGTTTTGATTTGCGTTTCTCTAATGATTAGTGATGTTGAGCATTCTTTCATGAGTTTGTTGGCAATCTGTATATCTTCTTTGGAGAAACATCTGTTTAGGTCTTCTGCCCATTTTTGGATTGGGTTGTTTGTTTTTGTGATATTGAGCTGCATGAGCTGTTTGTAAATTTTGGAGATTAATCCTCTGTCAGTTGCTTCGTTTGCAAATATTTTCTCCCATTCTGAGGGTTGTCTTTTCATCTTGTTTATGGTTTCCTTTGCTGTGCAAAAGCTTTGAAGTTTCATTAGGTCCCATTTGTTTGCTTTTGTTTTTATTTCCATTTCTCTAGTAGGTAGGTCAAAAAGGATCTTGCTGTGATTTATGTCTTAGAGTATTCTGCCTATGTTTTCCTCTGAGAGATTTATAGTGTCTGGCCTTACATTTAGGTCTTTAATTCATTTTGAGTTTATTTTTGTGTATGGTGTTAGGGTGTGTTCTAATTTCATTCTTTTACCTGTAGCTGTCCAGTTTTCCCAGCACCACTTATTGAAGAGGCTGTCTTTTCTCCACTGTATATTCTTGCCTCCTTTATCAAAGATAAAGTGACCATATGTGTGTGGGTTTATCTCTGGGCTTTCTATCCTGTTCCATTGATCTATATTTCTGTTTTTGTGCCAGTACCATACTGTCTTGATTACTGTAGCTTTGTAGTATAGTCTAAAGCCAGGGAGCCTGATTCCTCCAGCTCCATTTTTCTTTCTCAAGATTGCTTTGGCTATTCTGGGTCTTTTGTGTTTCCATACAAATTGCGAAATTTTTCATTCTAGTTCTGTGAAAAATGTCATTGGTAGTTTGATAGGGATTGCATTGAATCTGTAGATTGCTTTGGGTAGTATAGTCATTTTCACATTATTGATTCTTCCAATCCAGGAACATGGTATATCTCTCCATCTATTTGTATCATCTTTAACTTCTTTCATCAGTGTCTTATAATTTTCTGCATATAGGTCTTTTGTGTCCTTAGGTAGGTTTATTCCTGGGTATTTTATTCTTTTTGTTGCAATGGTAAATGGGAGTGTTTCCTTAATTTCTCTTTCAGATTTTTCATCATTAGTGTATAGGAATGCAAGAGATTTCTGTGCATTAATTTTGTATCCTGCTGCTTTACCAAATTCACTGATTAGCTCTAGTAGTTTTCTGTAGTGTCTTTAGGATTCTCTATGTATAGTATCATGTCATCTGCAAACAGTGACAGCTTTACTTCTTCTTTTCCTATTTGGATTCCTTTTATTTCTTTTTCTTCTCTGATTGCTGTGGATAAAACTTCCAAAACTCTGTTGAATAATAGCAGTGAGAGTGGGCAGCCTTATCTTGTTCCTGATCTCAGTGGAAATGGTTTCAGTTTTTCACCATTGAGGACAATGTTGGCTGTGGGTTTGTCATATATGACCTTTATTATGTTGAGGTAAGTTCCCTCTATGCCTACTTTCTGGTGGGTTTTTATCATAAATGGGTGTTGAATTTTGTCAAAAGCTTTTTCTGCATCTATTGAGATGATCATATGGTTTTTATCCTTCAATTTGTTAATAAAGTGTATCAGATTGACTGATTTACATATACTGAAAAATGTAAATTGATACAACCACTATGGAGAACAGTATGGAGGTTCCTTAAAAAACCAAAAATAGAACTACCATACGATCCAGCAATCCCACTACTGGGCACATACCCTGAGAAAACCATAATTCAAAAAGAGTCATGTACCACAATGTTCACTGCAGCTCTATTTACAATAGCCAGGACATGGAAGCAACCTAACTGTCCATCGACATGTGAATGGATAAAGAAGATGTGGCACATATATACAGTGGAATATTACTCAGCCATAAAACAAAACGAAATTGAGTTACTTGTAGTGAGGTGGATGGACCTAGAGTCTGTCATACAGAGTGAAGTGAGTCAGAAAGAGAAAAACAAATACCGTATGCTAACACATATATATGGAATCTAAACAACAAAATGGTTATGAATAACCTAGGGACAGGACAGGAATAAAGACGCAGATGTAGAGAATGGACTTGAGGACACGGGGAGGGGGAAAGGTAAGCTGGGACGAAGTGAGAGAGTGGCATGTACTTATATACACTACCAAATGTAATATAGCTAGTGGGAAGCAGCCGCAAAGCACAGGGAGTTCAGCTCAGTGTTTTGTGACCACCTAGAGGGGTGGGACAGGGAGGGTGGGAGGGAGACGCAAGAAGGTGGAGATATGGGGATATATGTATATGTATAGCTGATTCACTTTGTTATAAAGCAGAAAGTAACACACCATTGTAAAGCAATTATACTCCAATAAAGATGTTTAAAAAAAAAAAAAAAAAGAAAGACACATCCTGGGCTTTAAAAGTCAGCTCCAGCCAGATTCACTTCCAAGCAGCAGGCCAGCCTTCCTCCCTGGGCAGCACTTTTGAAATGTAAAATGAAGGTTTGTTTTGTTGTTTTTTCACCACTGACCTACATTTGGATGAATGGAGCCAAGCTGTTGCATTTGGAGATGTGCTGTGCATCCTTAATGGCCTCAGCATTCCCACCAGATGATGTGTCACCTTCACAACCCAAATTCAGCTGAAACTTACAAGCTAATCAGAGAGGACAATGTCCTTATGTACACAGAAGGTCCAAGCCCCAGAATCTCCCTGTCCCAGACCCTCTGGACCATAAAGCTACCAACACAGTCCCACCAAACATATGCCAGACACAGCCTCAAGAATGCCACAGTGAAGGGAGTGGCCATGAGATCTTCACAGAAAGGAGCCTGCCTAATGATTTCTAGAGCAGTCAGAAATTCCTGGTTCAATGTGAGTATGTCTGCCTAGTTACTTAACCTCTCTGTGCTTCAGATTCCTTCTCTGTGAAACAAATGTACTAACACCTACCTTGCCCTTTGCAAGAATCAACTGAGGTGACAGATGCAAAATAAAACACTTGTAAACCAGGGGTCTTTGGGGAGGGTGGCATTGTAATTGTCAGAGAATTGTTTCAAAATAGACATGCCAAAATCCCTTCCTCTCTCTGGCCATATATATTCTGGAAAGGTCCACAGAAGATTCTTTGATCCACACTGCCCCATCCTCCTATATGACTGGGCTCTCTGAACCCCCTCCTTATGTCAGAGATGCCCGGGGCTCAGCAACCAGCCAACCCCAGACTCTGGACCCTTGACTGTTGTTCATATTGACTAATAAATCCCCAGCTTGCTCGTGGTCGCCCATATTCACATATGCATCAACCCAACACAAGGCCCTTAGCAGCCATCATGTTTATCCATCAGGGTCTTTAGACACCTTCTCAGACTCAGGTCCCTTGAACACTTAAGTATCATTGATGGTGATTTGTCACTAATATCATGCAGACCATGCTCACATGTAAAATATCTTCTTGGCAGTTTTCAAAAAAGGCCCCAAATCTTTGACATTTCTCCCATTAAAAAGTAGAGTCTATGTCCCCTCCACGTGGATCTGCCCAAATGTATGAGTGCTTCAACCAGTAGAGAATGGTACAAGTGATGCTGTATGACTCCCAGTTTTGGTCAGAAAAGGCCATACAGCTTCGACTTGGAGCTCTTGGAATACTCACTCTGGTGGAAGCCAGATGCCATACAAGAAGCCCAACTACCCTGAGATCACCACGCTGGAGCGATCCCAGGTGGGACTCCAGTTGACAGCCCCAGCTGAGCTCCTAGGCAGCAGCTAGCGCCAAGAACAGCCATGTGAGTGAGCCATTTTGAACGTCCAGCCTTATCAAGACTTCGGTGATTCCAGCCCCAGCCAGCTTCTGATGGTAATCACTTCAAAGACCCCGTGGAAGAAACGCCCAGCCAAGCCCTTCCTGAATTCCTGCCTCACAAAATTGTGAACAAAATTAAGTGGTGGTTTTAGATTGCTAAGTTTTGGAGTAAGTTGCTACAAAGTGAAACACCTTCTAATTCCAATTTTTAAACAATACGGTGGTGAACATGAGAGGTGGACATTTGCTCGGGTTGCTTGATCCCATCACAGGTAGGCAGTCTTATACTCCATGGATGGAAATAAAAGTTGGTGAACTTCCCGGAAGCAATTTTGGCAACACCCAGTGAGAGCTTTGTTTTTTTATTTTTTTTAAGATGGTAAATTTTGTCATTTTTTAAAAATTTTTATTGGAGTATAGTTGCTATACAATGTTGTGTTAGTTTCTTGCTGTACAGCAAAGTGAATCAGTCATACGCATACATACACCCACTCTTTTTTAGATTTCCTTCCCATTTAGGTCACCACAGAGCACTGAGTAGCATTCCCTGTGCTGTACAGTAGGTGCTCATTAATTATCTATTTTATACATAGTAGTGTATATATGTCAGTCCCAACTGCCCCAGGGAGAGCTTTAAAACACACATGTCCTTTGACCTCTCAACTGCAATTTAGGACTCTGCTCTAGTGACTACAGGTATACACAAGGAATTATCTGAATCAGCTGTACAGATGTTCATTCGGTACAAAATGAACAAAATAGCAAAACACTGGAAATAACCTAAATGTTCCACTGAGAGATTGGTTAAATAAGCTTTAATATATTCACTCAAGAAACTACTTTACACCTGTTTAAAATTATGTTTTTGAAGTATATTTGATGACAAAATATTCATGACCTATTGGTAAATAAAAGTTGAGATTACAAATGGTATCTTCCTTCTGTTAAAACTACATGTATCTGGAAGAAAACATCTCAAATTATAAAGGTGATAATGTCTGAATACTGGCATTGCTCTCAGTTTTTACTTATTTTTTCCATATTTTCTACATTTTCTATTATCAATATGCACTACTTCTATAATCAGAAAAAAAAAAAGATATTTCAAAGAGAAAGAAAAAAATGTGATGCTCCAATTGCCAAGAATGTGAAAGAGGCTGTGTACCTAACTGCCAGTGACTTCTAGAAAGCTAATAGGACCGCCAATCATAGCTACAGATAGAAGTGAGCTGGCAAACTGGAGACTGAGATTGAAGACCAGAAACCAAAAGTTAAAGGGGAGCTGGGAAAAGAAACTACCAGATGGAGAACCATCCAGTCCAGCAAAAGACCCCAGGGCCCTGGCCATATCACTATGAGCAGAAGATGACATACAGTTTACTACAGAACTGTAAGAAGGTAGCCACTCAGTGTGTATACGTGGTGGTGAGTTGGGAGGAGCTTGAGTGGAGGCCATAGATTACAAGCTCCTGGGGTCTCCTGAAGACTCACATGAGCAAAATGCAGAATCTAGTACTGCACTGTCTAATATGGCAACCACTACCCACGTGAGCTATTTAAATTTAGAAATTGAAATAAAATGTAAAACTCAGCTCTGTCACATTAGCCACATTTCAGGTGGCTAATGGTTATCGTATTAGACAGAGCAGAGTAGGAATTTTCCATCATCGTAGAAAACTTTCTAATAGACAGCGCTGCTCTAGGGAATCGCTTAACTTGGATTCTTTGATTTCTGCAGGGACAGCAATGCATGGTGGAAAGATGGAATTGGAAGTCAGAAGGCCAGTTGAAACTCAACTCTCACATTTATCAAATGTGAGATTTTGGACCCATTATTAACCTCCCTGAGTCTCAGTTTCCTTATCCATCAAATGGGAATAAGAATATCTGCCTCGTAGTGTCACGATAAAAATTACAGGACACAAAGAATGCAATAGATCAGTGTTTACTCCAGTAGGCGCTCAAAAAGCAGTAGCTATCATACTAATGAGGAGCTGCGGGATCATTCTAAGAACATCTCAGAATATCCTAACCAACCAGACCTACTCAGAAACCAAGACCCTTGGCACCCAGGATCAGCTTAAAACTAAGAGGTTCTCTGGCTTTTTGCAAGGTTTTTGTAAGGTCACATGGTCTCAAACCTAATAAAAGCCCAAGCACATGCACACTGAAAGAAGCAGGTTTGAAGATGCCTAGAGCTCTGTAGCTGTCATCCCTCCCCACAGCACAGCCTCTTGTCCCCGTTCTGTAGATGGGGAACTGGGGTTCAGCAAGGTTATCATTGGTGCAGCTTGGGACTCAAACCCAGGTCTCAAGTGCCCCACACCTCCCCTGCCACCTGCTAAAATGTCTTATGACAGTGGCATATTCAGGAGGCTTTGTGAAACTCAGTCTAAACCCCTCCCTGGGCAAAAATATGACCCAGCAATACCACTCCTGGGCATATATCCAGAGAAAACCATAATTTGAAAATGTGCATGCACCCCAATGTTCATTGCAGCACTATTTACAATCACCAGGACATGGAAGCAACCAAATGTCCATCAACAGAGGAATGCATGAAGAAGATGTGGTACATATATACAATGGAATATTACTCAGCCATAAAGAAGAACAAAATAATGCCACTTGCAGCAACGTGGATGGACCTAGAGATTGTCATACTGAGTGAAGTAAGTCAGAGAAAGACAAATATGTGATATCACTTATATGTGGAATCTAAAAAAAGGGAACAAATGAACTTATCTACAAAACAGAAATAGAGTCACAGACATAGAAAACAAACCTATGGTTACTGGGCAGAAGCAGTAGGGAGGGATAAATTGGGAGATTGGGACTGACATATACACACTACTATATATAAAATAGATAACTAACAAGGACCTACTGTATAGCACAGGAAACTCTACTCAATACTCTGTAATGACCTATATGGAAAAAGAATCTAAAAGAGAGTGGATATATGTATATGTGTAACTGATTCACTTTGCTGTACACCTGAAACTAACACAATATTGTACATCAACTATACTCCAATAAAAAAATTTTTTTTAACTTTTAAAAAAAAAGAACAACCCTCCTTGGGCAGGACAAGCCTGTCTGCTAGAGGAAATGAGACGAGACTCCTGGTCTCCGGGGAGTGGGCAGCAGACTCCTGTTATTCCCACAGAGGATGAAGAATCAGAACAAGCCGTCAGCGGTTAGAGGACATAAAAAGCACTCCCAGGCATCACTTAAAGGCTAAAGAGGAAGAGAACTAGAACACATAGCTTGTGGAAATGGAATCGGGTGTCCACTCCGATAGGGATAGAGTACCAATCTCAGGATGGTGGAATGAGGGAGAATCGGCCTGCCCTGGGGCAGGCAGCAAGCGTAAACACCCAGACCTCTCCACCCGCTCAGCTCCGACATAAAGCACAGTCACAGAGCGAGGGAGCCAATTTCAGCCTGACAGGAGGAGTCATAAAGGAGCAAGACAGGAATAAAGACGCAGATGTAGAGAATGGACTTGAGGATATGGGGAGGGGGAGGGGTAAGATGTGACAGGGTGAGACAGTGGCATAGACATATATACACTACCAAAGGTAAAATAGATAGTTAGTGGGAAGCAACCGCATAACACAGGGAGATCAGCTCGGTGCTTTGTGACCACCTAGAGGGGTGGGATAGGGAGGGTGGGAGGGAGGGAGATGCAAGAGGGAAGAGATATGGGAACATATGTATATGTATAACTGATTCACTTTGTTATAAAGCAGAAACTAACACACCATTGTAAAGCAATTATACTCCAATAAATATTAAAAAAAAAAAAAAAAAAGCTATGTGGAACTGGATGCTTCCTCCCCAGCACGGCATAACCACGCTGTAACTACACAAAGTGCTCAAAAGGGCACTGCAGCTAATCAACAGTGACCCCTTTAAAAAGAGAGCTCTGCTTACCATTATGGACGTGCTGAACACCACCAGCAGGATTTAAAATCAGGCTCCCCTTACTCATTTATTTTTCCGTATGACTTGAACTGTGTTTTCCCCAGGTTCCAAACTAATGAAATGCTAATTTAGAAGCTGTGGTCATCTGCGGCTGGTGCTCCTGTGCTCATTTCTGCTCCCTGCCCTCAGGGGGATGAGCTTCTGGGGCTTCTGGGAATTTCCCTGGATGCTCAGTTGTGTGGGAAGGGATTCGCTGGGAAGAAAGGTCGGGCACCAGCGCTCCTCTGCTCCAAAGGGCTCCGGGCTGCTCTGTCGGGAGATCCTGACAGCTAGCAGGCTGGCGGCCTCACCTGCTTCTGGGCATGTTAAGCTGCACAGGGAACTGGAAGGCTCGCTCAGCACCAGCTACAGGCAAGGGCTCTGCACGCCAGGGACCCGAGAGGCCTAGGGTACCACTCCCATCTGCCCCCCACCTTACTTTCTCCTTCCCTTGAGGAGAGGATGCAAACCTGTGACGCTTCATCCCTACTGTTTAATTGTATGCTCAGTGGTGGTTTCCTTCCATTTACCAATGTGATATTAAAAAATCCAGTGCATTACACTCCCCTCAATTAGTAAAGTCGGCACCAGGGCCTACTTGCCACTGCTGCTCCGTGTGTGCCCTCCTGATCATCATTCTCCCTCCCCCAGCATCCAGAGACCTGTGTCTGTGCACAGCGCTGGCTGGTATAAACAGCTGGCAGGACACTTGCGGCCACACCCTTGGGTGAGCCCTGCAGGGTGCAGGCTCCTGGTTAATGCTGTCTTTGAAGCAGCCTAACCTGTTGGACCCTGGCTCCAGCCCACCTCAGCCAACAAGATTTCCTTGTTTCTGCTCACTTTTCTCCCCTCCCAGTACTAAACTCTCTGGACGTTAACAATAAGACATCGACTCCCTAAATGTGCCTCCATCTCCTGTTCCTGGCCCCCTTCTCTGCCCAGCCTCTCCAAATACCACACCCTCTATTCCACTCAATGAACTTTTGATGCTAGCCTACTCTGTGCCTGGCATTGTCAAGGCCATTCATCCTCCCACTTGGCTCCATGATGGCCTTTCTTCATGCATTCCCACACCTGGCAAAGATGCTCAATGAGTATATGTGGGATGAATGCCTACATAGGAGGAGACAGTCATGCAAACAGCCAATAAAGCACAATGTAATCAGTGCTATAAAAACCTGAGTACAACGTCCTTTGGGAACTCAGAAAAGAGAGCAATTAATTCTGCCTGGGTAGGATGCATTCCAGGCAGAGGCCACCGGACGTGCAAAGAAATGAAAACGCATTAGTGTCGTGAGGCTGGCGAGGTGGCCAGCTCTGCTGTCCATGTTCTTGCTCAACAGCAAAGCTATGAAGCCACAGAAGGGCTGACCTTGATGCCTCTATGCAGGGGTCCATGTGGACCCCGGTGAAGGTAGGCCTGCCTTCCTGATGAGCACCGGGCTCCTCAGGAATACCAGTCCCTGGGCTCTGCTCTGTGCAGTCTCCTGGGATAGGCTCTGGCGACACCAGGATGAATCAGACCAGTTGCTGACCTCAAGGAAGTGAGTGCAGAGTGATGGAGAGAGACAGGGTGAGCAATTGTCATACACAGTATGTAGTACAGTAAAGCCTGATGGTTCTGTGGGCCCTGGGCACCAGCTGCTATGAGCTCTGAGATGGCGGGAATGGCCAGAAATGGGAGATGGAGACATGGTTAGGGAGTTGATGTCTTGAGGGAATATACTCAAGACACTGGTTTGTTGTTAGAAGGATTGAGAAGGCCAGAGAAAGGATGGAATACATCTAGCTCAGGTCCCACTGCCACCAGGGAATAGCCTCTGGTGTTCCAGAGGGTCTGCACCCCAACCCAAAACCTGCCACAGTGGATGACCTGCAGAATACGGCTTATGCAGGAAGGCAGGTACTTCTGCGGGCACTGGGTAACCTCGTCTAACTCCCCTTCCCTTCTACCCACGATGGCTTCTACTCCATTCCTTCCTTCTAGTCTTCTTCCTCCTGAAAAAAGAGGCAAAGTAGAAAGAGATAAGGACTAGAAAGCAAGACTGAAGAAAAGAGAAAGAGGAGAAAGAAACAAGGGTGGGTGGGAGGTGGAAGCATCGTGAAGACCCCTTGGCATTAAATCAGTGACACAGCTTGGCTTTTCCAAGGGTACAGTGGAGCCTAGAGGCCTCTGCTCCAGGGTCAGGCCAGGGGAGGGTCTTCCCAAGAGCCTGCTGAAAGGTCCTGGGGAGGACCAAGGTCACTGCCCTGGGTTCTATCCCCCAGGCCCACAGGCCTCCTTCCCAGTACAGGTGACATTCTGAGGCCAGAGGGCCAGCCAGGAAGGGGCAACGGCCAACAAAGGCTGCTTTGGATTTCTCCCCTCATCAGGCGCCCATCCTGCACAAATATTCTAGTGAGGCTACTGGTCTCGCTTGACTCTGAGTCTGGGAGGATTCAGAGACCCAACTGTTTACTGACTTGTCTTCTGCTTCAGACGATTCCGCACTTCAAATTGCTTTGGTTCAAACTCCTTGTGATTTTTTCTGGGCTGCTGGGAGGAGAGTGTATTGATTCTGTGTTTTGATAAGGTCAGAAGTGATCAGCTCTGACAGTCAAGTGGATGGCCTGTCCCCTTCCCCCTCCACTGGATGTGGTTCCACACACAGAAAAGGAGTGAGAGCAACAAAGATGGGGGAGGAGAGGCGGCGTCCTTTGTCTCAGTGCTTTGGAAAACCTCTTTAAGCCCCATCAGCAAAAGTGGGCTCCTCTCAGGTTGCAATCTCAGAGAAGCAGTAAGGGCACACTTGATCTTTTCCATGTGCAGTGTCATTTTCCCTTTCTTCTGTGCATTCCTGCCCCCCAGCCTACCCTCCTAGGTGGTGACTCACTTTCCTCCAAAGAACGAATTAAGTGCCACATAACATCGGCAGACTCCCAATGACACTGATAAACGTTCTGAACCTGCAGGGTTGTTCAGACAGAGATGACTAGGAGGCCACAGAGAAGTCCCCTCTGAGGTTTACACAGCTGATTTGAGCTTGATGAGAAAAGTGCTTGGATCCTCCTCACTTTGCTAAGGCCACGGGCAGGGAGGTTGCCTGGAGCATCTTCTCAAGGAAGAGTCCACAGCTCCCCAGGAAGAGCAGGCATGCTCCCAGCCCAACCCTGCCAGCCAAGGGCTGATTCTCTTCTGAGGCCTTCCAAATAGTATGCAAAGCACTGTGTCTATAGGTGTCTTGATATCTTAGTAGAAAGAAGATCCAGAACTTCCATCAAATTCTCCAGAAGACCCAAGATCCAAGAAAGGTGAAGAATGCTTCTTCTATAAAATCCTTTCAAAGATCCTTTAGAATGTGCCAGGCTCCCCAAAACACCTCCCAGCTGGCAGTGCCATGGGAGGTACCCTGAGTTGTCAAGACCTAGGACAAAGAGTGATGTCTTAAGTGGACCGGGTGTGTTGGTACAATGCTACTGCCCTGATGGTCTGAGGGTCCAGCTGAGAACAAGCTCCTTGACAGGCCTGCTAACCAGAGGAAAGGAGCATGAATACAGTACCCACTTCACAAGAAGCAGACGTCCCATGCACTGATGTCAGTTGGATACCAGCTACAGAACTGTGTTCAATCCAAGTTCCACGGGATTTGAACCAACCTCAGCATATTCAGAGCCACTCACCAGGTTGGTGAAAGGCTTGAAATCACAACAGCAAACACAACAGAAATCACGGCTACAGCTGAGGAGACGCCGACTCTACCAGGCACATTGTTGGGTGCTTCAGGCACTGGATCTCATTAACTACTCACAACAACAACCCTGTGAAGCACCTCCAGCTCCACTGGACAGATGAAGAGGTTGGGATTCAGAGAGAGAATGTATTCATTATTACAAGGCCAGTATGTGGAGATGGTTGAATTTGAGCTGATGTCATGTAACTCCAAAGCCTGTGCTTCAGGGACTAGGCCATCAAAGGAACCAAGTCAGAACTGGGGAAGAGCTGGGAGAAGAGAACCCCTGGAAACATGACAACAGAGAAGAGACTAAACTATTGCTGCAAAGAGAAGAACGGGGTATAAGAAGGGAAGTTACTAGAAGGCAGATTTCAGTTATATAGAGGTTTTTTTTTTTGCTGTACTTTGTTTGCTTTGTTTTTTTCCCTGTACTTTGTTTGCTTTGTTTTTTTTCCCAACAGCATTAGACAGTAAGTCACGGTAACTGCCATGCTCTCGGTCCCCTTCCAAGAAAAATTTCCCTACTGAAGCTCCTGCTGAGAGTTAGGCTATTTCTTCAGAGATAACCATGGTTTGCTCTATGCAGCTCCATTACCACACTGTCTGGACCAGAAGTAGACTCCTGATTCAGAACAGTCAGACCTGACCAGGGGAGAAACTCAAGACTAACAGTGTTTCAGTTAAGGTACTACTTGCTGCTGCAACAAACAAACTCGAACAAGTATGATGGTTCAGACCTGATATAGACTTATTCTTACTTGTGTAAAGCCCCAAGTGGAGGTTCCTAATTGGCAAGCAGATCTGCTTTGAGTGGTGATTTAGGGACCCAGGCTGTTTCCACCTTGTGTTTCCCTACCTTCAACACGTGGCTTCCAAGATCGCCGTGCTGATCTATATCAAGCCAACAGAAAGGGAAAGATCATGGAGCACTGTACTTGGGATGTTTTATGCCAGGCCTGGAAACGGTACACATCATCTCAGTTCACATTCCATTGGCAGAAACTTGGTCACATGGTTACACCTAACTGCAAGGGAGGCTGGGAGATGTAGTCTAGGCGTGTGCCCAGGAAGAAGAGGAAATTGGCCTCTGCTAGGAGGAGAGAGAAGCCAGGTGCTCAGCCGAGGTACAGCTGCAACAGTATTTACGGTCCTCTCACACTTTTGTAATTCTCTCCCTGAGGCCCTGAAGAAGGAAACAAGTGTTCCTTTTCTGAAAACAATAATTCTCCTGAGAGCTATGTACCAAACAGGAAGCCCATATGACCCAGGGCCCCACTAAATAGTGAATCATACATATGGCCATTTTACAAGTTTGTCCCCAAGACTGTAGACCAATAGGCCTCCACTTACAAAATTGTAGCACTTCAGATGTCTCTATTTTGGTGCTTTTCTAGAAGCCTCCCAAAGGAACTGGTCTGTCTTATCTCCATGAGTTCTTGCTCATTCTCCTGTTGGCTACTGTCCACCATCACCCTGCTTGTCACATTAACGTCTGGTAATGCCATTCTGCCATGTCAACAGTACACCACCCACCCCCCTGCACTGACTCATTCTGGACCTCCTATACCCCTCGGAGCATCTCTTCACCTCCTGCCTGCCTCCTAGAGTTTAGTCCCCACTCGCCTCCAAACACCACCCTCAGAGCCACCTGCACCAGGGCTGCCTAATTGCACAGCTCAGAAGCACCACCCACAATGTAATCTATGTAAATGACGCCTCCTGAGTTGTGCCCTGGGCAGCCCTAAGTCAGATACCAGCAGAGGAATCACCAACCTCACGTGCCAACATCTTCAAACCTTAGCTCTTGCTACATTAGGGTCTCTGAAAAACATAGACTATTCTAATTGTTTTGACTGAAGTTTAATATGGAGAAACTAAGGCACAACCTTAAAAGCATGGAATGGAATAGATTAGATTGCATTTCTTTTTTAAAAAAATTTTATTGGAGTATAGTTGATTTACAATGTTGTGTTAGTTTCAGGTGTACAGCAGAGTGATTCAGTTATACATATACATATATTCTTTTTCAGATTCTTTTCCCATATAGGTTATTACAGAACATTGAGTATAGTTCCCTGTGCTATACAGTAGGTCCTTGTTGGTTATCTATTTTATATATAGTAGTGTGTGTATGTTAATTCTAAGCTCCTAATTGATCCCTCCACTAGACTGCATTTCAGTTGACCTGTCTGTTCTCACCTGGGAAAGTGAAACACTGACCTTAGTTTCAAGACCAGTTGCTATGGGTGTCTGTCTGTCTGTCTTAACCACCTTTGACATAGTAATCAAAGTCCCTGATAAAAATAGAAAAGTTATAACTGCTACAATAGAGTCATTTGCTGAAAGCACTTACTTTATCTGTGTCTTTATCTGTGACCATATATTCATTCTGCCATCCCAGTCCATGACTATTTGCAAGAAGGCTGTATCCTCAGCCCCTACCATAGTGCTTGACACATTTTTTTTTTTCTTTTTAGTCTTAGGATAGCCATTTATTCAATAAATTTGGGTGCCTACTGTATGTCAGGGAACGTGCTCAGGGCTCTTAATAAGTGCCTGACACATATTTTTGACGAATGAGTGAACAAGTGAAGCCAATCTTTTACATGATGTGTCAAAACCTGCCCTTGATGGATGGAAAGGAATTATCAGTGCTCTTGTTACCCAATGGAGAAAAAAAAGACAGGAAAGATTGCTGTACTCTGAGACTAACTAGAATTCAAGTGGTCCACACTGATGGCCTCCTTCAAACCATGGATGTGCTCAGATCCCTCCACTAGCCAAAGTCTCCTGTAAGCTACCCTAGTGCCCAACTGCACTCCAGCACCCCCTGCACTCTCTCCATTTCCTGCTTCTCCTCCCCTGCCCCAGCCAGGCAGCCAGAGCTGTGTGGTCTCTCACTGCCAAAATTAGCCCCCAAAGAGCAGGCATAGAGCCCTGTCTGCTCCTGTCTGAGGGCAGGGTGACCTGTGAGTAGGTATGAACACAGTGATCTTGGAGCCTGCCCAGGTGAGCAAATATATCCTTCAGGAACTTAGCCACCAGGAGCCTATCAGATCCTCATTTAGAAAATGTGTCCTGGGCACAAAAATCAGGCAAAGGACCAGAAGTGGCCAAGAAGCACAAGAGTCCACACTTCTGGGCTCCAGCTTCATTGATTTGAAATATCAACTCCGAGATGTCACCCCATTTCTTTTCAGACAGAATGTGTTATCCACTCTACAAGATGTAGCAGATTAGGAAAGCCAGAAAGGATTGGCATGTCCATTCCAAGTGGACTCTCTGGGGCAGCCAATCTAGAGACTGAAAACATTTCTCTTTCATTTATGGTTCAGTTTTTATTTAAAGAGAAAGTCCCCAAATAGAATTGAGAGTGTGCAAGTTGTTTTCAGGGCATCTTTCCTTTCTGTGACACGGTGAGCCTGATCTCCATTTTTCCAAGCTCCAGAGAGAAACTCTGCTTGCCAACACTTGAGTGATTTCACCTCTAGCGTTTCCATGGTGATGCACATCCCCACACAGCCTGGAGAAAAGGTGCAGCTCCAAGTGATGATGAATATGAACGAAGCTCGGCAGCCTCCCTGGGCCTGGGGGGCTCTCCTGGAGGAGCTGGGTTGCAGGGAGCACTGGATCCATGTGGCCTCTGCCTCAGGTAGCCTGAGATGAATTTCTTCTACCTAGGATAATGTGGGTGTATTCCTGGAAAACTCAGCTGGCAGGGGTCCCAGGGCCCAGGAAGGAGAGGAACCAGTTGTCCAGGAAACATGCACAGAGCATCTCAAACAGAGTAAGCTCTAAGCAGCATGCATTCAGGGACCATTCAGGGTCTCCATGGCCCCTGGGATCTATGGGGCCTTGGTCTTTCTCCTGGCCCAGCCCAGGCCAGCTGACCTGCAGACTGCCATTACATTGTCCAAACTTAGCTATAAAGCAAAAACAAAACAAAACAATTCCTCAAGAAGTTAGCAGGCTGACCCCTGCTACCTGGTGAGCTCTACAGGTTGGGGTAGGGTTTAGGGTGGGGACGCCCCTCTTACCCTCCCTCAGATAATAGTAGTAATAAAGCTACCATTTACTGAGTGCTTGCTATGGGCCAGACATTGCACTAAGTGCAATTATACATTCTCTCACTTGAGCATCACAATAAAAGCAACTCTTTGTGGTGGGTAGTATTATTATTTCCATTTCAGGATGAAGAAACTGGAGCTCAGAGAGGTTAATTGACTTGCTCAATGTTACCCAGCTAGTAAGAGATAAGCCATGATTTGATTTCAAGCATCTAACTTAAAGCCCAGCATCAGGCATGTTCCTAGGTCTCTGTGTCTAGAGCTAGGCTGATCTTAATCCAAAAATGAACAATGGCTCACCCATCTTCAGACCTCACGTCTGTTCAGCCCTCCACTGTTTCCAATAAGACCACAGATTCCACTTCTGCAGCATCTTTATGTGCTCAACATTTTATATACTTGATACTATCTGATCTGCACAAGAAACTTTTTTTATATAAATTTATTTATTTTATTTATTTATTTTTGGTTGCGTTGGGTTTTCATTGCTGCGTGCAGGCTTCCTCTAGTTGCGGCAAGTGGGGCCTACTCTTCGTTGCGGTGCGTGTGTTTCTCACTGCGGTAGCTTCTTTTGTTGCGGAGCACGGGCTCTAGGTGCACAGACTTCAGTAGTTGTGGCGCACAGGCTCAGTAGTTGTGGCTCGTGGGCTCTAGAGCGCAGGCTCAGTAGTTGTGGCGCACGGGCTTAGTTGCTCCGCGGTATGTGGGATCTTCCCGGACCAGGGCTCAAACCCGTGTCCCCAGCATTGGCATGTGGATTCTTAACCACTGCACCACCAGGGAAGCCCTGCACAAGAATCTTATGAGATAGATAGACATCAATAGTTTCACATGTCATTTGAGGAAACTCAGGCTCTGAGAGATAAGTCTGCCCAAAGGCAGATGAGAGTCAGAAGCTAGTTTTGAACCCACTTCTGACTCCAAAGCCAGAGCTTCTACATCATGCTTCACTTTTCACATTATCTCATTTAATCCATACCTGCCAAGTCCTAGGTTGAGTGCCCAGCTCTCCAACTTGGGGGGGCAATCCATGAGCCTAAGCAGGATGGGGACACTAAAGGCAAGGCCACTGCCCCTTTACTGGTCACATTTAGCCGATTCCCATGGGTGCAATTATCTCTATCTTAGTCTAGTGATTCCTTCTCCTCTTTCACTAACATCAATTGAATACCTACTGTGCGCAGACCCTGGGCCAGGCACCCAGGACACAGAGAACAAAAGGCCCCGCCCCTGCATTCCCCTCCGTACCAGTCCCCGCGTAGGGCCTGACGGGCAGGCTCTCACTGAAGTCTCGCAGCAACCCTGTGGGGCAGATCCTGTGATCACACTCACTTCATCAGCAAGGAAACTGAGGCTCAGCATGGCTCATCCGTCAGTCCACAAGGTCACACGGCAAGTAAGTGGGGAAACCAGGACAGGAAGCCGGGCAGCAACTGCACTCCTGACTCCGGAGACTAGGGCTGTGTCACCTGCTGTGCTTTGCTGTGCAGCCAGGCTCCGTGCATGTGAGTGCTGGGAAGGGAGCCATTCCTCCCAGGGCTTCCAGGGTGAGGCTGATCCAGGAGGGGACTTTGGTGCAGGAAGGACCAGGAGCGACTAGAAGTGGGGATTCCTTCCCAGCAGTCCATAGGCTCCTATGGGTTAACGGATAAACCTCGGTAATTTCATAAAGCACCTGAAATGAGACCAAAAATTATGCATCTATGGGAACTGTTCCTTTTTCTGGGGAGAATTACTATCATTTTCTAGGATTCCCAAAAGGGTCCCTGATCACCCAAAATAGATGAAGGACCACTGCCCTAAAGTGATGCATTTGGTCTGAGGGGTGGCTGATGGGAGAAAGCAGACCCTTCGACAGGTGCAACGTGGGGATCTGGCTTCACAAGGGATCAGTGTCCACGCAACTGCTCCAGGAAGCTCAAACTTTTCCCCGTCTTTCTCCTGGACCTCCCCTTCCTGATGCATCCTGGACGGGGCAGGAGCTGCAACTACAGGAGGCAGGGAGGGGGAGAAGTGTAATTCTTTTCAGGTCATACAGTAACCTTTCTTTGCTCTGTTTTCTCTTAGCATCTGCAAGTGGGCCCCCAGTTGCCTAGAGACCAGTGTGCCCCTCAGCCTCTCCCTCTGCTTTGATGCATTTCCAGGTGCATAGCTAATGCTCTGTGCTTTCAAGTCAGGACCACTGACTCACCTGGATGTCACTCACTGGGAAAGGCTTGTACCTGGAGCCCTCGGCACAGTACGTGACTAGTCTGGATGCAACAGTCTCCCGGCAGAGCTGATCCCCCTGGCAGGCTCTCACCAATAGCGGCATGGCAGAGTTCTGCCAAGTTCCCAGGAGTGCAGGGTCAGACTGCTTAGCTGGGGGAATCAAAGCATTTTCAAGATGATTCTGTTTGAACTGTGCTCCGCTCACTGCCTGTGCACACATTTACAAGGCCAGTCAGACCCAGTACCGTCATCCAATTAGCACATGCCAGCATCCAGCTCCCCAAGGCTGAAATGAAACAAGCAGGATGAGATCAAACCCCAGTCCCACTACTTGTAGAGTAGATGTCCAGATGCACATGAAGAGGCAGAATACACCTGCTCCAGACAGCTGACAGTGTCACTGTAGCCCAGCAACCCCAGCAAAGGCAGAGCTGATTCTCCCCCATCAGGACATCATGACTACGCCCCTTCTCCAGGCCTGGCAGTGAGCCAGGCCCCAGAGAGTCAGAGATGAAAGGCAATCTGTCTTTTGAACAAGCTCGCAGTCTAGCGGGAGATGCAGCCTGGTAAAAAGGCAATTACAACACAGCGAGATAAGAGCTGTGATAGAGCGAAGCACAGGGGATTTGAGAGCACAGAGGAGGGGGTGCCTATCTCATCTAGAGAAGTGTCAGGGAAGGCTTCCTGGAGGAGGTGATGCACTGGTTCAGGAGTTAGCAGAGGGAGTCCTGTAATGACCAGAAAAGTTGCCCAGGGTGAGCAGAGCAGGGCAGGAGGCAGATGTGCTATCAGGACAATTGAGGGAACTAGAGATGTGAATGGCTTCCTAAGCCACTGATACTCACATTTTAGCCCGCATCACCTGGAAAGCTTGTTAAGCAGATTGCTAGGCCCCACCCCCAGAGTTTCTGATTCAGGTCTGGGCTGGTGCCTGAGAATTTGCATTTCGAACAAGTTCCCAGGTGATGCTGATGCTGCCGTTCCAGGGACTCCTCTTCCCCAAACCATTCTGAGATGTTTGGATTGAAGGGTAGAGGGAAAGCTATTAAAAGGGGCTGGTCAGGAGAATGATACCGATTTGTATTTCAGAATCACCCTGACAACGGGTTCAAGGATGGATTGAATGTGGTGGGATTAGGAACAGAAAGACCAGTCAGGAGGCGACTGCAGTGACCCAGGCCAGAACAAAGGCAGCTCCAGCAAGAATGGAGACAGTGGTCACATGAGACTGGAGATTGGCTGTGGGTGATAGGCCACAGAGGGCAACAGAAGAATCAAGAACAAAACCAAAGTTTCTGGCACAGAGATTTAATCCACAGTTAGGTACCATGCCCTAAGACAGAAAATACAAGAGGACAAATTTGGGGGGGGGAGGTAAGGATTTGGGGTTGATGTGGGATTTTTGCACATGTTAAGTTTGAGATGCCTACAAGACATCCAAATGGAGATATTGACAAAGCAGAGATACACAGACTTGAAGACTGGAGAGTAATATGATCTGAGAGAGAGATGTGAATTTCTTCACTAGTTGGGGGGTGAGAGAGAGAGTGAAAAACAGGGAGGAGAATAAGACAGTGACCCAAGAATAGTGGGTAAATTGAGAAGGGAAGAGGGCCTATACCAACACCTTTGAAATATCATCATTTAAGAGGCTGGCAAACAGGAATGCAACAGAGGAGTAGAAGGATTGTGTCATTTGGGTCCTCCAGGAAACAAACACTGAGACAGAGTTAGAGAACAAAAGGTTTACTGGGAGCAACACCTGTGAAAGGGGAAGGGAAGAGGCAGGATTGGGCAGGGGTGTGGTCAGATCAGTGCAGACCTAAGTCTCCACCACCCAGGTGGGAGCTGCGAGGCAAAGATTCCTGTTAGAGGGTCCCAGGTTGCAGCCCAGTGGCTGGGCCCTTCCACAGCTTTGCTCCGTCATTGACCAGGGGCCGCCCAAGAAGACCTTGACCCACAGACGAGGGGAATCCTGAGGGAGCCTCAATTAGGCAGGAAGTCCTTTCTCAAAGGGGCGGTCTGAGTGTTGCATCTCCATAACTGCCACAAGGAGTAAGTGGGAAAGCAACTATCAAGAGCTGTCACAAAAGCCAAAGGAGGCGATATGAAGGAGGGAGTTAATGAACTTACTTACAAAACAGAAGCAGACTCACAGACCTGGAAACACACTTAATGGTGACCAAAGGGAAAGTGGGGGAGAGGGATAAATTAGGAGGTTGGGATTAACATACACACACTACTCTATATAAAATAGATAACCAACAAGGAACTACTGTATAGCACAGGGAATTCTACTCAATACTCTGTAATAACCTATATGGGAAAAGAATCTGGGAAAGAATGGATATATGTATATGTATAACTGGATCACTTTGCTGTACACCTGAAACTAACACAACATTATAAATCAACTGTACTCCAGTATAAAATAAAAATTTTTTTAAAAAAAGAGTTGTCACAAAAGCCAAAGGAGACGACATGAAGGAAGGAGTTATGGACAATTTCCAAAGCTTCCTGGCAGGAAGTTGTATCACGTGATTGTGGATTAGATTTACCCCCCAGAGTAGTGAGATGAGCTTTGTCACCAAGGAACAGCTACAAGTGAAGCATGAAAGCCCGGACTGGGAGGTGTCAGGACATAGGAGGGGAGGTAGAGATGGTGGGTGTAGATGATTCCTCCAAGGAGCTCTGCGGAGAAGAGATGAAGAGAAAGGGGGTGGTACCTGAAGGAATACATGGCAGGGAAGGGGACTGGGGCAGGATGAGAAATGGGAAAGGTTTGGGACACTGAGGCAGCTACTCATCCCATCTTGATGGCTCTCCCCCCCAACCTGTGTCCACCTGGAGACCTTGGGGGAGGGAGCAGTTGGCTGGCTGGTGAGTGGGGATAGGAGTCAGGAGAAGCAAAAATCCCACCGGCAGAATGGCTCAGACCACTTTCTCTGTCATTGATCCAAGCTCAGCGCTTCTGCTCATGCCCCCACCTTCGCTCCCTGGAGGTCTCACTGAGCCTCACAATCATAAGTCATTTTTCTAATAGCTTTATTAGAAAAAAAAAAGAAAGCATTAAAATCTAGCTTAATGAAGAGAAGACTAGGAAGGCAGCAGGCAGCCCACTCTCATCTCTCGCTTCCTCTGGCCTCTTGGGAGTCCACCAGAAAATGCTTCCATCTTCAAGACTGGGGTGATTAACCTCGGACAGAAGTACTGCGAGCCATAGACACATTGTGAGCTTGTTTTGTTCCTTAAAGGCTTTATAATAGGAACAAGTGTCTCGTGGTAACATGTCATCATGGGACAAACATGGTCTGGTTGGAGTGAGTGCCTGAAGCCTTCTTCCTCTCAAATCTCTGCCTTGATCAATAAAAGATCACAATGAGGTAGCTTAGAGCTTAATTATTTACTATTTCTGTGCTTTCGTGTAAGAGAAATTTTCTAACGAAATCAAACTGCCTGCTCAGTGCCATATGGAGTCAATATCCTGTGCTCTACTAGGTGTTAATGAATTAATTAATCAACTAATGGCAGCGAAGGTCTTGGGAGATCATGGAGGCTCAGCTCCCAAAGGGAACACTTTTCACTCATATTGGTGATAATTTTTAATCATTCTTTATTTCCTAATAATCCTGGATAATTTCTTAGCCAAGAACTGCATATTTTCAATGTCGATTATGTGGATAATGTTATTTTGCTAACATGTTAAATGCTATTTTGTTATTCTTGTCATTTCCACTTTATATAGCCAACTCCCAATTATCTGTGTAAACAGAAGAATGTGATTCCACAGAGAATGGAAACACCTCATTTTAGCCAGTCAGAGGCAACAACTTCCCCTTGGCTGAGGCTTTGTGCTATGTCTCTTGCCTGGCTTCTCTTTCTCCTTGGGTAGGAGCAACCAGGAGCAGGGAAATCACAGGGGGAATGCAGGAAATACAAGGAAAAGAATCAGGGAGCCAGGTCCAAAATACTCTACACACTAAGTTATGAATCCTCAGTATAGTATTAATAATAACCAAAGGCAAGAAGCATAGTTTAAGGTCTTCCTAAGAGCAGTAAAGGGCACACAGGGAGATAGTTACAGGGTAACAGGAGAAATGAGAACTTGCTTTTAAGGAAAAGGGGTGGGGTGGAACTTGCTATCAAGGAAGTCTACAAAACTTGATTGGGAAACTTTTTTTTTTAAAGTCAAAGCTTTCCATTTTCTTTTTTTTTTTTTAAGTTTTTAATTAATTAATTAATTAATTTTTATGGCTGTGTTGGGTCTTCATTTCTGTGCAAGGGCTTTCTCTAGTTGTGGCAAGCGGGGACCGCTCTTCATCGCGGTGCGCGGGCCTCTCAAAATCGCGGCCTCTCCCGTTGCGGAGCACAGGCTCCAGATGCGCAGGCTCAGTAATTGTGGCTCACGGGCCCAGTTGCTCCGCGACATGTGGGATCTTCCCAGACCAGGGCTCGAACCCGTGTCCCCTGCACTGGCAGGCAGATTCTCAACCGCTGCGCCACCAGGGAAGCCCGGGAAACTTTTTTTAATATAAGAAATAAAGTGATAGTACATTGGATGAGATGCAGGCTCACTGGAGGCCTTGAGACAGCTTGACTGATGTTACAAGATCCCCAAAACTTTCAGAAGCACTAGAGAAAGAAGAGATTAACCTGGTGGGAAGAGGGATGGCAGGTCTAGATAGAGATGAGGCATAAAGAAGATTATGATGGTCCTCACTGGGTGAGATACCAATGGGAGATGTTGGGGGCAGAAATCTCACTCTGTTTGTTTTAAATCCACGTTTTATTGAATGCTTTCAAAGTTAAGTTCTGGTCCAAGCTGGGATTTGAATGATCACCAACCCCTTTTATCAAACTTGTGTCAGAGTAAAGAGTTGGTAAAAGTAGCAGAAATATAAGGAAGAGCGTGTGCACTCTCTCCAGGTCAGCTACCTGATGGGGATGGGGGCGTCAGTGGATGCTCAAGGCCAGAGGTGGAGACAGGCTGTCTGGCCAATGACAGTATGAGGCTTTCATGCCAGGCCGACCTACCAATCTCTCTCCTTCTCCCTCTCTCTCTCTCTCTCTCTCTGTCTCTCTCTCTCTCTCTCTCTCTCTCTCTGCTATTGAAAAGAAAATTAGAGAAATTGGAAGGGCAAAGGGGGACTTTAGCTGCCAGGGCTGAGAGATGTGATCTTGGCATTGCCATTAGAATTTGGAATGCATTTTTTTCATAGAAACACTGATGCAGATGGTGATTGAGACCCATCAGGAGGGCAGAGTGAGTGTGAAAACAACAAATTCTAGGGCCAGAGAGACCACAGGGTCCTTTTTTTTTTAACCACATACATGCTGTGTGTCCTTGGGCAAGTTACTTAAGCTATCTGAGCTTTGGTTCCCTTAGACACAGAGTTGTTGTGAGAATTAGATCAAGCTAACTTATGTAAGGATGGAGTAAAGAGGCAGCCACACAGTAGTGGCTCAGCGAGCTTTTAATTGTATTAGTATGGTTAGTAAATGACAAGTCTGCAGCACATTATGAAGCATGTGGGCTTTTGTAGTCTAGACTTGGAACTCAGCCACCATTGTTTCTGTAAGAAAAAACATTCTGAGTTCAAGCAACCCACTTAAAGAAGTTACACCCCAAAATTAATTGTACAAATTGGGCACTGTCTGTTCTTGTTTTTTAGCATCCTGTACAGATCTAAAATCACTTGATACATTTAAGAACATAAAATGTATTATGTATAACTTGGTTGCTCATAAAATTTATCATGATCCATATATTTAGAGATGTGAGGACTGGGGAAGAAAAGAAATTCAGAAATATGCGGGGGATTTATTTTCCTGTTTATTTTCAGTTTGGGGAAGAAAAAGCAAAAAGTTCTAAGAAACAAAAATTCTTTAGGTCGTCTCATTCTTACAGTGACCTAACTCCCCTTTCCCAGGCAAGCAAAATACTGCAGCGTGAGACAATGTGTCCCCATTCAGAGGATCAGATGGGGAGACAAGCGAAAATGGGCCACCATGAAGAGCTCTGCCAAAGAGCCCAAGTCCTTGTCATTTTTCTGACATTTCATGAATGTCCACTCCACCCTAAAGGAAGAATGGATCTGGCATTTATCAGGTTGCTGCTTTAAAGGCGTTCCTTTCTAAGCCATTGAGGAGGTTTCAAAGAAGGTTCGGAGAACCCCTGTCCCATACAGGTACTCAGAGGGGACCAGCTGTTGTGGAATCTATGTGGATGCCTGAGTTTGTAAGCCACAACTGTCTATTAAGAAATAAGTCTGCATATACAGCAACATGGATGGACCTAGAGATTATCACACTAAGTGAAGTAAGTCAGACTGAGAAAGACAAATATCATATGATATCGCTTATATGTGAAATCTAAAATATGACACAAATGAACTTACGTATGAAACAGAAGCAGACTCACAGACATATAGAACAGACTTGTGGTTGCCAAGGGGGTATGGGGGAGGGATGGATTAGGAGTTTGGGATTAGCAGATGCAAACTATTATATATAGAAGGTATAAACAACAAGGTCCTGGGATATAGCACAGGGAACTATATTCAATATCCTGTGATAAAACATAATGGAAAAGAATATGAAAACGAATGTATATGTAGAGCTGAATCACTTTGCTGTACAGCACAAATTAATACAACATTGTAAATTAACTATACTTCAATAAAATAAATTTAAAATAAAAGAAAGAAGTCTTCATAAAAGAGGGTAAGATGAGGAAAGGGGAGCAAAGATGGTGGAGGCAAAGTTTGGAATCCTTTCAGCCACATGTAATAGAAGACACAACTCAAAAAGTCTTTTGAATAAATAAGAGCAAATCAAACAAGGGTGTTTATATCACATAACACGAAGTTTGGAACTGGGGAAAATTCAGTTTAATTCAGTGGCTCAGTCATATCACTGGGGATCCAGGTTCTTTCTATCTTTTGGCTCAGACATCCTTAGCTCGTTGCCCTTTGTCTTCAGGCTTGAACTTTCATGGTGGCAAAATGGCTGCAGCAGCTCCAAGCATCATGTCCTCACACAAAAATGTCTAAAGGTCTAGTGAGAACATCCTTTCCTTGTGTCAGCTTTTAAGAGTAAGGAAAACATTCCCAGAAACACCACCACCCTCATTGACTTCTAACTCATTGGCCAGAATTCTGTCACCGGTAAGCAGAATGTCTGGTCAATTTGTACTGATAGAGATTTACCTCCTGGGGCTGAGATGAGGCCCAGTGCGTGACAACTGGACACTTAAACAAAATCAGTTCTGTCACAAGTCAAGGGGTGCATGTGGAACCACTCCCAAGCAATCCAAGGATGTGAAGAGAGCCAGGGAAAGATGTCTCTCCCCATTGGAGCATGGCTCCTTCTGTAAAGTCACTGCAGAGGAACAAAACCCTTTCTGAAATGTTCATTCAGGGCAGGAGGCCAGAGTGGGAACTGATTCCTCACAAACCTGTCCCTCAGACACTGTCCCCAGTACTGTATGATCTGAGGGTCTCGTTCAGCTAGAAAGACCCAGTCCCTGGGTTGTTCCAGGATCCATTACTACAGGCTAAAAGGTCTGAGAGCTTTTAAGGGCCAGCGCACAATATTTTTTGCTTCACAATCAAAAATAAAGATTCAGTAGTTTCAGAGGCATTTCTTATTAAGGTCTGAACTCATTCGTCCCCACGTCTTTCAGAGCCATTAAATCCTCGGAGATGAGGCATTGGATGATAACTGCTTTCCCTGGATGGTTTCTGAAGTCACTGGCAGGAGCAGTCCTGCACTTCCAGCCACTCTGTTCATTACTCTGATAGGCATCGTATTTAAGATGAATTCATTAGGATGATATTTCATATTACATTAGAAAATGCACTATATAATCCGAATGTGAAGGCAAGGAAGATTTCTCCTCCTCTCTCTTACCTGCTGCTGCAAAATGAAAGGGTGCCATCGACGTGTAAAAGGCAACGGCCTCATTCACTTTAATAACCTCTACCCCTTTGCACGTGGTATGTTCATTCTAAACCGGGGCAGAAGAATTTACGGGACTACTTTTGTTCTAGTCCACCATCACCTTTAGCAATCTCAATTAATCTTGAGTCCTTCCTCTTCCTGAAATTCCCTGGCTTGCTCACGTGGGTGTGTATGACCTTTGATCCCCCTTAAAGACAGAGAGATTTCAGCCCTACCTTTAATCATCTTTCTCCTTAAAGGAGATGAGGTCAGGGGTGATAGGGAGAGGGGATCAGGGAGAATGGAGGGATAGAATGGCTCCATGCCATTAAATAAGGTTTCTTACTTACTTTTGGTTTTGTGCATCATGGCAGCAGCTCATGGCTCCACCAAATGAACTTCCAATGTTTTCTGCCCACCTAACACCTCTGTGTCAGGCAGCCAGGTCCTCATGGCTGACACCATCCATATCAGTATTCGGAACCTCCTCACTGAGAAGCTTCTTTTATTTATTTATTCATTCATTCATTCATTCATTCATTCATTCATTTTTGGCTGCATTGGGTCTTCATTGCTGCACGCTGGCTTTCTCTAGTTGCTGTGAGTGGGGGTTACTCTTCGTTGTGGTGCGTGGGCTGATCATTGTGGTGGCTTCCCTTGTTGTGGAGCACAGGCTCTAGGCGCACGGGCCTCAGTAGTTGTGGCATACAGCCTCAGTAGTTGAGGCTCTCGGGCTCTAGAGCGCAGGCCCAGTAGTTGTGGCGCACGGGTTTAGTTGCTCCATGTCATGTAGGATCTTCCCGGACCAGAGCTCGAACCTGTGTCCCCTGCATTGGCAGGCGAATTCTTAACCACTGCACCACCAGGGAAGTCCCTAGAAGTTTCTTTTTGACTTTGCTTTTTGGCTGGAGTCACAGGGTTTGCACCCTCTTGCTGACTCGGGCTTGGCTAGCACAGAAGCAACTTCCTTTGAAGATGCCACCTTTATCTGAGGCATCTGATATACTAGAGGTCAGCAACCGACTGTGGATCAAATCCAGCCTGCTGTCTGCTTTGTAAATAAGGTTTTATTGGAACAAAATCACATACAATTGTTTACATATAGCCCGTAGCTGCTTTTGTGCTATAGTGGAAGAGTAGAGTAGTTGCAGCAGAGACACTATCGCCCACAAAGCCTAAAATATTTACTGTTTGGCCCTTTACAGAAACAGTTTGCTGATCCCTGTGCTACACCATTACCAGGATAACATCCCTGAAGATCTTGCCCAGTTTCAACAAAAGGGCTAGGGAGATTTTTCCAGGGTGCTGGAGCTGGTCACAGGAATCTATCTAGATTTCTCTGGTTCAGTTTCTCATTCTCCAATGGGTCATCTTTATTAGCATTGTAAACCCAAATCAGGGCAGTAAGAGCTCAAATACTAGTCAATGTCTCAACTATGGTTTTCCACAGCAATTTGTCTTTCTCAGGGAAATCTCCCTAAGAGGGTGAAAGCTCCCTTATAGCAGCCAGAACCCACTGCAAAACAAAACAAAACAAAACAAAACAAAAATGAACAAACAAGCAAACAATAAAAACCTCTGAGACCTTTCACTCTTGTCTCCAGTGGATCTGTTTGACATATAGCCAGCAGGAGAGCTTGAGCCATAAGGGTCTCCGCTATTGCCATTCTTCCTAATACACACCAACCCTCCTCTCCAAAGTGACCAGCCAAAATTTTAATGATTTCTGCCCATAGCAATCATAAATTTCCCTCCTTTAATGCTCAGTGTAGATGTGCATCTCTATAACTGTTCTCTGAAAGACATGAAACCTCTCCCCACTCAAACCTTAGCTGTTAAGTGAGGTGGATGTCAGGCTGACCACTGGTTTAGTGACAAAGTCCTGGGGGAGAATTAGGAACAACCAGTCACCATTCGGGCTGGTATCTTTGAACTTATTTCCTGGTACTTAGTCTGCAACCACCGCCCCAATTTTCCCTAATGGAAGACTATTTATTGTCCAGTTGACCATACGATTTAAGTGAACACGTTTGCTACCAATTCCATGGACTTTCCTCAGATCCCAGTCTTAAACCCATAAGACTCTCATCTTTCCTCTTCCAGAAAACCATGTTTCTGGAACATCCCATCCTCATCACCAAAACTGTCAAGAAACAAGAGAGTCTGAGATTTTACCCTACTTATAAGCTAACAAGTTAGCTTAACACAGTTTCATAGATGCTGGTAGAAAACAAGAGACTCCTGGGTCAGAGATAAAAGACCATTTATTACTCACATCAGTAGCAGTAGCCAGAGCATCAGCATTTTTACACCAGCTCCTGGATCCCAATTTCCAGGTAATGTGAAGAGAGCCAGAGGACACCAGCAGATGCAATGAGATGTGTTACAGAAGAACTCTGACCTTAAAGAATCTGTCTTTTATCCTTCCTAGCAAATCTTCCCTTGGATCATAAGGGAGACACTATCTCTATCTTCCAAGGCTGTTTGCTATACAAACAACCTTGAAAAGATAGTTCAGAACAATGGGCAGTGAGTGCCTCACTCAGAATATGTGCAGGTACATGACAAAGCCATAGGGAATTGGCTCCCAGCAGATGCAGATTAAGGATTTACTGTACCCAGCCTCGATCGGATGACCAATTAATGACTTCTGACACTGACCCTGGAGAAAGTACTTGCAGCATTTATGCACATTACATATTTGTATATGTATATTTGTATAAGTATATTGCACATTACATAATTAGTTACCAAAAAAGATATAAAACTATAAGAACTATAAGAGAGTTCAGTGGTAATATACAAAATCAGTATATATGAAATCATGGGAAACTTTTGAAAATTGTAAAGCACTACAGAATTTAAAGAATCATTCAATTTTTAAAAATTAGCTATCTAATATACCAGTAAGAACTAGTTAACTAGTTGGAAATTATAGTAAAAAAGATGACATTCAAAATAGCACTGAAAAATATGAACTATCCAGAGACAAAGTTAATAAGAAATGTGCAGGACAAGATAAAAAGGGCCATAAATTTTCACTAAAGGACATAAAACTTAGAATTGAATCAGCTGAGAGGCATCCTGTGTCCCTGGGTAGGAGAATTTGCTATAATAAAAATGTCAATTCCCCCCAAAATTCATTTATACAGTTAATGCAATTCTTGTCCCAAAGATTTGGGTGTTAGAGTTTGCAGAAGGAAGGGGTGATTATCCAGGGGAAACACTTGCTTTTGTTGCTTGAGTCCTAGATTGATGGGTTGTTTTAATCATTAGTTG
The DNA here is from genome assembly GCF_965194825.1 of Balaenoptera physalus. Lineage (NCBI taxonomy): Eukaryota > Metazoa > Chordata > Mammalia > Artiodactyla > Balaenopteridae > Balaenoptera > Balaenoptera physalus. Next base: position 18,843,243 of record NC_138891.1, read on the forward strand.
GCCATCCTATCTAGTTTGCTGAGTTTGCAGAGCAATTTCTTGATCTACAAATCTCTGTGACTTAGAGTGGACATTAATACAATAGATTCCCTTGAGTTCTGCTTCCTCTCCCACTAAGAGCAAGTTCCATAGCTGCAGTCTCTGAATCCTTTGCTAAAAGGCCAAAGCCAAAGTGCAAAGACAAAGCCCTAATTTTTAAAGCTTGCTCTATGGGACTCTCCCACTGTACCCAGAGTCCCACAGTTGAGGCCTCTGCAGCAGACCGTATTTATAATGAATAAAGGAGCAATAGAAATGGAATTAATTATGGTTCCAGCACCAATGAATCTCTCTCAGAGGTTCAATGAGGCCCTTTTAGTAGCTTTGCAGCATCCTCTGTTTTGATCTTGTAGCGCCAAATGAAACGCATCTGTAAAACTGTTCCGATGCCCAGTGCACACCCAACTCCTCAGCAACTCCAGAGTTTGCTGACCTGAAAATGATCAGGGAAACATTTGAGTCCCGTGGCTCTCCTACCCATGGGATGTTGTCTATTCTCCAGAATCCTCTCATGCTAACACAGCAGCTGTCCCCACAGTTCATGCCATGCCCACCTGCTTCTCCTTTGCCTAAAAGCTAATGCTGATCCAGCACCTGAGACAAGAGAGAAAAGCCCTGGGAAGTGGACACATCGTGGAAAATTGACCCTTTCCCCACCCTCTCTACTCAACACAAAGCAGAGGAGAGCATCCTCATCTATTATGATGGTCAGGAAAGCATGTTCCTGCTCCCTGATTTTCGTGGGTATTTCCTCAACTCACATAAAAGTGCAAACTTATCTACTTGTAGCAGGTTCTGACCTACCCCTCCACCTCTCCCATCCCCACCCCGCAGAAGAAGAATTCCACTTATGTGGTCTGGTTCCAACTCTGATCACATTTATGCAGGATGGCTATATAATTTGTGGGGCCCTGTGCAAAATGGAAACACAGGACCATTGTTCAAAAAAATGTTAAGAATTTCAAGACAACAAGAGCAGAGCATTGAACCAAGTATGGGCCCTTCTTAGCGCATGGCCCTGTGCAAATGCATAGGTTACATTACCAGGCAGCCGGTCCTACATTTACGTTTTAGCAACACCCAGGGTTTGCTTCTTCAAGTTGACTCCTGTTTTCTGCAGCTTTTAAGAGGTTAAACCCCAGCTTGTGTCAGCAGCTAGGTTGTAAACAAGAGGAACACTAACCCCCCAGTTGCTCCAGCGTGAGTCCAAACCTGGGGTAGTGATGCTGGGTAGAGTATAAGAATCTGTGTCCAACCCAGTTATTGTTGAAACAGCAGGTAAGCAATAGCAGGTGGGTACAGTTACACACCTATTGACCTGGCCCTGTTTCAGATTTGCAACTTCAGAGACTTGTAACACTTCCATACAGGTAGGACTTAGAAAGGACAATCAGGCCATCCTGCAAGGGTTTCACTGGATGACCATGGGGCAGGAGGGCCCTAGAAGGCATTCTTGCTTCAGAGAAGAGCATCCCAGACTGACACTGAACAGATCCCATACAGCCTACAGACACATTTTGTTTGGCTCAATGTATTTTTTTTTTTTTTAGCTGTCATAAGCCAGTTTATTCATTAAAGAACATTTTTTAGGTATGCAAATTGGGGTAAATGTACACACATAATACTGGATGGTATGGGATTGTCATTCAGTCAGTCAGAATGCAAACTGGCCAACTGTCACACTTTCACATAATCAGCCACCATTCCAAAGGTTTAATTTGACATCAATCATTTTAATAGAACATTAGAGAAGAAATTATATTAGAATATTGTCACTGGCTCACCATATTTTTGAAACTATAAAATTTTACCTTAAAATCTGGACTTCTGTCTTTCATAAATGATCAGAAGAGCTAGAATCCCTGGGCCCACATCTCTGCCTGGCAACAACCAACTAGAGTTGAAGAGCCTCTGTCCTTAGACCTGGCATATGGCCCCACAGTCCCCAGCCTTCCCTATTATTCTACACCAACGTAAGTAACACCTGAGCCCTACTTGCCTGGCCCTGATCTTGAGTATATGCCCCCCAGTTCTTCATGGGCTCTTCCTACTCTGGGAAGCCACTAACGGCCCAGCCTCTACTATGGACCAACAGTGGACTGTGTACAATTATAGAACAAGTTACTGTAATTTCTATAGCCAACAATCAGATTTTCTGAAAGCAACGTGAACATAGGAGTAAAGTACTATGCAAGATGACAATGATGATGAGGAGGAGGAGGAGGAGGATGGTAGCGGTTGCCACTGTTAAGCACTTACCAGGCAGAGTATAAAGGCTGCACTGTATATTATCTTGTTTGCTCCTGATAAATGGTGTGGAGCCCTGACACAGATACCATCTGACTTAGGTGTCACATACTTTCATCCAACTTCAGACACCAGGTGAAAAACTCCCTCCCTCCACTCTACCAGGGCTCACCAAACCCTGCCATGCCAACAGGACACTATATAATGCACTGCCTTAAAAGCCAGGCCATCCAGCTTCTACCCCTTCCCCACCTGTCTGGGTTACCGAGTGCCAGCAAGCCAGAATCCTGGGTCCACTCACTGGCTCCCTTAGTGACCTCTTCATGATGGAATCTCAGAGAGCTCCATCCACTGAGTAGGGATCCACTCCCCCAACCCAATCTATCTCAGGGCGTTGCCCACCATGGGTGGGAGTGGGGAGGCGCCCTGCCAAGGCTAGGTGAGTAGACCATGGGAAGAATGTCTACAAGGAGCATCCAGAGCCAAATCTGACTGGCATCCTCACCAGCCAACTTCCCAGCCTCCAGACCAGCAAGAGATTCCCCTTCTCCTCCCCCTGTGCTGCCTCCTCTCCATCTGCCCCAGGCCCTGACCAGCTGTTGCCCAAAAGATATACTTCCATGTTGCTTCCTGAGACGCTGCTCTGTCCCTTCAAGCTACCTATGTGAATTGCTTCCTTTAAAGCCTCAGGACACCATAGGCCCAAAGGGACCTCTCAGGCACCTCTCCTGGTAGTAAGGAGGCTACTCCATCTCTATCTGAGGTACTAACCTGAGTAAGTTTGAGACCCTCACAGGAGGCTGTGTTTAGGAATGCTTCTGCAAGATTCTTGTTCAAACACATACCCATGTTCTTCAAAACATTCTTTGAAGCTTTAGGACTAGATGGGCATGCTGAGTGCCTGGACAAAACAAGATTATGGGCCCCAGAAGCTACCAAGACCACATAATGAGTTTTCTTCAGGTGAGGGCCTCCCAAGTATGGCTGCACCAAAATAGGGACCCAAAGCCCCAAATCTGCTCAATATCTGAGCAGACTCAGGGTCTTATCAGTTCCAGCAGAGGGGATCAGACAACAAGAGACTGAATCATGGGAGCCGAACTCACCAGAGAGTGATTGATAGACTAATATCCCTTATTAGTTCCCAGAAGGAGGGTTCTCACTGAGAAAACCCACACTGGTCATCAGCACTCAGGACGCCAAATTGCAAGTTCTCTGCTGGGTGAGCAGAGAACATGAGCCAGGGCAACTGGATGTTCTTTCAGAGAATTCCTTTCCAGCTCTGGTTGCTTGATGAATTGCCTTTCTCCACTGGAGGGATATTTCAGTCTGAAGAAGCAGTACAGGTCATCTGAAGTCAGGTCACGCTCTCTTCGGGCAGCATTAGAGGAAATCTTTCAAAGTCTTAGTCTCCTGTGTTCCTTTCTCAATATTCCTTTTCAGTTTCCTTATCTTTCAAAAGCCACTGCCATTATGTGATCTCATGTTACAATTTCCCAGATTACTGCTTGTTCTACATTAGCTACATTTGTGATGGTTCCTTCCCAGAACATGAGCAAGGAAAGCCATTTCCCAATCACAATGACATATGGCTTACTGCTCCAAGACGTCATGTTTTCATTCTTATAGCTTCGGTTTCCCAGAATGGCATTGCTTAACCTTGTTCTCCAAAAGAGGCAGCTGGAAGGTAATAGAAAGAGACTGGGTACCAGAACTGGAAGACCTGGTAAGACAATTTTCCTTGAAAAAATTCTGTGTCCACAGTTGTAAACGGACATAGAAATGTCTTGCATGCCTAGGTTATTATTAAATGAAAAAACTCTTTGTAAAACAAATGTGCTAAATAAATGTTGGGGAAGCTCTCGATGGATTCCAGGTCGAGCACACAGACTCTGGGGCCCTGGTTCACATCACTGTCTTTTACTGCTTCTCTTAAGTCTTGCCAGCAACAAAGTATGCACTCCACTGACAGCCCACACTATACTCTAGCAATTAAAGGGGCCAGAGGTAGGCAGCGATGGGAGAGGAGGTGTAGGGGACGTAGAAAGTAAAACAGCAAGCCCAGGGCTAGCAAGTTCTCCGTCATGACCTGTTTGGAGAAGCAGGTCTCAGCCAGCACCCCAAGACACAAACAGAAAGTAACAGAAAACCATTGGATGTTGGCATCTCTCAAATCTGGGCCCCACTACTTATTACCTGTGGAAAAGCCACTTAACTTCTCTCAGTCTCATAATAAAGTAGAGATAAAACACCTATCAGGCTCTCCTGAGGATTAGATAACTAATGAGCAGCCCCAACCCACAGTAGATGCTCAACAGACAATGGCTTGAGCACCACGCACGGGGCAGTGCTCCCTGTTTTAGTTAGAACTAAAGTCACCATCCCAGGGTCACAAAGTCAAGCACTCGAATTCCCACAGGCTTCTTTAACAGACTCCAATGTCTATTGTTTATAGTAACTAGGAACACTCTAAAATGGCACGCAAAGTGTTGTGGGAGAATGGGTGTGTTCATTTTTCTGGAGAGGAGGTCCACTGCTTTTAAAAGTATCCATCAAAATGCCCAGAGTCTCTGCTACAAATAAGGTCCCTTCCAAAAAGCAAAGACACCTCCAACCAGGGAAGGGATGGACCTTTCTCTCCAGACTTGAGGCTGTGCCACAAACCAGCCCACCCAGTGGGTTCTCTGTTTAATATCTGGTCTCTATGCTTTGCAAATTTCCTTAGACAAATATAACCATGGTGAGAGTTTGGAGTTGTTTTTTGTTTGTTTGTTTGTTTGTTTTAAATTACTGTATTTCTTTTTTATTTTTTGTAAATTTTGAGATAATTATTTCTTTAAATGCAGTAGCAAGACATAATACAGAGAAATCCCTTTTACCCTTTACCCAGTTTTCCCAAAGGTCACATCTTGCAAAATGAGAATAAAATAACACAAGTAGAGCACTGACATTGATACAGTTAAGGTACTTAACATTCCATCACCAAAAGGTTCCCTCACGTTACCCTTTTATATCCACTACCATTTCCCTTCTAATTTCAACCCCTAATTTGGATTTGGTTTTGGTTGGTTTGCTTTGATTTGGTTGTTGCTGTTGTTTTCCAACCTCATGCAGTGATGGATGGGCCATAAGGACATGCAGTCATTTATCCAGCAGAGAACAGACAGTATGTGTGCATCCACATACACACCAAACTCCCTCTAAGAACACTACGCTACTCTCAGAGCAATGGGCTTTGGACAAATGGGAAACTAAGGTTTGGGGTTAAATAACTTGAATCTGAAGACTTCTAACGCTAATTACCATTTATCTAGGAGAGTCTTCCTGTGGGCCAGGTACTTTTCCTACAGTACCACTAATCCTCTTAACAACCCTGTAAGGTAGATTTGACTCTCATCATCAAGGCAGCTGAAACTCAGGGTTAATAATTTGCCAGAGAGGATTTGAATCCCAGCCACTTTCAACTGAGATTGAGGGATATTTTATTAAAAACCAGTAAACACAAAGAGTGTAGGGTAAGACATTTAAGTATAAAATAGAAACTGAAAAAGCATACGAAAGGGAAAAAAATAGGAGGTGGATATTGTATAGATCCTTAAGGCAAGGAGGAAAAAGCCTTTCTTCCAATTACTATTGCTACATCATAAACCAAACCAAATTTAGTGGAATAAAGCAGCAACCATTTTATTATGCTCACAGCTCTTGCGGGTCAGAAATCTGGAAAGGGCACAGCAGAGATGGCTTGTCTCCACTCCAGCATGTCTGGGCCCTCCTCCGGGAAGACTTGAAAGCTGGAGGTGACTCGGTGCCTGGGGTCTAGAACCATCCTCGGGCACTTTCACTCATGTCTGGTGTGGTTGCTGGCTGCAACCTGAGATCGCAGCTGGAGCTGTCAACCAGAGCACCTCTACTCGCCTCTCCACGTGACCTGGGATTCCGCACAGCGTGGCGGCCTCAAGCGGGCTGACAGTTTTACAAGGCAGCCCTGGGCCTGAAAAGCAGGTGTCCCAGTGGACAAGGCAGGAACTGCAACGTCTCTTTTGTTTTAGCCTCAGAAATCACACAGCAACAACATTCCTGGTACATTTCATTGGTTAGAAGCAAGTCGCAGCCATTTAAAATAAACCCACAGCATTCTATCCGTTTTCTAGGCTGTGAGATAGATGACTAGAAAAGAAAAGTGATCTGGATGGGATTTTGACATTTTCAAATCTACTGAGGTCCTGGGTGGTGGCTGAAGTCAGGGATGGGGGATAACGGCAGGAGGACGACAAACATACGTAATTTAAACATTTATTTAAAGTGTTGACTTGGAAAATCAGATTATAATAAATTCTTCATAAATGGAGCTCACTTATTCCAAATCAGGGCTCTCCGACCAAGGCTGAGTTAAATTTCCTCATGTGATATCTATAAAGAGAGCCTTCCTCAGCAATTTAATCATGTAAACAAGATGCAGGGTCAGGGAGGGTTTGTCTACAACCACTTAGGAAAAACTGTTCTTAAGAACTTTAGCACTTTAATCATTTTAATTGTTTGCATGCCAATTAATTGGCACTGCTAATTATAAATGAGTTATCTGTTCATTAAAGCAGGTTTAGACGAATGTCAGCTTAAAAGCACTTAGCCGTTAGTGTGGATTGCTTTGTTATCTGCAAGTAAAAACTGCATCCTTTTAAAAATGTCTATATTATAAGCAAGAAACTATAATTTATTTTTCACAAATTCTGATTCATTCCACTATGGTCGTGTAATAAGATCTTAGTAAATAAGATGTGATAAGAAATACCTTTCTTCCAATAAGAAGAATAAAAGACATTTCAGTAGACTGAGGCAAAAGCAAAACCATGGGGAAAATGTTTTGAGCTGTGTTTGTAATCTAAGGGTAAAAGTGTGAATAATAAAGAGAGAGAGAATTTTTAAAATACTAGAAAAGACAAAGGAAACTAAGTGGTGATGGGAGGTCCTAACAGAGGCTCTGGGGTCCCTGTAGTGATTAGTCTTTGAAAGAAGCAGTTGTGTTCTGATTCTCTAATGGCTGGGTAACAAATTATCCCAAAATTGAGGGGCCTAAAACAATCTTCTTATTCTCCTCTTTTTCAGTGTTGTGGATGAGGAATACAGGAAGAGTAAGCTGGGCCATTCCCCTCTGGTCCACTTATTTTCAGCTGGGGCACCTGGAACAGAATGAATCACAAGATAGTTTCTTCACTCACATGGGTGGCACCTCTGTGCTCCTTGGCATCTCTCTCTATATGCAGTTTCATCCTTCATGTCCTCTCCATGGACCTGGTTTTAACTTCTCACAGCGTAGTGACCTCCAGATAGTTGGACATCTTGCATGGTGGCTCAGGGCTCCAAGAGAACAAGGCAGAAACTGCCAGTCTCCTTAAGCTCTAGACCTAGAACTGGCGTAGTGTCTCTTATGCCCATCTCTATTGGTCAAGGTTGTCACAAACAAGCCCAGATTCAAGGGGAAGGAAATGGACCTCATCTCTTAATGGAGGAGTATCAAAAAATTGGCAGCCTTGATTTGCATTTCTCTAATGGTTAGTGATGTTGAGCATTCTTTCATGTGTTTGTTGGCAATCTGTATATCTTCTCTGGAGAAATGTCTATTTAGGTCTTCTGCCCATTTTTGGTTGGGTTGTTTGTTTTTCTGATATTGAGCAAAAACTAAAGATAGAACTACCATACAACCCAGCAATCCCACTACTGGGCATATACCCTGAGAAAACCATAACTCAAAAAGAGTCATGTACCACAATGTTCATTGCAGCTCTATTTACAATAGCCGGGACATGGAAGCAACCTAAGTGTCCATCGACAGATGAGTGGATAAAGAAGATGTGGCACATATATACAATGGAATATTACTCAGCCATAAAAAGAAATGAAATTGAGTTATTTGTAGTGAGGTGGATGGACCTAGAGTCTGTCATACAGAGTGAAGTAAGTCAGAAAGAGAAAAACAAATACCGTATGCTAACACATATATATGGAATCTAAAAAAAAGAAAAAATGGTTATGAAGAACCTAGAGGCAGGACAGGAATAAAGACACAGATGTAGAGAATGGACTTGAGGACACAGGGAGGGGGAAGGGTAAGCTGGGACAAAGTAAGAGAGTGACATGGACTTATATATACTACCAAATGTAAAATAGATAGCTAGTGGGAAGCAGCTACATAGCACAGCTCAGTGCTTTGTGATCACCTAGAGGGGTGGGATAGGGAGGGTGGGAGGGAGATGCAAGAGGGAGGAGATATGGGGATATATGTATACGTATAGCTGATTCACTTTGTTATAAAACAGAAACTAACACACTGTTGTAAAGCAATTATACTCCAATAAAGATGTTAAAAAAAAAAAATTGGCAGCCATTTTTCGTCCACCACAAGTCCACCATGAGTCTGGATGAATATGATATTTAAAGTAGAGGAGAAAAATAATGGTAGCCTTTTTTTCTTTTTAATAACAGTTCAAAACTCCTTTTTTATTTAGAAAATAAAGTTAGAGTAGTATAAGTGATGACACACTAAGCATTTATATCCATCAATAAAAAGATAAGCAGTGATTGATGTAAACTAGGTCTTTGGAAGGAAGTTCTATGTCTTCTCCATCTTAAAGGTTCACTTTAAATATGGCCTAAATGCAAACAATCCCCTCTATATGACCCAGAGTTAGTCTCTCTTTCCTCCCCATGCTCCCCAAACATGGACACCCACATTCAGTCCTCTGCTCTTTCTTCTGCTCTCTCTATCCTCTTCTTAGTAGATGGTCTGATTCCTTTCCACTTTCAGTAGTCGGTTGCCAAACATTACTACTTAAACACTACCTCCAAATGTGCGAAACCAGTTTATCAACTACTCATAAAGTCTGCCCAGCCCTTTGACTTTGAACTTTCTCACCCTCGTTTTCCTTGTTGGCCTGACTAAATACCTTGTAGTGCTATGTTTGGAGTGGAGTTGTCCTCCCTCTGTTATTCCAAATACATACCCTTAGCAAATTAGTCACCAGATCACATTAGTTCCTAACTTGTAGCATCTCCTGCAACTGTCCCACCCCCTCCTACTTCCACTGCCCTTATCACCAAGTGCCTGCTACACGTCATTCAATTTGTTATAGACCTCCCTACATTCTACATCCCCTTTTCATAATCCTGCCAAATTAATGCCTCTTCTAATTTACAAATTACATATTACAGTCCTATTCATTTAGTATTACCCTTACATTTTTAACATGGTTACTTAAAGTTAATTAATATACTTACCCTCCTCCTGAGTAATAAAAGGACCTTACATGCCCTGAACTTCCAATTACCTCCCTCTCTCTTACATATTATTTCTGTCCAGAAATCTAGTTTGATGATGCTTTCATATTCTCCTAGCCAATATTATTATATCTTTATTCAATTAATGAACATTAGGATTTATCCACATACTTAACAAATATTTGTTCATCATTACTTCTTGGGTTCACTTTTCATGAAGTGCATCCTTTTTATACCAGTGGTTCTCAAACATGATACACACTAGAATCATCTAGGGATAGTTTTAAAATCCCAATTCCCAGTCTGTACCACAGAACAATTACATATAAATCTCTGTGGGTATAAGACAGGCAAGTCTCTCCTGATGATGCTAACATGCAAACAGATTGGGCAACTTATCTTAGAAAATCCTTCAACAAAGTTCTCTTAACAGTAAATCATTTATGTTTTTGTCTGAAAATGTTTATAAAAATATTTGCCTTCATTATGAAATTATAATGAAGCTGAACATAAAATTCTAGATAAGCAGTTTCTTTCTTTTAACGCATAGAATATATTATTCCACTGTCTTCTGGTTTCTATAGTCCCTATAGTAAGGTCTTCAGTCAGTCTAATTTCCTTTCTTAGTAGGTAATCTTTATTTACTTTATGGTTGCTTTTACAATTTTCTCTTTGTCTTTGAGGTTTTCAAATTTCATTAATATGTATCTAAATAGGGAATTAGTTACTATAAAATAAAAATGTTTGGAATTTACTGTATTTCCTGAGTCTGAAAATTCATGTCTTTCAACATTTTAGAAAATTCTCAAGGCATTATCCCTTCTAGTATTACTTTTCTCTCATTCTTTCTATTACATTCTCAAAAAATTCTATATTATGCATCTCAGTCTTTCTCATTCTATTCTCCATGTCTCTTAATCTTTCTTTCATATTTTCCTTATTTTTTACCTCTCTTCAAAGATCTTCCAATTCACTTGTTCACTATTCATCTCTGCCTAATCTGCACTTACCCTGTCTTTTGAGTTTTCATTTTCAATTACTTTATGTTTTAACCTCTAGAAGTCCTATTCTATTCTTTACAAAACTGTCTGATAATTATATAGGTACTATTTATGTATCATATTTTTATTTCTTCTTTTGTGTGTTTAACAAATTTAAACAACTTCAATTTTTAGAGAATGTATCCAATAATTCTGTTATCTGAAGCTTTAGGGACTTAATTCTTTTGTCCCTTGTAGTGGGTTGTCCACTTGTGGTGCATTGGTTCCTTGTGTATGTTGTAATTTTGAATCGTGATCTTGAAGTTTGGCAGGGCTTTAGCTGTAGGAATCTTGTGCAATTTGGATTTAAAGGATGTCCTTCCAGAGTGGTGCCCCATAGGTTTTACTAGTCTGGGATCAACTTCATGTTAATGCTTTTGCTTGAATTTCCTGGATCATGCAAGTAAGGATAATAGGATGGCCTTATGAATTCTCATGGGACATTTTTTTCCCTAGGCAAAGCAAACCAAGTATCCCTATAAGGTTTTGTTTTGTTTTGCTTTGCTTTGTTTTTTTTGCCAGTAGGGGGATATTTTCAACCACCATTTCACTGAGAATATAGCCCTTTGAGGTCTTTATATGGGGGAGAAGGGTCTCAGTTCAAACCTCCTGCCACAGGAATGTCCAAGGCCTCAACTCCTTGTGGTCTTTAAACAGAAGCCACCTGTTTACTTAGACTAGCAACACATCCTAGGGCAGCTGAAGTGAGTGCCTACATGCCACTCTGATTTTCAGTTTTATTTTCATGTTTTGGTCCCTGAGTCTTTTCTTTCCTAACCTCCTGAAAGCTCTACTATGCATTTAAAAGAATTCTCATTTCATTTTATTCACTGTTCTAGTTTTGTTGTTGTCATTGTCAGAAGAGGCTTTTCAGGGTAATTAGTTCACCATCCTGCCATCAAAGGAAATCCCCATGCATATTCCTTCTAACTTCTGGGAGGAATGGATTGTAATTTATACTGTTGCTCATATTATTGGACATCAACATTATTTATTAATTAGTGTTAGTTAAATGAGTAAGGACATTATTAATTCACAAAGTACATCTCTTTTTTAAGAATCTACCAAAAATTGTTTTAGTCTTGACACCAAAAGTTCTTTTCAAACTACATTAAATACTGACAGATTTCTCTGAAAGGGAAATTGTGAACTTTCCTCCTTTTCTTTATTCTTTAACAATCAAACAAGGTATCTATTGGGCCAGTGCAGTGAAGTCACTCTCGGAGTTAAAGCAACATAGGAAATGATCTTTGAGTATACATTCTATTCTAGTATTAAAGCTCATAAAACCAGGATAGGGTTTTTTGTATATTTTGTTAATAACCCATGATTAATAGCTCTGATCAAATTTAACTTTATATTCTTGATGGTGAGATATAAACCTGGGTGGACTTAATTTGTCTTCTATTTCATAATTCATTTAGTGAAACATCAAAAGTGCAAATAAAATTTAAGGGAAAAGTAGTGATGTGAGAAAAAATGAAGTTCTTATAATAAAAATATGTGGATTTCAGTTATTCAAATTATTTATAATACATATCAACCTGGCCCACTGGAAGAAAAGAAAAATATTCTAGTTAGTCAAAGCATTCTTTGAGTTATCGATAGGTCCCACATTCCCCTTTCATCTTCCTATTCCTCACTATAGCCATATCTTCCCTTTTTGCACTATCATATCTTCAACTCCAAATTCTATAGGGTTTCCCCCCTTTTTTTCCCTCTGATATGTTAAAAGAGCTAGCCTCAGCACTGAATTAAGAGCAAAGATAAATTGCAATGGAGCTGTGGAGTTTTACCCTACAGAACCCATGCAAAATTGTGGCACAATTAATTCCCTATTGCTGTCTGTGTATTGTTCCTCCAACCAAACCCTCAGCTCTGTGAGAAAGGAAGCCAAGTTCTCATGCCTCTTGTAGGTCCCTGTGCCTGACCCAGGACTTGGTACAAGCTCCAGTCTAGATGAATAATTGATGATAATGTTCATCTTGGTCATAATCATTATTATCATCAAAACTCCTGCCACCTATTGAGCACAAGCTTTTCAGATTCAGTTTTGAGTCCACAAAATAATCCTGAGAAGGAGGAGGAGGAGTGTCTTTTTTAACATGGGAAAGCTGAGTTTCGGAGAGAATAAGTAATTTGATCAAAGTCACACAGAGCATAAACAGTGGCCTATATGGCATCTCTGTAAAATATTCTGGGCAGATAAATTTTATAAATCATTCCCATGGAGTAGACAAGTTGGAAAAAAGTACCCTTCCCCTGAGTGGATGCAGCCCCGTGAACACACAGCTTGGTCTGGGGCACTGGTGGGATGTCAGCCTCCACTTGTCCCCTCAGTGGGGACTGTTTGTGCAGTATACAAGCTGCACAATCATATGTTCAAACCCACAAGTCTCTGATTCCAAACCCCACAGTTTGGTCTTTCCAGCCTCTGTGATCGGTCAATGATGATGATTCATGATCCGTCAGTGTTTGTCCCTGAAATAGGTGGATGATTCTTGCTTCCACTCAGTCATTTCCAAACAACTTGAATTTTTCCTGGTGGATAGTTTGAATTGCCTGAGCTTTGGATTATGATGCTCCTCTCTACTCATTCATTCATGTCAGCTGCTAAAAAGGACTCCCAGTGTGCTCTGTCCTTGACCCCTGGGTCTTTTGGTGATTGGGAATTGGTAAGGAAAGCACAGATGGTACCACACCAGCCTTTGCCACCATAATGCTAAGTTTTCACACCATTATTACAATGAAGCAAACCACGCCGGCCGCCTCTCTAGTACAAACAGTGGCAACATGGCTGCACAACTCCAGCCCTAAACAAGCACGTGCTAACAGAAACCCCAACAAATCACAAAGCATAAGCAGCAATAGCAGGCACCAGGGTAATAATTTATTTCTAATGTCATGCTGTCTTTAACAGTGCAGTTTCCTCCAGGGTGTTTGCTTTGAGATTGCAAGATAATTACATCTCAGAAACCAGGCTAATTACAGTTAACAGCCTGAAAACCAAAGGAACCCTTCCCTCCACCCCCACGTTCTTTTTTCCACTAGAATACTACAGAAATTCCAGTTAAAACATGCAGCATCATTTAGGAAACCAATATGACTGCAGCTTAGAGGTTCATTTTCCCCTCCTCACAGCACATGTATAACTCACATTGATGTGTATCAGAGGGACCTGAGTAACACAGCCTCAGTGATTAGAATAAATAATGGCACTATAGAAAGGAAACAACGACAGCAATTTACCAATTGAGAAAAAGTCTCAATGTTTCTGGTGGAAAACCAGGGTGTGAGTGTGGATATGTGCTGCAAAGATGAGATTACTTGCGGCCTCTAGATACTCTGTAGGGTGTAGAGTAAATAATCAACCAATTTGGGCCATTTTTAGAATAAAAGAGCTGGAAGGGATGCGAGAAATCATCTGGTCAATTTCCATGATTGCTAAACATCAAAAATGCAAAGCAATGTGTGTTGGTTGTAAAAGTTTTCAAGAATGATTCCATGACCTGATCTCAAAAAACATTTTTTATCACCACATAGGCACCACACTCTGGGGTGAGGATATGCAAGTGGATTTCCTGATTTTTTAATAATCCTTATCAGAAAGTTCCCCCAATCCTAAATTTATCTTGATGCAATTTCAGACCTTTTCCTCTGCTGTGTTTTAGCTGAAATAAAGACTTCCCCAAATAAATAGAGCTGTCCCCACCATCTCCTTTGGATGGCATAACTTCCACTCCAAGTACTTCTGAACTTTTTAATCATTTGCATATTTTTTCCTAATTTGTCTCCAGTTTCCATTAGCTTTTAAAATGCGTAAGCCAAACATCACAACTAGTTCTGGCTCAGTATGGCATCTCATAGGAACTAGGGCCTAGATTTTCTTTCTTCCATTTGTGGGGAAAAGGAGACCAGATTGGAGAAGAGAAATGGAAATCCAATATTCTGAACTTTCACATGAAATCCATTCCTGTTTCTGTAGTGCCTCCAGAACTTATCTACGTGACATCATAGTCTTAAATGTAACATAACTAAAGCCAAGCTTCTCCTTCAGGCTCTGCAGAATACCAGCGGTGTTCCTCTCCATCCATGTCTTATTAAGAAAAGCAACATATCGGCCCTTCCATCAGGCTCCTTGCTAGAGGCTCCTAGCTGCTAATAATGAAAAATTTGCATGCAAATTGTATTTCTCATAGTAACAACTCCCTAGCAACATTGCCTGACTTCATTCGTTCTTTTCACAAACACTACTGAGTTCTCACCCTGGGGGTGGGGATTCTACCATCTTTGTTACCATTCAACTGCTCCTCTTATTAGCTCTCCCCTAAAAGAGGAGGAATTGCTAATCTTGATTGATCGGAACATTCGGTGGAGTCACTTTTTTCTAGCAGGCAGATTTACTTTGCTCTAAAAGTCAGCTTCCAGGCATACTATTTACCTTTCTGCCTCAGACCCAGGTAGGTCCTGGTGCTAGAGGTGGGTCAGCCATCCTTATTAGTCTTCCTCTTGTACTCTGAGAACTGGCTGGGAAATGTTCCCAGAGACTCTCTTGGGACAAGCCACCTTTCTCTGCTCTTTGTCTATATCTCTTCATGGGCATGTCTGAGCATTACAGTCCTAAGATTCAGGTTAGGGGGCGCTGGGGAGGTGAGAGGCCCCATTTTCTCCTTCCCAGTTTTATCACAGAGTCCTAAATTGGGACTTAGGTTGCTTATCTGAATAGTACTTTCAATTAACATCCCCAGGAAGACCTTTGGAAGATAGGGAAGACTGGCAGAGTATGACTTGAGTATCCAGGCTATGAAATCATCACATTACTCAACCATCTCACCTCCAGTCTCTAAAATTTACTACATATCATGACTGGAGCTAGGTGCCAATGAGACAGTCATACAAAGCATAACCCTCTCCTCCAAGGGCTTACAATCTAGTGGAGCATTTTATCTGCCTTGGAAATGGCATTTCCATTGTCATTATCTGAAAAAAAACATTTATCCTTTACAAGAGAACATTTAAAATGAAATCTAAGATTTAAAAGGGATTTCACTGAAGAAATTTGGGAATTTGCCACAGTGAGGTCAGGCACCTGTGTCATGCACAGTTAGGATTCTTTTGCTTTTTGGTGCTGCCCCAGAAACTTTACTAACTAGTGAACAGGTAGAAATTAAATAGGCAACTAAAGGATATAATTCTACCTCAAGCCCATAATGCCCAGGCACAATTCTGGAGAAATGGAAACTACCAGCTGGTGATTGGCTGGCTTTTTTTTTTTTTTAATGGGAGAAAAGAGTTCAGAACCAATGAATGTGTGGCTATGAGAATGTCCAGACCCAGGAAGGTGTTCTGACCCCCAACACACACAGCATGGTCCCCACCCCCCAGCACACTTCTGCCTCAAAATGGGAGGGTGAGAGCAAACGTGTGTGAATAAACTCATTAGAGTGCATCTCAGTCATAAGGAGAAAAGTTCCTACTTGAAAGGAAGTTGTGGGGAAAAATGACAGGAGGGATGTTTAAGGCTGTTTCCTTCTAAAGAGTTTTCCTTTCTAGTCCTTCATTCTTTTGAACAACTCATTAGGGCAAGTAAAGGGCCGATATCGCTGTGTAATGAGAAAACTATTTCTGAATTGTTCTCATAAAGTTGGGTCAACAGTCAGCCATAGCTAGCCTGTACTTCCATGAGCTGAGACCATCCCATTACTGGGGTCTCTGATGGTCACATGAAATGGGCAGGCCACAGCGGGGGTTTCAGATGAAGCAACCTAACTGCAACATGACAAGATTCAGGAGGAGAGAGAAAGAAACAGTCTAATAAAACACTAGGGGTAAAATCTAAGTTGGTTTAAATTTTAGTTGGTAATTATGGTGTAAAGGAAAGTGATTTGTATAAAATTTAAAATACTCTGAAAGTACCATATTAGAAATTTGGGGTTTTGTTAATTCTCTGGATGCTTTCACTATTTTAAACAATCAGAAATAGAAAGATCATGTTTTAAATATGTCTCCTTTGGTCCACATGACTTAGATCATATAATTCAATTGCAAATCGTCCAATAGCAGTTCACTTTAATTTCAGGGCAAAAACACAGCAGGAAGTGTAGAAGGACTGTATCCCTAAAGCTATACAGGGATGACAAATGGTATCATTTTTAAGAATGACCCAGGAACATTTTTAGACAAGTCATACCTTACCTAATAACTTGTTTTTCCAAAATTTCCTCGAGTTTACTTATAGTCCCCTAAAGAGATGCCATAACAAGGACATGCTATTATAGAATTCAGTAGTGTGATAAAGATCTGCCTGTATCAGGTTTCTCTCTGATCACTGTCACTGATGATTTTCTATTCACTCATTCATTCAAGAAAATCATTTTTCTCTAATTGGACCTCAGATGCACAGTATTGGATTCATCATAATCCTTGACTGATGATTCTCTCATCACTGGTCCAGGCCTGAGCTACTTTTATTTAGTTATTTTTAATAATGTATTAAACATTCATGAATGCACCATCCAAAAAATAAAACTAGAATCTTAACAAAGATCTACTTCTAACCATGTGCTTTTCCCCTCGTTCCATCCTCCTGTTTCCTTTCCCCGCATAAGATAAGCATCCTTTTGAATCCCAGGTTCGTTCCCTTCCCTTCCTTTGTATATAGTTTTACTGCATTTATATTTATTATATACGTACATATATAATGGATATTATATGCAAAATGTATACTATACATACACATTGTGCATATATATATACACATATAATATATATATATATATAAACATATATATCAGTATTTTTACTTTACTTTTTTAAGGAGGAATCATACTGTAAATAACCTTTGGAGAATTACTTTTTCTCCTTAAGGTGATGTTGTTTAGATTCATCCATATTGTTGCAAGTTACTGTGGTTCATTTATTTTGGGATAATAACAGATAATAATCTGTTGTGTGAATATATTACCATTTGTTCTCCCACTCTCCTAACGTTAGACATTTAGGTTGTCTCCAGGTTTTTCCTATTGTAAACAATGCCACCATGATCATTCTTCTTCATGTATCCTGTTGTACATGTACGAGAGTTTTTCTGGGGTATACACCTATGAGTTGAATTGCTGGGGCTACAGGAAATGTGAATATTCAACTTTAGAAGAGAATTCTACGCTCTTTTCTGAACTGATCACATGTTCCACTTTAGGAGATAATGTCAAACTCTTTTCCAAAGTTATTGTACTCCAACTTGGCATTATCAAACATTTTAATTTTTACCTAATTAATGAATGTAAAATGATGCCTCATAGTGGTTGTGATTTGCATTTCCTTGATCGTTAATAATGTTGAGCATCTCTTCACAAGTTTATTGGTCATGTGGTAATTTTTCTGTTTGCATATTTTTCCCTTTTTTCTACTAGGGGATGTGTGTGTGTCTGTGCTTTTCTTACTGATATGTAGGAGTTTTTTCACATATTTTGATGTTAATCCTTTGTAGTTCTGTATATATGAATATTTACCTAAGCTTATAACTTGTCTATCAGTTTCTTTAAGGATATTTAAATCTTTAATCCATTTGGAATTCATATAACATGAGGCAAAGATCCAATTTTATGTTTTTCCACATGGATAATGGATAACTAATTTTTCCCAACTCTATTTATTGATTGCTCTTTCTTTCTTACTGATCTGATATGTCACCTCTGTCACATGAAAGCAAAGTTTCATCTGTGTTTCTCTAGTCTATTCTTCTGGTCTATTTGCCTATTCCTGTACCAATTCACACAATCCTTCCTCTCCACTCTTCCTTTTTCAGAAATATCCTGACTGCTTTTGGCCTTCTATCCCTTCATGTGAATTTTGAAATAATTTTATCAAGTACCATGAAAAAACCTGGGATTTTGTTTGGAAATACACTGAATCTGTAGATAATAATTGAAATATTTATAATATTGTCTTATTCATAATATAATATCTTCCTCTCTTATTTAGGTCTTTTTTAGTTGTTCTTAATAAGCTTTTATAATTTTCCCTGCAGAGGTCTTTCATATCTTATGTTAGATTATGCCTAGATACTCGATATTCTATGATAATTTTTGTAGATTTTGTTTTCTCTTTAATTTTGTTTTATAGTTTTTACTGGTATAGAGAAATGCAACTGATTTTTATATTAATCTTATACCCAGCCACATTACTAAACTCTCCTATTATTTCTAATAACTTGTCTTTAGG
Organism: Balaenoptera physalus; assembly: GCF_965194825.1. Taxonomy (NCBI): domain Eukaryota; kingdom Metazoa; phylum Chordata; class Mammalia; order Artiodactyla; family Balaenopteridae; genus Balaenoptera; species Balaenoptera physalus. The sequence continues at coordinate 18,862,064 of NC_138891.1, forward strand.
GTAATTTGGGTTTTCTGTGTAAATTATTATATGATCTGCAAATAAAAGACTGTTTTGTTTTCTCCTTTCCAATCCCTGTGCCTCTAATAACTTTTTCTTCCCTTATTGAACCACCTAGAACCATCAATATAGTGTTAAAGAGAAGTGGTAGTAGAAAGCATGCTTTTCTTATTTCTTTCCATTCTACACTCATCCTGGGTGATCTCTTCTAGTTCCACTGCTTCAATCACTGTCTAGATCTCTATCCTGACTCATGTATCCAACTGTGGTTGTTGGACCTTTTGATCTGAATGCTCCACAAACTCAGCACGTCCAAAACTCATCATCTAGTCTCCTCTCTCAACTCATGCCTATTCCTTCTTTATTTTCAGACTTTATAAATGACACCACCACCATGTGGCCCAAGCCAAAAAATGTGGAGTCATTTTTGAGCCTCTCTCTCCTACCACACACCCTCTCAGCCAATCAATCCTATTGATTCTAGCTCATTGATATAACTTTACCCCAACCCTTCTTTCCACCCACTCTACCAAGGCCCATCTTCTCTTACCTCTCTTACTGCCATAGGTTCCTAAATCATCACCTGATTCCAGTCTTGCCTTCTATCAAACCCTCTTCCAGGCCGTAACCAGAATAGTCTGTCTAAACTTTAAATATTCTCACACAATACCCATGTTAAAATCCCTTAGTGGTTCCCCATAATTTGTAGAAAAAGCCTAAACCCTTTGCATGGGCAAATGTCTAAAAGCTAGGCCCCTTTTGACCTGGCCGCCATGACACCTCAGCCTCATCTCCTGTTTTACCTGTCCTAACACTCTATCCTCTGCCATCCTGGGCCCTTTGCAGTTCCACAATCACCTGGTTCTCTCTCTCTTCAAGGTTTTTGTACCTTCTGTTTCCTCTCTCAATAGTGTGCTTTCCCTTCCCCACTTCCTTCCATCTTTTTCTGAATAAGCCCCACTCATTCTTTAGGACCCAGCTTAGGACTTCCTCCAGGAAGCCTTTGCTGCACTGTAATTTACCTTGCCTGTTTTCCCCACTCCTTGAAAGCAGGAAAAAGTCTTACTCATGTTTATATCCTCAGAACCCAGCATAGTGCCTTTCATAAGGTAAGGGCTCAATGAATGATTTGAAAACATATAGTGAATCAGTTCTGCTCCCTTTACCCAAATTTCTGATCTCCATTTGCAAGTATCCTATCTTCCAATGCCTTCCCAGTCTCCCCCCTGCCCCCATGATGTACCCGACCACTTTGTCTACATCTTTCCCTGGCGTGTGTCCCACCCGACTTGGGCTTTTATCTGATCCTCTCTACCAGCTGCTTGAAGGCTGAGGTTGTGCTTCATCTATCTTGGTGTTCCTGCCACATGTAGCCCAGAGCCTAGCACATGAGTGATGCCAGATAGATATCTAAAGTAATAAAACTGAATTCCCTCCTGGAGCCACAAAACAAGTAGGGAACGTGCTTTGGATTCTTCTGTGAGCTGCACTCACGTTCAAAGCAGAAGGACTTCTGCCAGCATAGCCACCTGCACCGCCTTCCACCTCCACCTCCCCAAATGTTTCTTCAGTCTTATAAGGGAAATCTCTGAAACAATGTTATTCATTTTACGTAATGTTATTCATTTCACAAGTGATGCTTCTTCATCTTTCTATCCTGTACTGGGAGGTGTACTGGGCATGTTTTCTTGGCTTCGTTTGGGGCGTTTTTTAAGGAAGAAGCCTTGAGGTGGCATTTAGTCCAGGTTTTCCTTCCTAGGAATATTCCTCCCCTCTGTAGCTGTTTATGAGTATCATACTCTGCCATTTAAATATTAATGCTATGGAAACAAAGGAGAAAAATCGCTCTTTCATCTGATATGTGATGTTGAGGGGAATTAAGATTAATAAATGGTGACAAGCTCTATAGAGGAAATAAAAGTTAAATTGCCTTGGACTATTTTCATAAGTTGTTTGAGCAATGAGTATTATACTGGAAGCCCCATAACTGTGATCATTCTAAAAGCCTGATTTCTGACTATACATCTAAAATGATAACTCAAACCTTAGCACTTCCCTCAGAATACTTGCATGTTGCAAGTTCATATGTAGGAGAAATCCTTTAAAGGACAAAACTGAGAAATATCTGAAAATTAGGCTTTCTTTATCAAATCTCAAGCAGCCACTGTACTGGGGAAAGGCAAATTTTAGGTCTAAAAATTTAAGTAATAAACATGTCTGGCAGGTAAAAATATCTAGATAATTAACTACAATTTTTCACATCTTCAGCAAGATAAATCACGTCATAGGCACATTGATATATCAGCTCGACCCAGTTAACTGCAGAGGGAGGGGCCCTCCAGCTCCCCTCCAGGTTTGGTTCCACAGCCTTCACTCTGCTTAACCTGCTAGGGCTATTGGTGAACTTATAAGGCAATGATTCCCAAAGTGTGGTCCCTGGACCAGCAGCCTCAGCATCATCTGGGAACTTGGAGATACAGGTTTTCAGACTCCAGTCCGGACCTGCTGAATCAAAAACTCTGGAAGTAGGGCTCAATAGCGTCCGTTTAACAAGCTCCCCAGGAGATTTTGATGCATCTTCAAGTTTGAGAACCACTGATTCTTAGCCCTAGTGGCACATAAGTATCACCGGGGGAAATTTTTCTTAAAAAACTGATGCCAGGGTTCTATCCCCCCCCCCCACAGAGATTCTGATCTAATAGGTCTGGGGTGAAGCCAGTGTGCTGGTACGTTTTAAAAGCTCCCCAGATAATTCTAAAGTGCAGCTCATGTTGCGAATCTGATTTCAGGCTCTGAGTTCTCATCCTGGCAACGGCAACAACCTCAGAAATGGGCTGCTGGCTTCCAGTCTTTCCCTCCGATCTGTTCTCCACCCCTTCCTCCACACACACCTGCACCCCGGGATGTATCTCAAATCCAATAATTCTAGACTTTACTATGCATCCGAATCACCCAGAGGGATTGTGAAAAACAGTTTGCTGGGCCCCAACTCCAGCATGTCTGATTCAATAGGTCTGAGGCGGGGCCCCAGAATCTGCCTTTCTAACAAGTTCCCAGGTGATGTTGAAGCTGCTGGTCAGACTTCTAAGCCATATGTTCTCCAGTCACTCTGGTCTTGGTGAGTAAAGAAAAATTATGACAGTAATGAAGTTACCCTGCAGGACCTCCAGCCTCTGCAGATCCCCCAGACTATTGCATGGAGTCCCCTGCTCTGGACCAGAAGGCAGCGCAGGGTGGCAGTCAAGAGTGCAGCCTCAGGGTCCAGGCTGCAATGTTCGTTTAATCCCATAAATTCTCTGTGTCTCAATACCCTATTCATAAAAAGGGAGATAATATAGGACCTACTTGAAAGGGCTGCTGTGAGGATTACATGCACTAATACATGTAGCATAAAAGGTGCCTAGACATATTAAAGTGCTCGAAAAGGTTTATAATTAATCACAAACTTATAAAGGCATAATTAGCTTTAACTGCTAAGTAGTCATAATTACAGACAAAAACAGTTCTTTCTAATTATTGTATAACCCCTCCCTCCCTAGAGTTTAGACACTAATGCCTGGGGGGGTCTATGCAAACAGGGGAATCAAAAGGACACATACTTTGCCATCAGTACTCAGAATCATTTGTCCTTCTCCTCCCCTCAAAAATGGAGGGACTTTAATTGCCTGCTATGAGTTGAATAAAGGGTTCTCTCCAGAGAGGCCCCACCCACTAGTCATGCTGAAATATAGCAGCATCTCTTGGAAGCAAATGCACACAACCCCTAAACAAGGTGAAAAAACCTTCGCTACAGTTGTTAAAATCAAATATGATCACATCGCTCTCCACTTAAAATTATTCTGTGATTTCCAGCTGCCTTAAGAGTAAAAGCCAAATTGTTTATCCTTACGTAATGGGTCCTGGCCCCTTTCCAGCTTCTCAGCCCATAATGAACCACTTAGACTTTTCAAAAAACACCTTGCCCTATGAAGTCACCGTGCCCTTCCCCCTGTGCTTTCCTCTGCCTGTGTGCCCTTCCCCCTCCTTGCACTCCTTACACAGAAATTTGCTAATTAATATTTATTTTTCAGGTTCCTGCACAGTCACCTCTGCCTTAAAGCTTTCCTGATGCACCACCCCACGTCCCACGCCCCCGGGGCAAAGCTGATCATCCCCTTCTCTGCATCACTTCCACGCCCTCTACAATCCACTATTGTGCTGTCTGGGCTGCCACTGCTCATTCACAGCCTCTCTCCACTGTCCGAGTGTGAGCCAAACCAAAGTAGCCACCGTGTTCTGGTCATCCTTGACCTCCACACCTAGCACAGCCCTAGCCCGTCTTAGGGGCTTCATTATTGAGTGAATGGATGAAGCAATGAAGGATGAAGGAGGAGGGAAGAAATACTCAGTGGATTCTGTGTCAACTGAAGTCAATTCCTGGAAAATCAAAGGACACCAGGAGAGAAGAGAGCAGAAGCAGCGAGCAGAAAGAGGAAGGAGGGGCAGGCACCCCAGCTGACCCCAAAACAACAGGTGCACAGGACCTGGAGCTGCTAACTGTTGATGAACAGCGAATGTCTGGCTGTCTGGATTAGTTAGGACAGTGGTTCTCAAACACTTTGGACTTTGTTAGCAACAATCCCAAAGTGCTTTTATACATGTGGGTTATATCTCTCCATATTTACCATTAGAAATTAAAATGGAAAAAAAATTGTTTCTTCATGCATTTGTTTTAAAATGGCAATAATAAAGATGTAAACATAAATATTTTTATATTTTCAGAAAAATTTTATTGAGAAGAGTGACTTTTTCTTTTTACTTTTGCAAAGCTCTTTAATATCTGGCTTAATAGAAGACAGCTGTATTCACGTATCGGCTTCTGCGTTCAGTCTGTTGTGATATCACTCATCATGTAGCCTCTGGAAAACTCAGCTATATACTCATGAGAAAATGAGAATAAAAAAGGCAAATAAAGTGTCAGTACTGTGATGAGTCTAATGAAAGAGTCTCAGAGACACAACCCCCTGCCCCAGAGGTTCTGGAACCACACTTTGAAAACTACTGAATTAAGATACAGTATAGGTCATCTGTTGTTGCAGAGACTAAAATAACAGTGACTTGAATAAGATAAAAATATATTTCTCTCTTGCCTAACTTTCCACATGTAAGCAGTCCCCATCAGTCATGATGCTCTTTCTGGTTGTTTTGCCATCCCTGGTACACATGGTCCAAAACAACTCCCCAGTACCACCCCTACACTTCAGCCAGCAGGAAGGGGAGGGCACTCCCTGGTCTTTCACGTGCATGTCCAGATACTGTAGGGACTTCCCTGGCCGTCCAGTGGTTAAGACTCCACTCTCCCAAGGCAGGGGGCACGGGTTCGATCCCTGGTCGGAGAACTAAGATCCTGCATGCCACATGGCACGGTCAAAAAAAAAAAAGAAAAAGAAACAGATGTTGTATGTATCACTTCCCCTCAAATTCCATTGGCCAGACCTTGGACAAAAGCCTATTACTGAACTGCAAAGGAGACTGGGAAATACCTCTAATCTAGTTGATGGTGTGTTCTATGACCGTAGAAGAAGGTGAGAACAGATATGGGGATAAGTCCCAGTCTCTGCTCCGCTGACCTTTCCCCCTAGGCTCAGCTGGGCCCAGGCCCAGAGAGCAGCTTGGACAAGCCAGGGCTCACCTTATCACTGCCCGGAAGGACAGGGAAGCTGGTCGTGGCATAGAGCAGGACTCACACAGCAAGACACATTTGCCTCACAAAAACAATGGCAACGGAAAACGAGGAGTTCTCAAAGCAGGTGGGCCCACAGATAGGATGTAAGCAGCTCACATAAAGAGCAGCAGACAGGAGCTGGAGACCAGTCACAATGGAAATGCACTAGTTAAGAAGAAAAATCCCAAGGATCAGCCATAAATGATGCTCTGGTTAGGAAAAAGGCCAAAATCATCAACACAGCTCACAAGGCCTTGCAGCATCCCAACCCTCCCCCCAAAAACCCTATGTCCAGCCACATCTCAAGCCAGTCTCTCCCACACCCTCCACATTTCAGTCATGTTCTACTCGTCAATTTGAAAAGTGTGCCTTAGTCATTTTTTAATATATAAATTTATTTACTTATTTTATTTATTTTTGGCTGTGTTGGGTCTTTGTTGCTGCCTGTGGGATCTCCTCTAGTTGCGGTGAGCAGGGACTACTCTTTGTTGCAGTGCACGGGCTTCACACTGAGGTGGCTTCTCTTGTTGCAGAGCACGGGATGTAGGTGCGTGGGCTTCAGTAGTTGTGGTGCATGGGCTTCAGTAGCTGTGGCTCATGGGCTCTAGAGCGCAGGCTCAGTAGTTGTGGCACACGGGCTTAGTTGCTCCGTGGCATGTGGGATCTACCTGGACCAGGGATTGAACCTGTGACCCCTGTGTTGGCAGGTAGATTCTTAGCCACTGCGCCACCAGGGAAGCCCGCCTTAGTCTTTCTTATCTTAGAGTCTTTGCATGTGCTGTTCCATCTCCTGGAACACTCTTTTCCCTACCACCGTCTGGCCCACACGTGCTCATTTTTCAGGTCTGTGGAAAAAAACAAAGCCCAACCAAATGAGAACAAGCAAAAGCTATATATCCAGAGCTTGCTATAGCAAGAGAGTCAGCCACTACCTCTTGAGTTTTGACAGTCTCAAAGGCAGGCAGAGGAGTAGGAAAGCTTTATAACAGAAAAAGGGAAGGTTTCACATGTGCCTTTATTGGAGGCTGTTGGCAAGGGAAAGCTGTAGGTGGGAAAACTAGAAGTAGGGCATTCTATGTGATTGGTTAGGAGTACAGATTTGGCTTTCTCTGCTTGATCCTAAGTTGGAAGTAAGGACAAAAATTAGGGAAGCTGTCAGTTATTAATCAAGTCCTGGCCATTTGGGGCCAATTGTTATATGAGTTATTGTTTGGCTTCCTGGACTGGTTGTTAGAGAGAGTGGTCTGACTTCCTATAAGTATGACATAGATAGCAGGCTGGCCGCCCAGGCTGGTTACTGTAGATAATAGGCTGGTTTCCTGGGCTGATTGCTGCAGATGATGTGTCAGAGTTCTATTTTACATATGATCTGACAAGTGTCTATTTGTATATTCAGTCTCTCAGTTCTCAGCTCACAGCATTTCCTCCTGGAAGACTTCCCCAACCCCCAGATCAGGGTAGGTCGACCTGTAATATGTAACTGCAGCTTCCTGAATTTCTCTTTACTAATTCTCAGCAAACTTGTAACTAGTACTTGCCCAATAGGTTAGAATCTCCATGAGGGTAGGGACTATATTTTTTTATTATTCATTTTCTATGCTCAGCACCAAACAAAGGGCTTAGCATATAGTAGGGGCTCAATAAAAAAAAATTATTGCATGGATGCATGGATGCATGGCTAGGGGAATGGTTGAATGGATGTCTGACCTTTGCAGGCTGAGGGCAATGTTCTGCTGCTTATCAGCTGACAAATTTCCAGAACCTTCTGCAAAGAGTAGCTGAAGGCATGAGTTCCATATTGGTTCTGCCCCCTGAGCCATTACGCCATTCAAACAAAACCACCTAACAGCAAAAATAAGGTCCCATTCCTTATTGAGCCACCAAAGGTGTGACATTCAAGTTTAGCTATCAATAATTTTCCAGCCATGGGTCCAACCTATCTGGGATCTGACATCTACCTTGGTGTCTCCAACTTAAGCTACATTTCCTCCTAAGCATGGATCACTGACAATATCCTACAAAATACTCCACTGGATCCTGGTGCTGCTCATTTAGGAAGGTTGCTTGTGCTGAAGTTCTAGCATAAACCTGCCAGCTGTAACATATCTTGCTGATCTGACCCAATGGTGACCCACAGTGCTCTCCGTATGCGCTGTTTTCTTTTATTTTCCAACCTCTGAAGATTGTCAGAATTCTGCCTGCCTAAGCAATAAATCCATCTTTGCAGGGATCAATTGCAGTGGCTGGCTGCAAAAGCTGGAAATCCAATTAACTGCAAAATAAATAAAAAATGAAAAATACACTGAAGCTGTGGCATAAATCAGCTAGAAAATTTTCTGCACGTTAAAATAAACAAGGAGAAATTTCAAATTCATTTGTCTTCTTTTTTTAAACCCCATTATTGATAAATTTAGCCTTGGTTCCAATTTTGTCATAGCCACAATTTGCTCAAGTGTAGATCTGTGGGGATGGCTATCTCTGTTCTAATTATACCCTGCAGGCGCTCTCCGGAGAGGAGCCAACTCGGCTAGGATTACCTTGGTGCCATATGTAAAACTTTAGGCCCTCTCTCCCTTCCTCTTTTTGCACCACATGTGTTCTTAAAGGGGCATAAATCTGCTCTAACGTTGCGTGGGAAATATGAGTTATTTTAGCTTTCTGGGACATTTTGAAAAGGACAGAGTTTTCATCAGTTGGCTAAGTGAAAGGCCTTATGCCTCACTGCTACTAGGTCTGCTGGGCTGCAGCCGTGACACACAGAGCCCATGCGCACTGGACAACCTTCTCAATGTGGAGAAGTGGGTTGAGTGTCGCATGGCAATTAACCTCCCTCCAGGCTCTATCCCCAGGCTTCTTGTCAATGTCCTGGAAAGGGGCCCCCCAAGGTACCCAGCAACCTGAGGAAGCCACTTGGAGAAAACAGACCAGCAAAGGCATGGAGGGAAAGGCCACTTGAGTCCCATCTGTAACTGGAACACAGATTTGTTTCCTGCGGATGTCCTGGTAGAGGACAATCGGGGGTGGCGATCCCTCTTCACAACGTGTGGCTGGAGTCCAGAGTGGGAGGGCTCTGTCACTGACTCACTGTGTGACTTCAAACAGTCCTGAGCTGCTCCGGATCTGTTTCCTTGTGTGTAAATGAGCAGACTGAAAGAGAGGCTGCCAAGGCCCTTCCAGGTCCCAATGTCTGTAATTCCATATTTGGTGAGTTAAAGCACATGTTTTATTCAAGGAAGATAAGAGTATTCTTACTTTGATGAACTATAAACTAGCTCTTCTATCCTTCCCTTTTCCTTGATACCCTGCTGTGTCATCACTGTATTTGCCATTTCTGAATTCTAAGCATTACACAGACAACAGGTGTTTGTCAGTGATGTCCCCTTGGAAAAGAGGAAAACCAAAAGTCGACTGTTTCTCAACATTTCTTATCAGAAAAGCAAATGACTCAGCATTGCTCAACACACACACACACACACACACACACACACACACACACACATTCACTTCAACCTACCTCCAAATGCTCCTTGGTTAAAACAAATGATATCAACAAATGTGAGAAGAAACCTCTGCCATCTTTCAAAATGCACCCATGTGAACAGTTTTCTATTCAAATCACAAATTTTCTGTTATCCTTAGCTGGTTGCTGATTTGGTTTTACTAAAAAATATTGCCTTATTTTCTAAACTTATTTAGAAAATTCTATTTACCCAAAAACAAAACCAAAAGAAAATGAATAAGTTGATGGGAAGCCATAACCATTGGAAACACAGTCATTACTACCTAGAGGTATTTCCATGGTCGTAAACTAAATTTGCTGCCATAGGAAACACAAAACACACAGGGCCCACGGTCTCTCCTTAACTGTAGCTGGAGAGATCGAAGTTATGCAAGGAAATTCCTAGAAACAAGTCTCAATATAACAGAGACATAAATTCACCCTCTTATCGTCAATCCTGATAGCTCTATTATTTTTTCCTTAACACTAACTCTAGGCTAGGCACTGTGTTTGGCACAAGGCAAACAGCCAAAGCCTGCCTTCTTGAAGTTTACAGAGGGTGATACATATATCCAGGGGACAAGGAAACAATGGGTTAATTTCATGCAAAGCAATTGGTTATTTAGCATAGTGTAGTCAGTCGTTTTGTTAACCTATGACTGCATTTTTCTATTTTCATCTATTGGTTTTGCCATCAAGAGGGCAGCAGGAGGGATTTCCCTGGTGGTGCAGTGGTTAAGAATCCTCCTGCAAATGCAGGGGACGCAGGTTCGAGTCCTGGTCCAGGAAGGTCCCACATGCCGCAGAGCAACTAAGCCCATGAGCCACAACTACTGAGCCTGTGCTCTAGAGCCCACGAGCCACAAGTACTGAGCCCATGCACCTAGAGCCTGCGTTTTACAGCAAGAGAAGCCACCGCAATGAGAAGCCCGTGCACCGCAACAAAGAGTAGTCCCCTCTCGCCGCAACTAGAGAAAGCCCACACAGCAACGAAGACCCAACACAGCCAAAAATAAATAATAAATAAATAAATAAATAAATTTATAAAAAAAAAAAAGAAGAAGGCAGCAGGAGTCTAAGGCTCTTATCTTTCCAATCCCTCTCTCTTCTCCAAGGCAGGTAGTTACAAGTACCAAATAAGTTTCCATTCTCACTGTGGAGTTTTTTGGTTTAAAACTGTTTATTGATCAATAAAAAAGTAGAAAATCACAAAGTCATTGTCTGGTGGAATTGTACTAGTAATTTTACCGCCGGCTAGGTAGTAAGGAGAGATTACAAATGTTAGTAGGCGGGAGACCCAGCTCCTGCTGAAAACAAGTCAATTCTGACAAAAATCCAACCACCATTACTGACCTTGGAGAGCACTGCGCAAGGTCAGTGGCAGAATGAACGTGATTATATTGGTCCTGATCCCAGTCTGTTTACCAGCTCTAAAAACAAGTGGACAGACATCATATGTACTCCCATATGCTTAAAAGTAATAAACACTGTAAATAACAGACTCGAGTCCTCAAAAGAATGCAAAAGAGAATGCACATAGGATTTAGAACAACATTTTTAAATAGATTTTTAATTTAATTTTTAAAATAGGACTGTCACTGGGACATATTGTTGCCACCGTAACTATTTATATTAATAACTCTGACTCACCCAACAAGTCTTCGTAAGCTCAGAGAGTCTACTGGCAGTGTTCATTCATTCTTTCAGTCATCCTTCCTCCCATCTGCTCACCAAGGACTGCTGGGAGCATGAGTGTCTGGAATTTCCAGAGCAGTCCCTTTGCCCTTGTCCTTAAATCTAACAATGACCTTCACCTTGATTCCTCCAAGGAGAACGTTCATTCCAATCTATTCAGTACCTTTCCCTCCACCTACTTGCCTTATTCCTCCTTAAACTTCTCTGTGTCCATAACCCAGATCTCCCTAAAATAACTGGGCTCAAATGTTTCCAATACCCTCTTCTGTCTGTTTGTATCCTCACCCACTTCTCTTGCCTCCATGACTTCCACTAGTCACCATTTTAATTCTATTATATCCACCTTCAACTCCTCTGTTGCCTACTGAATGAAGCCCCAGACTTGATCTCTTCTGTCAGCTTTCCTTACTCTATAGCAGACAGATTACATGAATTATCTTAAATATCATCAGGCACAAGTGCCTTCCCAGAGAGGCAGCACGCTCTGGGTCTAAACAGTCATCCAGGGCCTTCCCTGGTGGTCCAGTGGGTAAGACTCTGCAATCCCAATGCAGGGGGCCAGGGTTCAATCCCTGGTCAGGGAACTAGATCCCACATGCTTCAGTGAAGATCCCACATGCCATAACAAAGACCTGGTGCAGCCAAATTAAATAAATAAATAAATAGTCATCCAACCATAAGTTTTAGTTATAACGATCCCTGGAGGATGGCAAAGAGATAAGTGAAGGGCCACCTGTGTGGATTGTCTCAACAGGCAGGGTCCCCACCCATTCCCAGGTGAGCTATCATCTTCATGTTTATGGCAAGGTCTTGGTCTTCAGTCCTGAAACCCAAAAGGTAGGTATCACCTCTCGGCTCTGACCACATTCCATCAGGAACAGCCAGCTAAAGAGGTAGGGTATAGTCATGATCATTATCCAACATCTCAGCTTATCATTTTCCAGAAAAGATCAGCTCTTGATGGAGTGGCACCCTGGACAGATGGGGAGGAAAGGAAGAGGAGAGGCTCCCAGCACAAGGCCCTGTCTATGGCGGCCAGGCCAAGATAAGCAGCACGATGGAGAGTCCTAGCAGGCAAGTGGAGCTTAAGGACACACCATACTTCCAGTAACGGGCATTGAAGAATTGCAGAAGCAGAGAAAGATGAGAGGGTCATTACAGAGGCAAGTTCTCCACTTTTTTCTTTGGTCAGAGGGAGCCTGGGGTGTGTTCTGGGAGGGCAGCAAGCCACAGAAGTGGGGACCAAATACCTTCCTCCCCTCCTGTCTCATAGAGACAGGCTCTCCCACCAGGGGGAAGAGCGAGCTAACTGAGGGTTCTCCTTACTGTCTTTGGGCATCATGGACCCCGATATCAAGAGCTCGAGGGCAGCTTTGACTCCACATCTAGAATCCACAGAGGTGAGGACTTCGGCTTGAGCCTGAAGACTCAGATATGAGGGGTCTCTTCATGTGGAGAACTAAGGACGCTGTAAAGTAAGTCCTATCCTAGCGATTGTCATACTGAGTGAAGTAAGTCAGACAGAGAAAGACATATCATATGCTATTGCTTACATGTGGAATCTAAAAAAAGGGTACAGATGAATTTATTTACAAAACAGAAGTAGAGTCACAGATGTAGAAAACAAACTTATGGTTACCAGGGGGTAAGAGGGGGTAGGGATAAATTGGGAGATTGAGATTGGCATATACACCCTACTATATATAAAATAGATAACTATAAGAACCTACTGTATAGCACAGGGAACTCTACTCAGTACTCTGTAATGGCCTATATGGGAAAAGAATCTTAAAAAAGAGTGGATATATGTATGTGTATAACTGATTCACTTTTCTGTATACCTGAAACTAACACAACACTGTAAATCAACTATACTCCAATAAGAATTTTTTAAAAAATCAATATAAACATTAATGTAAACTATAATTAAGGATGATAAAAAATAAAATAAAGTAAGTCCTACCTGAGAAAAGAGAGAAAGGAGGTACAGAAGTTTGGTTCAAGCGTAATGGGCTACAACCAGAGATGACACTCTCAGTCATCCTCAGCTCCAGGCCCAGCAACTTACACCAAGACCTAGAGCAGCAGTGACAAGAGTCAGCATCCTATGAGTCAGAGCTGGAGAGAGAAAGTGGTGAAAGTATCAAATGCCCATGTACCAGTCATACCTGAAACTCCCCCAGGAGCTCCCAGAACCATTGACAGGACTTGTGGCAGGGACCTGGAGCAGAGAATGCTGACTGGTTGGGACAAGAAACATGGGTGGGAGCTGCCAGCCAAAGATACATCCTTGCAAAGGGCCCCAAGTTTTCAGCCCAATACGTCTCTTCACTCAGACTTTGGAGACAGCCCTGGTTGGGAATGTGGAGAATGGGTGTCAGAACATCCTCCAGGGAAGGAAGTTTGTGATATATGAGTTGTCCCCACATACGCAGGCACTCACGTCACATCCCTCACCCCACAGATATAGCAAAAGATGACATCACTCACATCCTGGTATCTTTAGCTACAGCTACTGTTGATGGACTCTGGTCAAAGAACAAAAAGGGCAGAGAGGCCTGATGAGGAAATGGAAAGACCCATATGACTGAGTTGATGTGACGTGGTTAATTAAGGAAAACACCATACATCAAATTCCATCAGAATCTTTATCATTTTCCATGCAGTTTGGGCCTGAATGTCTTAAGCTCTGGGCTGAAGTCAGGAGTACAGTTCTTTATGCTCCTCTGAAAGATGGCAAGGTCACCTTGTGCCTGCCACTTAACTTCACTGACTCTCCATAACTCCAACTGCAATAAGAAGAAACTAATACCTGTGAATTATAGAGGGGTTTTAAAGGCTGGCAGCATTTTCCAAATTATTTAGGGGTTAGAAGAGGAGACATTTTCTGAATCCAGAGTATTATTACAGCAGGATTGAGGCTTTTTAGAGCTGGAAGTGTTCCTTCCATTTTACAGATCCTAGGATACTGAGGCTCAGAGCAGGAAAGTGACTTCTCTGAGATCACACAGTCAGTCAGTGACAGTCTGAGAATAAGGAGCTGAATCTCCTTATTCAGCATCTGAATAAGGATGCCTCTCTCCTGGATTCAGCTGGGGCATGCAGATTGACCTGCTGGATTTTTTGGCAATGAACAAACACACAAACAACAAATATGAACCATTTATTATGCCCAAAGAATGCAGCTCTCCAGAAAAAAAGCATCTTCTTAGAAGCCTCTCAACATTGATTTTCCAAACCCTTCTGCCACTGAAACTTCTTCAGGCAGGCCCACATCATTTCTTTGGTCTTTTTTTCCAAGGGAATAACGAGTTCTTTCTTCCAGTTTCTACTTAATAATGCTGCAGTAATGAACTTTTTCCTTCCCTCATTAAAGTAGCCCTGGATTGGGTCAGAGGAAAGCTGATTTGAGGTCTCCGCCTTTGTAACCAAGCCCTGGTCTTTAACTGGGATCTCCTCGGCAGCATTCCTGTTGCCCGTGGCAGGAAGACATCTTCCACTGGGTTATGAATTCTGATTTTTTTTACCTTAAGTCTTGAGCACTCCCTACAAATAAAATTTTAATATAATTGGTTTCAGTGCATGTAGGAGCCTTTTAATTACCCTCTGAAAGATGCTTAGGCAACAGCTTGCTATTAGGTTAAACAGTGTCAGCATCTGTACTGTAAACACATACTTTGCACACCCATATTTGCCTTTCACTGTTTTTCCTCTAAGGAGCCTTCTTTGGGAGTACAGCTTCAATCCAATGGACTGAGTGGACATCATTCCCTTTGGAACACCATCTTTTCTTCTCCTGACTCCCCTTGAAGCTGGATCCTGGCCATTTCAGACACCTTCATAAAACCATGGGGCACCTTGTGATAATTCAGGAGCCAATTACAAAGCGGCAGGCTCCCCAGGCAGAGCGTCCTCTCCTCTGCAGCTCATGCCTGGCCATTTCACTGCTCATTAGCCCCTTTTCCAGAGAGTGAGCAGGGAAAACAAAAAGAGATGAAATTCAAACCCATCCATTTGCTTCCTATTAGCTGCTCTAGTTAAAAGTTTAGTGCAGGAGCAGGCTGAAATGATTAATTAATATAAAGTTTGAGGATTGTATCTGCAGCTCGTTTGTTTAAGCTCTTCCTTCCTCTTGGAATCATCTATAGTACAAAATGTACTGGCTGCAGGGCCAGGCTAAGAAAGTTACTATGATCATTTTGGCCCCGGGAAGGATAATCATGGCAAGAAACTGAGGGAAAACTGACATCAGACTTTCTTTCTAAAGCATCCAAAACTTTATGTTATCTCATATAAACTTTTAGAGTTTTTTAAAATTAAATTGTAAAATAAACTATCCCATGGCTAGTAAAAACCAAAATAACTGCTTCCCTCTTTGTCTATTCCACTTACAGAAACCCCACTGCAGAGAAAGTCATACTTATAGAAATAATAAATCTTAATAATGCTATCAGGAAAACTGAGTTTTAATGACAAAGAATTTACACAAGATACTAAGCAAACATTGCAGCAAGCTAATCCAGGCTGTTAAATAAACAATTAAAAGTAATCATGCAAGATAAACCCCTCAGAGAGCAGAAAGATTTTCAAAAGGAATATTTACCTGTGGATAGAGAAAAATGCATATTCAATTTAAAGAAATAGGCTGTATCTTCCTCTAGACAAAAAGATTGTTATCTCACACGTTAATATGTGTTGGTTTATTCTGAACATTATTTGAATATTTCATCAGAAAATTATTTTCCCTCTAAGCACATGGGTTTTTTCTATTATATCCATGTGTATACCCAAGGCTGAAAGCTTTTACAGAAGGAATACATCTCTAATCTTTGAAAGACATGATAGAATATATAATTTACTGAAATTCACTCTATTATCAAATTTGCAAGAATATAGCCAAGGCATGCAATGGGGTGTCTCTACACATATGATACAGACTCTACTTCCTAAGTCATTTTAGCCAAAACTCAAGGACAAATCACTCATAAAGCATAGAGAAATTGAGAGACTGAGCTGGTATAGAAGGCAGCTGGGGACTTCCCTGGCAGACCAGTGGTTAAGACTCCATGCTCCCAATGCAGGTGGCGCAGGTTCGAACCCTGGTCGGGGAATTAAGATCCCACATGCCATGCTGCATGGCCAAAAAATTAAAAGAAAAAAACAAAAAAAGAAGGCAGCTGGGTTCTAGCCCTGCCTTGTCACCACCAGCTGTGGAACCTTGGACCAGCCCCTTCCCTCCCTGGGCCTCTGCAAGAAATGGTCTCAACATGTCCTCTAACTCTAAAGTTTTGTGGTCTGTGAGATAGAGGATCAGGCGAGATCAGAAGAAAGTCCAGCCAAGTTAGAGAAGTGCACATTCAAAGTTCAGCTGAGGATATGAATGATCCTACATGACAGATCCAGGGCTGGAAACCTCTAATTAACTGGAGGTGATGAGGGTGGGTGTGGAGAGGGCATGCTCAGCTCCGAGACTGCAGCTCAGTACTGCTGTTTTATGAATTTCATCATTTCACCTAGATATCACCAGGCTCTAAAAACTCTTTTGTAAGGTGGGGAAAGGATTTAGAAGCCATAATGCTCATCTATTAACCTACAAATGAGGATAGATATTTATAGAAACTGAAATACTCCCCCTAGCTATTCAGAGTGACTGTTCCTGTCATGAGGTAACTAGAGCCCTCAACCAGTCATACAAACATTGCCCAACAAGTACAGAATTAGTTAGAGCTGAGCTGGTGCTGAGAAAGGAAGGAATAGCATATAAAAACCTCTAAGGTCAGATTAAAGAACGTGTTCTTAACCAAGGCTCTCAGACCTGGGCCTGGGCTTCAAGGGATCTGTGACCCTCCCAAAACAGTCAGCAAAACTGCATAATGAATATGGCCGTGTGCATTTTCCTAAGAAGAGTGTCCATAGCATTCATCAGCTTCTCAAAGAGGTCTGTGATCTCTAAAGGTTCATGAACTATTGGGATATACAGAAGAATAGACTCAAGATAGACAGGGAGGAGACTGAGGCAGCTCTGAAGAGTCTGAAATCAGAGCCAGATCTGAGGATTCTCTAAGAAAGGTCAAGTTTGGAAGGAAGAGCCAAGCAGAGGCTTGGTCCAGGCCAAATGGGATGCTATAGCACCATCTCCAGGGATCCCTGAAAGGGTCAGGTCCACGGGTCGGACACAATGACTCAGTGGCCACCACAAGAGACTTCACTCACATGTGAGGCTGTAAGGCAAGTAGGTCACCAGGGCTCCTGTAAATCCTGCTGAACAATGAAGACAATTCTACAGGATTACTCACAAACAGATGGAAGGCATCAGACTGCGTCCCATTCACCCCAGCTTCAGTCTAGCTCACATCCACCTCCTCTGATTGAGCACTGCCCCTCTATCCCATGTTTTCCTTTTTTTCCGAAATCCACCCCTGATTTCTCTATGGGCAAAAGGGACACCATGGGAAGAGAAAATTGGTTTGGCCCCAGGAGGCCAGTGGGAACACATGAGTAGTACCTCTTACAAGAGCTTTTATCAGGGTAGATGGTGGACACATTGGGCAAAGGTGCCATTCAAATGTAAAGTTGACTTACTTCACTCAGTATGACAATCTCTAGGTCCATCCATGTTGCTGCAAATGGCATTATATCATATGATATCGCTTATATGTGGAATCTAAAAAAAATGGCACAAATGAATGTATTTACAAAACAGAAATAGAGTCACAGATGTAAAAAACAAACGTATGGT
Organism: Balaenoptera physalus; assembly: GCF_965194825.1. Lineage (NCBI taxonomy): Eukaryota > Metazoa > Chordata > Mammalia > Artiodactyla > Balaenopteridae > Balaenoptera > Balaenoptera physalus. The sequence goes on from NC_138891.1 coordinate 18,879,701, forward strand.
TACCAGGGGGGAAGAGGGGGAGGGATAAACTGGGAGATTGGGATTGACATACACACCCCACTATATATAAAATAGATAACTAATAAGAACCTACTGTATAGCACAGGGAACTCAACTCAGTACTCTGTAATGCCCTATATGGGAAAAGAATCTAAAAAAGAGTGAATCTATGTATATGTATAACTGATTCATTTTGCTGTACACCTGAAACTAACACAGCATTGTATGTCAACTATACTCCAATAAAAAATTTTCTTAAAAATGTAAAGTTGAGGGCTTTCCTGGTGGCAGAGTGGATGAGAATCTGCCTGCCAATGCAGGGGACACGGGTTCGAGCTCTGGTCTGGGAAGATCCCACATGCCTCAGAGCAACTAGGCCCGTGTGCCACAACTACTGAGCCTGCGCGTCTGGAGATTGTGCTCTGCAACAAGAGAGGCCACGATAGTGAGAGGCCCGCGCACCGCGATGAAGAGTGAGAGGTCCACGCACCGCGATGAAGAGTGGCTCCCACTCGCTGCAACTAGAGAAAGCCCTCGCACAGAAATGAAGACCCAACACAACCAAAAATAAATAAATAAATATATTTTAAAAAAATGTAAAGTTGAACTAATTAAAATGAAAAAGAATTTAAAATTAACTCCTTTAATAACACTAGCTGCATTTAAAATGCTCAATAGCCACATAAGGTTAGTGGCTACTTTTTGGACAATTCAACTATAGAATATTTCCACCATCACAGAAAGTTTTTCTCTATATAATCCAGCACCAAACTCTGACACAAACAGTAATTACAACCGTGATTTAGAGAACAGTAGAGCCTACAGTGAGCAGAAATAGCTGTAAAGGGCTTCAGGGAGGAAATGGGACTTACGCTGAGCCTCAGAGGGTGAGATGAAAGCATGAGAAGGGGCTTTTCATCCGGAAGCCATAGTAAGAACGAAGGTGAGAAGAAGGAGAAGAAATGGGCACAGGTCTAGCTAGAGCCAGGTGCAAGTTCACGATGAACAAATACAGCAGGAATGAATGGATGAATGGCAGGAAACAAGATAAGTAGGCAGGCTGGAGACAGATTGCATAGGCATTTCAATACCAGGCACTGTAATTTAGGCAGGACAATAATAGCTCCTAACACTGGCCACCACTTATTTAATGCTTATTGTGTTTCAAGCTTTGTACTAAGAGATTTACATAAATTATTAAATTTACTCCTCACAGCACCAAGAGGTAAGTGCTATTAACTCTATGATGAGAATGGCAAAAGCAATGACTGGAGAGTTTAGGTAACTAATACCCGAGATCACGCAGCTTGGAAATGGTGGGCTACAATTCAAACAATATGGCTGTTGTGGCCAGTGCTTCCACCTTACACTTTCCTGTCCCCTGCCTGGCTTCCAAACAGCTTTCTTTTTAATTAAAAAGGGCTTTTGGGACTTCCCTGTTGGCGCACTGGTTAAGAATACTCCTGCCAAGGCAGGGGACACAGGTTCGATCCTGGTCCGGGAAGCTCCCACATGCCACGGAGCAACTAAGCCCGTGCGCCACAACTACTGAGCCTGCGCTCTAGAGCCCTCCAGCCACAACTACTGAGCCCGAGTGCTACAACTACTGAGCCCGCACGCCTAGAGTCCATGCTCTGCAACAAGAGAAACCACCACAATGAGAAGCCCATGCACCGCATCGAAGAGTGGTCCCGCTCACCACAACTAGAGAAAGCCCACACACAGCAACAAAGACCCAACACAGCCAAAAATAAATAAATAAAATTTAAGAAAAAAAAAAAGAAGGGCTTTTGCCTCTACCCTTTGCACTGTATATCAACGGTTTCTAAGGCATCTCTTCTGGAAGCCCCTTTACCTTTTTCTAACACTTAGGGGAAAATACTCTCTTAACGGGGCCCCAGTCCTTAGTAGTTTAGACTGTGTGGCATCAGCAAGGACAGGAACATGGCGGAAGCGATTTGGAAAATGGAACAGATTGGCCCCATTGTGAGGATAGGAGACATCTAGAAGAAGAGGCTGGCGTATTCAAGACTTCACCAACTTTTCAATTGATCTCTATGCCAAAAGTCATCTCCCTGACTTCAGAGCCCCACACACCCATCAGGTGCAGGGCAGGATTTCTGGCTCTATGGGCTCCTGGCCCCTTCATGGCCCCTGGCATCATCTCTCATTCTTCCAAGGAACTTGTTTGCTACCTTCTTTTGCAGGTTTGGGTTTTGGAGTTTGCACATGTGGACCCTTCCCTCTTATAATCATGACTACAGTCTGAGCTGGCTGCTCCTGGGCCGACCCAGCCTTGGACCGTGACCATAAATTGGAACAAAAGGCTTCCCACAGGAGAAAGACGTTAACATGCTTTTCCATGCCTCTGTGCTTTTTCTATAGAAATAGAATACTTTATTATGTTAACAAAGCGTGACAATTCATCTCAAATTATTATAGATAAAAATTGATTACAGCATTTAGAGCAAGATTAAAGAAATACATATACCTCATTGCTACTTTTAACAGCAATCATTCACTGCTTAATCTAATCTTGGCACTTGCCCAAAACTTCAGCTAGAATTCATCCTGTGTCTTTCCTGAGAGTTTAAATCCTGTTTAGGGTTGGTACTTGGCTTTTTTTGTTTCTTCAGGGCGTTAGAGATTTGGGCACCAATAAATATTTCACATAGTTTCTCTCCAGCTTTCCACAATCTTAGCTGCCTTCATACAGCTTCTCATTGAGGTGGTGCCCTGCTATGTCCTAACATTCTAATTAACAGTCTTGCTGTCTAATCATTCTGCTCTTCTGTGTGAGAGACTGATCTTCTACTCCACACCATTTGCCAACAGCCAAAAAGAGAAAGTGGTTAGATTCATGCCACATACTACCACCCATGGTGTGGAGCATATACACACACACACACACACACAAGTAGTTTTTCTTTTAATCTAGTGAGAAGGGTATGATTTCACACAAAGAGGAAGTCCTTCTTCAACCAGCCCTTCTGTCCATGAGAGTCAAATGTTCGTTTTCTTACTTGCTTGTCTAATAAGGGCTAAAGACCTCCAATTCACTCACAATCCTTGTTCTACTGAAACCATATTTAAGCAGAATATAATATTTTAAAACCAAGATGGAGATGTTTTTCTTTAATATCTTATTTTAGTAGGTTTCAGGTATAAGGGTAAAACATCCTATTCCTATATACAAAAATAGAATTCAAATTTGTACATCATGAGAATCAATTCCTTCTGAGGTCTATAAAGAAAGGTGCTCTTATAACAGAATCAGAATCACAGGGTGTGCCAAATGCTGACTGGCAAATGAGGGGAGGGCTGGAGGTGGGAAATCATCATCTTGCAACCACCAGAGCAAAGATTGGTCCAAGCAAGAATCATCGATGGTTGCTAAATCTGGAGGGAATTGTTGAGGAGGAACAGAATGTCTTCATGGTCTTAAAGGGTCTCCTGAGAGGAGGATGGGGAACAAAATTAGTATCACCAATGGGAGGCAGCTGGACTTTGTGTGCCTCCAGATGTGATGCTATCTGAAGATTATGCCTGTATTATAACCTGAAGCTGACCATCAAGAAACATCAGACAGGGCTTCCCTGGTGGCGCAGTGGTTGAGAATCTGCCTGCCAATGCAGGGGACGCAGGTTCGAGCCCCGGTCTGGGAGGATCCCACATGCCGCAGAGCAACTAGGCCCGTGAGCCACAATTGCTGAGCCTGCGCATCTGGAGCCTGTGCTCCACAACAGGAGAGGCCGCGATGGTGAGAGGCCCGCGCACCGCGATGAAGAGTGGCCCCCGCTTGCCGCAACTGGAGAAAGCCCTCGCACAGAAACGAAGACCCAACACAGCCATAAATAAATAAATAAATAAATAAATAAATAAATAAATAAATAAACCCAAAGTTTAAAAAAAAAAAAAAGAAACATCAGACAAAGTAAAAATGAAGAACATTCTGTATACATATATTAAAAAGGACTGAATTCTTCAAAAAGGACAAAGTCTTCAAAGACAAAGAAAGGCTATAGAAATGTTCCAGATAAAGAGACTAAAAACATAACAACTAATTGGAATGCTAGAGCCGTGGGGAGAAAATGCCACAAGGGACATTACTGGGTCAACTGAAAAAAGATTAGATTAGAGATTAGATCAAAGTATTGTATCAATGTTAAATGTCATGAAATTGATAACTGTATTGTGGTTAAGAGGCTATTCTTAGTCTTAGGAAATACACACTGACGTATACCACCTTCATTCAAATTGTTCAAAAAAGAAATTATGTACGTGTATTTACGTGTTAGCACATGCGCACTCACAAGCGATAAAGCAAATCCAACAAAATGTTAAGATACGTGAATATGGGGAAAGGGTATATGGGTGTTCTGTGTTCTCCCCTTATTCTTGCAACTTTACTATAAGTTTTAAATGATTTCAAATAAAAAGTTAACAACCACACACACACACACACACTCACACACAAAAATCTTGTGAGGGAATACTCAAGGAGAGTAAGAGGACAAACCATCTCCATCCTTAACATTCTCCCAGGGAGGACCACTGTCCTCACTTACCCCATACCCCTCCCTCCTCTAGGAGAGATGACCACTGTCACCATAACTGTTCTGGTGGCAGTTTACTCTTCCTACCAATCTTGGCTTAGATTTTAATAAGTATCTTTTTCATCTTAGTCTAGCTGAGACAAAAGTGAAAATGTTTTTTGAATTTTTGTCTTTAAAAATATTCTAGGGAAAAAGAAAAAGAGTAGAAAACACAAGTACAAACACAAGCTACAGGCAGATTTCTCATCTTTAAATTACAAAACACTTGTCAAAATGTTGATGTCATCATTTACTACACTCGTCTAAATTCACCTCAGCTCTAACATATTTGACTTGCCCAAAGTTAATGTGCCTTCATCTATTTTTCTCAGCTAAGTTTGGGCCCAGATTCACTAGTGACCATTTGACCTTTGTGGCCAGTGTCATCAGCCCAGAATTCTCTGCCTCATACAAATGACCACTCTTTCCATAACAGTTGGTTTATGTGATCAAGAATGAGGTATAACACCTCACTCCCTGTCCTCAAGAGCTAAATAATTATCTTAACGTCCTAATGTAAGGTGATGGGAGTTTTGCCCTAACTTGTGAATTGTGCGACAATGAACTACTGTTCTGTTTGATTGATTGTGGCTTGATTTTGATGAGGTGAATTTGAAAATTATTTAATGCTGCTTACAATGCCTAATAAAAATCTTTATTCTTTTAGTTTAAAAAAAAGTCAGTGTGCTATTGAACCAATAAGTTCCCATTTACAGTCTACTGAGGGGTCTGCAATTCTAAGCACATTGGCAGAACAGAGATGATGGACGAACTCAGGACCCAGTGACCCTCGCTGGGTCAGGTCCCATCTCAAGCCACTTGTCCAGGTGCTCCTAAAGACACATTCAAGGGCTCATCCCCTGCCCCATTACCACTGCCACACTCCCACTACCACACACACCTACCCCTTCACCTCTACTGCCAAGGGCACAGAAAAAAATGGAAAGATCTTTAGCCATGCAACACCAATGCACATGACCAGAGAGGGGAACCATTCAATCCCAGACCTCCTCAGTCCAGATGCCTCTTTCTCAGAGCCCAATTTAACATTGTTCTCAACCCTAATCCCCTTAAGTCTGGCTTTCCAAGTAGTCTATTTTTTGTCTAAGTTGAATTTATATTAGAGTAAGTCCCCTGCATATGAATGAGTTCCGTTCCAAGAGTGCTTTTGTAAGTCCAATTTGTTCGTAAGTCCAACTAAGTTAGGCTAGGTACCCAACTAACACAATCAGCTATATAGTGCTGTACTGTAATAGGTTTATAACATTTTCACACAAATAGTACATAAAAAACAAACACAAAAAATAAAGAGAACATTTTTAATCTTACAGTACAGTACCTTGAAAAGTACAGTACTGCAGTACAACAGCTGGCATACAGGGGCTGGCATCGAGTGAACGGGCAGGAAAAGTTACTGACTGGAGGAGGGAGAGGAGGTGGGAGATGGTAGAGCTGAAGGATTGTGAGCCATAGGAGATGGAGCGCAAGATGCAATTTCACTCACGTCTGACATTGATGGCACAGGTTCTGGTTCCTTGCTGGATTCAATTCTATCTACCTTCTTGAAAAAATGATCCAGTGATGTCTGGGTAGTAGCTCTTTTCTTTCTCGTCATAGATGACACGGTAGCACTGGATTGCTTTCTTCACGACTGCTGCAACCTTTGTTTACTGTTCTATGTTTGGGTCCTGTGCCTCAAAAACTAACAGTGCCTCCTCAAATAAAGAAAATCCCCTTGCCATTTCCTGCGTCATGAATCTCTTCAGTTCTTCAGTTACTTCTTCCTCTTGTCTCTCTTCATCTTTCTCTGCGTCTCCAATTCCATCAGGTCTTCATTAGTAAGCAGCTCATGTTGCACAGCAAGTTCCATCGTTATCACTTGGTGCTTCTTAGCAGTAGCAGCTACATCACTGCTGTTTTTACTCTTGCTCCAAACATCCTGGGCTTGAAATAAAGATGCCATACTACTGTACCTCTATACAGTACTGTACAGTAAAGTACACAAAAGCACAACCACTTGTAGAGGATGCATGCACATGACAATGTACGCCAGACACGTGAACTAACTTACGTGATAGGACATGCAAACACACATTTCTGTCTTTGAAAGTTTGCAACTTGAAGGTTAGTATGTAGGGTATTTACTGTAGTTATGGTAGGCTAAGTTGCCTTAGCAAATGTATTCACAAATGTAATAGCTCAAATCACATAACAATCCAAGGCAAGCATTTCTGAGTCAGCAGGAAGCTCTTCATCACATAATGACTCAGGGAATCCTGGCTCCTTCCAGTTTGTGGCTACACCATGCTCTAGAGCCCCATCATTCTCTGCAACCTCTGCATCCAGCTGGTGTAAAGGGAAAGAACCTAGAGAAGTTTCACCTGCCTCTTAAAGGCCACAGCTTAGAAGTGGTTCACATCACTTCCACTCATATTCCATCGCTGAGAACTGATCACATGGCCCCAACTACTGCAAGAGGGTATGGGAATTGCAGTCCCTGTCTGGGCAGCTCCCTATTACCCTGTTGTAGAGGAGAGATTTTTTGGGCAGCCTGCAGACCTGGCCATGGACCTTAAACAAAGAAAAGGGGAAGGTTTGATTAATGGAAATCACATTGGAAAACAAAGAAGGACTCTGAAAGTTTCTTTATTTCAATTACTTTTTTCTTTTGAATTATTTTGATGTTTGTTTGTTTATTTCCAAGGAAATCTATGCCTTAGAATTATGTTCATACAATTATTTGTATTCTTTATTCTTAATTTTTTTAAATATTTATTTATTTGCACCGGGTCTTAGTTGCAGCTCGCTGGCTCCTCAGTTGCAGCTCCAGGGCTCCTTAGTTGCAGCTCATCAGCTCCTTAGTGTGGCAGGCAGACTCCTTAGTTGCAGCACACAGGCTCCTTAGTTGTAGCATGCAAACTCTTAGTTGTGGCATGCATGTGGGATTTAGTTCCCTGACCAGAGATCAAACCCAGGTCCCCTGCATTGGGAGTGGAGTCTAATCTGCTGCACCACCAGGGAAGTCCCTATTCTTAACTTTTTTGCTAAAAGTTTTGAGGCAGGTACTAGATTCATTGGGGAAAAAAGAATAGTATTGATTTTTGTTCAAGGCCAATGCAAATATTGTAGGGAAAAATGCATTCTCAGGCAAAAGATCAGAAATTTGGGGAGGTCTGGTTTTCCCATGACTACCTCTCCAACATTATTTTCCACCCATCTTCCCCTCATGCATCACACTCTAGCCTCACTGCCTTACTTACTCTTCCTAGAAGAACCCAAGCACACTCTCGCTCCATGGCATTTGCATTTTCTCTTCCCCTGCTTGGAACACATCTTCCAGATATTTACATGGCTTGCCTCCTTATGTAATTCAGGTCACTGAAAAATGTGGCCACTTTGGAGAAGCATTCCCTGACTTTCCTACTCAATATAAAATAGCATTCTTTCCCCAGCCCTCACATCACTTCTATCCTTTCACTCTGATTTTTCTTCATAATGCTTATCATGACTGCAGTATACTATATATTTATTCATTTATTTTGCTTATGCTCATCTTCCTCACTAGCATGTAAGCTACAGGTAGGCAAGATCTTTGCTTTATTTGTTGCTGTATCACCAGAAACTTAGACATGCTTGGCAAAAAGTAGATGCTCTGAAAGTATTTATTGGAGGAATAAATGTACTTGATCAGGTATGAGCAAAGCCACAAAAATAAATACTGTTCAAACCATATCAATATTCAAAAGTTCCCACAAAAAAAGGAGCTTTTTTGTTGCTCTACTTTTTTTTTATTTACCATATTTTAAATGGGTGACAACTGGATACCCACATGCAAAAGAATGAAGTTGGACCCCTTCCTTACACCATACACAAAAATTAACTCCAAATTGATCATAGACATAAATGTAAGAGCTAAAACTATAAAACTCTTAGAAGAAAACATAGAAATAAATCTTCATGACATTGGATTAGGCAGTGAATACTTTCTTAGATATGACACCAAAAGCATAAGTGATAAAAGAAAAAATGGATACACTGGACATCATCAAAAATTTTAAAAACCCTTGTTCTTCAAAAGGCATCATTAGGACAATGAAAAGACAACACACACATAGGGTGAGAAATGTTTTTGAGTCGTATCTCTGATAAAGGATTTTATATATTATAGAATATAAAGAACTCTTACAACTCAACAATAAAAAGACTAATAACCCAATTTAAAATGGTCAAAGGATCAGAATAGACATATCTCCAAAGAAGATACACAAATAGCTGATAAGCACATGAAAAGGTGCTCAACATCATTAGCCATCATGGAAATACAAATGAAAATAACATAAGCTACCACTTCAGGCCCACTAGAATGGCTTTAATCGAAAGACAAGAGTTGGTGAGGATGTGGAGAAATTGAACCCTCACTGCTGATGGGAATGTAAAATGTAAAATTTCAGCCATTTTGGAAAACAATTTGGCAATTCCTCAAAATGCTAAATATAGGCTTATAATATAACCCAGCAAATCCATTCCTAAGTATATACCCAAGAAAGATAAAATTATTTATCCACACAAAAATTTGTACATGAATGTTCATAATGGCATTAATCATAATAGCCAAAAAGTAGAAACAACCCAAATGTCCATCAGCTAATGAATGGATAAATCAAATGTGGTATATACACATACAATTAAATATTATTAGGCAATATAAAGAAATGGAGTACTGGTACATGCTACAACATGGATGAACTTTGAAAACATTAAGCTAAGTAAAAGAAGCCAGTCGCAAAAAACAACATATTGTATGATTCCATTTACATGAAGTGTCCAGAAGAAAGTATTAAGTGGTGGCCTATGGCTCAAGGAGTGGGGAGGAATAGGGAATGATTGCTAATAGGTATGGGGTTCCTTTTTGGGGTGATGAAAGTTACACAACTCTGTGAATATACCAAAACCTATTAAGTTACACACGTTCAATTGGAGGAATTGTATGTTGTGTGAATTATAAGTTTTTCTTTAAGTAATGAGCCCTCAACTAGTTTTCTGTTTCAGGGACAGAATTGAATCCATGTCACACCTACATTGTTGATACTTGACCTAAACCACTTACAGTGTTCTAGAGCTGTGGTTCAAAAAGCATGGTCCCTGAACCAGTGACATCAGCATCCTCAGTAATTTGTCAGCAGAGTCCTTGGTCTCACTACAGCCCTACTGAATCAGAAACTGAAGTGGAGCCCAGCAACGGGTGTTTGCCCCCTAGGTGATTCTGATGGTCACTAAAGTGTTAAACTCACTTCTCTGGAAGAGGAGGAACCTAAGATCTCTTGTCCCGAGAAAAGTTTGACTGTACAAAATTCCTACCCACCTCCACCCTCATGATATTGAATGGGACACTTTCTTTTTAAATAATAGTCAGGGATACTCTACTCCTTTCCTCTCTTCTTCCCCCACACATACAGTTAAGCCATGGCTTCCTCTGTGTGATGCTACCCACCCCCACCTCTCGGAATTCCCTTCTCTATGTGGCCATAAGTAACAAACCAATATTTAGGTTCAGTGGGAGCTAGGAGAGCCCACTTCTTAGTCTTGAGACCTCAAGCACATGAACAACTTGGTCTCTTACCAAAGCATGCTGCATTGTTGTTATTGGGTATTTGAGTCCCAATTTGTTATTGTTCTTTGCGAATACAGCTCCCTTGAAACTCTGTGGGGATAAGGGATGCATGTCAGGCCAGGATGGGGGCATGACTGGTCTCTGGATGAATGACCTCATAATAGCATCAAATTTTCACTCTTAGTCCTGAGCACCTACCAGCATGACATTGACCATATCTCCAGGGCAAGTACCACTTTTACTTACCAAACATCTACCCCTCTTACACCAAACTACTTTGTTTACCCACACCTCCACCTACATGATCAGCATGGTCAGGGCACAGCTGTGTATAATGGCCTTTATGTGCTCATTGGGGTTTGCTGGGAAGCTCAAGGGCATGGGCGGTTGGTCTAAGGTCTCAGAGAGTCAGTGGCAGGACCCTGTGGCCTCAGGCAGCATGGCTCCACGCCCTACAAGAAAGTAAGCCCCTTGTCTAAGGGCTAAATATAGGTCACCTGCCCTCAGGTGGGTCACACCAGGGATGAACAGGTGACTTCTATCAGCCATGCTAAATGTGCACGCATATGTGTGTATATAATATATCCAGAGACATGGAAATACATCCTCTCACAGGCTCCCTTTCTTTCTGCAACAGAAAACAGAAATAGAGAAAAACTTAACAACTGCAAACCCAGGACCAATTTATCAGAAACCAAATTAAAGCTGTTGGGTATTTTTGTTGAAACATCTCTACCTCTGAAATCTAATTTCTTGCAACTTTCCATATAGGATCCTATGTTGTATTATTTATAAGAAAATAATATTCTGCCCTCCCTTGACAGCATTTCCTGGCTGCAGAAACCACTGCAGCCATGAAGTAACAGAATGATTTTGGTAATGTTTCCATAGCTACCTTGCTTCGAAGTGAGGTTTATTCTGTTTTAAAGTCTACTGACCTATTCACATCCCTATTTAGAATATTTTTCAATCTAATCCCTTGTCTGGCTATTATTGTATAATGTTCCTGTTATTCCTACATTTAAGGAGGTTCTGGATGCATAAATAAAAGCCTGGTAAGCAGGCCTTCCAGTTAGACATAACAATATGATGAAATTTTTTTCTTTTTTCTTTTTCTATTCCTTTCCAATCCAATGTGTATTCATTCTATCCTACCCTTGCACCGGGAGACCTTCCCAGGGTTTTTGGAGGTAAAGGCTGTTGAAGGTGCGCTGGTGCCCTCTTGTGGTCATTATGGCCTTGTGGTTTCTTCCCAGAAGCCTATTCTACAGACAACGGATTTTGCCAAGAAGGTAATGAGAAAGCCAAATGCCATTGCTAATTGTCATTGGTGTCCTTGTGTCTGTGTCGTTTGCCCCTGCAGGCATGAGGGTGTATCTAGAAGGACAGGCAGACTCTCTCGAGTGGCAGTGTAACAATGAGGGTTACAGGCCTCTGCTCTTTCTTCCAAGGCAGAGGCCTCATTACTAAAGAATACTGTCCAACGGGTAAGCCACAGGAAGTGAACTGGGACATACCTCGAGGAAGATGGCGCACCAAACAACTCTCGGAAAGGCCTTGTAATGAAGGCAACCCACAGAAAGAGGAGACAGGGCTTCATCTCAAGAGAACATAGGGACTTTCTTGGTGGCACAGTGGTTAAGAATCAGCCTGCCAATGCAGGGGGTATGGGTTTGAGCCTTGGTCTGGGAAGACCCCACATGCCGCAGAGGAACTAAGCCTGTGCGCCACAACTACTGAGCCTGCGCTCTAGAGCCCATGAGCCACAGCTACTGAGCCTGCATGCCACAACTACTGAAGCCCGTGCACCTAGAGCTTGTGCTCCGCAACAAGAGAAGCCACCGCAATGAGAAGACTGTGCACCACAACGAAGAGTAGCCCCTGCTCGCCACAACTAGAGAAAGGCCGCGCACAGCAACGAAGACCCAATGCAGCCAAAAATAAATAAATAAATAAATTTATTTTTTAAAAAAAGAGAGAACATAGACCATCCTTAAAAAAGACAGCAAGGAACAGGTAGTACCACATGCCTTTTTTTTTTTTCTTTTTAAAGGCAAAGAGACATTTTATTAATTAATTAATTAATTTTTGGCTGTGTTGGGTCTTCGTTTCTGTGCGAGGGCTTTCTCTAGTTGTGGCAAGCGGGGGCCACTCTTCATCACGGTGCGCGGGCCTCTCACTATCGCGGCCTCTCTTGTTGCAGAGCACAGGCTCCAGACGCGCAGGCTCAGTAGTTGTGGCTCACGGGCCCAGTTGCTCCGTGGCATGTGGGATCTTCCCAGACCAGGACTTGAACCCGTGTCCCCTGCATTAGCAGGCAGATTCTCAACCACTGCGCCACCAGGGAAGCCCCACATGCCCTTTTTAGAAGCTGAAAATATAAAGCTCCAGTTCTGGGTGAGAAATCAAGACAAAATAACCAGTAAAATTCTAGTTGATTCAATGTAACTGACTTTTATTCAATAAGTATAAGAGGGATGGACGTCCCTGGCGGTCCTGCGGTTAAGACTTCGCCTTCCAATGCAGGGGGTATGGGTTTGATCCCTGGTCCGGAAGCTAAGGTGCCACATGCCTCGTGGCCAAAAAACCAAAAACATAAAACAGTAGCAATATTGTAACAAATTTAATAAAGACTTTAAAGGTGGTCCACATCCAAAAAAATCTAATAATAAATAAATAAACAAACAAACATAAGAGGGAGTGAATGGTATATGGTCCCAGTGTTGTCCACTAGAACTTTCTGCAATAGTGGAAATGTTCTCTATCCATATTGCCCAATACAGTGGTTACTAGCTACATGGGCTATTGGGCACTTGAAATGTGATGAACTAAATTTTAAATTTTATTTCATTTTAATTAATTTAAATAGCCACAAGTGGCTAGTGGCTACCATATTGGACAGCACAGGTCTTGAAAGACAGATAAGACTAAGACAACTACAGTATCAGTAGAGTTTGTAGTACAGGGAAGTACAAATAAAGTTCCATAGTGGGAGGGATGAGTAGAGATGACCATAGAAGTTTCCTAAAGGGGAAGCATTTGAGCTGGCCTTGAAACATGGGTTGATCTTATTAGACAGAAGCGGTAAGGAGATCATTCCAGGTGGCAGGAACTGCATGTACAAAGGCATAGAGATGGGAAACTGTAAGTAAATGTCCAAGGAACAGAGGTGTGGAGTATGAGGTACATGTGGCTGGAAAGAACACTAGAAGCGTAGGTTGAAACAAGGACTATGAAGCCTTGAATGCCTTGCAAGATATTTTGGTTAAAATCTATAGTCGATGGAACATTTAACAATCCTTCCACTAAAAGAGGCTTGGAGGGAACATGAGAGCCTATATCACTAGGGAATCTGAGGTTCCAGGGGACCAAGGGCTCTATGGCAGAAGCCACTGAATGCTAGCTATTGTTATCAGAATTCCAGTTTAGGCTGATTAGCCTAATGGCTGTGTGTGGAGGAAGAGGGAAGAGGGTCTCAAGGTGGGGTAACAAGAGGAAACCATTGCAACAGCTGGCCCATTGAGAAACATGGAGGGTCTTAATGAGGATGAGGGACTGGGTGGTCCCACCTGGGCCCCCCGGTGTCACAAATGTGATGCATCAGAACTATCATGCTATTGTAACCCTAGTGAAGCCAAAGACTCAGAGCGTTGTCACACCCTAAGACATGCCATCCAACAATCAGAAAGTAACTTCAAAATAACTTGAGTTATTTCCTGCATTTCTCAAATACCTGTGGGCTGCCTCAGATCACACTCTGGCACCCTGAGGACTATGGAACTCAAAGAAATTCCTTTCTTCTCTCATCCACTTCCCTCATGCCCCACAGCTACTCCCACATCTCTCCCCAAAACTGCCTAGAAAACTCGTCCTCCATCACTGAGCCCAGAGCCTCCTGTCTCTCCACCCTTTCCCTCTCCAGCTCTCTCTTCATCCCCTGGTCTCCAATTTCTGCCCCTCTAAACTCTAAGGAACTAGTCCCCTCATTGTGCAGGGGATAGCAAGAAGCAGGATGCAAAGCCAGAACAATCTTTATGTGGCAAGGGAGAGTAAAAGTTGGGAATCTTCATAGATTCACCCACTCCCCCCCCCCAAAAAAGAAAAGGCTCTCTCATATACAAATACATGCTGTAGGGACTCTGGCAGTTCAGTATCTCCCTCCCTCCACCACCACCCCCAGCTCCCCACTTTTTTTTCCATCTTTTTTTATGGTAATTTCCAAGTCGGATCCTCAGACCAGCGGCACTGCATCAGCCAGGGAGCTGGTCAAAAATGCAAATTCATGAGCCCCACTCCAATCTACTGAATTACAATCTCTGGGGAAAGGGTCCAGAAAATTGTCTTAATGTGCCTGCCAGGAGAGTCTTCACACTAGGTGTTAGGAATCACCAGTCTAACAGAGTTGAGTGCCATTACTCTCTTGTACCTGTGGGGTGCCGCCAACTGAACTTGCCTGGATTGATCAGCCCCTTCTAATAAATCTTAATACTAGGTAATGGGAAATTTCCCAGGCAGATATACATATTCATACATAATCGTCCTTCCCTAAAAGAGTCTTGGCTCAGGTAATGTTTCATAACTTCTTGCACATCATGGTTCATGAGGAAAATGAGAGGATTTGGAGTCACATCGGAATTAACATAAGGTGATCTCCAGCAGAGGGGCTTGGCTCTGGACTACGGAGAGGACAGTATGCCTGGAGATAAGCAATCATAAGATTTCCTTGTTTTCCTTAAAGGAAGCAAGTGTGAGGCCATCTCCTAATAGCCAAGCATTAGGTTCCATCTCACCCATACTGGGGCCCTGAAACAGCAGGAGAGAGAGGCAAAATTACTGCCACCATCCTGCTGGTGGCTCATTCTGCCGTATAAGCAGCACGTTAGAGGGATGCAATTTCTAGTTCATACCCTAAGCTGCCTCTGAGGTGAGAGAGGGAGTCCTTGGATGTGGATATCATAATCTGCTTCTTTCCCCCAAATGTGAGCCCAGTTAAGGACTTCCTCTAAGTTATGGATGAAGCCATAACCATATCACTTTCTGCTTCTAAATATAGCCCCAGGCTCTCAGATCTGTACTTGGTTACCTAATCCTGTGCCATGTTAACTGTTAGTCTACCATTGTGTTCTAGTTTCCATTGTAATGGTTGAGAAGTCTGCTGTCATTCTAATTATCATTTCTCTGTAGGTGAAGTCTACTCTCTGCAGTTATGACATTTTCCTCTCTAATGTTTTTCATTTTCATATGTCTAGGTGTGGATTTTTCTTTTTGTTTATCTTGTCAAGACTCATGATTCCTGAATGAGAGAATTCCTGTCTTTTATCAACACTAGAAAATTGTTAGCCATTCTCTTCAAATATTCTTTTTCTACAATTCATTTTACTTTAGTCTTTCTTGTTGTGTGCACACGTGTGTGTATATATGTCTGTGTGTGTCTTAAGCTCTCTTTCATGTTTTCTATGTCTTAGCTTCTCTGTGCTGCAATTCGGTTCATCAATTTCCCTTTGATTCTGTCTGATTTGCTGTTTATTCCATCTGTTAGGTTTTTTATTTTAATAACTATAATGTCATTTCTAGAAAGTGTATTTAATTCTGCCTTTTGGTTTTGTCTGCCTTTTTAATAGTGTCTCATAAATTTCTCATGTTTTTTGTTGCTTGTTTTTATATCTTTAGTCATAATCATCCAGGAATTCATTCAACACTTATTGAGGGCCTAGTATATATCAGTTACTGTGGGCATTGGAAAGTGGATAAGACATAATTTCTATTGTCAAGGAGGTATAAGGATGAAAACACAGTACATAAATTATGACACAATATGTAAGGACTAGGATAGACATTTGATCAGAGTATTAAGGGAAAACTGAAGGGAGAATCTGATCCAGCACAACGGGATCAGAAAACATTCCAAAAAGATATAAGGCCTGAACTAAGTCCCAAAATATTAGGAGGTATTAGGCAGATGATGTGAGAAGAGACAATATTAGCAAAGAAGGTGAATATATGTGTAAAGAGTGCCATGAACCACCTTAGCTCCTATGGCTGGAACTTAAAGTTTTGAGGCTAGAATAGATGGAAGAGTGGGCAGGGGCAAGAGAGGAAGATGGAAGTGTAATCATGGGCCAGGTCATGGAGGACCTGGTAAGCACTGGTGAGAAACTCAGACAATATTAGGCATTCAGTGGGGACCTAGGGTAAGAGAAGAGTTGCAGAGGAGCATGTAGCCCACTGTAACAAAAAAAATTTACCAGTGACAAATAAATGCCAGTAGTAGGTGAAATTGTTGGTGAGTTGAATCTAGAATAGGGGCATCTGTCTGCTCCAGCAAGTAACAAATGTGTCAATAGATTGCGTAGTACATGCCCTGACTAAAAGTATTGAAATTCAGATAGATAGATAGTTAAGATAGATACCACCAAATGGATAACATGCTGGCCAAAGAATCTACTTACTGGCTCTGACTTAGATCATTTGTAATTAGTGTGTCTAAGAAAGTACTGAACTCCAATTGCTGAATTTTCTAGGACTAGCTTACCCTAGTCCTAGAACATACCATAAGGTATGTTCTTGTGTGTGCTTTCAGGTGCCTAGGAATTCTTAGAGGATCCCAGGCAATGGAAAATGGCCCAATGCTCACTGTTTACTGAAAAGAACTGCAGACATTTTCCTCCATGTCTGCAATTGGAAGGCAATCTTAAAAAAGATAGTCAACATTTATTAAGTGCTGGCCATGGACCAGTCTCTGTTCTACGCCCTTTACATTCATTATCCCATTATATCGTCACAGCATCCAATGGGTTAGGTACTTTTATTATTCCCACTTTACAAATGAGGAAACTATCAATAGATCATAGACAGGTTGAGGGACTTGCCCGAGATTACACAACAAGGAAGTGATTGAACCAAGATTCCAGCTCAAGCTCTGGCTCCACAGCCCATGCTCTTAACCTCTATGCTCTGCTGCCTTCCAAAAATGCTACAGATGAAAAGTAGTGATATCTATGTCATAGCATTTGTTGGTCTTCATCTGTACCACTCCAGAGGGCACATCTCCCTGTCTCCAGAAAAGCTTCATCTAACCTGTACACTCAGGTGTACGAAGCCAGGAGGAAGCAGCTTGATCCTGTCCATGTATTCTCTGGAGGACATCACTGGGAGAACCCTTTCTCCCACTACCACTTGGTGCAGTCTCAAAGCTGTGGAAATTCAATCACTGATTAGCTTGAGAGTACAAAAAGCTGTAATGGGGGGAAGTACTATTGAATTTTCATGTTTGACTTGTTTTAAAAATACTTCAGTTTTGAGTGGAATCTTGGTTTACTAAGCTTGATGGAGCCACAAATGCTACATCCTATGTGCATCAAAGCTCTGCATTTATCCTCCCTTCATCATCAGGTGTCAACTTCAGACCGCTTCTCTCCATCTCTATGATTTTCTCCTCCTCTCTTCCCTCTCTTCTTTCTCTCAGTTATTCTCCCTTTCCATTTTTTCCCATGGGCGAAAAATGTCCACTACATTAGCTGACATGGAAAGAACACCAAACTTGGAATCCAACTCCCTAGATTAAAATGTCAGTTCTCTAATGATATGTCTTTGAATGGAGATAATAATGCTTTTTCTCAGAGATCATATTTACTAAATAGCTACAATGCATTAAGCACTCTGGTAGGTATTGGGGATACATCAGTGAACACTAATAATGATATGCCAACAATTGCAAGAGGTGCTATGGAAGATACAGTGTGCTATCACAGCATCCAGCACAAAGGTCCAACCTTTCTGGGAAGGGACTTAGAATTTCCACAGGCGTATGAAAGAACACTGTAAACTGTAAAATCATACAGAAATGTAAAGTATAATCATTTATATTCTGGGACTTCGCTGGTGGTGCAGGGGTTAAGACTCCAAGCTCCCAATGGAGGGGGCCCAGGTTCGATCCCTGGTCAGGGAAATAGATCCCACACGCAAGCCACAACTAAGAGTTCACATGCCACAACTAAGGAGCCCATGTGCTGCAACTAAGGAGCCAGTGAGCCACAACTAAGCAGCCTGCCTGCTCCAACTAAGGAGCCCACCTGCCACAACTAAGACCCGGTGCAACCAAATAAATAAATAAATATTAAAATAAATAATAAATAAAAAGACTCCACTGTCAATTCACACAAAAAAAACTTTATATTCTATTATATATCTCCTCTCCCTCTTTCTTTTCCTCATTCTTTTTCCTTCCCTTCTTCCTTTTTTGGTGCCCTAAGGTCAACTCTAGGTTATCAAAAGATGATTAAGAACTGCTAGATACTCAAGCCCACCTATAGATTCAATGCAATCTCTATCAAAATTTCAATGACATCTTTTACAGAAATAGAAAAAACAATCCTAAAATCCTAAAAATCCTATAGAATCACAAAAGACCCTAAATAGCAAAAACAATTTTGAGAAAGAAGAACAAAGCTGGAGGTATCACATTTCCTGATTTCAAACTATACTACAAAGCTACAACAATCAAAGCAGTATAGTACTAGTACAAAAAAAGACACACAGACCAATGGAACAGAATTGAGAGCTCAGAAATAAACCCATGCACATATGATTAATTAATTTATAAAAAGTGAGCGAAGAACGTACAGTGGAGAAAGGACAGCCTCTTCAATAAGTAGAGTTGGGAAAACTAGACAGCCACATGCAAAAGAATGAAACTATACCACTATCTTGCACCATACACAAAAATTAACTGAAAATGGATTAAAGACTTGAATGTAAGACCTGAAACCATAAAACTCCTAGAAGAAAACATAGGGAAAAAACTCCTCGACATTGGTTTTGGCAAGGATTTTTTGGATATGACATCTAAAGCACAAGCAATAAAAGCAAAAATGAACAAGTGGGACCACATCAAACTAAAAGCTTCCACGCAGCAAAAGAAATGGTCATTTGACAAAATGAAAAGTAATCTACGGAATGGGAAGAAACATTTGCAAATCATATGTATGATAAGGGGTTACTATCTAAAATATATAAGGAATACATACAACTTGATAGCAAAAAAAAAAAAAAAAACCCTCACATAATCCAATTTTCAAATGTGCAAAGGATCTGAGTAGACATTTTTCCAAAGAACAAATATAGTCAACAGACACATTATAATGTACTCACCATCACTAATAATCAGGGAAATGCAAATCAAAACCACAAAGAGATAACTCCTTACACCTGTCAGAATGGCTATTATCCAGGAGACAATAACAAGTGTTGGTAAAGATGTGGCAAAAAGGAAATTCTTGTGCACTGTTGGTGGGAATGTAAATTGGTGCAGCCACTATGGAAAACAGTATGGTGTTTCCTCAAAAAAATTACAAATAGAATTACCGTATGATCCAGCAATTCCACTTCTGGGTATATATCGGAAGGAAATGAAATCACTATTTCAAAGAGATATCTACTTTCCCATGTTCATTGCAGCATTATTTACAATAGCCAAGACAAAGAAGCAACCTAAAGGCCTATTGATGAATGGATGGATAAAGAAAAAGTATATACAGGTATGTATATAATGGAATATTATTGTCATAAGGAAGAAACAAATGCTGCCATTTGCAACAACATGAATGAAAACTGAGAGCATAGTGCTAAGTGAAATAAGGCAGACAGAGAAAGACAAACACTGTATGATCTCACTTGTTATTGGGTTGACCAAAAAGTTCGTTCAGGTTTTTGTGTAAGAGTTTATGGAAACCAAATGAACTTTTTGGCCAACCCAATAAATCTTAAAAGTTCTCACCACAAAAAAACCTCACCATAATATCTATGTGAGGTGTTAGATGTGTTAACTAAGCTTATTGTGATAATCATTTTACAATATATAAATGTATCAAATCATCATGCTGTACACCTTAAACTTACACAATGTCATGTCAATTATACCTCAATAAAGCTAGAAAAATAAGATTAAATAAATAAATAGAACTACAAGATGCTTATGTAATCAGAAAAACTGTCAGTAAATGTTTAGGGGGAATAGGATAGAATACATGGTATGGAAATAGAGGTGAACATTCAAGCATTTTTAAAATAAAGCATGTATTCAGCATCTATGGAATATCCACATCTGCGAGGTACAGAATCAGGCACTGAAGATACAGTGGGAAAAGGCACACGCCCGTACCCTCAAGGAGCTTACATCTGGAGGGGAGACAGCAGAGCACACAGTACAATGTGACAAGAACTTTGACAGGGAAAGGACTGAGGGGAGTAACAAGGAAAGGTTCTTAAACCAGCCTGGAATGTCAGAGGAAGCTTTGCAGAGGAGACAAGGTGTGAGCTGAGTGCAGGACAGGGTTACTCAGCTGGTCAAACAAGGGGGACCCATATCACCTCAAAGCAAACTTAGAAATAACTACGGAGCAGTTAAGATCTTCAGAGGAATATAGGGAGAACGTTTCAAATAGTCCAGGGACCAGACGTTTCCTCCCTCCTAGAAAAGCCACAGAGGGAGAACACAAGATGGCAGTGGTGCGATGGGATTGCACAAAGCAGGGAGGCCTCTCAGACAGAAACTACACATCTAATAGCAGTTGACAAGAAATGGGCACTGGCTTGCCCATTGCGGGAGTGTGAAAGGACACAGCCTTCCTGAAGGACAAGGCTGCAATATGTATTGAAAGACTTAAAAATGTCCATGGTCTTTGACCTAGAAATTCAACCTTTAGAAACTGATCCTAAGTGAAGATTTCCACGTAAGGATGTTTATAATGGCATTATCTTCAAATGGTAAAGAAGTAGAAAGAAGTCAAATTCCAACACTCCGTCTAATGGTTAGATGAACTGTGACTAATGCATCTAGTAAAATAGCAGATGACCAATTATAATTATGCTCTTGAATAGCACTTAATGATAAAGAAAATGTTCATGATACAACATTAAGTACAAAAAATAGGATACAAAACTACATATACTATATGATTTACATTTTATTTAAAATTTACGTGTGTGTGTGTGTGTGTGCAAAGACTGGAAGGAAAAAGATCAAAATATCAGTAGTAGTGGAATTACAGGCAATTTTATTTTATTCTGTAAGCTTTTCTCTATATTCCAAATTTGAATCCTATGTATGCCCCACTATTATCAGAGAAAAATAATAAACATTATAAAAGAAAATATTAAGAGTCTATTTCTAGAAAATGAGGTCAAATTTGATTTTTTAATTCTGTGTGTTTTCCAAAATGTTTTCCCAAATTTCATACTATGACTATGTATGGCTCTTTAAAACAAATCATTGAAGAGCCTTTTTTTTTACCAGGAACCCAGAATGCTTAGGGAACAAGCTGCTATTTTAAGGGATTAGTGATTAAGTCACCTGCTGAGAACAGGTGTCAGCTTAGCAGAGAATGACATGGTAGCCCCCTCCCCTGCCCCCAGGACCAGAGGACCTCCTATCGCTCTCCCACTGTTTCTGCTCCTATCTCTGAGAATGGGAAGTTGGCAGGACTTTTGACCTTGATCGTAATGTGCAGTTTTAACTCTGTTATGCCCTTTCTCTGTAATCTGGCACTAAGAGGGTTTGCAGTTGGGAGGGCAAGAACACCCATTAAGCTGGGCAGATACTCCCCAGAGCTCTAGGAGAGGATAGTCCACATAAAGAGAATCTTCTAAAATAAGTACTCAAATCCCTTTGTGTAAAGGTCTCTTTCATCTCCTCACCATGCTTCATCTTTTGCACCAAGTTAATTAACAACAATTTTTCAGCAAGCACAACCCTGACAGGTAAGTATTTGGAGCCTGTATCACTTCTCTTATCTTTCCTTCTCCTCTGTGTATCGTTGGGCTCTATGGAGCTTGAAAAGCATTCTCTTGTTGGAGGAGACAGAAGCAACACTCAGACAGTGTATTCTTCCTTGGTCGTTTTTTTAAACTAAGAATGAGTTTATTTCAGTATTTTTAAATCGAACCACTAAACTCATTCTGCTTTGCCTGATCAATTTTTAAAGTGTGTTTATTTATTTATTTATTTATTTATTTATTTATTTATGGCTGCGCTGGGTCTTCTTCGCTGCATGCGGGCTTTCTCTAGATGTGGCAAGTAAGAGCCGCTCTTCGTTGTGGTGCGTGGGCTTATTGCGGTGGCTTCTCTTGTTGCGGAGCACGGACTCTAGGTGCGCGGACTCAGTAGTTGTGGCGCACAGGCTTAGTTGCTCCAAAGCACGTGGGATCTTCCTGGACCAGGGCTCGAACCCGTGTCCCCTGCGTTGGCAGGAGGATTCTTAACCACTGCGCCACCAGGGAAGTCCCTAAAGTGTATTTTTAAATGTTTCTTTCAGTTAAGTAATATATAAAACACATTCCTGTAAAAAAAAAAATTAAAGAATACAGAAATATGTAAAGTGAAAACCTTCCCATACCCTTCACCTTCCAATTCAACTTGTCTCCCTGGGATTAACCTCTTTTTTATTATATTAGTTTCAGGTGTGCAGCATTAAAGTTCGACATCTGCATATACTACGAAGTGATCACCACCACAAGTCTAGTTACCATCCGTCACCTTACAGTTGACCCTTTCACCTGTTTCACCCACCCAACCCCCTTCCCCTCTGGTAACCACTAATACCTTCAAAGTCCATCCACGTTGTCACAAATGGCAGAATTTAATTCTTTTTATGGCTAAGTAGTATTCCATTATATATATACCACATCTTCTTTACCCATTCATTTATTAACAGACACTTAGGTTGTGTCTCTATCTTGGCAATTGTAAATAATGCTGCAATAAACATAGAGGTGTGTATATCTTTTCAAATTAGTGTTTTCATGTCCTTTGAATAAATACCCAGAAGTAGAATAGCTGTGTCATATGATAGTTTTTTTCTTAAGTTTTTGAGGAATCTCTGTACTGTTCCCCATAGTGGCTGCACAAATTTACAGTCTCACCAACAGTGTACAAGGGTTCTCTTTTCTCCACATCCTCTCCAACATTTGTTATTTCTTGTCCTTTTGATAATAACCATTCTAATATGTGTGAGGTGGTAACTCACTGGGTTTTGACTAGCATTTCACTAATAATTAGTGATGTTGAACATCTTCATGTGTCTGTTGGCCATCTGTGTGTCTTCTTTGGAAAAATGTCTATTCAAATCCTCTGCCCATTTTTTTTAAATTATTTATTTATTTTTGGCTGTGTTGGGTCTTCATTGTGCAAGGGCTTTCTCTAGTTGCGGCAAGCGGGGGCCACTCTTCATCGTGGTGCACGGGCCTCTCACTATTGCGGCCTCTCTTGTTACGGAGCACAGGCTCCAGACGTGCAGGCTCAGTAGTTGTGGCTCACGGGCCTAGTTGCTCCGTGGCATGTGGGATCTTCCCAGACCAGGGCTCGAACCCGTGTCCCCTGCATTGGCAGGCAGATTCTCAACCACTGCGCCACCAGGGAAGCCTCCCTCTGCCCATTTTTTAATTGGCTTTTTGTTGTTCCTGAGTTGTATGAGTTCATTATATTTTGGATATTAATCCCTTATAGGATATATGGTTTGCAAATGTTTTCTCCCATTCTGTAGGTTGCCCTTTTGCTTTGATGATGGTTTCCTTTGCTGTGCAGAAGCTTTTTAGTTTGATGTAGTCCCACTTGTTTATTTTTGCTTTTGTCTCCCTTGCGTTTGGAGTCATATCCACAAAAACAGCTCTATGACCATTATAAATGAGGTTACCACCTATGTTTTCTTCTAGGAGTTTTATGGTTTCAGGACTTGCATTCAAGTATTTAATCCATTTTGAGTTAATTTTTGTGTGTGGTGAAAGATAGTGGTCTATTTTCATTCTTTTGTATGTGGCTGTACAGTGTTCCCAACTCCATTTATTGAAGAGAATATCTTCTCTCCATTGTATGTCTTTTGCTCTTTTTTTGTAAATTAATTGACCATATGTGCATAGGTTTATTTCTGGGCTCTCAATTGGTCTGTGTGTCTGGTTTTGTTCCAGTAGCATACTGTTTTGATTACTATAGCTTTGTTGTATAGTTTGAAATCAGGAGCATGATGCCTCCAGCTTTGTTCTTCTTTCTCAAGATTGTTTTGACTATTCAGGATCTTTTGAGGGTCCATACAAATTTTAGAATTATTTGTTCTATTTCTTTTAAATATGCCATTGGAATTTTGATAGGGATTGCATTGAGTCTGTAGATTGCTTTGGGTAGTATGGACATTTTAACAATATTAATTCTTCCAATCCATGAATGCAGATTATCCTTCCATTTATTTGTGTCTTCTTCAGTTTCTCTCATCAGTGTCATAGTTTTCAGTGCACAAGCTTTCTCTCCTTTTAAAATTTTTTGAAGTGTTTGAGAAGGATTAAATGTTCTTTGAATGTTTTGTAGAATTCTCCAGTAAATCCATATGGTCCTGGGCTTTTGTTTGTTGGGAGATTTTTGATTACTGTTTCAACATCCTTACTAGTAATCAGTATATTCAGATTTTTTATTTCTTCATGATTCAGTCTTGGAAGATTGTATGTTTCTAGGAATTTATCTACTTCTGGGTTGTACAATTTGTTGACATATAATTCATAGTACTCTCTTATGATCCTTTGCATCTCTGTGGTATCAGTTGTATCTTCTTTTTAATTTCTGATTTTATTTATTTGAGTCTTCTCTTACCTTTTCTCTTCCCTTCCCTTCTCTCTCTCTCTCTCTCTCTCTCTTTCTCTCTCTCCCTCTCAATATAGCTAAAGGTTTGTAAATTTTGTTTATCTTTTCAAAGAACCAGCTCTTACTTTCATTGATTATCTTCTCTTGTTTTCTTAGTCTCTATTTCACTTATTTCCACTCTGATCTTTTTTTTTAACATCTTTATTGAGGTATAATTGCTTTACATTGTTGTGTTAGTTGCTGCTGTATAACAAAGTGAATCAGCTATACATATACATATATCCCCATATCCCCTCCCTCTTACGTCTCCCTCCCACCCTCCCTATCCCACCCCTCTAGGTGGTCACAAAGCACCGAACTGATCTCCCTGTTCTATGTGGCTGCTTCCCACTAGCTATCTAGTTTACATTTGGTAGTGTATATATGTCAATTCTACTAATTTTGGGCTTCATTTGTTCTTCATTTTCTAGTTCCTTTAGGTGTAAAGTTAGATTGTTTATTTGGGATTTTTCTTGTTTCTTGAGGTAGGCCTGTATTGCTATGAACTTCCCTCCTAGAACCACTTTTGCTGCATCACTTAGATTTTGGTATGCTATATTTCTATTTTCATTTATCTCTAGGTTTTTTTTCATTTATCTCTAGGTTTTTTTTCATTTATCTCTAGGTTTTTTAGGAGATTAATTTCTCCTTTGATTTCTTCAATGACCCATTAGTTATTCAGTAAAATGTTGCTTAATCTCCACATTTTTGTGGGTTTTTTTGTTTTTTCTTGTGACTGATTTCTAGTTTAATACCATTGTAGTCAGAGAAAATACTTGATATAATTCAAATCTTCTTGAATTTATTGAGACTCATTTTGTGACCTAACATGTGGTTTACCCTGGAGAATGTTGCATGTGCAGTTGAGAAGAATGTGCATTCTGCTGCTTTTGGATAGAATGTCATGTGTGTGTGTGTGCATGTGTGTGTGCATGCATGTGTATAAAGTCAATCTGGTTTAATGTGTCATTTAAATTCCATGTTTCATTATTGATTTTCTGTCTGAATGATCTATCCATTTGGTGTCAGCAGGGTGTTAAAGTCCTCAACTGTTATTTATTGCTTTCAATTTCTCCCTTTAAATCCATTAATATTTGCTTTATATATCTTGGTGCTCTTCTGTTAGTTGCATATACATTTGTAAATGTTATACCTTCTTTCTGGATTAACCCTTTTATCATTAAGTCTTTTTTTAATGTCTATTTTGTCTGATATGAGTATAGCTACTCCACATTTCCATTTGCATGGAGTATCTTTTTCCACCCCTTCACTTTCAGACTGTGTGTGTCTTTTCTTCTGAAGTGAGTCTCTTGGAGGCAGCATATAGGTTGGTCTTGTTCCTTATCCATTTAGCCACTCCATGTATTTTGATTGGTGAATTTAGTCCATTTACATTTAAAGTAATTATTGATAGGTATGTGCTTATTGCCATTCTGTTCATTGTTTTCTGGCTGTTTTGTAGTTCTTCTTTGTCCTTTTCTTCTTCTCTTTTTCTCTTCCCTTGTGTTTTTGTGATTTTCTTTAACATTATGTTTAGATTTCTTTCTCATTTTTTGTGTGTACCTACTCTAAGTTTTTTCCTTGTGGTTACTGCATGGTTCACATATATCATTCTATGTAAATAGTTACCTGTTTTAAGCTGGTAGCAACTTAAATTTGAACACATTCCAAAGCTTTATCATTTTACCCCCTCCACATTTTATACTTTAGACGACATATTTTACATCTTTTTATTTCATGCATCCCTTAACTAATTATTGTAATTTTAGTTAATTTTGCTACTTTCATCTTTTAACCTTCGTGCTTGCTTTATAAGTTATTGATCCACTACCTTTATTATATATTTTCCCTTGGTCTTTCTCGTCTGCAAATATTGCACTAAATTTCCCAAACAGCAAGCCTACGCCCTCTATGTACTTCTTGTTCCAAACATAGTTTTTTTTTAAATATTTTGCTTGTCTTTAGTCTTTTTTTCCAACAAGTTTTGGCTCCTTCTTGGTTTCAGCCTTCCTGACGCTCTTCTCATGGTTATAACAGGCCTGGACTAGCCATTGGTTCCCACTGCACCTCATATCTATGGGATTATGTTTACCTCACTGTGTAAAAATGTTAACTACATTTTGTTTGTTTCCCTGATTCTGCACCTTACAGACTAGATCTCAAGGCCTATGGACACTGCTTCTAACCCATTTACTGGATACTTCCACCTGAAAATTTCTCTGATTTCATATTCCCTTTGTGCTATAGTGATTATCTTCCATGATACTTGGTTCCATGGTGTTATTAGACCAATTTCTCCCCACTCTTTCCAATTTTGAGTGGAATCTCTCAATTAAGTAGGCATTTCCTGTCAAACAGGTCTTCCCAGATTTAGTGCAAAGCACTCAAAATCTCTGCCAGAAGTTCTGGTATCAAAAACCACAATCTAGAAAACTAAAGCCTGCTACTTAATACCAGGAGTAGCCAATACTTCAGTTTTCACTCCTCATTATTCTTCACAAGTGGCAACCTTTAAAATGCAGTGTGACACGATTATGACCTCTGCCTGCCTCTACTTTAGCCTTCCATGGATTTTATAAGGGCCTTCAAAGCCAATAAAGATATACATGGCAGGGCTTCCTTGGTGGTGCAGTGGTTGAGAATCCGCCTGCCAATGCAGGGGACACGGGTTCGAGCCCTGGTCTGGGAGGATCCCACATGCCGCGGAGCAACTGGGTCCATGAGCCACAACTACTGAGCCTGCGCATCTGGAGCCTGTGCTCTGCAACAAGAGGCCACAATAGTGAGAGGCCCGCACACCACGATGAAGAGTGGCTCCCACTTGCTGCAACTAAAGAAAGCCCTCGTACAGAAACTAAGACCCAACACAGCCAAAAATAAATTAATTAATTAATTAATTTTAAAAAAACAAAAAACCACTAACCTCCCCATTTCCCCTCCCCACCCCCACCCTCTTTAAAAAAAAAAAAAGATATACATGGCAGAGTTCTTCTACCTCACTCACTCCTTTATATATAACTCTGTAGGTATGAGTATTGATCAGTAGGACTGATATATACTGGTGGGTGTCAGCCATGTCCTGCTTGCCTACATGCTCCAGCATGACAGTTCACCCCTGCTGTCTGTGTCAGGCCACAGGGTTGCCCCAAAGGGAGTTGTTCACCAACATCTGTGACTCATCTCTTCCTTACTGGGTAGGAACAGCCTTGCTCACTCCTGCTCCTGCCAGGGCACAGCCTGCCGTCTGACTGCAGATAAGTGTGGAGCACTGCTGGGCAGGAGCACAAAACTGCCTCTTTGGCCCCAGGTAGAGATATTTCTCCTCCACCAGCCCCTCCACTGGATTACTGTTTTTTTTTTTTTTTTTTTTTTTTTTGGCTGCGTTAGGTCTTCGTTGCTGTGCACGGGCTTTCTCTAGTTGTGGCGAGTGGGGCCTACTCTTCGTTTCAGCACACGGGCTTCTCATTGTGATAGCTTCTCTTGCTGCAGATCACGGGCTCTAAGTGCATGGACTTCAGTAGTTGCAGCACATGGGCTCAGTAGTTGCAGCACACAGGCTCTAGAACACGCAGGCTTCAGTAGTTGCAGCATGTGGGCTCAGTAGTTGCAGCATGTGGGCTCAGTAGTTGCAGCAGGCAGGCTCTAGGGTGTGCAGGCTTCAGTAGTTGTGGCACGTGGGCTCAGTAGTTGTGGCTCATAGGCTCTAGAGCACAGGCTCAGTAGTTGTGGTACACAGGCTTAGTTGCTCCGCAGCATGTGGGATCTTCCTGGACCAGGGATCGAACCCCTGTCCCCTGCACTGGCAGGCAGATTCTCAACCACTGTGCCACCAGGGAAGTCCCTGATTACTGTTATTCTATCAAGCCTCCTGAAACTGGCTAAACCCCTGCCTCTCTTAGGAAGGTTTTCCTTCTGACTTCCTGCCTGGTATGTGTCTTCCCCACTGTCTAGGTAAACATTCTCCTCTGCAGGGATAGGGAAGCCCCAGATGAAGCCTTTCACCTTCTCTGGAAGCAGGGGGAACACCCTGTGCTTGCAGCACATACTGCTTGCTTAAGCAGGAAGCTGAACATGGTGTACTCTGCAGCAATTCCCTCGGCTTTCAGACTTCCTGGGTCAAGAGTCTTATGTGGCTCTCCCTGTAAAAACATGCTTGTTCACCAGTTGGTTCCCTAGAAAGCCCGTTCATAGTTCTCTTAAGAAAACAGCTCTTAAATCAGCTTAATCAGCATAAATCAGCTGCCTCTCACTGTTAATAATAATTAACTCCAGCAAGTTCTCAACTTTAAATGTTTAAGAAGTAACAAACTCAAAACACAGGGACAGCTTAAACACACAATGGTTATGATTTTCCTCAAGCCTCTTCCCACCCAGGCTCATTTGCTGGGTCTCCTGTAACCAGGCCCTCAATAGGGGTTTTGAAATATTCCCACCCTTGTCTAACTCGTGTCTTACTTTTCCTTTCAGGGCCTCAAGCCTCATCTCTATAGCTATGGAATTTTCAGTGCAGAAGGGACCTTGGAGACATTCTCATCAGTCCCATTTTTTAATCTGTAGCAGGAACAAATTTTCACTCCCAGACTCAGATGTGAAAATGTGACTTGATTACATTATAAATGAACTTATTTCTTAAGTTCTCATGTCTATTCCATCTTGCCAATGCAGAATAACTCAGTCACTTTCATGTTTTTCCCCCCTCAGTTCTTTTTGGGTTAATACCCACCAGTTAGGGCTTCTCTGGTGGCGCAGTGGTTGAGAATCTGCCTGCCAATGCAGGGGACACGGGTTCGAGCCCTGGTCTCGGAAGATCCCACATGCCGCAGAGCAACTAGGCCCGTGAGCCACAATTACTGAGCCTGCGCGTCTGGAGCCTGTGCTCCGCAACAAGAGAGGCCGCGATAATGAGAGGCCCCACGCACCGCGATGAAGAGTGGCCCCCACTTGCCACAACTAGAGAAAGCCCTCGCACAGAAACGAAGACCCAACACAGCCATAAATGAATAAAAATAAATTAAAAAAATAGTGTTAAAAAAAAAAATCTGTTCTATAAAAAAAAAAAAAAAAAAATACCCACCAGTTAAGGATTCTCTCTCTGTTCTCCTCCCCCATCCCCACCCCCCACAATCTAAGTTCAGGTGGGATGTGAGGTGCAGTTTATGTCCCATCCTGACAACAGGAATGAGGATATAGAGGGTCAGCTGGGCCCACAATCCTCTCTCCATGCTGGTCTCTGCTGAGATAGCCAGCTTCTTGCTCAATCCTTATTGCCATGCACTGGGGTCCACTGCTGCCACCAGGGGTCCTTCAAGGCCTCCACTCACCACAATCAATTGGTTGCATTCTCCTTACCTAGGGATGCCAGATTTAGCAAATAAAAATATAGGATGCCCAGTTAAAGTGGAATTTCAGGTAAACAATGAATTTTTTTTTTCTTTTTCTTTTTCTTTTTCTTTTTGGTCCAACTAACCACCAGCCTTCTCTCAGTACTTTCTCATAGAAGTAGAAGTGGAGGGACCAAGATGTCCAGGCCTCCTCCAGGGAGGGGGCCTTGACTGAGCTCATCCTCTTGCTAGATGGATGGAAGGAAAAGCCAGAGAGAGAGACACCCCTTTGTGTATGACATTCAAACACACTGTGACCTCCTCCTCCAGGAAGCAAGAGCCCAGTCTATACCCTGGAATCCAGTGGGATTAAAAGTCCCTTTTCAGGAACCCTCCTACACTGTTGGTGGGAATGTAAATTGGTGCAGCCACCATGGAAAACAGTATGGAAGTTCTTTCAAAAACTAAAAATAGAGTTACCATATGATCCAGCAATCCCACTCCTGGGCATATATCCAGAGAAAACTCTAATTCAAAAAGATACATGCACCCCAATGTTCATAGCAGCACTATTTACAATAGCCAAGACACAGAAGCAACCTAAATGTCCATCGAAAGATGAATGGATAAAGATGATATGGTACATATATACAATGGAATATTACACAGCCATAACAAAATGAAATAATGCCATTTGCAGCAACATGGATGGCCCTAGAGATTATCATACTAAGTGAAGTCAGACAAAGAAAGAGAAATATATGATATCACTCATATGTAGAATCTAAAATATGATACAAATGAATTTATTTACAATCCAGAAACAGACACAGACATAGAAAACAAACTTATAGTTATCAAAGGGGAAAAAGGGGAGGGGGTGTAAATTAGGAGTTTGGGATTGGCAGATACACACTACTATATATAAAATAGATAAACAACAAGGTCCTACTGTATAGCACAGGGAACAAGATATCAATATCTTGTAATAAACCATAATGGAAAAGAGAAAGACTATATATATCTATATATTTATCTATATAGGTAGATAGATAGATAGATAGATATAAAACTGAATCACTTTGCTGTACACCAGAAACTAACACAACATTGTAAATCAACTATACTTCAATTAAAATAAATAAATACATACATACTATATAAAAGTCCCTTTTCATGTTTAATAGGTATAGAGTTTCAGTTTGGAATGATGAAAAAGTTCTGGAGATGAGTAGTGGTGATGGCTTCACCACAATGCAAATGAACTTTATGGCATTGAATTGTACAATTAAAATAGTTACCGTGGGAGAAAAGGGAACCCTCTTGCACTATTGGTGGGAATGTAAATTGATACAGCCACTATGGAGAACAGTATGGAGGTTCCTTAAAAAACTAAAAATAGAACTACCATATGACACAGCAATCCCACTACTGGGCATATACCCTGAGAAAACCATAATTCAAAAAGAGTCATGTACCAAAATGTTCATTGTGGCTCTATTTACAATAGCTAGGACATGGAAGCAACCTAAGAGTCCATCAGCAGATGAATGGATAAAGAAGATGTGGCATACATATACAATGGAATATTACTCAGCCATAAAAAGGAACGAAACTGAGTTATTTGTAGTGAGGTGGATGGACCTAGAGACTGTCATACAGAGTGAAGTAAGTCAGAAAGAGAAGAACAAACACCATATGCTGACACATATATATGGAATCTAAAAAAAAAAGAAAATGGTCAGAAGAACCTAGGGGCAAGACGGGAATAAAGATACAGACCTACTAGAGAATGGACTTGAGGATACAGAGAGGGGGAAGGGTAGGGTAAGCTGGGACAAAGTGAGAGAGTGGCATGGACATATATACACTACCAAACATAAAATAGATAGCTAGTGGGAAGCAGCCGCATAGCACAGGGAGATCAGCTCAGTGCTTTGTGACCACTTAGAGGGGTGAGATAGGGAGTGTAGGAGGGAGGGAGATGCAAGAGGGAAGAGATATGGGGACATATGTATATGTATAACTGATTCACTTTGTTATAAAGCAGAAACTGACACACCATTGTAAAGCAATTATACTCTAATAAAGATGTTTAAAAAATAAATAAATAAATAATAAAATTTAAAAAATAATAGTTACCATGGTAAAATTTTACGTTGTGTATATTTTACGGTAATTTTTTAAGTCACTCTTCATGGAGGAAAGGAGGTAGGAAAAGGACAAAGACTGCCTTCCCAAATTATGGGTGAAAAAGCAGGGATGCCTTCACCTCCTCTGCCCTCCATCAGTGTGCTCCTCTGTGCTTTGGCTTCCTCCTCAGGCTGGAGGACTCCCAACTGTGAGTAACAACAGCTGTAGGAAGAGAAAGCCAACTGCTGCTAGGAGCTCTTCCTGAAATCGAAGAAGTCCTTCCCCAGAAGTCACAGTAAGCCTCATTGGCTCACTACCCACTTCCTGACAAAGGGGATGAGAGTCCCATTGGGCCAATCAGGTGCAGCCCTGGAACCGAAGGAGGGTCAGCTTCCTTGAGGCAGTGAGCTGTCGGGGGAGTGGGGAAGGAGAGATGGGTGCCTAAATGAAAGTGGGCCTGTGGGGAAGGGGGAAGGGAGAAATGAATGGACAATTCAGCATCTAGTACATAGGCTGTGAGTAGGACAGAACTACACTGTCTGGCACTTACGTGGGTGTTCCCAAGGTCCTCAGGAGAGAAGCTGAGAGGCAGAAGCCAAGGGCTCCATAATGTGGCACGTCCCATGACCACCCTCCCTCCCCCCAACAAAGTAAGAATCTTGAGTAAATTCTACTGACATTTCAGAAATTGATGTAAGCTCTTCCTGGCTGACTCCTCAGATGCTCTAGCCCTGCTCATTGTACCCCATCCCTACCCCAGCCACCAGGAGCCCTTTTGGCTCGGGGTCCGTAGTGGTCCCTGGTGACACGCCCTGCAGGAGTGATGCTTTCTGTGTCCTCAAGCACAAACATATGTTAGGCCAATGTGCTGGTTAAATAAAGGAAGTCCTTTTTAACTCTAAAAATACCAACATGCAGTTGGATTGATGGATGGTCACTAAACATTTCGAATGAAGTCTGAGTCAAAATTGTATGGATTTGAGAGACTTAAAATGAATGTAGGAAACGAAAAAGTTATGACCCACTAAGAAGCAGTAGGACAAACTGGGAGATGAAAGTATAATTAAGTTTAGAGGGTTTTTTCAGGTCTGGGAGCCCATGATGGAAGAAGTTTTATAAGAAGTTTTGAAAAGCCAGAGAAAATTGTACAAGTGCATCTAATCCAACAGAGATTCTTTCTAAAATAAGAAGTGAAAAATGTGGCTTCCCTAGGGGAAGGATGGAACCTTTCTAATAATATTGGAATTTAAGTTCACAGGTGCAGAAATGGGAGGGGGTCTGGAAAAGGTGGTTAGAATTGACATGCTGTGCAACAAACAGATGTGAGGTCGCATTTGTCTGAGGACTTTGTGCCTTACTCCCTTGAATAAATACG
Source organism: Balaenoptera physalus (assembly GCF_965194825.1). Classification (NCBI taxonomy): domain Eukaryota; kingdom Metazoa; phylum Chordata; class Mammalia; order Artiodactyla; family Balaenopteridae; genus Balaenoptera; species Balaenoptera physalus. The sequence goes on from NC_138891.1 coordinate 18,913,398, forward strand.
CCAACATCATTAGAATACTTTTTTAATGTTTAAAATTCCATGATTTTTAGAGAGTATGGGTATGACATGATAATGTGCACTTATTTGCTTGATAAAGTGTATTAATCCCTTATCAGCAAACATTTCCTAAGTACCTATTATGTACCAGGATATGTGTGCTCATATTTAAATATGGTACTATAAATATTTAAGAACCATCTGAAGCAAGAATATGTTTTTCCACCCATACACACTCATTAAATATGTTCATACCGATGCATTATGATTAGTTTTACCGGCTTGTTTCTTTAATTGTTTACTGAAAAATTGAACATCAAACTGTTTCTAAATTAATTTCAAGGTTTGTATCAAAATTAAAGCTTTTACAGACATCAAAGCAATAACACAGCGATTGTAAAATAATAAGCAAATACACTAAACTAGGAAAGAATATGGCCATTTTTAATTGCATGTTCTTATTCATTACTAAATATGAGAAGAGGTTAGGGACTTCCCTGGTGGTCCAGTGGCTAAGGCTCTGTGCTCCCAATGCAGGGGGCCCCAGTTCGATCCCTGGTCAGGGAAGTAGATCCCACATGCAGCAACTAAGAGCCCGCATACCACAACTGAAAAAAAAAAAAGATCCCGCATGCCGCAGAGAAGATCCCGTGTGCGGCAACTAAGACCCGGTGCAGCCAAATAAATAAATAAATAAATATTTTTTTTAAAAAAGAAGAGGATAAATAATATAAATTCTCATATCAGTCACTTTTATTTATGAAAAAAATTATTGTGATAATCTTCAGTTCTGTCTACTGATCAGTTTGATAAGCTGGTATTATATATATCATATTACTTGTATTAAGAATTTCTTTGCAAACTATATAAGCCAATTTCCATGTGTTATCTGATCTGTACTTATAAATTTGCCACATTTTACTGTGCTTTATTAACTTTCATAAATTGAATTTTTCATTTTCAAATTTAATCAATTCAAATTACTTATGGTTATAATTGTGTTGAGTAAGAAAGTGATTGAAGTTAAGATTTTGAAAAGCTGGCCATCAATTGAGCAACATTAGTTTTAAATGGAACTATCCCATCGTGGATTTTACTATTCACCCATATGAATAGGGCCAATAGAAATTATCCATGGTGAGCGTAATCGTTTTTATTTAATTACATTTTACCTTCGTCAATACACAATGGCCACTCCTGTTTAAATATAATATACTTATAAAAAATACTATTCTCTGGAGGGCTGTGGGTGCAATTGTGCAATCTTTATGCAATATCAAGCCAGGGAAAACAGTGTGGAGTATTAAATGCATGGAGTTTTGATGGATACTTGCAACCAGAATTAAATTGTGCTTATTGGGTTCTTGTTGGCAACAAAATCTTCCATACCTACAGCTTTAAATGTAGCTCTGGGACATACCACTGGTGTCTGGGAGTGCAATCTAGCAGGAATCAGAACACTGGGAGCAAGAGCCCCAACCTCAGGATCCTTGGAGGAGAGAAAATTGCAATCTGGTAGAGGCTGTAGTTGGATTACTTAAGGATTCAGTTTCATCCTCACTTTGACCTGTGGTTAGTAAGTGATGAAAGGGGCTCAACAAAGATCTGTTAGATATAAAAGGTCTGGACTTTCCATCATACACTACCTTGGCTATGTTTGACCAAGAATTCAATCCAGGTCACAAGCAACACGGATTTGGGGTCCATCCTTCCTACTTTGCCTGTTCCCAATGATCCCAGACCCAATTTGGACTATGTGTGCAGATAACTTTCATTTTCATCTTTCCCTGTTAATATATACCCCTCCTGTTCTCCATATCTCTCAAATTGCCCTCTTCTGCAGCACTCCTCTGATTATTTCTAATTCAGTGGAAAGTTAACTTTTCTCAGTTAAGTATTCATTGGCAGTGAGGTGTAGTAGAGACAGCACAGACTTTGGCTTTTTATCATTAACAACACCTGGATTTCGATTTCAGTCCCTGCCACTTGATCTTGGGCAAATTACCTAACTTCTTAATTTCCTTGTTGACAAAATGGAGATAAATGACAACAGTAGTATTGGGGGATGATACTACCACCAGCCCGTGGTAGAAAGGAGACCCCAGACCCCAGTAACACTAGCCTGCACCCCACCCCCTGATATCATGCTCCTGTGTCACCATGCTGAGACAGGGAGACTTTTCCCAGTTTGTCGATTGCCTCACAAATTTGCTTATAGTGATTTTTGATGCATACTTTTTTTAATATAAAAAATGAAACCAGAAAAAAATGAGAATAATATTTCATGGATGTCAGAATTAGGAAGTCTTCAAATCATAAAAGCATTGGAAGAAACAATAAGGAAATTACTTTTGTATAATCCCTGCCCTCATAAAGCTCATATTCCAGCTATTCTCACTTGTGCCTTCTTCCAGGTAAACTTTAGAAAAATTTTGCTGTCATCCCCACACACATTAAAAATCCCATTAATACGCTTCCTCAGGTCATGTTACACTTAAGTAGCCCTATGATCCAAGGTGAAGCTGAGGCCTTTATCAGGAAAGCAAAGATTTTTCCAGAAACCCCCAGCAAATGTCTACTTCCATAGCATTATGCAAAACTGTCACACACATGACTACCCTCCCCTGAAAAGAAGGCTACAAAATGATGTTTAGGTTCCAGCCTCTAAAATGGAGGTGGGAGAAGGAAGATGAGAAAGGAGGGAGCCCACCGGCAGGGACTCCCACGAAGTCACCATGGAAGAGGGATTAGAGGCAGGAGCTGCAGGAGCTGTTTCTGGGAGCACATGTGCAAGACTGGTCCCAGCAGTGTTGCCGTGGGATCCAAGCAACACACTGCACACTGCTGAGAAGGCCACCCTGCCCCACCTTGCTGCAGGCGGCCATGCAGCCTGGACACTCCCGACTGGGAGCAACCACTTGGGAGAGTGTGTCTTGCAGATCAAAGAAGAGTCTGGAGAAGCCAGCAGAGCAGTGCTCTTGTGAGGGGCCTCTCTAAATGCCTGTGGGTATTGCTTCTTGGGGCAAATGCTGTTGGCTGCCTACCCAACAGCCACATCCCGTCCCCTTCTTCATAGCTCACAGAACCACAGTTTTGTTCCGGCAGCCATGCTCCCAGCACCCATGAATGAATCATGTTTGGTCAAAGCGCATCACAGCAATTGCAGTCCACCTTGGCCAGTGATTGGTCTAGTCTGACGGGCAGCATGACCCAGCTGTAGGCAATGAGATGTAAGGGGAAGTCTGCTGGGAGTGGTTCTAGAAAATTTTGTATGTCTGATAAAAAGACACAGGCTTGCAAAAAGAAATTCCTTGGCTCCTGACCCTTCTTCCTGCCTTGAACATAGTTACGTGTGGACGTTTTGCTTGGAGCTGTGGTTCTTCCAACAAAAGCAATTTTCGCAGGTTGGCAAGTGTGGAAACAGAGAAAAAGCCTAGGTCCTTGATGATTTTGTTCAGTAAGTCAATGCATCACACCTGGAACTGCCTGTCTCTGGTCTAATGATGGAGATGATGAAAATCTTTATTATTTAAGCCACCGTTGGTGGGGTTGTTTTATTACTTGCTACTGAAAGCATTTCTAAATGATAGAGCCCTTGAAAAAGGAGATCAAGCAGAGCATTGTAAGTTGGTTTATTCTTCAGTAAAGACCTGGGAGGCAGAAGATGTCAACAGAAGCTAATGAGATAGCAAATCTGAGTAATAATAAGAATGTGACCTCTTTCCAGTACCCACAGGCAGTGAGGCTTAGAGGCAGTCAAGTAATGCTTAAAGTGTAATTTGAGAAGAAGTGACATTTTTTTACAATACAGTTTTCCTTTGTTGGAAGAAAATGTATTTCTCTCGATTATTTAAACCTCTTCTATCCCTAACTTTTATATTTTTGTCGTATGTGCCCCACCTATTTCTTGTTAGGTTTATTCCTAGGTATTTTATGTTTGGGGCTATCTCTCTCAAGTGGTTAAGGTTCCCTAGGGATCAGTCTTTGGCCTCTTTTCACCCCACAATTCCCGGAATGACACCTCCTTTCCTGCCTTTCCCCCAAATCCTACTTCAAGCTACTCTTTCTCCATTCTGAGCAAATACACTTAAACTCCTAGGTACACAGACTTTTGCCTGGACTGTTTTTTGGAGGTCATCCAACCCTGATTGACAGGAAAAGGTAACATTTGGAATCCAGTGAGCTTGAGGTTAGAACATGTCATGTCAGCAATTGCTAAACAACAGTACATCAGATTAGGTCAAGAATTTGTGAAATGTTTGTGCCAAGTGAAATGTCAAAGCACAAAGTGTGTGAAGGAAAAAAATCTCTGTGCCAGTCAAAATGTCATTCTGTCTTGCAGTGAGTAATTTATTCCTTTCTGTCTTTATTGCTGTTCTTGTTTCACACATATTAATGTTGCCTCTAAATAATTGAAATTAATAGTGGCATTATCAGTGGCTAAGGGTAAAAACTGTGGAGCTAATTTAGAATCACTCAGTCAGTTTGGGCTTGTTTTGAAAATGGAAGTTGTTAACTCAACCTTAAAAATAAGCCCTTACCTGCCTGTCCAAAGCATTTACACTGCAGCCATTATTTGTTCTGCTAATTTCTGTAACAAGTGAAAAGAAGGCACAGAGATAGTGGAGAATAAACGTTTTTTAAATGCTGTATCTGAGGAATTGCTAACAAGATAGAAATGCCATAGATAGAATGACTAGATCCAGGTAGCCCTCAACAAATGGAATGCCAGTGGCTTGTTGAGTGGATTACAAAGCAAAACTCCATAATGTTTGTCACCATTTTCCCACTGGTTTTAATGTCTAAATTGGCAGAGCTTCCCAGAACATGGTTCCTCTCCATGCCATTTGCTTTCTCTGAGAGCAGATTTCTGTTGCACAGTCATGGCCAAACAGTGGGGAACTGGTCTTGCTCTTGATGCTACAGCTGCCTGGTGAATAAACCGAAATGCTTCTCTGTAGGCAGGGGGGCCAGGACTGGAGTGAGGCAATTGAGGTGCTCAGATCACAACGTCTCAGGTGGCCCTCATTCCCATGTGCCCACCTGCACTTACGTGGCCTTGAGCGTGAGCACTTCCTTAAATGTTGCACCCTAGGCTCCTCACTTAACCTCACCCTTGTCCTGGCCCCGGTAGGCATTGTTGCTGCCCTTGGAACTGAAGAAAAGGGCTTGGAAGTAAAGAAGAACCCTATAAATCTCCGATAGTGATAACTGGGTTTCTACCCAATAATATTATTCTACCTATTAGAAATTTAACAATATGAATTCAAAGAGTCATGAGAAGCATGTATTGCTAAAATGAGAGAAGCCTCTCAACAAGGATTCCAATTAATGGGTCAGAATGGGCCGACAGTGTGAGAGGACCATGTGGGACCACCATGCTCCAGAGTTTGGGCTTCAAATTTTCAGACTTGGAGCTCAACTTTATCAGCATAAAGAGAGATGATCCAGTTGAGGAAAACTGGCAAGAGAATTGCAAATATACAGAATCCCAATTTACTAAGTTAGAGTTGTAGATATTTTCCAGTGACAATATCCCAGTGTTCAATGTTTAGGACATCCCTCCCTAGAGTCAGGGGATGTGGAACAAAGTAGTCATCAGAGGGCTGCAAATAATCATGGAGAGAGAGCAAAGGGTGTGGGTGTCAATGGCCAGGATATTCCAACCAGGTCAGGGAAAAGTCCTGCCTCACCCCAGAAAACACTATGTGTATCCATCATTCAACAAATATAAATTGTGCACCTACCGTGTGTTCAGCAAACCCTGTCAGCTCTACCTTCAAATAAATTTTAAATCCAGTACTTCCTACTACCTCCACAGTAACCATTTAATTCAAGTACCATCTTCCTGCACCTGGATTAATGGACTAGGCCCCCTAATTGGTCTCCCGGTTTCCACTGTCTCCCTGCCACAGATCAGGCTGTCAGGCTGATCCTTTTAAATGTAAAAGATCATCATGTATTTCCACTCAAAACACTCCATTGGCTTCCTACCTGTTAGAATAAAAGCCCAGATGTCTTTCTTGGGCTACACCTGCGTGCTCTCACCCCAACTCTCTCTCTGATCTTGTCGTGTCCCACCACTACCCTCCTCACTCACTCCACAGATTCTTTCATCCTGCTCCTGGGATACCCAAAGAGTGCTTTTGCCTAAGGACCTCTGCAAATTCCCCTCCTGCTTGAATAATCTATTCCCAGATATTTGCAAGGCTCACTATGCTGAATGCCTAAATATCTATGCCTAACTGGAATCTTATTACAGAAGTCATAGATGACCACCCTACCTGAAACAGCACACTGACTTCACTTTATGTCCCCTTACCCTGAAGTATTTTTCCTTAACCATCTGACAAGTTTTCTGTCTCCCTGAAGTAGAAGCTAAGCTCCATGAAATTTTTTGTTCATTGTTAAATCCCTATCACCTAGAACATTGCCTGGAATGTGGTAAATGTTCCAAATATATTTGCTGAATTAAGGCTGAATACACCTAAGTTATGTATGTAATAATTCTAATCACTGGAGGGGAGTATTCTCTGGTGACTCAGGACTTTTCTCTGGCCTGGTTGAAATAGCCTTTCCAGATTCTTGATCTCCCCTTGATTTCTAATGGACTAGATGAGATATGAGAGAGAAAAAGAGGGACCAAGGAGAAACTGAGATTTTTAGTATGCACAAATGGGAGAACGGAGTTCCATTTATTGAGTCACGGACAACTATGGAAGGAGTAGATTTGGGAGTTGAGGGATGAATATCCACAGTTCATTTCTGAACATATTAAATTTAAGATGCCTAATGGGTATCCGGTAGAGATGTTAAGAAGGCAGTTAGACATAAGAGTCTGCAGTTCAGGGGAGAGGTCCAGGCAGGACATACAAATCCGGCAGCACATGGAAGGTGTTTAAAGTCATGGAACTGTGTCCATTCCCTTGGAATGAGTGTAGGCAGAGAAGAGTGGAGTTCCGAGGGCCGAACACTGCGACACTGACATTTAGAATTCAGGGGGATGAGGAAACACCAGTGAAGGACGCTATAAAACAAGCAGAGAAAAGAGGTAGCAGCTGAAGAAGGATAGGGATCTAGGAAGGATTTTTTTTTTTTTGAAGTATAGTTGATTTACAATGTTGGGTTAGTTTCAGGCGTACAGCACAGTGATTCAGTATGGATGGATGGATAGATAGATAGATTCTTCTTCAGATTCTTTTCCCTTATAGCTTATTACAAAATTTTGAGTATAGATCCCTGTGCTATATAGTAGGTCCTTGTTGGTTATCTATTTTATGTATAGTGGTGTGTATGTGTTAATCCCAACCTTCTAACTTATCCCTCCCATCCTTTCCCTTTTGGTAACCATAAGTTTGTTTTCTATGTCTGTGGATCTATTTCTGTTTTGTAAATAACTTCATTTATATCTTTTTTTTTCAGATTCCACATGCTAGCAATATCATATGATATTTGTCTTTCTCTGTCTGACTTCACTTAGCCTGATAATCTCTAGGTCCATCCGTGTCACTGCAAATGACATTATTTCCTTCTTTCTCATGTCTCAGTAATATTCCATTGTGTATGTATACCACATCTTCTTTACCCATTCATCTGTTGATGGACATTTAGGTTGCTTAGGAGCGATTTTTTTTTTAATATGAGAAATATTAAGGTATATTTGATGCAATGGAAATGATCCAGTGAAAAAGAAAAAAATTTAAAGATATAGGAGAGAAGGATAATTGCAGGAGTGAAATTCTAGAGTAGGGAAGAGGGGCTGGATCCAGTGCAGAGGTGGTGAGGCTGACTTAGATAGAAGCACACACAGTTCACCCATCACAACAGGAGGAAAGGCAGAGTCTATGTGCACAGATGCCAGAAGGTGGGAAGATGTGGTGGTAGGAACTTGTGGAAGCTCTTTTCTGGCTGCTTCTATTTTTCCAGTGAAATAATGGACTGGAGGTATTAGTGATATGCAAGGCCCATAGGGAATCAGATGTTCAGAGGAATGTATTGAGTAGAGGTGAGCGAGTGGGGTGTTTGAAATTGTAGGGTTTTTGGTGAGGAGTACAATTGTCAGATTGCCTCATGTGAGGCTCTGGTCATAGAGCAGTGATTGAGGTGGGAACAGAGACAAGACCACATATGTAACTGGCCAGGGTATTGGATGAAAGGTCTTTCCTGATGTAACCCGGGGCTGACACATGTGTGAGTAACCACATTGGCTACTATTCCCTGAGCAACTCCCATGTCCCATACAATCTATACAATTCTCTCCTTTAATCCTCACAATAACCCTACAACAACGCCAAGAATCAGAAGTTGTTATCCTCCAATTGTTTCATCTGTGTCCCAGATGAAAAAAGTGAGGTTCACAAAGGTTCATTAACTAGCTCAGGGTAACAAGCAATATGGATACAGGATTCAGAGTCAGGTCTTCTAACCCCAAAGCTAGGTCCTTTCCCTTGGCTTGTACCATACCTCTCCAACTGCATCACCTGCAAGCTTTAGTCCACAACCACCAGTTACAAGGGTGTTTTGCCACGAAGTCTTATGGCTCAGCTTTTGTTGTTTGAGCCTGAGGCAGAAGATGCTTCAGTCTCCTGAGAGAATAAGGCTCTTTTTCCCCTTTAGGTTAGTGTCCTTTTGGGGCATTGGAAACCAACAGAAGGAGGACAGTCTAACAGCTATAGCCTTTTGGGGTTTATTTGTTTCAGGGGGTACCTTATTGGCCTGCCCCAGCAGCTACCTTGTCTTACTATACAGGAGACCCTTAGAAAATCCTGCAGTCAGAGCCAGGGGCCTTCTGGCCGTCTGTCTCACAGTAACCCCTCCTTCATCCGGAAAGAAGTGATGCCTAATACCCTGTCGTTGGTATACTTAAAGTGTTCTACTGAAAGTCCAGGGCTTTTTATCTCCAGGAGATAATTTATGCAAGTGATAAGGAAAGTAGAGACATGAAAGTTTTCACAAACTTCATCCATTTCTTGCTGCAGTTGGGAGAAATTTGCATGCATCTACTTTGTGATAATTCTACGAAAGAGGAGAGGGATCCTACTTCTCAGTGCCCCAAATGAGAAAAAGAACAGTTGCAGTTGAATGTCATCACTGTTAATCATCTAGACCAGAACCGTCCAATAGAACTTTCTGCAATAAAGGAAATGTTCTGTATTTGTGACTTCCAATTCAGTAGCCATTAGCCACATAGGGGTATCGAACACTTAAAACACAGCTAATACAACTGAGGAACTGAATTTTAAATTTTATTTAATTTCAATTCATTTAAATTTCAGTTTAAGCCATCTATGGCTAGTGACTACCATATTGGACTGCACAGATCTAGATTATAAAACAAGAGGCCAAGCCACCTCGCCCCTTTGAGCATGGTAACCAAGTCTGCCCACAGAACCTTGCCATGAAGACCCTTGCTTAGTCAGCTCCTCCTAAGAAATTAGTCTCCACTGCTCACAGCTTTTGAACAAAAAACAGAAACCCCATGTAATCATTTTCTATTTCTGCAACAAATTTCCACAAACTTTGAAGGTTAAGCCAACACATATATGTCTCACAGTTTCTGTAGGTCAAAAGTCTGCATATGGCATAAGTCAACCGAGTTCTCTGCTTAGGGTCTCACAAGCCTTAAGTTAAGGTGTCAGCCAGGCTGCATTCCTTTCTGGAGGCTCTGGGGAAGAATCCACTTCCAAGCTCATTCAGGTTGTTGGCAAAATTCAGTCTCTTGCTGTTGTAGGACTAAGGTTTCTCTTCTGACTGTCAGCTACCCTTAGCTCTGAAAGGCCTCTCCCTGGTCCTTGCACATGGCCCCTCTATCTCAGAGCCAGCAACAGCACATTAAATCCTTCTCATGCTTGGAATCTCTCTGCCTTGCCCTTCTGCCTTCAGCTTTTAAGGGCTCACATAATTACACTGAACCTACTCAGATAGTATCCCTATTTTAAGGTCAATTGATTAGTAACCTTAATTACATCTGCAAAGTCTCTTTGGCCAATTAATATAGCATAACCACAGGAGTAATAGCAGGGAGCAAAAATCTGGGGGCCAAAATTCTGCCTATCACAACCAGACAGCAGAGGATGGAGAAACCAGTGAGGCAATATCTGGCAATTACTTAGTGCTTTCTTGAGTAGAAAATAGAAAGGACTTGTTGGAAAAAATAATTTGTAAAAACCTCTTTTGACTATTTTCTGTCTCTTAGAATCTTGAGGTATTTGTCTTACTTCATCATTACAAGAAACTGGCAAAGTGGTGGCCATCCCTGATCTCTGTTAAGGATCCCCAAACACTTCAGCTTACAGTCCTTGGAGAGTCTTAGTCTTCAGAATAGCTTCCAGCCCAGAAAAGAGAGCTGCTACCACCTTAGAGGTCCTTTCCCAGCATAGCAGCAGCTACCAGCAATTTCCGGCACTCTTTCTGGTTTAGCCAGTGCTGAGTTAGATATTAAGTACTGATAAGGACAACCTGGCCTGGAGGCTGTTAATTAATGAACAACTCAGTGTGCAAACTAAGCTCCTCAGCTCCAGTTAGCAAAATTTCCAATGAGAAAATGAAGTGAATGGAAAAATACTTCCTTCCAATTAGGTGAAAAGAGACACTGAGTTTTCAAGCCTTAAACAAAGAGCTGCTTTGTGTCTGTCCTCCTGGAGAGAAAGGAGGAAGATATCATTGAGCTAGGAGTTCAGAGAAAGAGAGAGAGAGAAAACTGAGGGAGGACCAGTCTGCTACCTGAAAGAGAGTGAATAAAAGACAAGCTGATGCATTTTCCAAGAGTAAGCACACAGGTGGTCTGGAAGTTCCCATGAGAGAAGTCGCTAAGGGGGCCCAAAATTGAGAACGTGTAAGAGCCAAGCCCTGGTTGAGAAGGTCACGGGAACAGCCCAGCGCTAATAACCCCTCCTCTGCCCATCATATCAGGAACCACTTAAAATGTACCTGTACATTAAGCCCCATTGTAGACTCTGGGAGCCAGGTGTCTTTCAATAGGGGCAATAAAAATAGAGAAGTAAGGAAAATGTTTTAGCCAGCTTTCTGCAGAATTCCTCTTAGAGAAGCAACTACTTTGTTTAGGAAAATACCTTGAAAAGCCAGGTGGTGGTAAAGGGTGAGCCCTGGGACAGGGGCTGGCAGGAGTTAACAAGGAAGCAGATAAACATCTCTGCTTAAAAAAAAAAAAAGGGACTTGGAGTGGGAGAGAGTGAAAGAGGAAGGAGATGGGAGAGAGGGGAGGAAAAAGAGGCTTAGGCAATGCAGTAGGAAGTCTGGAATCTGGGAGCTGGGAGAAAAGGCGAAGGGGATTTTTCAAACAGGCCTATCTGATGTTAACTCTGTGTCACCCACTGTCTAGCGCTGATATGGTGGGCCACCAGAAGCTCTCCAACGTGCTGCTAACTTCTATGAGTAGTGCTTTAGGAGGGAACCGAGGAAAAGGAGCTAGATCCCGTGACTAGGTCCACTTGGGGGTGGAGAACTCAGCCAAAGTTGGGAATCACAGCAGGAGGGGCTGTGCAGAAACCCGAGGAGGGCGCTGAACTTCCCCAGGATGGGCTTGAGCCAATCCTAACAGATACTAAGGGGCAGGGTGACTACAGCTGACATCTGAGTTACATAAAGATTAGATCAGCCACTCACCAATTCAGCACTGCATTTATCTTGCTGCTTTTCCTATCTTAATTTAATATCAATTTTCCCAAAACCTGAATTTACAGTTTTTCCCTCTTGGACCAAATTCCCAGCTTCATACCTAAATCCCCAGCAACTGGCCCCCTACCCAGTACAGGGTTGGGTGAGGTGTGGTCACCCTAGCAAAGGGAAGCAGTGTTGGGGAGACCCACTGTTATCATGACGAAAACTCTTGGGAGTAGCTTTATTTTCTGGTCACCTGGTCAAGTTGGGTTGACCAAGGAGTTTAGATGCTGATTTCTTCTCTCTCCTAAACCTGAAGACCCTGTGGCTGAGGCCCAAGGCTTCTGAGGGGACACCAGGGTTGAGGGTGTGTCACCAACATGAGGAGAGGCTTAGCTAATTTGTCAGGACCCATGATTAGAGGCACTTCAAAGGCCTGGGAGCATGTACAGTTCTATTCCTTTGATTCAGGTCTAACAATTCTACCCTCTTTATTTGAGGCTGGTTCATGCAGAAACACAAACAACCGTACAGCCATGTTGCAACCCTTTGGTGCCCTGGGCAGAGGCCTCTTGTTGCTGACAAGACCAAGAGGGTGGGCAGCACCTAGCCTCGGACACCACCTGGCACCCTCTCTGCATGGGCTTAGAAACCCCTTATGCCAGAGGCCCAAACAGATGCTCCAGGCTAATTAATTCAGCTTTACCTATCTCTCCACTACTGGCAAGCTTTGCTGCCACCCTGAATACTAGCCCCTCTGATGGCCTGTCTTTTTCTGTTACTATTACCTCCAACCTCCCCTGGCTTATCCTCTTACTTTTCCCTCCCCACAACCCCACCTTTTCCACTGGCCCTCTGGAACCCTCATTCATTGACAAACTCCCTTCTCTACAATGTAAGCCTTTCCTTGGGCTCCTTTTCCCTCCTTCCTAAACTGAAACACAGCACTTGCTGAAGGATACTGCCTTTCCCACAGGCCCCCGGGAGTGAGGATGTTTTATTCTTCCATTCTTCACACACCCCATGGCTATTTGGGAAAAGGAACATATTTGTATCTTCTGGCTCCCTATGACCATATCCAAACACTTGTTCTTCATTCAGTTAGAAAAACTCTCTACCCTCTGTTGTGGCCATCATTGTCATCTATCCTTCTCTTGGTCACTCCCTCCACATTCACTGGACCTCAGTCTAACTCTCTTCCCCAAGTCTTGCCAAGGTTACAGGTGACTTTCACCTCCTCTCTCTTCACCAGCCACTCCTGTGGCTTCACCCTGAACGTAATCATTATCCAGAGCTATTTCAATTCTGCCAACTTAAAGTCCAATATCCCACCAAAAACCATTACCAGTCCATTTTCCAGTTCCCTCTTTTAAGACAACTTCTCTTTGACCTCCTTTAGCGTGCTAACCCATGGGTTCCTCTATTTTATAGAACCATCTGTCTCACCTACTTGGGCCCTATGTGCTGTCCATTAAACCAGTATTTTACCACTATCTTTTATCGGTCCATTCAGAGATAGAAACCCCTGAGAATAGGCAAGCTTATTTATAAATGAAACACTAAAAACAATGAACAGTGTTCTATGTAAAATAAATATTAATAAAATAACACTTCTACTAGGATTGACATTATCCAGGTAATCTTAAACTTTTCCACAGGGCTCTGGCTAATATTTAATGACTAGTAAGTCTGAACAAAAGTCAGAGGCCTATAGGTAAACTCTACTTGGATTTAAATAGAGCCAATTCACCTCCCAGTTGGATTTTGAGCAGTGTTGGAGCAGTAGAACTCAGAGGATTCTATCCAGGAACAAATTAAAATTTTATTATCCAACAAATGTTTCCCCTCTCAGCACTATCCTGGTGCCTTGTCTTTTTAAAGAATTGTCATAATGTCTTCAGGGAATTATTGCCATTTCAACCTAACTCTCCATGCATCTTATATCACTTTTCTTCTTTTATCATAATGTAGAAACACTTCTTAACGTCAAACTATGAAAAGTCACTCATATCCAATATTCTTGCCAAAGTGTATTAATACTAACCTTCAGATCAAGTCTCTGCAGGAAGCTTTGGCCATAACAGGTGGGCCTTACTGTTCAGATAGCAGGCACTGTTTTCTTCTTCCTTCTCCACTTCAAGCCATGGCTCTCTAGAGTTGAGACCCACAATCTTATAAGAAGACTGTCAACGTTTGCATCCATCAAAGGGTTAGGAAAATGGTTGCCAGGAGATTGTAAAAAGGAAAAGAAATTGCAGGGCAAAATTCCAGAGATGGATGTAGAGGTAAGTCAGGCAGAGATCAACAATAAAAGACAGAAATCTGAGCCTAAAGCAACAGACTCAGCCCAGGTACAGGCCAAGGTTGAGGGGCCACAGGAAGAACCCACTCAAAGAACTGGGGTCAAAAGAGTGAGGGGCACCGGGTAGAAGAGGTGTGTTGAAGCATTCTGTTCACTGAGGCCCAGGGGAGATAGGAGCATGGGCCCTGTCTTAGGAAACAGGACTGGCAGGATCAAGGTGTGAAGCAGGCCCCATATACCTGGCAGGCATGCCACAGCAAGGGTTTCTTTCTTTTTTTCTCTTCTTTTTTTTAACTTTTTTTTTTTAATTTTAGAATTTTATTTATTTTTTTATACAGCAGGTTCTTATTAGTCATCCATTTTATACATATTAGTGTATACATGTCAGTCCCAATCTCCCAATTCATTGCCCCACCAGGAGAAGGCTTTCTACCGCCACACACCACCTAGGAAGCCAGTGACCTGGGCACCCAAGCACAAGAGGGCTTGGGAGGAATTAGCCCCCTCCTGATGCAGGATGGCTACAGGGAGCCTGGCACCTCTGCCGGCAAGATTAAAAACAGCCAAAAAGTTATAGCCAAATCCCACCGATTTATGGGACAAAAACTACTGGTCTCTCAGTCTCTCCTTGAAAGGGGTGGTGCTCATGAACAGCTTTGATGGCACATTGGGGTAAAGGCTAATAATCTTTCATTCATTCATGGATCATTTACTGAAAACCTAATATGTGCTAAATGCAGAGCTAAGTGCTGAGGAAACAAAGATGACTATGACAGGGACAAAAATATTAACATACGTGTATTCACAGCCCCCTCCTCCCCTTCACTCCCAGCTCTTTTTTGGAGGCTTCTGTTCACATACTCCACTTCTGGAGCTGTGCTGTGTTGATCAGGAGAATGGGTGAGAAAGAAGACTGAAAGAATTGAGGGGAGATGATATAATAAAGAATTGAGCCGGAGATGATCAGAGGAGAGGAGAGCAGAGATCCAAAGGAGCTGAGGAAGGGAGGGAGGGAGAGGGAAGGGTAAGAGGAGAGATGGAGAGAGAGAGAGAGAGAGAGAGAGAGAAGGAACTGAATGAGGCTGGAGTTGAGGTGGTGAGAAAACTGGGAGCAGGTGGGTCAATGAATGGGCCTGGGGAGACAGACCTGCAAAGGCCAGAATAGTACAGGGTGTGTGTGTGTGTGTGTGAGATTGTAATTTCTGCCCATGGTCTCTTGGAGATTTTATGAACTTCTTTGCAGTTGGAATCGTGTTTTACTCTTGGATGCCGCACAATGATAAAACTGGATGCAAGGTGGCCCAGCTTTCAGGGGATTACAGTATAAGACATGGCCCCTCCTCTCTAGACGCTCAGAGTCCAATAGGGAAAACAGTCATTTAACATAAAATAACACAATAAAACATTGCTGAGCGCTGTGTCACACCTCTCTGTAGGGCACGGGGGTGGCAACTGAGGAAGAGGTCACCTAGTTTACCTCTAGCTCAAGAAAGATATGTGCTCTCTCATCAGTAAGGTCAATGGAGCTTAGGAGGGGATATTTTCTAGCTCCCAAATTGATTACCAAGAGCAACCTATGCCTCAGTCCTGGACAAGAAGAAGCAGAAATACAAATTCCCTCCTCGGACTGATCAAAAGTCTGTCACCTCTAAGGCTTACCTGGGTGTCAGGCAGCCAGCAGCCCACTTGGGCTAATTGAGGGCTTCCTTTCCTTTTCTGACTAAGAGCTCTGTGGATAGGGCGTGTCTTCCTTTCTACTCCAATATCACCTAAACAAAGGAAACCGTGTGTAAACCGGGGTGTTAGCATAAAAGAACACTGTACCAAATCACGTAAACATGGAAGGAGAAAATGGGTGAATGCTCAACGGAGCCTGAAATTATGTAAGTGAAACACAAAGTCAGCCCCAGAGCAGCTGCAATATTATAGCTGTGGTTTGCATTGAGTTTGCTTCCCCCAGGCAAAGGGAGTTTCCAAGCAGGGCTGAAGCAATCACTTTGCTGCTTTGTGCCAGCCAAATGACTCACTCCCAAACCTGTTTAATATGAAACAGCAATAGGAGACTGGAGATAGCCTCAGGGAGATCAGCTGCTAACCAGCTCAGATTATAGCTGCAATCCCTCAAACACGGCCACTTAAGAGTGTCTCTCCGTGTGTCTTCAGGGACATACGACACTAAAAGAAAGGGACTGTCCTTGAAGTAGAAAGATCAGGGTACTCGTTCCCATTCCATAGCAGTTCATCATGTGATTTAGGTCAGCCTCACCTGAAAAATGAGACTGATACCTCGTCCATAAAATAAGACAATACCTTCCCTGCCTACCCCCTGTGGTAGTTTTTGAGAATTGAATAAGAAATATTACGAGAATTAAGTGAGATGATGGAAATGGTAGAGACCTGTAAACCAGGTATTATCATTACACACAGGTGTCATAAATCTCTTCTTACACTTTCATTGGAACTAGAGGGAATTTCCTTAAATAGCAGGAATGAGGAAATAAACACAAGAACGTTGCTTCCTACTTTAATATCAGCAGCAGTGAAAGCACCAGTTTAGTGGGTTATTGTGGACTTTTGTCATCCAGGCAGTAAATTGGAGTCTTCTCAAAGAGATTAGAGCTCCTCTCCTCAGTGTTATCTGGGGCTATCAGACCATCTCTGATATTTTCCAGCCAGAATTTTAATGAGATGTCTGTTTGAGAAATTTATGAAACTATTTCTCCCACTTATAATTACTTGGGCAAGAAAATAAGCAAAAGGATCTTTCATTCTTTTTTTTCTTTCTTTCTTCCCTTCTTCTTCTTTGTTTTCTACCCCAGAGGAACCGAGCGAAGCAGGTAAGATGAGTGAGGCACTTGTCTCAGATGAAAATTTTTTTTAATTTAATTTTATTTTTTATACAGCAGGTTCTTATTAGTTATCATATTAGTGTATACATAATACACTAATTACATATACATATAGTAATTTATACATATTAGTGTATATATGTCAATCCCAATCTCCCAATTCATCACACCACCACCACCACTTTCCCCCCTTGGTGTCCATACGCATGTTCTCTACATCTGTGTCTCTATACCTGCCCTGCAAACTGGCTCATCTGTACCATTTTTCTAGGTTCCGCATATATGCGTTAATATACGATATTTGTTTTTCTCTTTCTGACTTACTTCACTCTGTATGACAGTCTCTAGATCCATCGACGTCTCTACAAATGACCCAATTTCATTCCTTTTTATGGCTGAGTAATATTCCATTGTATATATGTACCACATCTTCTTTATCCATTCATGAGATGAAAATTTTAACTGAGAGCCAAAACTCTCACAAATCAACATAGGGACTTCCCTGGTGGTCCAGTGGTTAAGACTCCACGCTTCTATCGCAGGGGTAGCAGGTTTGATCCCTTGTCGGGGAACTAAGATCCTGCAAGCCGCAAGGCACGGCCAAAAAAAAACAAATCAAGATAAATATATCTTAATGAATATTTTCAAAAATAAAATTAATGCCAAAAAAGGATGAACAAAATATCACATTTTTAGATAAACGTCAGTCACAATGCCATACCAAGGCATATTGAAGCCTGAGGCAAAAGGAAAAATCAGTACTCCTGATCCTGTCTATTTAATGCTTGGTATTTTGTTCATCATTGACTTTTGCCTTAATTTTGATGTATCATGTGTAGCAATTTTTTTTTCATTCTTAGTGGCATATAAAATTATAGTTTGCCTTAGTATCGATGGCACCTTAGATTTGGTAAAATGCTTTCCATGTGGTATGTGGAATAAGTATGACACCTGGCAATGAAATTCAACTTGGCTTTGTTTCCCTCTGTTTCCTTTACACATTTATCCAGTGGAAGTCACCTTCCCTGTTCCTGAACAAAAACTCTGTGAGTCCCAAGGCTTTTCTGTTCCCTCTTAAATAATGAACAATCCCACAGTCATTTTAAGTCACAAACACAGTCTCAGTTTAACAATCAGAATACATAATCTCCTGAAATAATCAAAACTCACAACTTCACTTAGTGGTAAACCTTCTCCCCTCCACCAGCCCCGGGGGCTGGCAGCCTGCAGTAGGAAAGGGGAATAGGGTCTTGTGCTCTACACTCTCCCTAGCTTTCTTCTTCACCCACTAAACATCTGCTGTTTTGTTCTCCTCCCATATGGTAGGGGGTTAGCAGCAAGGAGAGGAAGGGGATAGAACAGTTCTTACCTGGCTGGGTGGCTTCACACTCTCTGAGCCAGGAAGATGGTTAACGGTGACTCTTTCTCTTTGGGCGTCTTTCTTGGCTCATCAGAGCTTCCCTCTCCTTTCAGGTATCTGTAACATTTGTCCCATCTTGGTGGTGACTCCATGGATGTTTATTATGTAATGAACTCTGCCCTTCTGTATGCTTTATATATTCTAAAATTTCTTAATTTAAGAAAAAAGAACTGTGAGAGAGAATAAGGGGGAAGAAAACTAAGTCTACATAAAAAACAACCTTTACTGGACAGAAACTTGCCTTACCTCTCTCTCTCTCCCCCTCCTCTCTTGTTTTACTACCAGCCATATCTTCTCTCCTGGTCTTCATTTTTATCCCCTCTATAGACCTATAAAAATAAAAGTTTGTCTAGATGAAGATAAACTTCCTTGCCCTTGTCACATGCTAGTTTATTTCTTACTCCTTCTGGATAAGCAGAGCCATATCCCGCTGGTTTCTAATTTCTTCAAGAGTAAATGGCCGTGGCCAGAATCCAGTCCACTCCCAGTCCCCTGGCAACTCGTCAGGAGAGCTGGAACATGTCTGCCCTCGACCTCTAGGGCAGAAATCAACAAGAGTCCCAGAGCAAGAAAAGCACTGTAAAAACAGCAGTGTCACCAAAGGCAGAAAACACATCTCATTCTCACCACGGAGAGTCCCACTGTACTGCTGGTCTCCAGGCACTGGAACTGAAGACAGAAGAATGTTGCAGAGGCTAAACAGTTGTCCCCACTTTAATAAAATAATTGCCTTCATTGTTTAACTTCACAGTACTGGCAATATATTACTTATATCCTTGAGGGCTCATTTTCCATAGCAAATTCTTCAGTGTTCTGCTTTATTGGTGGTATTTAAATGTGTGGTTCTATTTTGCCTTCTAGGATCTATAGAGGCTGGAACTGGAAAACACATTCTCACACATTTCAAAGGGCCTGCCCAGATTCAGGATGTCTGAGTCAAAACACTTTTCCAACAGGACAAGTTTCAGGAGGATAAGGAGAGAACAACTTGCTGTGGGTAGGTCTTGTGGGTAAGTCAACAAGGCGCATAGGGAAACCAACGCAGAGTCCAAGCCCTCTGTGACTAGGGCTGGTATTTACGATTGAGGAGTTGCTTGTAGCAGCCAGCTAGGCTTGGGGGTGGGGGGCTGGGGGGGAGGCATCCACTCCAGGAGGCAAGTCTGTACTCACTGATATCCCTCGCCCCCTTCAGTCTCCTTCTGAAACTCATCCCAGAGGGGTTAATAAAAATGAACAGAAAATGCTGGTAGATGAGACAAATAAAGTAAAATGTGGAAAGGGTGAAGAATCTCACAGAACAGAAATGGGATTCCATTAAGCCATGAACTCAGAGGAAGGAAAAAAAATTGCCTCTTTATTTTCACCAACTTCTAACTGAAAATCTAGCATTTCCTTCAATAATGAATGGAGGCAATATACCAGAGCAGTTTCACACCACCAATGACTTTGTCACCAGTAGAATTCACAGATATCTTCAATTAGCTTTATGGCTGCTGCCAGTATCTTGAAATACCATTTTTGTTCATTGTTACTTTGAAATTGTGATGGCAAATAAATTTGTCACTAGATCTTAATAGTTAACCTGTTAATAAAGAAGTGTATAGAAATATACTGCACATCTGTTTTAATATTTTGATAACTGTATTTCAATACTTGGTTTCCTTTGTGATCCTATGTATTTTATGAAATAGATTTTAGAACACTATTCTCAGAAGAGATCCATAGGCTTCATAAACTGCCAAAGGGGAAAAAGGTGCAGAATCCTTTCATAAGGCAGTTGCAGAGTAGTTGGAGGGTACAGTTCCTTCCCATCAACCCAAATTCAAAAACGTTTGAAAAAGACTTTGGTGAAAAAAAGGAGGAGGGGGTAAAGATATAACTTTAGCTATGCCTAGGGACTATGCAATTCACTAGTGTATGAAACAGGTTAAAGGCATGGGCTTAGAGAGTCTCTCGGTTAAAAACAAACAAACAAACAAACAGATGGTTCAGGAGGAATAACCTAGGTTACCCTAGATCCAGTGCCCTGTGTCCTGATAACCCCAATCTGGAATATATGGTAGACCCACATCTTCTCCAAGAAACTGATGTTAATTCAGTTGGGTGTCCTTACAACCCTGGGAATGAATGTAGAAATAAATAGAATAGAAGCTTTTACAGCCAAGTTTCACTTCTCCATTGATTTACAGAAAAATTAAGCAGATAGTCCAAAGAGTTCCCATATACTCTGCACCCAGTTTCCCTTATAATTAATGTCTTACGTTAGGATGGTTCATTTGTTACAATGAGGAAACCAATATTGACACATTATTATTAATTAATGATCATAGTGTATTCAGATTGTCTTAGTTTTTGGTTGTCATGTTTCCTAGGCTGTTCTTAGCTGTGGCAGTTTCGCAGACTTTCCTTGTTTTCACAACCCTGGCAGCTTTGAGGAGTACAGGTCATATATTTTGTAAGATGCCCCCAAATTGGAATTTGTCTGATGTTTTTCTCCCGATAAGACTGTGGTAATGGTTATTAGGAGGAAGATAACAGAAGTAAAGTGTTATTTTTATCACCTCATATCAAAAGTGCATATTATCAGCATGATTTATGACTGTTGATGTTGTGTTTGATCACCTGGCTGAGCTAGTGTTTGTCAGATTTCTCCACTGTAAAGTTGCTTTCCTCCTATTTCCAGACTGTACTCTTTGAAAGGAAGTCACCATGCACAGATCACACCCAAAGAGTGAGGAGTTATGTTCCCCTCCTTGAGGTCAAAATATCTGCATCAATTATTTGGAATTCTTCTGTATGGGGGATTTGTCTATTCTCTCCTATTTATTTATTATTCAATCATTTACCTCAGTATGGAATCATGGGTATTTATTTTGTACTTTGAGCTTTAATCCAATACTACTTTATTTATTTTCTTGCTCAAATTGTTCCAACTTTGGCCACTGGGAACTCTTCCAGTTGGTTCCTGTGCACCTTTGACGTACCCCCATCAATGTGTTTTGTTTTGTTTTTTAATCACTTCCTTACTTTCTGATACTATAAGATTCTCCAGTATCATCTTATATATTTCCTGCCACAGCCCTAGAATCAACAATTTCTCTAAGGAGCCCTATTCCTTTTATTGGAGAATGATATTAGAAACCACATTCTGGACACTAGGTGTACTCCTTGTTACTGGAATGCCCAACCAATTTTTTACAAACATGTAAAAGGTAGTCAGTGTAGGAAGGATAACCATTTCAACAAATGGTGCTGTAGCAATTGGACATACATGGGGGTGGGGGGGGGGCAGGCAGGAATAACCTTAACCTAAAATTCACATTCTGTGTAAAAATTAACTAAAAATGAATCATAGATGTAATGTAAAACATAAAACCATAAAACTTTTGAAAGACAATACAAAATCTTCGGGATCTAGGACTAAGTGAATAGTTCTTAGACTTAAAACCAAAAGTATGATCCAAAAAAGAAAAATTGATAAATTAGACCTCAATAAAATTAGAAACTTTTGCTCTAAAAAAACCCAAAACTCTATTAAGAGAAAGAAAAAACAAGCCACTACAGACTGGGAGAAAATATTTGCAAACCTCATGTCCAACAAAGGACTACTAACTAGAATATACAAAAAAATCCCAAACTCAACAGTGAAAAAATAAGCAATCTAATTAGAAAATGGGCAAAAGACATGAACAGACGTTTCACCAAAAAGGATATACAGATGGTAAGTAAGCATATGAAAAGATGCTCAATGTCATCAGCCATTAGGGAAATGAAAATTTAAATCACAAAGACATATCACTACACAAAGAAATGAAAACATATGCTCACACAAAAACCTATACAGGAATGTTCCTAGTAGCTTTTTGCTTAATAACCCCAAACTGAAAACAACTCAGATGTCATTCAACAGGTGAATAGTCAAATAAACTGGAGTATATCCATACCATGGTATACTACTCAGCAAGAAAAAGGAACAAAGTAATGACATACACAGCAATTTGGGTGACCCTCCAGGGAATTACACAGATGTCAGTGGTTGCCAGGAGCTGGAGCTGAGTGGCGGGGTAGGCAGTGAGAGAGGGATTGACTATAAAGGAGTGGCACAAGGGCATTTGGAGGGTTGATAGAAATATTCTATTCCTTGATCATTGTAGTGGTGGTTACACAACTGCAAACATTTGTCAAAACTCATAGGATTATACACTCAAAGGGGTAGATTTTATTGTATGTAACAATTCTAACTCAGGGGACTTCCCTGGTGGTCCAGTGGGTAAGACTCCGTGCTCCCAATGCAGGGCCCAGGTTCGATCCCTGGTCAGGGAACTAGATCCCACACGCATGCTGCAACTAAGAAATCCACAGGCTGCAACGAAAAGATCCCGCATGCTGCAACTAAGACCCAGTGTGGCCAAAATAAATAAATAAATATTAAAATAAATAAAAAATTAAAAAATAAAATTAATTTCGATGATGATCGCACAGCTCTGTGAGTATACAAAAAATACTGAATTTCACATTTTAAATAGGTGAATTATATGGTCTGTGAATTATGTCTCAATAAAATTGTCACAGGAAGGAAGAGAGGGAAGGAGGGTGGGAAGGAGGGAGAAAACAAAAAGAAAAACAAAAAAGAAAATCAAACACAAACTTCAAACTTTTCAGATTTCCCCAAGTAATCACATTCCCCCTGCAAGGAAACAATGTCTCAAGAAACTTCTGCACATATATCTAATGACTTTATTCTGTTGTAGATGTCCTGCTTCTTCATATTGTGCTCTTCTAATTAAAATCTTGTGTGGTACATCTGACTGAGCCTAGGTCATACCCTCCCATAGCTGCAAAGAAAGTGGGGAAAGTGAGTTCTGGTTTCAACCTGGGAGTCAGAACTCCTAACGGTGGAGATTGCCCAAATAAAGGAAAGCTATTCACAGATGCTAAGAAACTATAAGAATATGATAGAATGTTCACTACGCTCAGCCATATGTGGAAGGCGAGTTAAAGCAGGGCAAGGTGGGAGGCAGAGGGACCAGTTAGGTGGCTGATTCAGGCCCACAAAGAGAGATGGAGATGATCTGAACCACTGATGGCTGAGGCAGCAGTAATAGAGGCAGAGAGGAGCAAACAGATTTGAGAAACAGTTTGAAAGAAAACTCAGCAGAATTTGGAGATTTGTTCCACAAGAGAGATGAGGAAGCAGGAGGAATTAAGTATTTCTGGCTTATGTTCAAAAAAAAAATTTTCTGGCTTATGTAACTGAGTGGATAATGGGACCTTGATGGAGATGAGCAAGAAACATGGGGGGAAGAGCAGGTTTGGGAGTTAGGGGAAAGAGGAGGGAGTACACTAAATTCTAGATATGTTACTGGTTTCTGGTATAATTCCACCATGGTCAGAGAACATACTTTGTATGACTTGAATACTTTTAAATGTATTGAGCTTTGTTTTACAGTACAAAATCTGGTCTATCTTGGTAAGTATTCCATGTGTATCTAGAAAGTATGTGAATTATTTTATTGGATGGAGTGTCCTACAAATGTCAATTAGGTGAAGCTGCTTGATAGTGCTATTCAAGTCTTCTATATCTTTGCCAATTTTCTGTCTACTTGTTCTACCAGTTACTAGGAGAAGGGTTTGAAATCTACAACTATGATTGTGAATTTGTCTATTTCTATGTTTGCTTCATGTATTTCAAAACTCTATTATATTAAGTATATAAACATTAGAATTGTTATGTCCTCTTGATGAATTGACCCCTTTATTATTATGAAATGACCTTCTTTACTTCTGGTAATATTCTTTGCTCTGAAATCTTTTCTTCTGATTAATTTTTCTTTTGTTTGCATAGTAAATCTTTTTCCATCCTTTTACTTTTAACCTATTTGTGTCTATGTATTTAAAGTGCATTCCTTGTAAGCAGCATACTGCTGTGTCTTCTTTTTAATCCAGTCTCTTCCTTTTAACTGGGGGTGTTCAATCCATTTACATTTAATGTGATTATTGATATGGTTTGGTTAAAGTCTATCATCTTGTTAATTGTTTTCTACCTTTCCAATAGATTATTTGTTGCTTTCTCCTCTTTTTGTATGTTCTTTTGGATTAATTTAAAAATTCTATGTTTACATCTTAACTCCTTTGTTGCTTTGTTAGCTCTTATTGTCTGGTTATTTTAGTAGTTGCTTTAGGGTTTATAGTATGAATCTTTAGCTTATCAAAATTTAAATTTGAGTGAAATCGTACCACTTCATGTATCCATACAGTATAAGAAACTTACAGCAGCATACTTTTATTTCCTCTCTTAGCCTTTTTGCTGTTTTTGTCATACGTTATAAACCTCAAAATTGGGTTGCCAGATATAGCAAATAAAAATGAATGACACCAAGTAAAATCTAAATTTCAGATAAATAACAAATAACTTCATTAAATAAGAATGTTCCATGCAATGTTTTGAAACACTAAAAAGGTAACAATTATTTGAAATTCAGAGTTAACTGGGCACCCCATATTTTATCTGGCAAACATACCCATAATACATTGTATTTTTTGTTTAAATAATAAAACATCTTTTAAAGAGATTTTAATAATAACTTTAAGATTTTATGTATTTATAATGCAGTTACTATTTTTTGCTCTTCCTTCCTTTCTGTAGATCCATAATTCCATTTGGTGCCATTTTTCCTTATGCATGGAGGACTTCCTTTAGCATTTATTGTAGTACAGGTCTATGATTAATTTTTTTAGACTTTGCACATCTGAAAAAGTCTTTATTTTGCCTTCATTTTTGAGATGAGAATATAATTCTAGATTGATAGTTCTTTTCAGTACTTTAAAGATGTTATTTCACTATCTTCTTGCTTGCATTGTTCCTAACAAGAGATCTGCTGTCATCCTTTCTTTGTTCCTCTATATATAACATGCCTCTTTTCTCCTGCTACTTTTAAGATTTTTCTCCTTATTACTGATTTTGAGTAATTTGATTTTGCTGTGCCTTCATGTGGCTTTCTTTATGGTTTTTTGTGTTTGGATGTGTTGAAATTCTTAGATCTGTGAGTATATAGTTTTCATCAATTTTGAAAATTTTAGGCCATCATTTATCCAAATATTTTTTGTCGCCATCTCTCTCCTTTGGAGACTTCATTTACATATGTTAGGCCACTTAACATTGTCCCACAATTCACTGATTCTCTTTATGTTTTCAAAAAATTTTTTTTCCTATGTATGCTTCATTTTGGAAATTTCTATTGGTGTGACTTCAAGTTCACTAATCTTTTCTTTGGCAATATCTAATTTGCCACTAATCTATCCAGTGTATTTTTATTCAGACATTGTTGTCTTCATCTCTAGAAGTACAATTTGGGTCTTTTTATGAATCTCATGTCTCTGCTTAACTTTTTGAACATTTAAAACACAATTAGAGTAACAGTTTTAATGTCTTTATCTGCTAATACTAACATCTATGACAGTCCTGGGTTTGTTTTTGATTGATTGACTTTTCTCTTTATTATGGATTGTATTTTCCTAAAACTGATCAAGTCGCTAGTTGTATTATCTGTTTATGAGAAATACAGGGGTAGAGGAACACATTAAACAACACCTCAGGGGTGTAATCTGTAAAGTGCAGAATGTGGAAAAATCCACAGGACCAACTGTTGATTTCTTCAGTATATGAAGTGCACAGAAAGAAAAATGTTTAAGAGTTTTCACTAAATACAATGTGATGGGAATTCCCTGGAGGTGCAGTGGTTAGGACTCCTTGCTTTTACTGCCAAGGGCCCAGGTTTGATCCCTGGTTGGGGAACTAAGATCCCACAAGCTGCTTGGTGCAGCCAAAAAATAAAATTAATTTAAATTAAAATTTAAAAATAAATAAATAAAAATAAAAAAGAAGCATTATTTTTAAAAAATACAATATGAGGACCTTGTCTGAATCCTGACTTGAAGAAATAAACTATTTAAAACATTTATGAGAAAATTGGGGAAACCTGAATACTGACTAGATGTTAAGAAATCATTAATTTTTAAAGATAAATGATTTTGTTGGTTTTAAACATAGACCTTAGTTTTTAGAGATACATAGTAAAATATTTATGGGTGAAATAATACGCTGCTGTGACTTGCTTCAAAATAATCCAGGGAGGGAAAGAGAAGGTGAGGATACAGATGGAACAAATTGGCCATGGGATGGTAACTGTTAAAGCTGAGTAATGAGAGCATAGTAGTTCACATATTATTCTCTCTGCTTTTGCAATATTTGATCTTTTTCCATAATTAAAAAAAATCAGATGTTCTCTTCTCTGAAAAACTTGCCATACTGTCTCCCTACACCTAATAGAATTAATTGTGCTCAGGAATGTTCCCCTACCATCCAAATAAATTAAACTCTCATTTATTTTCAAATCGTTCTCCCTAATTCGGCCATAAACCCCTTGAGAGCGAAAATGATGTCTTACTCATTTTCTATTCTTTGTTTTTCCATCACCAAACCACAGAGCTGGGATGCTCAATAAACGATGGCGAATTGGCAGCTCTCCACCCTAATTCGCCAAGGTGTTTACGATAAAGATGCCGACTCTGTCGTACTGAATTAAATTTCAAGTTAGATGTTGTGTCCTTTATAAATTCAAGTCATACTGCATATAAATGTATGGCAAAGGAGCCCAAAAAGCTCTAATGTTAAAAACTCAGGTAATGAAACTGTCAAGGCAAACCAGGAATCCAGCAGAGATTGGCAGGGTCAGCAGTACTAAAATTGTTGTATAGTTCATTGTGTACTTCCCTTCCTTACAGGTATGCATTACACTGTGACTTTTGCAAAGTCCTTCCGTCCTGCCCTGCCTTTCTCACATGACTGCTCTAAGTCTCAAGTAAGATACCCTAATGCACACGAAAGGGCTTTTTTTAAACTGGAAAGCAGCATAAGGTTTAAAGTGTAATGACCTCTTTCTAAGGCATGAAGGCAGAGCACATCATTTTAGCTATTGGAAGATCTGACCCTGGATGAAATTGTTCAGTAGGCAAAGCATGTTTTGGGTGATTATACAGTTGACCCTTGAACAACAAGGGTTTGGACTTTGCAGGTCCATTTATATGCAGATATTTTTCAATAAATATGGTACTTGGATTTTCATGTTACAGATCTTTAAATGTGGGGAAAAGTTTTGTTTGATTAGAGATTGCAGTATGTGGAGTCAAAACAACTAGGGTTTTGAGTCCTGATTCTATCCACTTTTTCAGCTTCCTGCCCTTAGGTGAGTCATTTATCAATTCCTTTGTTTTTGAGGTAGAGATAGCAGTACAGAGGACTTTCCACTGCAAGGGAGGTGGGTGGGTGGTAGACACCCGTAACCTGCCCAACTTTGTTCAAGGGTCAACTGTATATATATATATATATATATATATTTATATATTTATATATATTTATATTTATATATTTTTATATATAATATTTTTCTTTCCTTGAACTATAATACACACACAGCACCTATTATATGCCTGGTGCTGTGCTAGGTGCTAGTGACACAGAGTGAAGACAGCTAGGTGTCCAGGACCTATCCTTGCAGGCCACCTAATCCCTGGCTATTTTTAAGTCTTCACATACCCACCTACCTCCCACCCCTAGGTGCTCCTTACTCATGCTGTTCAGTCTCCTGATTGACTTATTTATTAAGTTGTTTACATGTTTATGTATTTATTGATTTATCTTTTTAATTAAGAATTTCACTTTTTCACATTTTTCATATGTGCTCTTAGCACATGATTGTGGGCAGGTGGCCTATGAGTTCCTGTGTCAGTTACAAGGAAGGCAATTTTGGGAGGACCTTCCCAAGCTGAGTCCCCCCAGCTAGTGATGAGATTTATGTTTTAAACCAGACCATTTCACATGGTGTTAAATCTCAAGAGTGGTTATAAGGGTGTTATGTCTCAGGATAATTCATAAGTTGTACATTGGTTTTATATGGCTTTCTATATTTGTGTTATATTTAACAATAACTGTTAAAAATAAATATCTCTTCTTTCAAAATTCACACAACTTGTTCACTATATTATAATGACATGTGGCGCAGGTGCTGGCCACAGGTAGGATCGGAGTTACAGGGAATGTCTGGTCAGCGGTGAGGGCTACCTGTCCACCGCCTCTGGCCTCAATGGAACCATCCAGTCGGCTACAGGAGGGCAAAACAACTAATGAAGATAACAACAACAACGATAACAGTAATAATAAACCAGAGAGTGAAACACTCATCCGCCAAATCGTAGTATGCACTACGAATCGCGTCCCCGCAGGCCGGCCATACAGGGGACTGCACGGACAGCGGCCGTGGCGGCTCTTGCGGCGCCCCTGACTGCCCCCTTTCACTCTCTGGCCGGCAGAGTGGGCGGGGCCCGCTGGGAGGGGCGGAGCCTGGCGGGCGGGGAGGGGCGCCGAGCCCGCAGCAGAGGGTGGGGCTGAGGGATGGGAGGGGGTGGACGGGCGGCTGGGCGGGGCGCGCTTGGGCCTCAGCTCCTCACGCGCCGCTTTCCCAGCCCACATCCCGCGCCGCCGGGAGCCCTGGCGGCCAACGCTGTGCGCGAGCGGAGGCAGGAGCCAGAGGAGGAGCCGCGGACGCTGAGGTAAGCGTGGGGCAGCCCGCCGCGCGGCCCGGAGCCCTCGCGCCCCGCGTTCGGCCCGCGGGTTGTGGCGAGGGCGGGGGGCGGTGCGCGGAGGCCCGGGCGGGCGGGGCCGGGGCCTGAGGGCGGGGACCGGCCTGGCCCCACGGGCCGGCGGGGTCGGCAGGGCAGCGCGGCGCTGGCCCTGCTGGCTGAGCCGCGGAAGTCGGGGTTCGAGGCGGTGCGGGCGCCGTCGCACGCCCGGCTCGGTCCCGGGCCTTGTCAGCCCGGGAGGTGTGGAAACGTCCTGCCCCGGGGACGCCCACGGAGGAGGGAAGGCGGGGGACGGCCTGGTCCCTCCCACTTTCGGGGGCTGGGGGGCCAGTTCGCCCGTACAACCCTCGGGAACTTGTTAATAGGAAAGCTTGGCAGAGAAACAAATGCCAACGTTTTGGAAGAACTGAGAGTCACGTCGTTAGGCGCTGAGCCTTTATTTTCCTTCCCCGCCCCCTGACCAACCTCGGCCCGACTTGGCCAAAGAAGGATGTGTCACCAGCTCGCGGCCTCGGGCGGGATCCCGGGCCCGGCTGGGAGCGGGAGTACCTGAAACAAAGGTAAACAGGGGTCGGGCTGACCCCGGCCTTGCCCCGCGCCCGCCGCTGGGCCGCCCCGGTGGGTCTCACTCCCGCGCCGACCCTGGCCGCCGCCTCGGAGGGGCTTTCTCCTGGGGGACCTCTCGATGGAAACCAGCTGGCCGGCCTTGGAGTTGATGTTGCATCTGAACTCTGCTATGCTCACATTATTCCCAATCCTCTGACTCTGGTAAAGCTTAAGGAAACTGTATCCAGTTTTAGTGGTCAGCAAATGTAAGGGAGGATAAATTGCTCTTTGTAAATTATAAGGTATTTTCTTATTAGGAAATGGTCTGGAAACACGAAATAAACATTTTTAACACGTAAGCAAAAAAAGAGTGATTAGTATGCCTTCCAAAATCTGAGGAAGTCTTCCTCCTCAAATCTTTTATGTACAAAACATCGCCCAAACCTTCCGTGCCAAGCATTTTTCTTTGTTCTTCGTTAGTCTCAGGCCTCAGTTTCTCATAGAGAGAGCACCCAGTCTGAGACCCTAAGAATACCATATACTAGAGCAGAGCGTGTGTTTCCAGCTCAGTAGGCAGCAGGCTTGTGTTACAGTGAAACACGGTTTTCTTTCTTGGTTATACTATTTTAAATTACCTCAATTTCATTTCTTCCAGGAGTATCCATGACTTTTAGTGAAAACCTTTTAAAAAATCTATAGACTAATTTATACATACAGTTTATTCACACTTATTGCATCCTGTCCTCTCTGGCAGAAGAACTTATAGCATGAGATACTTGTGGAAAAACTTGAATCTTTTCTAACTCTGGGAGCTCAGAAATTGAGGCCAGAGGAAAGAAGTTTTTTTTTAAAAATGGAAAGCTTTGGAGAAGTCTTTACCAGGACCAACCTGGCTGTTGAGTTCAAAAAATAGCTTTATCTACAAATGATCTGAACTTTAAGCAGTTAAAGATTTATTTGTATTCATAAGTATTTGCATATTTTAAAATGCAGCTAACATTCTGGAGATTGAAAGGGCTATACGACTTTATCTTGTTCTGACTTAATTTGGCCTTAATGTTTAGCTGAAACCACTGCCCTAAGAGAATGAAAGGTTTGTTTCAGCAAGAAGGGAATAAAGGAGATGAGTAATATTGGAGTATGGGCTACTTGAGGGGGGTACCTGTTCAAACCATAACTTTGCTTTTAAACTCTTCAGAGGCTTCGCATTACTTCTGGCAAACAGTCTACACTGATATGGTCCATGCCACCCTTCAACACACAGCTTAAAGCTTTACTTCCTCTCTGAAGTTTTTCTTGACATCCTCCTCACCCCACCTCCCCCCCAAAAAAAACCCACTGCCTGGAATAGAATTGATCACCCTTTTGAGTATGACCGTCCTCTAAATTAGAGGTACCATTGACATTTTGGACCAGATAATTCTTCTCGTGGAGGCTATCCTGTGCACTATAGGATGTTTAGCAGCATTCCTGACCTCTAGTTAATAGTTAACAGTAGTCCGCCTGCATACACACACAGTTGTGACAGTCAGTCACACAACCCACACCACCCACACCACCCACACTCAAAAATGCCTCTAGACATTGCCAGATGTCCCCTGGGAGGGCCAAAATCACCCCCAGTTGAGAACCACTGTTCTAAAGGGACTGCTGTCTTAACACTAATGACACTGCATTGTCCTCATTTGCTTCTGTGTCATTTTTTCTACTCTGCTGGGTTTGAAGGTAAGAGCAGTCATTCATTTAACAAGCATCTGAGAGAGAGCCTACCTTGCCAGCCAGACCTTAATTTAGGTCTGGGACTACAGTGGTAAAAGCCACGGATGTGGTCTCTGCACTCCTGGACCTTACAGTCTAAAGAGAGTGACAGACACATACATGTATATTTAATTATACAGTTCCTCGTTACAATTGTGATAGATTCTGGAAGCAGTACAGGGTGCTCTGAGTACATAAAAAAGGGGTACTGACCTGGTTTGGAAACTAGGGAAGGCTTCTTTGGGAAAGAGGTAGACTGAAGAATAAATGGAAGTTACAAGGTAAAGCTTAGGGCGACTATATTCCAGGCAGAAGGAGCAGGACCTTTTCTGGGAATTCAGAGGCCAGTATGGCTGGAGGATGGAGAGTGATAGGGGCCGGATGATACAAAATGAAGCTGGGAAAGTAGGCGAAGGCACGGTGAGCAGCAGTTCTCAGTCCAGCCTGCTTATCAGAATCACTAGAGGAACTTAAAACAATACTAGTGCCTGGGCCGTGCTCCAGGCCCATTAGATCAGAATGTCTGCAGTGGGTCTTATTTCCTCCCCCAGCTGCCACTTTCCTCATACCTTCCAGCGGGATAACCACTGTTAGTAATTTTATGTATCATTCTAGACATTTTCTGTGGCATTCAAGCAAATGCATATTCTTTCTTCCTGTTGTTTACACAAATGGTAGCATACTGTACACACTGTTCTGTTCCTTGTTTTGTTCACTTAACAATGTCCTGGAAATCTTTCCATTCTAATATATAGTTTTCTTATTCTTTTGAACGACTGTATAGTATTCCATTGTATAGATACACCACAGATTATTTAATGGATCCTCTATTGAGGGACATTTAAATTGTTTCCAATAATTTACTATAACAAATCGTACTATGCATATGCTAGTTCACATTTGTGTGAATATATTTGTAGGATAAATTCCTAGAAGTGGAATTGTTGGGTCAAATATGTACACATACACGTTTGTAAATATTTGTGGTTGTAAAAGATTACTCTGGTCATACTGTAGAGAATGGCTTGGAAATGAGTGGATGTTGGAGAAAACTGATTCTAACTAAGATTACAGTGTGTTATAAAGTGAATTGTGTACCCCTAAAATTGCTTTTTGAAGCCCTAATCCCTAATGTGACTATATTTGAAGATAGTCTTTAGGAGGTAATTAAAGTTAAATGAGGTCATAAGGGTTGGGGCCCTAATCCAATAAAATTGGTGGCCTTATAAGAAGAGGAGGAAGGGAAGGCCATGTGCACACAGTGAGAACATGGCCATTTACAAGCCAGGAAGAGGGTCCTTAACAGAAACCAACCTTGCTGGACCTTGATCTGGGACTTCTATCCTCCAGAACTGTAAGAATATTAATTTCTGTTGTTTAAGCCACCCAGTCTATGGTATTTTATTATGGCAACCTGAGCTGGCTAATACAGTCAGCCTTTGGTATCTGCTGGGGATTGGTTCCAGGACCCCCCTGGATCCCAAAATCCACGGATGCTCAAGTCCCTTATATAAGATGGCGTAGTACAGTCAGCCCTCCATATCTGCAGGTTTACATCTATGGATACAGAGGGAAAACTACACTGTGGAAAGGTAGAGAAAAACTGATAGCTGGGACCAAGTTGGTAGCAGAGGAAATGGAGAGAAGTAAATGGATGCAGGGGATATATTTAGGAGGCATAATTGATAGGATTTGATGATTGACACGGTACAAGCAGTGAGGGAGAAATACGTGTATAGGATAAAGCCCAGGGTTCTCACTTACCCAGCCAGGTGAATGGTGTTACCTGAGCTAGAGAACATTGGAAGGATAAATGGTTGAGGTGGTTTAAATTACAGTTCACTTTGGGACTGATGAGAAGTGGAGATGTCACATAAGCATTTGATAATTCAAATCCAGAGCCCAGAAGGGTGTGATGGACTGGGGATATAAATATTTAGGTGTAAATTGAAGGGTGTAGATGGAATTACCCTGCACAGAGGTTGTACACCCACAGCCCAGAGCTGAATCTGGTTTACAGATGTGTGTTGTTTTTCACATACAGTGGTTTTTGTTGTTGTTGTTTAATTTTGAGTTAGTTGCCAGTAATTTAAAATCTGAAGATTTCACATGAAAATCCAGATTTTGGAGCTTTTCTTTAAAAGTGAGAAGATGTGGCACTACTGAGCTGGCTTTCCCATGTGGGAGCAGTTGATTGGAGCTCTGTCACAGCTGATCCCAGCTGCTTTCTAGTCCACCAAAGAGCCTACCACTCCCTAAAACTGATTCCTGGCCTGCTTTGTTTATTTTCTTCTCTTACTGTGTAGGCATAGGAGTGTGTGATGCCTGCTGTAGGGAGAGAGTATAGAATAGTGATTCTTATTTTGGCTACACATTGGAAACATTGAATGGTTAAAAAATACTGATGCTGAGGCCTACCTCAATTTCTCTTTCTGTTTGCTTGCTCTGAATTGCAGCCTGGGATTTTTAAAAGGTCCTCAGGTGATTCCACTGAGCAGTGGAAATTGAGAACCAACGATAGACATTAAGAAGAGATGAGGGCTCAGGCCCAGCATTTCAAAGTTGGGTCAAGGAGGGTAACCCCAGGAGAGGGATAAGAAGTGGCCAGAGGTACAGTGGAATGACACCTTGCTTGCCCTTAAGATATGCAAACTTAACCGAATATATTTGAAGGTGTTTCTAATTAGATGAAAGAAAGTGTTCTATTTTGCAGGTACACTTACTGTTGTTTTTTTTTTTTGCATGCATACATATATGCTGTTCATAACTGTATAGAGTTATGCATACAAAGATCAGTTAGGCTTTACTTAATAGGCCATTTAAAGAATTTTTGAGAGTAATTTAAACTACATTCGATTTTTGTCTTAGAAGCTCACTTTCAAATTTAATTCCAGTTTAAGATGTGTCATGAAAGTCAAGGGAAGAGAGTATTTTAAAAAGAGGAGTCATCAAGTAAAGATGTAGACCTAAAATGATGTACTGAATTTAGCAAGATGGAGTCTTTGACCTTAGCAACAACCGTTTTAGATTGAAAAAGGCAGAAGCCAGATTGAAGTGGATAGAAAGTAAGGAAATGGAAATGGTGAATGTTGGAAAAATATTTTGAGAAGTTTACCCAAAAGGGGAGTGATGAGGCAGGGGGAGGTGTCTTACATGTCTCTATGGTAGGTGCCTAGTCTGTGTTGGTTACCCAAACGCTTCTCCTGACTTTTCAGGGAGGTATCTCAGTCGTGCCTGATTACCCGTCTACCCCATTTCAGAGGGGTCTTGCTTATATTTGTTTTGGAGACTTTGTGCTTTTCACTGAGGAGATATTTTGCCAGGACCCTTGAGACTCAGATGTTGGTGATTAGGCCCTTAGTCTCTTTCTTATCTGGAAAGCCATAGAACTCCTAAGGACCAGCAGGGCTCCAGTGACCCTGACATCATCCTTTCAGTGAACTGATGAACAAAGACCAGATTGTTGGCATGTTGAAAATGGAATACTTGGCTATGTCAGGGAATATGTATCCCTGTCATTCCTAGGGATAGTTTTTGCAGCTGTGTTTTTTTCTAATTAACTTGATATTGCAGTTTGGTTTTCCAGTTGCGTGTATGTAACATTTCTCATACTTTGAAATCTTTATCATTGATGGTGATTAAAGGGTATGGATATAAGTTGGAGAAGTAGGCCCTCATTGAGCTCAGAGAGAAGGAGAAGACGAGAACACCAAACAAACTTTGGTTTCCAAAAGGTTGTATGAATGCTGTTACCTTGAAGACTTTGGATTAGACTGACTCTCTGGAGTGGGTTGTAATGCAGATGTTCACTACCAATCTGTCATTTATCCATTTCTGCCTCACTGGCAACCTTAATCTGGCACAGGAGGGTTTAAAGGTCAGTTTTACACTTCATGTTTCTAAAAGTTGTGATCTACCAGCAGAACAGAAACCACAGGGGTTGGAAAATGCCAAGGATTATTAGTGAAGAATGGTATTTATTAGTTGAAGGCATAAGCCCCATTGCTGTACTCTTTTTGCAAACAGGAGTATCATCTTGTAAGGGATTGTCCTTCATAGTTGTCATTGGTTCATCAGATAGGTGCATGATGGTTAACTTCTAAATGAAGGATGACTTTGTGACATGAATAGCAGACTTTGGTTTAAGGTTTATACTGGGAGTTTATGGTAAGAAAATATTTTGTTTAGAAACTTGTATGTGCTTAGGCAATTGTAGGAATTCTTTTATCACAAATATAGTTAGGTACTATGCCTGATGGTGATAGATGGAGGGAAAAGTTCACTGCCAAGGTTGTCCAGAGCTCCTTTGGTTTGTAAAGGAGACAGTGGTTGCATGGTAATAGGATTTAGAGTCAGTTCGTGGGTGCATGACCTTGATCTGTCAAGTGTGAGCTGTGTGACTTATTGTTTTTATTGAGTTAAAATTCACATAACATAAAATTAACCATTTAAATCATTTTAAAGTGTACAACCAATGAATCTCAATACATTCACAGTGTTGTGCAACCATCACCATTATCTAATTCCAGAACATTTTTTATCACCCCAGAAGGAAGCCGTGTACCCATTAAGCAGTTACTCTCCATCCCTTTATCCCCCTATTTCCTGGAAACCACCAGTTTGCTTTCTTTCTCTATGGAGTTGTTTATTTTGGACATTTCATATAAATGGAATCACACAAAATGTGACTTCCTGTGTCTGGCTTCTTTCATTTAGCATGATGTTTACAAGGTTCATTCATGTTGTAGCATGTGTTCCTTTCTTTGAATAATATTCATTCCTGTCTTTGACTGAATAATAATTCCACTGAAAGGATATACCACCTTTTGTTTATCCGTTTATCAGTTGATGGACATTTCAGTTGTTTACACCTTCTGGCTACTGTAGATAGTGTTGCCAAGAGCTTTCGTGTGCAAGTTTTTACTTGAATACTTGTTTCAATTCTTTTGTATATATACCTAGGAGTGGAATTGCTGGATCATATGGTGATTCTATGTTTAACTTTTTGAGGAACCACCAAACTGTTTTCCACAGCGACTGCACCATTTTACATTTCCACTATCAGTGTTTGAAAGTTATAGTTTCTCCACGTCCTCGTCAACACTTGTTATTTTCTGGTTTTGTTTTGGTTTTGGTTATGGCCATCCTCGTGGATGTGAAGTGATATCGCACTGTGATTTTGATTTGCATTTCTGTAATGACTAATGATGTTGTGCATCTTTGAATGTGTTTGTTGGCCATTTGTATATCTTTGGAGAGATGTCTATTCAAGTTCTTTGCCTGTTTTTTAATTGGGCTGTTTGTCTTTTTTGTTGTTGAGTAGTTAAGAGTTCTTTATATATTCTGATTACTAGACCCTTGTCAGATACCACCAAGAGTGGTATGATCCTTCAGCAACCACCAAGAGTCTTCCATTCTAGTGCATAGTGAGTCATGACATAACTAGAGGGCTGGGATCCAGCCAGTCACAGAGTCCCAGGTACAAAAGGTATTTGGATACGTTGTACCCATCCAGAATTAAAGGTATATTTTCTTGTAGAGCATGCATTTGTCAAATTCTGTTGCTATTCCTCTCGAATTTATTTATTTTTTAAATAAGTTTATTTATTTTTTATTATTATTTTTTGGCTGTGTTGGGTCTTCGTTGCTGCATGCGGGCTTCCTCTAGTTGCGGCGAGAGGGGGCTACTCTTCGTTGTGGTGCGCGGGCTTCTCATTGTGGTGGCTTCTCTTTTTGCGGAGCACGGGCTCTAGGTGCGCAGGCTTCAGTAGTTGTGGCACATGGGCTCAGTAGTTGTGGCTCTCAGGCTCCAGAGCGCAGGCTCAGTAGTTGTGGCGCACGGGCTTAGTGGCTCTGCGGCACGTGGGATCTTCCCGGACCATTGCTTGGATTCTTAACCACCACGCCATCAGGGAAGTCCCTCTTCTCAAATCTAGGGATAGCTGTTCTAGGTGTGTGAGTCATAGTTTTCAAAACTAAAGAGTGTTCAGGCTTTGAAGGAGAATAAAGGCAGTTCTTTTTATTGAACCAAGAATTCTCACATTTCAATGTATCAGCCTTTAAACTTCTAGAACTAAGACTATTTCCTGATTCAGTGGTTAGTGATCTTATTCACCTCAATCAACAAATATTTATTGAGTTACCACTATGTGCCTGGCACTTTGCTAGATATTAGAGATACAGTGTCTTATGATAGAAGCCCAAACTCTCTCTTGACCCTGCATCCTCCTCCAAATCTGTTCCTCTCTGTTGTCTAACTCACTCAGTCCAGTTCCTTTCCACCAGTCTCTCTTGAGTCCTCTCTCTTGAGTCAGGCCTTTACCCTCCACATTGCTAACTCCAGTGAGTAAGTTTTCAGTCTTTTTCTTACTTGACCTTTCAACAGCATTTTGCACAGTGGATTATTCCTTTCTTTGAAATGCTTTCTTCACTTAGCTTCCAGAGTACTACATTCTCTGCATTTCCTCCTACCTTACTGGTGATTCTTTCTCAGTCTTTTTGTTTTCATCATCTTCCTGACCTCTGAAAATTGGAGAGCTGTTTATTCCTCAAACCTCTATTCTTCCTTATCAACCCTATTTCCTTGTCATGTCACCCAGTCTCATGACCTTAAATATACACCAACTGCTACCACCAAGGACTACCAATTTTTTCTCCAAGTTAGACCTCTTCTCTGAATCTCATACTCTGATATCAAAGTGCCTACTTGACCTCTCCACTTGGATATCTAACAGACATCTCAAAACTGAACTCCTCCTCTTCCCCTCTAAAACCCACTCTTCCCACAGCCTGTCCCATCTCGGTAAATAGCAGCTCCATTCTTCCAGGAACCCAGGCCAAAAACCTTGGCAACATCTTTGACTCTCTTCTTTCTCTTTCACCCCACATTCAGTCTATCAGCAAACCCTCTTGGCTCTACATTCAGAATGTATCAGAATTGGTCACATCCCAATATCTCTACTGCTTCTACCTTGTCCAGACCACCATTGTATCTCACCTAGATTACTGTCATCGCCTCTTTTTCCCTGCTTCTGTCCTTGCTCTCCTAGCAGCTAGAGGGACCCTGTTAAAAGTAAGTTCTCTGATCAGAGGCTTTACACTTACCTACAAGGCCCTACATATCTAAACCCCCTTTTACTTCCCTGACCTCATCTCCTGCTACTCTCCCCTGTGCTTACTTTGTCCCAGTCACAAATGGTTCTTGTTCTTCCTTCAACAAAGCAGCTACATCCCTGCCTCAAGACCTTTGCTTTACCCTAATATCTACAAAGCTCCTTCTCTCAGGTCTTTGTTAAAGTTCATTTTCCCCAGCACTCCCTTCCCTTTCAAACTCTTCTTCCCAGATCTCTCAGTAATCTGGGTGTTCCTCCCATCCCCCCCAAGACTGAGCACTGAGGCTGTTTCTCTCCCGTGCCCCCGTATGTTTATTCATCTTTAAGCTTTATTTTGAACTGAGTCCCTCCAGTTTTGTTTTGTTTTAAGCAGTTTGAAAACTACTTGTCTGTGAGGTTAGAAATAAAAAGCAGAGATCAGTGTCTGTGAATGGGTATGTCATTACGGACTTAGAAATCATAGCAAAGGCACACTGAGCCCTTCCATTTCGTGATCACAGGCATAGTCCCTGTTTCACAGCCTTGAGGATGGAGCCCTGGAATGCTCCTGCTATGAGTACTGATGAACACAGCACTCCTGCCAACGCCAAGCCCCAAGCACTGTGGCTCAGGTGTCAGCATTTTGTCTTTTCTCAGCATGGTACATCTTAGCAATCTTGGCATTCTCCTCACATTCTAGTTGGTACCTCTTTCCCATGGCAGGCCCTGCTCAGTGAGTGGAGGTTCACTCAGTGTTGGCAGCAGTATTGGAATCCATGTATTAAAGGCAGTTAAGGGTTCCACATAATGAAGAGAGTGTGTTGATTCTACTGTGAAATGCCTCATACTGAAAAGAAAAGGGCAACAGATCATGTCCAATGACGGTCTCTCTGGATAGCAGCAGGTTGAGAGGCTTCATCTGGGTCATTGTTTCTCAGCTTGTCTATAAACCTGCAGGCCTTCATGAGGGCATTCTGGCGGGATCATGTTATTAAAGGCTGGAATGGTGTCTGTTTTGATTCATTATTTTAAAAGACAATGCATTATTTCTAATGAGTTTTTAACCAAACAAGTAGTATATAAATATGTTCTCCTTGCCTCTACTCTTTTCCTAGATGAGCTAATTTCCTAGATGACAAATAAGTAGATAAATAAAAAATGTAATTTCAGAGAGTGGTAATAGTGCTATGAAGAAAATTAAGTAGGGCTATTCCCCTGATGATGAACACTTGAGTTGTTTCCAGTTTTTCCTCTTTTAAACATTACTGCAATGAACATCCTTGTACTTATGCAAATGTGTGAATGTTTATATTGTTTAAACAACTGAAA
Source organism: Balaenoptera physalus (assembly GCF_965194825.1). Taxonomy (NCBI): domain Eukaryota; kingdom Metazoa; phylum Chordata; class Mammalia; order Artiodactyla; family Balaenopteridae; genus Balaenoptera; species Balaenoptera physalus. The sequence goes on from NC_138891.1 coordinate 18,952,947, forward strand.
GATGCAATTACTGGGTCATATAGTCATATAATCAAAATTTTAATAGATAATGCCAAATTGGTCCCCAAGGTATCTATACTAATATTATGTAACTATATAATATGTAATATAATTAAAAGCAGTAATGTGTTCATGTTTTTTAATAAATAAAATATTTTTATTACTTTATTACTTTTAGTTACACTAGGAATATAGAATACATTCTCTTTGTTAAAAAAAAAATTTAACAGAGGACAAAAATCCTCATGCCTTCACCAACTTGAAAATTTTTGCCTCTCTCAAAAGTTTTTTAAACTCCTCTCTCCTTGTTTTAATTTTTATTTCCATGTGGTTGAGCATCTTTTCTAGTTTTTGACCATTTGTATTTCTTTTTTTCTTTTCTATTTGGATTGCATAGCAAAGACTGCTGGTTACCTCCTGTGATCCATTCTTCCTTCATCTTTAGTAATAGGAACCCCAGCTTTTAGCCAGGTCCATTGCTGCCCATCCAGAAGACTATATTCTTTGGCTTCCTTGGAGCTAAGTATAACTATGTAAGTTTTAGCTAAAATACATAAGCAGAAGGGTTTGATATGACTTTCTGAAGTCTCCTTGAAGAGAGGAGGCTCTCCCTCATCCCTTCACACATTCTATTTATTGGAACACAGATGTAATGACTTGAGCTCTAACAGCCATCTTAGACTATGAGGACCATGGTGGTAGCTCAGTGAGCCAGAAAGTCTGGGTCTCTGAGCATTTGGTCAAGCTGCTGCACCAGCCCTCAACTTCTTTTGCATAAGAGAAATTTAACTTCTGTTTTGTTTAAGCACTCTTATTTTTGTTTTTTCCTGTTATATGCAGCATAGCAAATACTTTTTATTTATTTATAGGAGTTCTTTGGCTTCTAGATACTCATTCTTTATTTATGAAAATGGTACATTTTCCTCCAATCTGTTGTAGTCCTCTCCCTTTGTTAGTAATCGTTTTTAATTTTGATGTCAGATTTACCTATCTTTGCTTTCATGGCTTTTGACTTTACTTTTTTTTTTTTTTTTTTAACTAACTTTCTTTTAACTAACTTTTTAATGGATGTCTTTCCTGCCTTAAGATATAAACATAGTATCTTACATTTTCTTATACTTTTATATAAAATTTAAGTCTTTAATTCATCTGGAATTTATTTTTGTGAATAGTGTAAGGGAGGAATCTTGTTCAGTTGGCTATCCATTTGAATAATAATTTTTCTAATAAGTGGCATGTCAGATTATCAGTTAATAGATTCTCATATATGTATAGGTTGGTTTTAGGACTCTATTTAGTTCCATTGATCTTTGCTTCTGTGCCATTAACACACTTTTAATTACTATAGCTTGATAATAAATTGTGATTTTTGGTAGGTAAGGTCTTCTTTCTCTGTTCTTTTTAAAAATATTAAGCATCTACAGCACAATATTTATAAAACATGTAAGATGTAAAGCATAGCAGCACAATGAACACTTGTTACCCACTGCTCAGTTTAAGGAAAAAATATTGCTACTACTTTGTCTTTGTCCCCCCCACTCCAAGGTTCTCTTGACTCTTCTTTCACATTTCCTCTTCCTTGTGAAATTTTAGAATTAGCTTATAAATTGATCATAGAATCAATTCATATAATTGAAGGCAATAATAGTTTCTGTATCAGTAATTGCTTTTTGGAAATTAATAAACCGATTATTTAAATGTTTTTCCCATTTAAAAAGTAACTTGGGTTGTTTCCATGTCTTAGCTATTATAAAGCTTCAGTGAACATGGGAGTGCAGATACCTTTTCAAGTTCGTGTTTTCATTTCTTTCAGATACATACCCAGAAGTGGAATTGCTGGATCATATGGTAGTTCTATTTTTAATCTTTTGAGGAACCTCCATATTGTTTTCCATAGGGGCTGCACCAATTTACTTTACCTTGCACAAGGGTTCCCCTTTCTCCACATCCTGGCCAATGCTTATTACTTGTTGTCTTCCTGATAATAGCCATTCTAACAGGTGTGAAGTGATAACTCATTGTGGTTTTGATTTATATTCCTCTGATGATGAGTGATGTTGAGCACCTTTTATTCCTAGGTATTTTATTCTTTTTAATGCAAGTGTAAATGCTACTGTTTTCTTAATTTCTCATTCTGATGGCTCATTATTAGCATATAGAAGTGCAGCTGATTTTTGTATATTGATTTTGTATCCTACAAGTTTACTGAATTTGTTTATTAGTCCTGACAGTTTTTTAGTAGAGTTTTTAGAGTTTTCTATATGTAATACCATGTCATCTGTAAATATACTTTTATTTCTTCCTTTCTGATTTGGATTCCTTTATTTCTTTTTCTTCCTAATTACTCTGGCTAGGACTTCAAATACTATGTTGAATAAATGTGGTAAGAGTGGGTCTCCTTGTCTTGTTCCCAATATTAGAGGAAAAGCTTTCAGCTTTTCACTGTTGAATCTCATGCTAGCTGTGAGCTTGTCATATATGGCCTCTCTTATGTTGAGGTATATTTTCTCTATTCCCAGTTTGTTGAGAGTTTTTATCATGAATGGATTGTGATTTTTGGCAAATGCTTTTTCTGCATTTATTGAGATGATCATATGCTTTTTATCCTTCATTTTGTTAATGCAGTGTGTCATGTTGATTGATTTGTGAGTGTTGAGCCATCCTTGCATCCCTGGAATAGATTCCACTTGACCATGGTATATGATTCTTTTACTGTATTGTTGATTTCAATTTGCTGATATTTTGTTAAGGATTTTCATCTCATCTTTGTTCGTCAAGGATATTGGCATGTAATTTTCTTTTCTTACAATGTTGTTGTCTGGTTGAATTAAGGGTAATGCTGGCCTCATAAAATGAGTTTGACCCACGTACCTATGGTCCCCTAATTTATGACAAAAGAGGCGAGAATATACAATGGAGAAAAGACAGTCTCTTCAACAAGTGGTGCTGGGAAAACTGGACAGCTACATATAAAAGAATGAAATTAGAACACTCCCTAACACCATACACAAAAATAAACTCAAAATGGATTTAAAGACCTAAATGTAAGGCCAGACACGATCAAACTCTTAGAGGAAAACATAGGCAGAACATTCTTTGACATAAATGACAGCAAGATCTTTTTTGATCCACCTCCTAGAGTAATGAAAATAAAAACAAAAATAAACAAATGGGATCTAATTAAACTTAAAAGCTTTTGCACAGCAAAGGAAACCATAAACAAAACAAAAAACCAACCCTCAGAATGGGAGAAAATATTTGCAAACGATGCAACTGACAAGGGATTAATCTCCAAAACATACAAACAGCTCATGCAGCTCAATATCAAAAAACGGAAATAACCCAATCAAAAAATGGGTGGTGGGGCTTCCCTGGTGGCGCAGTGGTTGAGAATCTGCCTGCCAATGCAGGGGACACGGGTTTGAGCCCTGGTCTGGGAAGATCCCACATGCCGCGGAGCAACTAGGCCCGTGAGCCACAATTACTGAGCCTGTGCGTCTGGAGCCTGTGCTCCGCAACAAGAGAGGCCACGATAATGAGAGGCCCGCGCACCGCGATGAAGAGTGGCCCCCACTTGCCGCAACTAGAGAAAGCCCTCTCACAGAAACGAAGACCCAACACAGCCATAAATAATAAATAAATAAATAAGTAAATAATTTTTTTAAAAATGGGTGGAAGATCTAAATAGACATTTCTCCAAAGACATACAGATGGCCTAAAAGCACGTGAAACAATGCTCAACATCACTAATTATTAGAGAAATGCACATCAAAACTACAATGAGGTATCACCTCACACCAGTCAGAATGGCCATCATCAAAAATATCTACAAACAGTAAATGCTGGAGAGGGTGTGGAGAAAAGAACCCTCCTACACTGTTGGTGGGAATGTAAATTGGTACAGCCACTATGGAGAACAGTATGGAAGTTGTTTAAAAAACTAAAAATAGAACTACCATATGACCCAGCAATCCCACTACTGGGCATATACCCGGAGAAAACCATAATTCGAAAAGATACATGCACCCCACCCTGGTGTTCATTGCAGCACTGTTTACAATAGCCAGGTCATGGAAGCAACCTAAATGCCCATCAACAGAGGAATGGGTAAAGAAGATGTGGTACATTTGTAAAATGGAATATTACTCAGCCATAAAAAGAACAAAATAATGCCATTTGCAGCAACATGGACGGACCTAGAATTGTCATAATGAGTGAAGCAAGTCAGACAGAGAAAGACAAATATATGATACCACTTATATGTGGAATCTAAAAAAAAAGGGTACAAATGAACTTATTTACAAAACAGAAGTAGAGTCACAGATGTAGAGAACAAACTTATGGTTACCAGGGAGTGGGGGTGGGGAGGGATAAATTGGGAGATTGGGATTGACATATATACACTACCATATATAAAATAGATAAGTAATAACGACCTGCTCTATACCACAGGGAACTCTACTCAATAATCTGTAATGGCCTATATGGGAAAAGAATCTTAAAAAGAGTGGATATATGTATATTTATAACTAATTCACTTTGCTGTACACCTGAAACTAACACAACATTGTAAATCAACTATACTCTAATAAAAATTTTTAAAAATAATAAAATAAAATGAGTTTGGAAGTATTCCCTCCTCTTCTACTGTTTGGAAGAGTTTAAGAAGGACCATTATACTGTTTTTAAGTGTTGTTCTTAGTTTTAAGTATAGTTTAATTTGTACTCATAATGGACTGTTGGTTAAAGATGGAACATGTGTGAAACACATGTCAAGATATCATAGATTAATGAGGAGCATGAAAAATGATAGTTCTGCAAAACTATTTCAAGATGCTCTTTATGAAATACTTAATTTGCATTCATCTGATCAAAATTTTTATGAAATATCAAGATGTTTCTAATACTTAAAAAACTACATGATTAAAGGAAGCTGGGTGAAGGGTATAAGGGAATTCTCTGTATTCTCTTTGCAGTTCTTCTGGAAATCTATAATTAACTCAAAATAAAAAGGTTTTTTTAATCATTTTAAATATAAAAACATTAGCCAGGCATGCCTTAGTTTAAAGTCATGTGTATTCATACATGCATATAATTGGCATTTGCTATTTCCTATTCTTAAAGCTACTCTAGAGAAAATAATTTCAGGTTGGTTAACCAAATACAAATAGCAAGGTAAAGATACTGTACTGAATATCATGAAACATAGAAGGGGTCTAATCAAATTCAGATGATTTCATTTCTAAAATGAATTGTCAATTGAGAGGCTCCATGTGGTATGAAATAAGAGGTTTACTCTAAAAAGAATTCATTTTCAACTTACTATACAACTAGTGTTATAGATAGCTGGATGTTTATTATAATTGATCATACTCTGTTTAGGTACTTCAGATTCTAAAAAGGAAAGATTTAAATACTTGAAAATATGAAAAAGAAAAAATTCTGTCCAACTGGCTTTTTGTTTATTGGTGATAAAGATCTACAGTGTATGTTTGCTGAGAACGTCTCTCAAAGAGCAACATGAAACCATTTCTTCTACCTTGATTAAACTGAACCTCCAGGGCTTCCCTGGTGGTGCAGTGGTTAAGAATATGCCTGCCAATGCAGGGGACATGGGTTTGAGCCCTGGTCCGGGAAGATCCCACATGCCACGGAGCAACTAAGCTGGGCACCACAACTACTGAGCCTGCGCTCTAGAGCCCACAGACCACGACTATTGAAGCCTGCACGCCTAGAGCCCGTGCTCCGCAACAAGAGAAGCCACCGCAATGAGAAGCCCGCGCACCGCAACAAAGAGTAGCCCCTGCTCGCCACAACTAGAGAAAGCCCGCACACAGCAACAAAGACCCAAGTCAGACAAAAATAAATAAATAAATTTATTTAAAAAACAAACAAAAAAAACTAAACCTCCAAATTATCAAAATAAGAGTTGATTTTTATAAGCTCAAAATGGAAGAATTCCAAATATCAGGTTTTTAACGTTTGTTTGTTTTGGATGCTATAATGTGGATTAAATTTCAGCCTACATTTCAATATACATTTGGTGCCAAGTCCATTTTTTTAATTTAATTTTTATTTTATATTAGAGTACAGTTGATTTACAATGTTCTGTTAGTTTCAGGTATACAGCAAAGTGATGCCGTTATACATATACATATATCCATTCTTTTTTAGATTCTTTTCCCATACAGGTTATTAAAAAATATTGAGTAGAGTTCCCTGTGCTATACAGTAGGTCCTTGGTGATTATCTATTTTATATATAGTAGTGTGTGTATGTTAATCCCAAACTCCTAATTTATCCCTCCCGGCACCTTTCCCCTTTGGTAACCATAAGTTTGTTTTCGAAGTCTGTGAGTCTGTTTCTGTTTTGTAAATAAATTCATTTGTATGTTTTTTTTAGATTCCACATATAAGTGATATCATAGGATATTTGTCTTTCTCTGTCTGACTTACTTTACTTAGTATGATAATATCTAGGTACATCCATGTTGCTGCAAATGGCATTTCATTCTTTTTTTATGGCTGAGTAATATTCCATTGTATATATGTACCACATCTTCTTTATCCATTCCTCTGTTGATGGACATTTAGGTTGCATCCATGTCTTGACTATTACAAATAGTGCTGCAATGAACATTGGGCTGCGTGTACCTTTTCGAACTATGGTTATCTCAGGATATTGGTTGTAAATCCATCTTTTAATTTTTGACTATTTTATTTGACAACATGTGATTTTCTTTACATGATAAAACAGTTCATCTACTGTGAGTAGAAGTCAAAATTTGTCCTTAAATATTATCAGTATAATTAAAACTTTGCCACATGAGCTTTATAATAAAGCTTTAATAATATGCTGAACTAAGATGAAATATTTTTACTTAAAACTCCTTTACTTGTGTCATAAGAAATTTTTTAAAATAATTTTTTAAATTCCTAAGGAGGTTCACAGTATTATTTTTAAAAAACATTCATTGTTCAAGAAAGGTTGGGAAACACTGATCTGCATTGTAGACCTGATCACTGAAATTGTACTGATTGATGTCAGATTGGGCCTGTATCCAGAATGGCCAGCCTGGAAAAGACAGGTACCATCCTCAGAATGTAGGGACAGGATGTGTCATGGGATGAGGCCCTTTAACTGAAGAGCACAAAATTGCCACTCACTTTCAGAAGGGTAATGATTTCCCCCTTTCAATATATGTTGTCGCTTTGGTCTCAAAAGTAGGCAGATGGACACATGTATTGCTCAACTGCCCCATCATAATCAAAGATTAGAATGTCCAAAAGAGTCTATCTAGGCTGCTAAAAAAAAAAAAAACACACATTAAGTATCCATTACACATGGTGAAGTTTTTTTGGTTACAGATTAAATGAAGAAAGACCAGGAGAGAGAAGGCAGTAAAGTATTATGAAAGCAAGAGCTGAAAGAAAAATGGGGAGAGAATATCAATGAAGGTGTATGTTTTCATGTCATAGAAAATGATTGGTTGTAAGGAATAAATATCCACTTAAAGATATATTTGTAAAAAGGTTATTTGTAGAAAAAATACACAGGGAGCACATCAGTTCACTGCAATTTTAGAAACTGAACATACTCCTCTCTCTCTTTCTCTCTGTGTTATATGTGCTCTGTTTTCTTAACACCAGCTTCTCCTGCCATGTTGCTCATTGTGGGATGCCCCAAAACAGTGGTCTCAGCCATCAATTCTGTAGAACTTTAAGACCCAGAGCTCTCAGCTAACTGACAGTGTTCCACTGCTTCAATTCCAAGTTCCCGGGAGAGAAAACATGATTGGCCTACCTTGAGTCGGTGTCTCAACTAAACTTGACCAGGGATTGGAAAGCAGTTGTGACTCATATAGTTGTCCCACCTAACCTGTGAACAAGGCAGGTCCCTAAGAAGTAGGGACATCTATTGTTCAGTACATAAGAGAGAAGACTTGTTTAAGAAGGAATGGATTGGTGCCCTGAGCTCTGAAAAAAAAGGAGGAGATTATAAAATATGTACGCCGCCCCCCCCCCAAAAAAAAGACAGAGTGTAATAGTCTCCTAAATGTAATCTTCCTAGGAAGATTAGGTCAGTTTACATAAATCGCAACAATGTCTTTTTGGATCCATCTCCTAGATTAATGGGAATAAAAACGAAACGAACAAACAAAAAAACAAATGGGACCTAATTAAACTTAAAAGCTTTTGCATAGCAAAGGAAACCATAAACAAAACAAAAAGGCAACCTACAGAATGGGAGGAAATATTTGCAAACTATGCAACTGACAAGGGATTAATCTCCAAAATATACAAACAGCTCATACAGCTCAATATAAAAAAAAAAAAACCCAGTCAAAAAATGGACAGAAGGGCTTCCCTGGTGGCGCAGTGGTTGAGAATCTGCCTGCCAATGCAGGGGACACGGGTTCAAGCCCTGGTCTGGGAAGATCCCACATGCCGTGGAGCAACTGGGTCCGTGAGCCACAATTACTGAGCCTGCGCATCTGGAGCCTGTGCTCCGCAACAAGAGAGGCCGCGATGGTGAGAGGCCTGCGCACCGTGATGAAGAGTGGTCCCCACTTGCCGCAACTAGAGAAAGCCCTCGCACAGAAACGAAGACTCAACACAGTCATAAATAAATAAATAAAAGAACATGAATTTCTAAAAAAAAAAAAAAATGGACAGAAGATCTAAATAGATGTTTCTCCAAAGAAGACATCCAGATGGCCAAAAGGCACATGAAAAGATGCTCAACATCGCTAATTATTACAGAAATGCAAATCAAAACTACGAGGTATCACCTCACACCAGTCAGAATGGCCATCATCAAAAAGTCTGCAAATAATAAATGCTGGAGAGGGTGTGGAGAGAAAGGAACCCTCCTGCACTGTTGGTGGGAATGTAAATTGGTGCAGCCACTATGGAGAACAGTATGGAGGTTGTTTAAAAAACTAAAAATAGAGCTACCATATGATCCGACAATCGCACTCCTGGGCATATATCCAGAGAAAACTATAATTCGAAAAGATACACGTGCCCGTGTTCATTGCAGCACTATTTACAACCAAGACATGGAAGCAACCTAAATGTCCTTCAACAGAGGAATGGGTAAAGAAGATGTGGTACATGTATACAATGGAATATTACTCAGCCATAAAAAAGAATGAAATAATGCCATTTGCAGCAACATGGATGGATCTAGAGATTATCCTAAGTGAAGTAAGCCAGACAGAGAAAGACAAATATCCTATGATAGCACTTATACGTGGAATCTAAGAAAAATGATACAAATGAATATATATATAAAACTGAAAAAAAAAAACTGAATCACTTTGCTGTACACCTAAAACTAACACAACATTGTAAATCAACTATACTTAAATTTTAAAAATTTTTTAAAGGAAAGAAAATAAATAAAAACAAATGATACAAATGAACTTATATACAAAACAGAAATAGACCCACAGACTTAGAAAAACTTAACTGTTACCAAAGGGGAAAGGTGGGGGGAGGGATAAATTAGGAGTTTGGAATTAACATATACACACTACTATATATAAAATAGATAACCAAAAAGTACCTACTGTATAGCACAGAGAACTGTACTCAATATTTTGTAATAACCTATAAGGGAAAAGAATCTGAAAAAGAATATACACATATATATATATGTATGTATAACTGAATCACTTGAAACAAATACAACATTGTAAATCAACTACACTTCAATTAAAAAAATCAGGTCAGTTTACAAAGTGAACCACCCACTGTCCATTCTATAACCTTAGGCAACCAACAAGAATGAGGGCCCTAGAAGATGAGATAAAGTAAATGATTAAAACTTTAGGAATTTAACCAAAATTTTTCCTAAGACCTGTACTGTAATGTCTATCAAGGTATAGATAGATACCTTGGTCTGAAGTCTGTTTCCCAGCTACAGTCATGATAAAAGTCTGTTTAGGCAGATGACAAATCAGACTGGGGAGCTCCATTAAGTTCCATCCAGCTCACCTAGCTTGGTAACCACCAACATTGAAATGGCCTAGTCCTCCCACTCCAAAGTGGTGGGGTTGGGTTTGTCTTGAGCCATTCATGCGTAGCACAGGTGAGTAGTAGCAAGGGCATTCATAAGGAGGAGCACCACTAGGGGTAGATGTACTGAGTGACAGTACTACCAGCAGAAGCTCTTAATGGTCCCCATTTATCAGTGTGGATGTGTCACTTTTCTTAAAGGACTAAGACCTGGTTGACAAAATGTTCTCAGATGCTTTGGTAACCAAGTGCCTATACAGGAATACATTCTCTAGGAATTTGGACATGTGTCAGCTAAGTTTGGAGATTAGGGTAGTACAGAGCCCCCTTACTGGTGAACCAGAGATATATTGATGAGTAGACTTTTATAAAAGAACTTTCCTAGCCATAGTACACAAATAATCAATCCTCCTTTGGTAGGCAGTCTTTCTCAGTGTGTATTGGAAGGGGATCATGCAGTTCTAGTGGATCGTCTTCTGTATGTTGCCTCTCAGTGCTAGGGCATTTGTGATAGGGGCCAGGGATGCTGGTCTTAGGTACAAGGCATGTGCTAAACCTTCTCATTAAGTAAAATGAAGGTTAGGCTAAGCAGTTATCAGAAATGTCCAAGAGGGCCTCTTCATCCTAGATGGTGTCAGTCAGTCCGTCCTGAAACTAGTTTTAAAAGGTGACTTTTTTCCTAGTCTAGTCTCATCTAACAAATCAGAAATGGTAGTATATTAGCAAATTGCTTCCTTCCCTTTTCCCTTTCCTTCCTCATTAAGTTCTTCCTTTATACCAGGCACTGTACTGGTGTTGGGATACAGTGACGAACAAGCAAACAAGATCCTTGCCTTTGTGGAGCCTACATTCTATCGCAGGGACAATACAGTAAATGTGTAAACAATAAATAAAACAATTACAGGTACTGATAAGTGCTGATACAAACAGTAAACTGGGTAATGGGGTAGAAAGTAATGAAACGGGGCCTTGGTCAAGGGAGAAGAGTCTATTGGAGGAACCAAAACAAAGGCCAAGGAAGAGCAGTACAAGATGAGGTGAGGGAAGTGGTAGGCAGATTCTGGAGGTATATTAGGCCATGGTAGAGGAGTTTAGATTTTGTTCAAAATGGAGTAGGTAAGCACTGGAGCATTTTAAATAGGAGAGTGATTCACTCTGATTTGCTTTCCTCTAGTTGTGCTGTTTGGAAAATGACTGGAGTATGGAGAGGCTAGAGTGGAAGCAGAGAGACCAGTTAAAAGGCCATGATGATAGTGCAGGTGAGAGAGCTGGATAATATGGGCCAAGATTGTAGCAGGATTCTAATGAGAAGTGGTCAAAATTGAGAGAGATTTTTGGAGACAGGGTTGATAGCCCTTAGTGAGTTTATATCCTGGGTATGGCCTACAAATATGTCAGATGGCCATTCCACTTCTGGGGCCTTACAAACACCTACCAAGGTATCTGTAAAAAGATCTATTGCCCGCATAAGGTACTCTGGTTGTGTATATACCAGGCTATACTGGGTTGTCTGTCTGTATAGTAAGTAATTAATAACAAGTAAACCCTTGCTAGACCTCATCTGCCGGAACACGGAGGTCCCTTAGTCCCACATGCAGAATGTCAACTGAATGAAGAACTTTGGGAGTGTCTCAGTGTTCTCATCATATCCCTCAGGGTACTTGAGGCTGAATGACAGGTTGGTGAGGCAGGCTTGGTGGCTGCCCTGACCCTAGACTTGGACCTGTCAGCTCAGTCTGACATACCACATGTATGACCAGCAAATACAAAGCAAGTCATGAACAACCTCACTTGTTCTTTTATAGCAGATAACTCTCTGTTTATTCTCAGCTCTCCTGCTCTCAAATTTCTTACTCTGTGCTCAACCTCCATACCTGCTTCTAGCCTTTTGGTTTGGATGCCCATCATGTCACCCTTTGAACCTTGTTCTCAGTTCTGCTTTCCTGTCTGATCTCAGCATCCTTTTTCCCAGCTCCCTGCTCTTCCAAACACACCTATTATGATATTGAATGAAAAATTTTCTGCTGAAATTGTGGCCACAGAGCCCTACTAGAGGTGGTGACTCAGACTTGTGCCCCAAGGGTTGTTTTATTTAGTTAGGTACTACTCTTGAGCCCACAGGACCACAGCCTTTTGCCTGAAATTGTCTTACAGACAGACAAGTGCTTCCTACGCTCTTCCATTGGGCAAGCTCAGAGATTCACTGGATTGGGGCAAAAGTGAACCAATGATCTTATTTGTGATACAACTTCAGCTAAGATATGTCAAGGTTGATTAAATAGAAGGGATCAGTTGGCTCAATAAGTAAGATACCAAAGCTGTATCCAGGGCAGAAACAAAGAAATGGGGAAGCAGTGCGTTCTGTTGAGGGACATGTGAAAACTGTGAAGGTTGTCAGCTCAAAATAGTCTGCATTTCCTTCTTGCCTGTAGATATTTTCATTGGGCTTTTGCCCTGTTCCCCTACACCAGTTGAATTTTGGGGTGCTTCACAGCATCTGACAGTTCATACATTAAGAAAATAACACTGAATTCCTATCTTATGCTGTGCACTGGCTCCACGTTGGGGATATAAGGATGAGTAAATTGCAGTGGCTTTCTGACTCACCTCTGCTTCTGCTTCCCTGATCCATCCCACTGCCACCTGAATCCCATCATTTACCTTCCTAAGAAACTGTAGCAGTGCTATAAATGCTTAATAAATACCTCATGAATAAATGGAAATTATTTCTAAGTTCCTTTTGTTCAGAGGCTCTTTGCACTAAATCTTTGTATTTATGTTTCCTCCAAATCAAATCTCATATTTTACACTTATATTAATTTTTTTCTTGCCCTGATGTTTGCAGCTCTTCCATGTTTAGAGTCTAATGCATTTTTTACTTCCCTCCTGTTGATTTAATCTCATAGGTCACTTGCTCTAAAGTGAGTGAGTTTTTTTGTTTTTTTAAAAATTTATTTATTTATTTATTTTTGGCTGTGTTGGGTCTTCGTTTCTGTGTGAGGGCTTTCTCTAGTTGTGGCAAGCGGGGGCTACTCTTCATCGCGGTGCACGGGCCTCTCACGGTCGCGGCCTCTCTTGTTGCGGAGCACGGGCTCCAGACGCGCAGGCTCAGTAGTTGTGGCTCACGGGCCCAGTTGCTCCGCGGCATGTGGGATCTTCCCAGACCAGGGCTCAAACCCATGTCCCCTTCATTGGCAGGCAGATTTTCAGCCACTGCGCCACCAGGGAAGCCCCAGGTCACTTGTTCTAAAAGAAAAAAGTTAAGCTTTGTGCTTGGTTTTATGGCATGTCTTGTATATAGTTCTGTTTCTGGATATGATGCCATTTGTGAATATGCTTTTAATTATTTCTCAGGTTTATTATTGAACAAGCTCATTGTCTTAATTATGCTTACAAAGTTTGGTAATATACTTATTGTCTGACGTTCAAGTAAGTAGCATTAACATTATTCATTGGTTTTTAAGGGTCTAAATTTTACTCAACTTATCTGTTATGATTTTATTTTATATGGCTATTTTATGTGTCACAATTTAATCATTCACTAATAAATTTATTAAGTTTTCAAGGTTTCTGAAACACAAAATTAGGGTTAAAAAAAAAACTTTTGTGTTCTTTCTGTCCAGGTTACTACAAAGAACTTCACTGTTCTATAGATTTATATCCATCCGTCCTTCCTTCCTTCTGTCCTTCCATCCTTCCTTTCTTTTTCTTGTGCCTACTGAGATTTGAGACAATTCCTTCTCTAGATGTTGAGAAATATGGAATTATGGCAGGGACTCAGGTACTGACTATCCCAGCTCCTTTGGCTTTAATATGGACAGAGGGGCTTACATGTTAGAGACAATTGTGCTCAAATCACTTTTTCCACTTTCTAAGTATGTAATATGAGCAAGTGTTTTTTTAACTTCCCTTAGCCTCAGTTTCCTCATCTTTGAAATGGAGATAACACTGTGCTCAATGCTGGCATAAAAATTAAATTAGATAATGCATTTAAGTGCTCAGCACAATACCTAGCATATCAGTACTTTTAAAATGATGGTGTAGTAATACTAATCTTCCCTCTGCAAGCCCAGTACAAGAAGGATCAGTCAGCATAGCAGCATGCCTCTGCCTCTCCCACAGTCCTTCACACACACCTCTCCCCTGCATCTAAGGAATACAAGCCCAAGAGTCCTCAGAGAGGAAACATGTCTAGTTCTCCTTCTTGCGCTCTCATTATCTGCTGATGATGCTGGCATGAATTCCTGCAGAGGATGGTCTTATGCCGGATGTATGACCATTTTCTTGACTCTGCCAGTGGAGGCCTAGGGAGGGTATTCTTACTGTGACTCACCAATAAATTTTTGGTGAATGATAAGCCTTTACATGTGTGGTTATTAAAATATACTTTTAAATGTTCTAAAGGTGTAGGGTAGGATCATGGGAGAAAGTGGCTGAGACAGGGAAGAAAACAAGATCAACATATTTAACACTGTGGAGAAAAGGTCAAGAACCTAAGAGGCCAGGGTATCAGATGGACTATCTATTTGAATGTCAAAATCAATAAGAATTACACTAGAAACAGTGTTGGAGTGACAGTGAACCAAAAGGTAAAATCAAGGAATGAAAGGGAGTGACTTTGGGGAGGCTTCAATCCTGCAATAAGGGTGGTGGGTGGTAAAATCTAATGTTATGTGACTCAGAGCAGGGGATTTGGGGAGAGGGCAGGTGGAGAATGGTGTGAAAGTAGCAATGAGGAACCAGAAGGGCACCTACCAGGCCTCATGTTTGAAGGGTGTAGAAGAGAAAGAGTTGTCATCTAAGAGGGCTACAGGGAAATCAGCATCCTCAGGGGAAAGTACAGTTTCAATTTAAATAAGAAGGTAAAGGAAGTTGAAGAAAGCTTCAGAGAAGAGATCCAGGATCTGGGGATTTTGCTGTTGTCTACCCATGAGTCCACAGGGCTCAGTGGAAGGGTTAGGATTTCTGGAGATGGTATAGAGGCTTGGAGTTCCTCCTCCTCCTCCTCCTCTTCATCATCATCATCATCATCATCATCACCATCATCATCATCATCTCTCCCTTGCATACATCCTCAGTTCCTTTGCCTCTCTCTCACTTCAGCAGCCTTGCCTGGCTAAACCACAGCACTGATTAAATCCAATTCTTTGCCTATTCCATGCCTGTAAAATCATGCTGCTGAGCTTGCATTAAATTAATGATCATAACCTCAAGTGGGCCCATAATGCTGCCTGGCAATCATACTAGATTTCTCCAGTCATTTTCTGTTTCATTTCCTCCTAGATGATTATTGCATGTCTTCAGTCTCCTTACATGTTCACCATCTCCTCACTTTCACTTTTAAAGTGACTAAAAGTCACTTTCAACTGATAACCTTGCTTCCTAGTTACAGAAAAGAAATAGAAGAAAAAGAGCTTTCACAGGCTTTCACAACCATACCTACCTACTACTTGTAGTAGTATCCGTATACTCTGCTTTCTTTCCTGTTACTGTGAAAGAACTAACCTAATAAGTACTTTGTAATTCTTTCTCTTATATCAGTTTTACCCTCTCTGAATCATTGTCTTATACATGAAAATATGCTTGTATTTCCCCCATCTTAAAAATAATCCTCCTTGACTCCACTTTCCCATCTCACTATTGTCTTGTTTCAGTTAAACTTCACAGCAAAACTTCTTGGAAGAGTTGTCTGTAGTCTGTTGCTGGTTTTTGTCTTCCCATTCTTTTTTTGTACCCAAGCCAGTCATATTTCTGCTCCCAAAATTCCATCAAAACATTTCTCTATAGTTATCTGACTTAACATTCAGGAGCAGAGTTAACCACTGTCTCCTCCTTGTAATACCTTCTTCACTTTATTTTAAAATACTTGTCAAGAACTATGCAGATCTAAGATTTTACGCTATTTGTAAGCTAACAAGTTAGCTTGCCAGTTTCATGAATGGTGGTAGAAGACACAGGACTTCTGCATCAGAGAGGAAAGACAGTTTATTACTTACAGCAATAGCAGTAGCCAGAGTAGGAGTCTTTTTGTACTGGTTCCCTTAGCCCTAGTTACTCTGAGGCAATGTGAAGGGGGCCAGACTACACCTGCCCACATGGTGAGTTGAGTTATTAGAAAGGAAACCTGATCTTAGAGAACCCAAATATTTTATAATGGTCAATAAGCATGCCTTCTCTTTGCTCCAGAGGGAGATAGTACCAAGTTTTCCAAGGCTGTTTGCTATACAGACATTCTTGAAAAAGACCATACAGGACTATCATATCATATAAAATATCATATCACTGACTATCAAGACAGGCAGTGCCTTGCTTGCAATGTGTACAGAAACATGAGAGACCCATGGAGAACTGTCTCACAATTCCTCCCTCTCTGACCACTTCTTTTCTCTCTCCTCTCCTTCACTTCCCCAGACTCTAGGTCTGGGCTGTCTAGTACTATAGCCACTAGCTCATGTAGCTATTTAAATTAAGTTTTCAGTTATTCAGTTGCATTAGCCATATTACAGGTGCTTAATAGCCACATGAATGGCACAGATATATAAATATTTCATCATCTCAGAAAGTTCTGTTAGCACTACTCTGCATGTTTGAGTGCTCCTAAGCTCAGCCTTTGGATGTTTCTTTCTGTATTCTATTCCTATATAGAAATAGAGATTTCTATGGAATCTTGTAGAATAAGATTTATTATAGAATAAATATTTATATATATTTCTCTCTCTTTTCTTTCTATATTCCCTCCCTTGGTGATCTCATCTAGTCTCAAGGCTTTAAATATGACTCTCAAATTTGTATAATACTAAATCTCTCCCCAGAAGTCCAGATTTAATTCTTTAATAGCATTCTGCACACCTTTACCTGAATGTCTAGTAGGCACCTCAGAAGTAACGGCCAGAACTGAACTACTGACCTTCTTGCCACAGCTGCTCCCTCTCCCACCAACAAATCTGTTCTTCCTGCAGTCTTCCCAGTATGAATTAAGTCAGTTCTCTTCTTCCAGTTGTTCAAGCAAACAAACAACAGTTTTAAAAAAATCAACCCTTAGATTCATCCTTGACCTCCCTCTTTTCCACAAAACCGACACATCTGTCCCATTGGCTCTTGTTTCAAAATATATGCAGAATCTGACTTTTCACCCTTCCCCTGCTACCACCTGGTCCAAGCCAACATCATCTTTTACCTGGATTATTCCAGGAAAATTTGGCCCCCTTTTTGGTCTCCCTGCTTCTACTCTTGTCCCCTGTAGTCTGTTCTCATAAGAGCAACTAGAATGGTCTTGTTTAAAAAGTTAAGTCAGATCATGAATTTCTCTGCTCAGAATTCTTTAGTAGCTTCCTATCTCACTCAATAAAAGTCAAAGTCTAGTCACACTGGCATTCTCACTCATGCTAAAATATTCAAGACATGCTCCCACCTCAGAGCCTTTATAGTTGGTGTTCTTTCCACCACTTCCCCCCCAGTGCAGCTCCACACATGTGCTTTTTCCCTCATGATACTGACGTATTGAAGAGACCAGGCCAATTGTCTTATAGTGAGCCATATAATGAATTTCTCTGTTTACTCATGGTGGTGTGTAGCTTATTTCTCTACTGCCTCTATTTCCTATAATTGGACATTAAATCTGAAAGTTTGATTAAAGCTAAATATTCTTGGCAAGAAAAGTCCATACATGATATTCAGTCTTCATATTACATCGAATTGGAAGGTACATATCTGATTATCCCACCGTTAGTGATTCTAAGTTTAACCAAGGTGTTAAGGTGGTAACTTTCAGATCCCTCTATTATAAATTTGCATTTTTACCTTTGTGATTAACAATCTGAAGGGTGAATGTTATTTTTTTAATCGTGTGATTTTTAAGAATGTTTTTTAGCTATATAAGTTTGTTTTTTCAAATGAAATATTTTTTAGAGATCCATCCAATATATAAAACAGATAACAGCAGAACTATTCTAGTTGCAGTGGGAAATGGCTAGTATTGGCAGCTTCCAGGGGAACTGTGACAAGCGCAGTTTGTAATTCACAGAGCCCAGCCAAGTGCTGGAGGAAACGGAGGCCCAAAGAGGATCCATGAAGTCTTAAGGCGGCCTAGCATCTCATGAGAAAGGCTCAGTGCGCTTTGTGTTAGAGCACAGTGTGGGGAGCTGTCACTTCCTGGGAAAGCCGAGGTTATGGATGATCACTAGAATGGCACTTGGTTTTTCCCTGGCAGTCCACCCACTGTTTTTAGTTGTCTGAGTGCTGTCTTTGACATTCTATCTGTTCTGCAGATGTGAAGATTTGAAATTACTTCATTTTTAGTGTGTGTTGGGCTGCAGACTTTTTTCGTTTCCCTTTTGGAAATTCTTCATCCACAAAGAATTCCAGAATCAGACATTATTCATCTTATGTCTGGAACACTAAAATCTCATGAGCTTCCGTATGTCTTACCTCTTTCCACCTTTAGAATATTGAAAATGCTGCCACAACTGAAGTCAGTTTTATCATTTCCTTGCTGCTTGCTTCCTTTCTGCACCTTATTTATCGTACAGCCTTAATGTGCCTTTGTAAAGAACTGAACAAGTAAATTTGGTATATCCACAGAATGTATCTAAGATGTATGGTGTAGATTTTTATTTTCATGAAAAGAGGTCTCCCTATACTAAGTGGAAAAAGCAAATAATAAACTATAATTGTCTCACTTTTGTTAAAAAAATTAATATTCACAAAAATCCCCATGTCTATTTCTGTGAATGTTTATGTGTGTGTTGAAAGTCAAAAAAGGCAAAAATGTTCATATTGATATTATCTCTGGGTGTGATCTTTATTTTCCTCTTTGTATTTCTCTTTTTTTTTTTCCAGCAGTCGTGTCTTATTTCTAGTCATTACTTTTATAAAGATTAAAACTGTTTTTTAAAAAAATAAGCAATAATAACTTTGATCTGTCAAATCCAAGCTATGTTGAAGGCGATTCCAGGCTCCTCCTCTGCTTATTCCGTCCATGCCATCTGTTGGGATTTTTCCCTGTTCTCTTACTGTCCCATTCAAGCAAGTTTTCCCCTGACCCAGGCTTGTATTTATTTTGCTCCAGGTTCCTGGTCCTCTCCTAGAATTGCACACTTGGCTCTGGAGAGATTCTCTGTTCACTTGTACCCAAATAAACTTGTCAGAAAAGGAAAGGAGGATGCAAAAATTATGTTCTAAAAGGAACTGTCACTAGAATGTGATCAAGGCCCAGAAGTGCCCCAATATATACCTGTTGAATGAATTGATCTATTCTTTTTTGTCTTATTTATTTTATAAGTTCCTATAATCAGGAGCTTTGCTTGTTTTCTATAATGCCCTAAACATTTTGGGTACTTAATATACATTAATGAATAGTCCTTTTTTTTTTAAAGATCCATAATTTACCTAATAAAAGTGAATGTAGGATCTGTTGTCAACTTTGACCAGAATTTGTGCTTGCACAGGGATACAGAAAAGAACAGGATTTAAAGATAACTTACATTCAGCGCGTACTCATAGATTTGTGATTGTGGGTAGTCACATAAGCCTCTGAGCTTCCTTCATTTATAGCCTCACTGATTCTCTTCTGGACTCTCTTTGCAGAGGCCTTCTGCCTGGTCTGCCTGGCTTTGGTCTTGCTTCCCCAACTCTGTCCTCTGCAGTGCTACACAGTGATACACCCACAGTGTAAATCTGACCTGGTCCCCACCACCCCCGACTGACATCTCTCAGGGACTCTCTGATGCTACATTGCCTCCCACCCAACCCCCACCATTTAGCGGTAGCACCTAGAAGCCTGTCTTCAAACTTGCCACTGGAATAACACCAAACTCCCAGTAGCTCCTCACACCTCCCAGGCCTCCCGGGGCCACCTCCTGCCTTGCTCCATTTGTCCACAAGGCATCTTCCCTTTCTTTCTGCAGCCACTGCTTCTGCTTAACTCCAGACTGGGCTTGGCAGTCCTCCTCTCTGGGGTGCCTTCCTTGATGTAAAAGATATTCTGTTTCTCTGCCCACTCACACTGCAAGCTGTTTGAGGCAAAATTATAGGATTTGTAGTTCCCTTGTCTTGAAGAGTACCTGGCAGCATTCAAATGTTTATTAAACTGTATTGTATATATGTTCTTCTAAACCATCCAAATGATTTTTTTTTAAATTTATTTATTTATTTTTGGCTGTGTTGGGTCTTCGTTTCTGTGCGAGGGCTTTCTCTAGTTGCCGTGAGCGGAGGCCACTCTTCATCGCGGTGCACAGGCCTCTCACTGTCACGGCCTCTCTTGTTGCGGAGCACAGGCTCCAGACGCGCAGGCTCAGTAGTTGCGGCTCACGGGCCCAGTTGCTCCGCGGCATGTGGGATCTTCCCAGACCAGGGCTCGAACCCGCGTCCCCTGCATTGACAGGCAGACTCTCAACCACTGCGCCACCAGGGAAGCCCCATCCAAATGATTTTTATTTACAGAATGTGATTTCATTTTTATATAATCTCCTCCAAAATAAGAACAAGGCTTAGAAAAGGAAAATATATGAATTAAAGTAACTTAAAATACTACCAGCAGTCAGAGATGACTATTTTTTGGAATATATTATAGAGGATTTTTTTAAATTATAAAATGGTCAAAGTTTAACCTCCTGATTTTCCTTTGGAGCCAGTACTCCAAGAAATTAGTAGCTTTGCAAATTACATGCATTAAAAATTAATAGCCAGTTCATTGTACTTCCCACATCAAAGAATACAAAATAGTTTTCTGGTAAATATATAGCTTTTTTGTAATTCAAAACAAGAAAGAATTTTTTGCTTTTCTCGTGTTCCCTAGACCACAGAGCCATCTTTTGTCCTATTTTTCCAGAAGAGAAGGTGAATCCCAGTGAGGGAAGTGACTTGACCATCTTACTGAGCTGGTCAGTGCAGAAGCAGAAGCTGGGAGGAGGAGCCCCTGACTGCCCACCTGGTGCTTTTCCCCTCAGGCACATTTCCTCTTTCTCCACTGGAGTAAAGATAAAAGTAAGTTTTTAAGCACTTCCTAATTCCTGTATGCTCAAATTAGACCTGCTGCTGAGATGTTCTTATTTTACTTTTAGTCTCATTAAGACATTAGCCCTAAACCTAGAGCATTAATTGTTCTTTCATGTTCATATGTATAATTTCTTTGAGCACCAGAAAAATATTGCCTTCTAAGAGATTCCTTAATTTACTTTCTCAACTATTTTTGAAGTGAACACAACAAATAAAATATTCCAGGTCTCCTTTTTTATCCTGCAAATACATATAGTATATGTTTTTGTATTCCTCTAAATTGTACTCTTGGGATCAGTTTCCATACTGAGTCATCCACCACTGAGCGCCCGTGTTTTCCAGGCAAACTGTTTTATTATTTCTAAATGACTCATTCCTTCTGAATCATCACACCTTATGTATTCTGTTAAATAAAAAGTTTAAGGCACTTTTCTACAATTTTTCTTCTTCCAGACTTCAAAATGTCCCATTTAAATGACATGGCTATTCAACCAGTTTTCCCTTGCATCTACGATTTATGTGGATCATTTTCTTCTTGAACCCTTTCATCATTTGAGATAAGCAGAGGAAGTTCTTTACCTCATACCCTCTGCTCCAGATGTTTCCTGAAATAGAACACATAAATAGCAACATGAAAATATGTGTAACATCATTCTGTTTTCCATCATTATATTTATGTTGTTTAAGGTTTTATTAACTTCCCAAATTTCTACATGAATTTAGGGAGAAACACCTGTAAAAGAAAAGTATAGCTTTAATGTTTGTTGGTACACAAAATCTTTGGAATTCAGCATGTTGGAAGAATGTAGCACTTTCCTCCCTTGACTTCCATGTCATATTTGGCTGGTTCTCTTCCGTTCCTTTGGAAATTAATTCTCTGTCTTCTTCCTTGAATCCTTCTCCTCACCCTATACATACCAGCCTTCCTCAGAGTTTTTTTTGGGTTTTTTTTTTTTTGTCTCATTATTCTCATATTCTTTTTTTATTTTATTTTATTGGAGTATAGTCGATTTACATCGTTGTATTAGTTTCAGGTGTACAGCAAAGTGAATCAGTAATACACATACATATATCCACTCTTTTTTTTAATTTTTTTTTTATAGATTCTTCTCCCATATAGGCCATTACAGAGTATTGAGTAGAGTTCCCTGTGCTATATAGCAGGTTCTTATTAGTTATCTATTTTATATATAGTAGTGGGCATATGTCAGTCCCAATCTCCCAGTTTATCCCTCCCACCCCCCATCCCCTGGTAACTATAAATTTGCTTTCTACATCTGTGACTCTACTTCTGTTTTGTAAATAAGTTCACTTGTACCCTTTTTTTTTTTAGATTCTACATATAAGCGATATCATATAATATTTGTCTTTCTGTGTCTGACTAACTTCACTCAGTACGACAATCTCTAGGTCCATCCATGTTCTGCAAATGGTATTATTTTGTTCTTTTTTTATGGCTGAGTAATATTCCATTGTATATATGTACCACATCTTCTTTATCTGTTCTTCTGTTGATGGACATTTATGTAGCTTCCATGTCCTGGCTATTGTAAATAGTGCTGCAGTGAACACTGGGGTGCATGTATCTTTTTGAATTATGGTTTTCTCAAGGTATATGCCCAGGAGTGGGATGCTGGGTCATATGGTAGTTTTACTTTTAGTTTTTTAAGGAACCTCCATACTGTTCTCCATAGTGCCTGTACCAATTTACATTCCCACCAACAGCATAGGAGGGTTCCCTTTTCTCCACACCCTCTCCAGCATTTATTGTTTGTAGATTTTTTTTTATTGGAGTGTAGCTGCTTTACAATATTGTGTTAGTTTACACTGTACAGCAAAGTGAATCAGCTATATGTATACATATATATCCCCTCTTTTTTGGATTTCCTTCTCATTTAGGTCACCACAGAGCACTGAGTAGAGTTCCCTGTGTGATACAGTAGGTTCTCATTAGTTACCTATTTTATACATAGTATCAGTAGTGTATATATGTCAATCCCAATCTCCCAATTCATCCCACCCTGCCTTTCCACCTTGGTATCTGTACATTTGTTCTCTGTGTCTGTCTCTATTTCTGCTTTGTAAATAAGATCATCTATACCAATACTTTCAGATTCCACATATATACGTTAATATACGATATTTGTTTTTCTCTTTCTGACTTACTTCACTCTGTGTGACAGACTCTAGGTCCATCCATGTGTCTACAAATGACCCAATTTCATTCCTTTTTATGGCTGAGTAATATTCCATTGTATATATGTACCACATCTTCTTTACCCATTCCTCTGTTGATGGACATTTAGCTTCCTTCCATGTCCTGGCTATTGTAAATAGTGCTGCAGTGAACATTGGGGTGCATGTATCTTTTTGAATTATGGTTTTCTCTGGGTATATGCCCAGTAGTGGGATTGCTGGGTCATATGGTAGTTCTATTTTTGGTTTTTTAAGGAATCTCCATACTATTCTCCATAGTGGCTGCATCAATTTACATTCCCACCAACAATGCATGAGGGTTCCCTTTTCTCCACACCCTCTCCAGCATTTATTGTTTGTAGATTTTTTTGATGATGGCCATTCTGACCAATGTGAGGTGATACCTACCTCACTGTAGTTTTGATTTGCATTTGTCTAATAATTAGTGATGTTGTGCATCTTTTCATGTGCTTTTTTGGCCATCTGTATGTCTTCTTTGGAGAAGTGTCTTTAGATCTTCTGCCCATTTTTTGATTGGGTTATTTGTTTTTTTTGATATTGAACTGCATGAGCTGTTGTATATTTTGGAGATTAATCCCTTGTCGGTTGCTTCATTTGCAAATATTTTCTCCCATTCTGAGGGTTGTCTTTTTGTTTTGTTTCTGGTTTCCTTTGCTGTGCAAAAGCTTTTAAGTTTAATTAGATCCCATTTGTTTATTTTTATTTTTCCTCAGATTTTTGTCCTTGACTCTTTTCTCACCTATGCAAGTTCAGTCTTGTCCACTCTTGTGGCTTTAAAACCTTTATCTGGTGCTTACTCTCAAGTCTTTATTTTCAACTCCTATCTCTACTGAATGGGAATTCAGTATATTCATCTGAATGGGAAATATGTCTCCTGGATGCCCCGCCAAAATAACACATGCCTGCAGCTGAGTCTGTATCCCCTACACCCTTGCCCCCCAAGCCTTAGCACACAATAATCAGCTGCAGCCTCGTTTTTACATATCCCTAGAACCCATTTTTTAAAATTTGTTATCAAATATTACATATTCTCATATTTAAAGTGTCAATCCTTAAAAGACCTTTTGAAAATATCAGTTTCTCCTCCCAACTAGGCCTGCTTCTCAGAGACAACCACTGCCAATTTTTCTTAGCTATTTCTTCCATTATTTACCTTCATATTTATAAATGCATATCTATTGCAACTTCATCATTAATTAATTTTAAACCTTATGTCTTGCTTTCCTGATATGAATTTCAGTTCTCTCACCCCTATTCCACCACATTAACAAAATAAATAAAGGGTAAAAATTATGTGAGCATATCAACAGATGCAGAATAAATATTTAACAGAATTAAACCACCTTATGAATGGATTAAACACCTAAATATAAGACCAGACACTATAAAACTCTTAGAAGAAAACATAGGCAGAACGCTCTTTGACTTAAATCACAGCAAGATCTTTTTTGACCCACCTCCTAGAGTAATGGAAAGAAAATCAAAAATATACAAATGGGACCTAATGAAACTTAAAAGCTCTTGCACAGCAAAGGAAACCATAAACAAGATGAAAAGACAACCTCAGAATGGGAGAAAATATTTACAAATGAAGCAACTGACAAAGGATTATTCTCCAAAATACACAAGCAGCTCATGCAGCTCAATACCGAAAAAACAAACAACCCAACCCAAAAATGGGCGGAAGACCTAAATAGACATTTCTCCAAAGAAGACATACAGATTGCCAACAAACACATGAAAGGATGCTCAACATCACTAATCATTAGAGAAATGCAAATCAAAACCACAGTGAGGTATCACCTCACACTGGTCAGAATGGCCATCATCAAAAAATCTACGAACAGTAAATGCTGGAGAGGCTGTGGAGAAAAGGGAACCCACTTGCACTGTTAGTGGGAATGTAAATTGATGCAGCCACTATGGAGAACAGTATGGAGGTTCCTTAAAAAACCAAAAATAGAACTACCATATGACCCAGCAATCCTACTACTGGGCATATACCCAGAGAAAACCATAATTCAAAAAGATACATGCACCCCAATGTTCACTGCAGCACTATTTACAATAGCCAGGACATGGAAGGAAGCTAAATGTCCATCAACAGAGGAATGGGTAAAGAAGATGTGGTACATATATACAATGGAATATTACTCAGCCATAAAAAGGAATGAAATTGGGTCATGTGTAGAGACATGGATGGACCTAGAGTCTGTCATACGGAGTGAAGTAAGTCAGAAAGAGAAAAACAAATACCATATGCTAACGCACATATATGGAATCTAAAAGAACGGTACTGATGAACCTAGTGGCAGGCAGGGCAGGAATAAAGACGCAGACATAGAGAATGATCTTGAGGACACGGGGCGAGGGGAAGCTGGGATGAAGTGAGGGAGTAGCATTGACATATACACTACCAAATGTAAAATGGATGGCTAGTGGGCAGCTGCTGCATAGCACAGGGAGATCAGCTCAATGCTTTGTGACCTAGAGGGGTGGGATAGGGAGGATGGGAGGGAGGCTCAAGATGGAGGGGATATGGGGGTATATGTATACTTATAGTTGATTCACTTTGTTGTACAACGGAAACTAATACAACATTGTAAAGCAGTTATACTCCAGCAAAGATACATATTTTAAAAAAAAAAGCTTATGAGATTTTTTTAAAACTCTGAACAAACTAGAAATAGAAGAGAACTTTCTCAATCTGATAAAGGGTATCTACCAAAAAACCTGCAACTATCATCATATTTAATGGTGAAAGACTTTTCCCTAAGATCAGGTACAAGGCAAGGATTTCTAAACTCACCACTTCTATTCAATATTGTTCTGAAGATCCTAGCCAGTGCAGTAGTCAGTAAGGCAGTAAATATTGGAAAGGAAAAAGTAATAACTCTCTAGTCTCAGACAATATGATTGTCTATATAGAAAACCTCAAGGAATTTACCCCCCAAATACTATAAGTGAATTTAGCCAGATGGCAAGTGACAAGATCAATACACATAAGTCAACTGTATTTCTCTATACCAACAACAAACACAATGGAAAATGAAATTAAACTAACAGTGCCATTTGTATTAGCATCAAAAAACATGAAATACTTGGGAGTAAATTTAATAAAAGGCCTACAGACATTGCTTAGAGAAATAAAAGAGCATCTAAATAAATGGAGAGATACACTACGTTCATGGATTGTGATGACTGGAGACTTGATATTGTTAAGGTCTCCATTGTTACCAAATGGAGATTTAGATTCAATGAAATTCCAATCAAAACCCCAGCAGGTTTTCTTTGTGAAAATTGGCACACTGGTTCCAGTATTGATATGGAAGTGCAGAGGACCTAGAATAGCTAAAACAAAAAGAAAAAAATGGAGGATTTACATTATTATTTTAAGGCTTACTATAAAGCTACAATAATTATGACAGAATGGCATTGGTGTTTATAAAGACAAAAGAATAGAGAATCCAGAAATAAATCCATATATATGGTAATTTGCTTTTCAACAAAGGCTCCAACATAATTCATTGGGGACAGGATAGTCTTTTGAACAAGTGGTGCTGGATGATGGTCAAACTCAGCTCATACCATACATAAAAATTAATTCAAAATAGATTGTAGACCTAAACGTAAAACTTGAGACCCACAAAAACCCTTAAGAGAAAACATCTGTGTCCTTAAGATAGGCAGAGATCTTAAGACAGGATACAAATGTATTAACTATAAAAGAGAATTTGATTAATTGGATTAATAAAATTAGAATTAAAACCAAAAGCTACTGCTAAGAAAATGGAAAGGGAAGCCACAGACCAAGAGATAATATCTACATCTAAAATATGTAAATGAACTTTTAGAACTCAGTCAAAGACAACCCAAAAGATTTGAATAGAAACTTCACAAAAAATGATACATATGAATTGCTAATAATAAGCATATGAAAAATGCTCAATATCATTAGTTGTCAGGGAGATGCAAATTAAAACCACAGTGGGATACCACTTCACACCTGCTAAATAAAATGGGTAAAATTAAGGAAACTGACAAGTATCCAAAAGGTTGTAGAGCCACTAGAGCTCTCAGGTGTTGCTGATGAGAGCGTAAAATGGTAGAACCACTTTGGAAAACTATTTTACAGGTTTTTATAAAATTAAAGTACACTTCTCATGACTCAGTATTTCCATTGTTAATTACCCAAAAGAAATGAACGCGTATTCACAAAAAGACTTTTACTTGAAGGTTCACAGCAGTTTTAATTCATAAGAGTTCAAACTAGAAACAACCCAGATGTCCATTAACTGAATAGATAAGACAAATTTGGGTATATTTAATTATATATCAATAGAATATCTACTAAACAGTAAAAAGGTATATACAAATGATGCATGCAATAACATGGATGAATCTCAGAACCATTGTTTGAAGTGAGAGAAGCCAGACTAAAAAGTATACATCTCATGTGATCACATTCATGTGAAGATCTAGAACTGGCAAAATGAATCTGTCGTGATAGGACTCAGTCAGCAGTTGTCAGGTATTGCAGCATAGGAGAATTGATTGGGAAAGGGCACAGGAATAGTTTTAGGGTGATGTAAATGTTCTTTCTTTTTTAGCACAGTGGTTACTACACAATATGAACATTTTTACTGTATGTAAATTATACATTAGTAAAGCTGATTTAAAATAAAAGTGAGGCTCTGAAGAGCTGAGAGGAAGCTCTCTGTTTTAGAGTAGCATTTGTCACTTAGTGGGCTTCATGTAAGGTGATCATGTGGATAGATGGGATTTCTTCCAGAAAAGGATTCTTTAATCCATAGTGGGGGCTGAGAGCTGGAGGTAATAAGCCTGGTTTCTGGTGACCTGGACTTGGGCAGGGGAAAGGGGGCTGGTGGACTTACTCAGAAAGTAGACTTTTACTCAACTTTAAGTCCTTTACCACCCTCTCTGTGTGTGATGGCCCTGGGGTTGGTGCTTTTCTGGTTCAGTTTTTTTCACCAGCAAATAAGATTTCTGTCTTAGCAGGATGAAGGAGGGATGATTTTCTGAGTTTGTGGAGTAGTGGGGAGAACTCTAACTATTCCTTTGCAGACTTTCAAACAGTCCCCCTGTGTTCAGTCCTCTACCCTAGCCCATTTTCTGTGGTACTTGGTACCTCCTAACCTGGGCCTTTGGGGGTTGTGCAGGGAGAATTGGTTTGTTTGCCATTAGTATCCCTTCCTCCTCTATTCTGCTAAGTCATTGACCATTCTGCTGCTGTTTTCTATCTTCATATACAGTGATTTGGGGTTACAGGTGTCACTTAGGTTCTTTGAAGATGGAGTTTACACTCCTATTTTTGTTCTTACTGTTTGGAGGAGAACCTTAGAACTGTAAAATCCATACTGTACATTTTCAACTTCAGCAATACCAAACTCCTGCTAAGTCTCCAAACACACAAGGTTTTTTCATATCTCTGTACCTTTGTAGAATTCCTTTTTGCTTATAAGGTCCAGTTTAATCTCTTCTTCACCTGCTAAGGCTTTTATCTTTCAAAATCCAGTTCTCCCTCCTAACTTTTCTTGTTGGCTGCCTCTGTACCTTTATTTCACAAGAAATCCACTTCATCAGGAAGTTTACTCTGGAGGAATACCAGGAGTCACTGGAAAGTACTTGTTAGAGTAATCATACAGTGATTAAAGTGAAAGTGATAGGAAGTGTTGAATGAACTCTGAAATTGCATATGAACCACTTAGACAGAAATTGGGAAAACAGACCCTGGCCCATTGCAGGGATGAAAGAAGCAAGGAAGATGAAAGCCTTGGGGGAGGTGGGCGGGCAGTGTGCAGCAAGACCAGAGGAGAAATAAATGTAAACATTCAATATTTATTTATTTTATTTTATTTTTTTGGCTGCATCGGGTCTTAGTTGCAGCATGTGGGATCTTCGTTGAGGCGTGCAGGATCTTTCATTGCGGCACGGGCTTCTCTCTAGTCGCGGCGTGTGGGTTTTCTCTCTCTAGTTGTGGCGTGTGGGCTCCAGAGCACGTGGGCTCTGTAGTTTGCAGCACGTGGGCTCTCTAGTTGAGGCATGTGGGCTCAGTAGTTGTGGCGCGTGGGCTTAGTTGCCCCATGGCACGTGGGATCTTAGTTCCTGACCAGGGATCAAACCCGCATCTCCTGCATTGGAAGGCGATTCCTTACCACTGGACCACCAGGGAAGTCCCGTAAACATTCACAGTATCAACTCTATAATTTCCCTTTCTGCTTTCTACCCCTGATATACATGTTTAGACCGATATTTCATCAAATTGAAGATTGTAAAACACTCATTGCATGTGCCATTAAGAAAGAAAAAATTAAAACTATGATAAAATGCTTTCTTATCATTTAGAACTTTTTTACTTTTTAGAAGAGTTCTTTTCACAGATATCTTTTAGACAGATATTTTTACTTATACATAACTCTTGTGCATACATAGTCTTTGGGACTATGCCATAGTCTTTGGGATTTTTTTTTGAAATCTCACTTGCCAAGGTTACCAGTGACCTTCACATTGGCAAAGCCAGTGGGTAATTTTTGTTTTTCCTTGACCTCTCAGCAGCATCCAACACTAGTGACCTCCGTTTTGAAAGTTTCTCCTTCAGCATCCTTGAAATTGCTTCTTAGGATCCCTCTAAGAATTCTGTTCTTCTCTTTAACCCAGAAATGTCAGTGATCCTCAGCCCAGAGCCCTTCTCACTTTATGCACTCACCCTGAGTGACCTCTCAGGGCTGCCTCTCCAACCCAGATCTTGCTGCTGACCTGCAGGTTTTTATATTCACATTTCATGCAGTCATCACCACTTGGATGTTCCACAGGTACCTCTTCAAACAACACATTCAGAATAAAACTCTTCATCTTTTCTATGGCCACCTCCCATAAAACAAAAACAAAAAGTCTGTGTTGGAAGTGACAACATTAGTCCCCCAATACCCAAGCGAGAAACCCAAGGTTCCTCCCTCTTACTCTCTCCTCCTCCTTTTCTGTGAATTCTTTCTCACTATCTAATCAGTGCCCTTCTCTTTGTTAATTACTGCCATCTTCCTGGCTTAGGGTCTCACCACTTCTTGCATGGATTCTTAAAGCCTTCTAATTGATTTCCATGCCTCCACTCAGCTACTAGAGTGGTCTTCCTCAAACATAAACCTCATCATGTTACTTCTCAGCCTAAATGTCTTGTTTCCCTTCACATAGTTTTCCAAATAAAGTTCAGACTGCTTAGGTTAGCACACAAGACAGTCTGTGGTCCAGTTCCTGCTGCTCTCTGGTTTCCTCCCCTCTTGCATGTCTGTACACTCCCTCCAGTGAAATCAGCTGGAACTATCATAGTTCTGAACTCACTGTGCCATGTTAGGCCTCTGAGCCTTCACATGTATGTCTCCCTCTGCCTAGAGTATTCTTCCTTTCCTTTTTGTCTAACTAATTCTCATTAATCCCTCAAAACTAGGTATATACATCCCTTATTTGGGGAAACCTTTCCTGACTCTTAGATCTGATTTAAATACTCTCTTTCAAAATGGACAAAGGGCGTGAAGAAAGGCTTTGTGAATGAACAACACAAAATGCCTACTAGGTAAATAAAAAGATGTTCAGGCTCAGATTAAAACAATGTAGTTCATTTATTCACCTATCAAATTGGCAAAGATTTAAAGAGTGGTATCACTCAAGGAGAACGTGGGGAGATGGGTCCACTCCTACACTGACATTGGAAGTATAAATTTGCCATTTTTCTGGAGGGCAGAAAACGGATGTATATATCTATTTATCTAAGAACCATTAAAAAGTATATGCATACACATACACCCCTTTTGACTCAGCATTCTCCTCCTTGCAATATTTCCTAAGAAAATAACTTTTTGGTAAAACATATTTTCACAAGAAAAATTTCAGGATGTTCATTCATAAAAATATTAACAGTGGTTATTTCTAAATGGTAATATGAGTAATTAGTGTTTTTCTAACTTTTCTGAGAAGAACTTGTATTAATTGTGAGTGCAAAACAGGGGAAACAGAAGCCCCACCCTAGTGCTCCTGATACCCTGTTGTGCTTGCCTCCCTTGTTGCCCTCATTAAACAGTGAGTGTGCTGAGGGCTATCACCATGAATTATTCAGTATCATCCCACCAGCACCTGGCTCAGAGTAGAAAATGCTGGATGAGTGAGTTATACCAGTAACAGCTAACAGTTATTGAGCATTTCCTGTGTCTTGGGCATTGTTCTAAGCATTTGACATATTAACCTCATCCTCATGAGATGGGTACTATTATTATCTCTGTTTTGCAGGTGAAACAGGCTGACAAAAGTTAACCAACTTCTGTAAGGCCACACAGCTGTAAGCGGCAGGGTTGGGATTCAAACCCATGCAGACTGGCTTTTACTATAGTGACACAAGATAGCATCGTGGTTCTGAGTTAGACTGTATCTCTGATTGAGAATAGTTGGATTAGATTCCATGTCTAGGATTCCAGCCAGACAATTGGGCATCAGTTGAATCGTGGTCTAAATAAAAAGGCAGAATTTGACACCCACAGATCTGAACCAAATACCAGGGAAGTAATCTTCATTTCTTTGGCCTTTTAAAAAAAAAAACTCAAATCATTTTAGACTGTAAACTTCTCATTGAAATTGGTATCACCCCTTGGGATTTAGCTTTGTTATATGTTCCCTCTCTCTGCTATTCATATTCCTTCAAAACTTAAAGACCTAAATTTTTAATTAGTTCATTAACTCTTCTTCCCACCACTTCTCTTTCTCAGTAAGATTACTTATGAGAAGTTCATCAAATTTTATTTTTAAAACCTATCAATCTTCATTTTTGCCATATCTTCTCTTTTTTGCTTCATATTTTCTTTTAAAGTCTCAGAATTTCTGAAAGCTGCATTCCTATTATCTGGAACTATACTGAATAATATGATGGCCACTAGCCATATGTGGCTTTCTAAGTTAAAATTAATCAAAATTAATTTGAATAGGCAAAAGATTTAAATAGTGCTTCTCCAGGGAGATACGGGGCTGGTCAGTAAGCACAGGAAAAGATGTTCAACATCATTAGCCATGTAGATGTAGGTTAAAGCCCCAATGAGATAACACTACACACTATTAGAAAGGCTAAAATAGAAAATACTGACAATCATAAATGTTGAAGAGGATGTGGAATCAACCATATCTCATACATTACTGGTGGGACTGTAAAATGGTATAGCCACTCTGGTAAACAGTTTGGCAGTTTCTTATAAAAATACACTTAACGTTCAACCCAACAATCAGACTTGTAAATAACCTGTGGTTAATTACCATAGAGAAATGAAAAACATGTTCACACAAAAACCTGCACACTAATACTCACAGCAGCTTTATTTGTAATAACCAAAACTGCAAACAACATAAATATCCTTTAATAGGTGAATGGGCAGACAAGCTGTGGTATATCCATACAATAAACTCAGCAATAAAAAGGAATGAACTGTTGATAAATGCAGTAAAGTGAATGACTCTCAAAATCATTGTGTTCAGTGAGAGAAGCCAATCTCAAAAGCTTACACACTGTGTGATGCCACACATAAAACATTCTTGAAATGACAAAATCATAATGATGGAGAACGGATCAGTGGTCTGTTGACTGTATGACTACAAAAGGGTAGTATGAGGGGTTTTGAGGGACGATGGGGTAGTTATGTATCCTGATTGTGGTGGTACTTACTATAAAAGGAAGGGAAGAAGGAAAGAAAAGGAAGAAGTGAATCATGTAAAACTGATGATATCCAAATAAGCTCTGTTAATAGTCAATTTCCTGGTTTTGGTCACTGTGCTGTGGTGATATAGGATGTTACCATTTGAGGAAACTGGGGGAAGGGTACACAGGAACTCTCTATATTATTTTTGTAACTTCTATGTGAGTCTACAACAATTTCAAAATTAAGATTTTTAAAGTTACAATTAAGTGCTTTGGTTACACCAGCCACGTTTTAAGTACTCAGCAGTCCCATGTCGCTAATGGCAGCCATATCAGTGCAGATATGGAATGTTTCCATCAATGCAGAAAGTTTTATTAGACAGCACTGGTCTAAAAGCATACATCTGACTCTGGCCAGTGTTCTCTCCTCCTTGACTATTTCAGATTCTGATATCACATGAATACTTTCTTGTATTTTCTGTCATGTTACTTTATCAACTTGTTGTTTTGCTTATTTTCAAACCTAGAGAAATACTTCTCTTTAGTTCCTCAAATTTTATGTCAATTTAGGAATTTATTTGACATGGGTTTTAATAGGTATCTGGATATTTAAATTTTCTAACAGTTCTGCATTTTGCTTCTGGACCAGTTTTATCACCTGTATTAAGATATAGTCCTGGGTCTTCCCTGGCAGTCCAGTGGTTAGGACTCCGTGCTTCCACTGCGGGGGGCATGGGTTTGGTCCCTGGTCAGGGAACTAAGATCCCGCATGCTGCACGGTGCGGCCAAAAAAAAAAAAGATTAAAAAATAAAAGCTCTCATACAGTTATTCTAATATACTTTCTTGACAATATCCATTGTATTTTCCTCCTCTTTTATCCTTACCCAAAAGCTTTTTCAAAATCTTGGATTTCTGAAAAGGTGCATAGTTTTTCGTGTTTGGTGCTGTTTCTTCCCTGTCTTCTGGATGTACATCTTTTGAAAAGGTAATTCCTTCGATTGCCATGTTCTAGTCTTTTGTCCCATAACACTTATTCCTCTTTGGCACCTTTGTATTTTCACTTAAAAATTAATGGGTGCTCACTTTATTGTGGGACTTTACTATGGAACTTTATACTTGAGCTCCATCCACCCTGCAGGATACTTCGCTTTATAGTTTTATATGAGCCACCATCTGGGATTTGAAGGCAAGGCAATAGAGGATGAAACAACAGCTCAAGATCCATTCACATAGCAACAAAGTTGAGACACTGAAGGAAAAAAAAGAATGGGGTGACTCACCTGAAGAAAGCCACAAAGAAAGAAAAAGAAAGGAATATTGGAATTAAGATTTATATATTTGTGGAAGCAAAGTCTGAATATTATAATGATGTCAGTGTTCCTTCAAAATAATTCATAAGTTTATTGCAATTATAATCAAATTCCTATCGGATTTTTCTTAAAACTTGACAATGCAGAAACTCATCTGGAAGACCATCAAAGAATATTTGAAGCGTAAAGAAGAATCATAATTAGAAATATGAGGGAAAAAAGCCAGGTAGTAAAACTTAATAAGACAACAGTAATTATGATAGTGTAGGCTTGGCATAAAAACAGAGTAATAATCATTGAATCTAAAGAGCCAGGAAATATATCCTAAACAGTATAAGAATTCAACAAAAAAAGGGGTTCTTCTTGAATTAATTGTATAAATTGTATCTGATTTCACTGTCTCTAATACATAAATAAACAAAGGATATGAATAGAAAATTTACCAAAGAAGAAATATAACAAATAAGGAAAATAAACAGAATTTTCTAGGATTGAAGAAATAAAAATGAGAACAATGAAGTTCTGTTTCTCATTATTAAATGGGTAAAGGTTTTTATCATTAAAATGCTGATGCAATTGATGGTACAGTTAAACTCATGTTCTCCTTCTCTGCTGTCATCATCTCCTTCCTATCGTGGCCTTACTGCACCTTTCTTGGTGCAGTAGTATTGCACATTCTATCATTCAACAAATCATATCAGCTCTACCTTTGAAATATATACAGCGTTTAAATGTCTCCAGTGTTCCTCTCCTGGTTCAAGCCCCCAGCCTTCTTGCCTGATTTATTGCTATAGCCCCTGACTTGTTTCTTCTTATCTTGCTCCTCTGCAATCTCCTCTGAACACAGAAGCCAAAATTACCAATTTAAAATGTAAGTCTGCCAGCAATCCCACTACTGGACATATACCCTGAGAAAACCATAATTCAAAAAGAGTCATGTACCACGGTGTTCATTGCAACACTATTTACGATAGCCAGGACATGGAAGCAACCTAAGTGTCCATCGACAGATGAATGGGTAAAGATGATGTGGCACATATATACAATGGAATATTACTCGGCCATAAAAAGAAATGAAATTGAGTTATTTATAGTGAGGTGGATGGACCTAGAGTCTGTCATACAGAGTGAAGTAAGTCAGAAAGAGAAAAACAAATACTGTATGCTAACACATACATATGGAATCTAAAAAAAAAAAAATGGTTCTGATGAACTTAGGGGCAGGACAGGAATAAAGACGCAGATGTAGAGAATGGACTTGACACAGGTATGGGGAAGGGTAAGCTGGGACGAAGTGAGAGAGTGGCATCAACATATATACACTACCGAATGTAAAATAATTAGCTAGTGGGAAGCAGCTGCCTAGCACAGGGAGATCAGCTCGAGGCTTTGTGACCACCTAGAGGGGTGGGATAGGGAGTGTGGGAGGGAGATGCAAGAGGGACGGGGTATGGGGATATACGTATACATATAGCTGATTCCCTTTGTTATAAAGCAGAAACTAACACAACGTTGTAAAGCAATTATGCTCCAATAAAGATGTTACATAACTAACTAAAAAAAAAAAAAAAAAAAAGTCAGTCTGATCATGTCATTTCTATGCTCAGTAGACATCAGTTGTATCCCAGCTCACTCAGAGTAAAGCCAAATTCATCATAATAGTCTACAGACCCTGCATGGTTTAGTGTCCCACCTTTCCTTTCTGACCTCGTCTCCCACACTGCCCCCCTTGCTTTCCATACTCTGGTCATGTTAGCCTCCTTGTCATTCTTGTAGTAAGTCAAGCATACTCACACCTCAGAGCCTTTTTACTTATGGTTATTCTGCCTGAGATGTTTTAGCCCAAAATACCTCCTCAACCTGCTCCCTCTCTTCTTTCAGATCTCTGTTCAGATGTCAGTGAGGTCTTC
The DNA here is from genome assembly GCF_965194825.1 of Balaenoptera physalus. Lineage (NCBI taxonomy): Eukaryota > Metazoa > Chordata > Mammalia > Artiodactyla > Balaenopteridae > Balaenoptera > Balaenoptera physalus. The sequence continues at coordinate 18,989,090 of NC_138891.1, forward strand.
CCTGACTGCCCTTTGTAACACAGCACCCTCTCATCCTTTCTAAGCCCTTGCTCCACTTCATTTTTCTCTATTGCACATATCACCATCTAAGTTATATGTTTACTTATGTGTTGTTTTTCTTTTTCCAGCTAGATTCAGTTCAATAGGGACAGGGACTTTATTCACTGCTGTATCCCTAGCACTTAACAAGTACCTGGCACATAGTAGGCACTCAGTATTTATTGATTAAGTAGGAACATTGATTGAACCTTTCTGTTCTGTTTTTAAAATTTTTTTCTTTTATTCTTTTTTTTCCTTTTTTAATTAATTTTTTTATTGGAGTATAGTTGATTTACAGTGTTGTGTTAGTCTCTGCTGTACAGCACAGTGAGTAAGTTATACATATTTTATGATAGTTTGTGTCCCTCCAACTGGCAGATATAACAATTAGAAACATATACGCATCTAACAACAGAATATCAAAATACAGAAAGCAAAACAAGTTAAGGGAGCAATAGAAAACTCAACAATAATATTTGGAGACTTCAGTAGCCCCACTTTCAATAATGGATAGAACTACTAGGCAGAAGTTGATTGAACCTTTTTGGACAGCAACTTACAGCATGGTTTAAAAGCCTTTTTTTTTTTTTAAAGCAAGAGAATGTTAAATTCTATCCATTGATGACAAGAGAGAGAGAGGTCTGCATGTAGCAGGGTCTGAGAGGATGAGATCAAGAGCAGTAATAAAGGTTGTTTTTGTCTCTCTCTCTTAGAGAGTAAGAAAAGAGATGATGGTAGGGTAATAATTTCCAACTATAGAGGAAGTTGTACAATCAAGAACAAGCACTGTGTGTTGGCCGTCTTTAATAAACTCAAAATGGATCAAAGACCTGAACATAAGGCCGGACACTATAAAACTCTTAGAGGAAAACATAGGCAGAACACTCTTTGACATAAATCGCAGCAAGATCTTTTTTGACCCACCTCCTAGAGTAATAAAAATAAAAACAAAAATAAACAAATGGGACCTAATTAAGCTTAAAAGCTTTTGCACAACAAAGGAAACCATAAACAAGACGAAAAACAACCCTCAGAATGGGAGAAAATATTTGGAAACGAAGCAACTGACAAAGGATTAATCTCCAAAATATACAAACAGCTCATACAGCTCAATATCAAAAAAACACAACCCAATCACAAAATGGGCACAAGACCTAAATAGACATTTCACCGAAGAAGACATACAGATGGCCAACAAACAGATGAAATGCTCAACATCACTAATTATTAGAGAAATGCAAATCAAAACTACAATGAGGTGTCACCTCACACCAGTCAGAATGGCCATCATCAAAAAATCTACAAACAATAAATGCTGGAGAGGTTGTGGAGAAAAGGGAACCCACTTGCACGGTTGGTGGGAATGTAAATTGGTACAGCCACTATGGATAACAGTATGGAGATTCCTTTAAAAACTAAAAATAGAGCTACCATATGATCCTGCAATCTCACTCCTGGGCATATATCGAGAGAAAACTATAATTCGAAAAGATACATGCACCCCAGTGTTTATTGCAGCACTGTTTACAATAGCCAAGACATGGAAGCAACCTAAATGTCCATCAGCAGAGGAATGGATAAAGAAGATGTGGTACATGTGTATAATGGAATATTACTCAGCCATAAAAAGGAACAAAATTGGGTCATTTGTAGAGACGTGGATGGACCTAGAGACTGTCATACAGAGTGAAGTAAGTTAGAGAAAAACAAATATCGTATATTAACGCATGTATGTGGAATCTAGAAAAATGGTATAGATGATCTTATTTGCAAAGCAGAAATAGAGACACATAGAGAACCAATGTACAGATACCAAGGGGGAAAGGAGGGGAGTGGGATGAATTGGGAGATTGGGATTGACATATATACACTACTGATACTATGTATAAAATAGATAACTAATGAGAACCTACTATATAGCTCAGGGAAGTCTACTCAGTGCTCTGTGGTGACCTAAACAGGAAGGAAATCCAGAAAAGAGGGGATATATATATATATACATTTAGCTGATTCACCTTGCTGTACAGTAGAAACTAACACAACATTGTAAAGCAACTATACTCCAATAAAAATTAAAAGGAAAAAAGAAAACTAGGTTGATGGAAGCAAAATGTTGATGCAGGTCAGTAGCAGAAAATAAGGCTATAGGTGACGAATAGATGTTAAAAGTGTTGAAAATGAGTCAGAGGAGCTAGGCCTGCCATGATGCATGATAGAGTTCAGTAATGTGAATTCTTGAACTATGAGAGGTGAGAAAGCTCTCTAAATCCAAGCTAGTCAGTGTCATGTAAGATAGCAAGGAGGGTAGGATAAGAAATACCAATTGAGAGGCAGTTGTAACAAGGCAGAGTTGAGGTATTACTACTCTAGGTTAGTAAGGAGTGTATGAAGCAAAGGCATGAATCAAAGATAAGCCGTCCGTGATGTGGCAAAGAATGAGGTGATTAACTGCATATGGGATGCAAAGGGAGAGGAAATAAAAGGTTCTCTCAGTATTAGAGATCATATTCCCTTTTAATTATTTTCTTTTTTCATTATAGGTTTTCCTGTCATTCACAGAAAAATGGATCATTTAAACCTTTGGAGGACTCAGTTATCACAATACTTCTATACTACCAACTGAGATTCATGACAGTAAATTTATGACCATAAATGTCTGCATCATAGAACTGCTGAAGAACTAAAAGAGAATATTCTTTAATCTTCTTAAAATTTATTCCTAAAAATAATCCTATAGTATCATGATATTACTAAATTAAACTAGAAGACACAATTATTAAATTATTAGACTTGTTAATAAGAGCACACATGTGCAACGGCTACTGTATCCTGACAGTTACCAAACCTCAAATTTTGATGATTTCCCTTTGTGGGAAAGGTCATTATATTTACAAGAAACCACTGAACATTGTCATCAAATATATTTTCAGCTGAGTGTCATTTAGGAGAATTTACTTGAAACAAGTTCTAGAAAATTCCACGCCCCACCACTAAGTGGATTTGATATTATGGCAGCAACTTACAGACTTGTGGTTAGTACTGTGAACCACTACAGCAGTGTGGTGATAGACCGGCGTTTTGAGCAAGCTGTACATTATTGCACTGGAACCTGCCACACCTTCACACATGGAGTTGACTGCATTGTGGTCCATCATAGTGTTTGTGCAGACCTCTTACACATCCCTGTGTCTCAGTTCAGAGATGCAGATCTGGACTCTCTGTTTCTACCCCATGAAAATGGGTTTTCCTCAGCTGAAGGTGACTATCCCCATCAGGCCCTCACAGGCATACCCAGGGTCAGGAAAGGATCTACATTTCAGAACACCTGTAACTTAAAGGACATTGCAGGAGAAGCAATCAGTTTTGCCAGTGGGAAAATAAAAGAATTTTCCCTTGAAAAACTCAAAAACTCTAACCACGCAGCTTACAGAAAGGGAAGGAAAGTTAAGTCTGACTCATTTAACAGGAGGTCAGTTGATTTTGACTTGCTCTGTGGCCATTATAACCATGATGGGAACTCCCCATCCTTTGGTTTACTCCGGAGTTCCTCAGTTGAGGAAAAATCTTTATCCCATAGAAACTCACTCGATACGAACCTGACTTCATTGCTTCTTCACAACTTCTCTGAAGAAGACCTGGTTACTCAGATTTTGGAAAAACATAAAATAGATAATTTTTCTTCTGCAACAGACATAAAGATGTGCTTAGATATCTTGCTAAAATGCTCTGAGGATTTGAAAAAATGCACAGACATCATAAAACAATGTATAAAGAAAAAGTCAGGGAGTAGCATCAATGAAGGAAATGGTAATGATGCAATTTCTAGCTCTGAAACTGTCTATATGAATGTGATGACCAGGTTAGCATCCTATCTCAAAAAGCTACCATTTGAATTCATGCAGTCTGGGAATAATGAGGCTATAGATTTAACAGAACTGGTCAGTAATATGCCTAGTTTACAACTGACTCCCTTCTCCCCAGTATTTGGCACTGAACAGCCCCCTAAGTATGAGGATGTTGTCCAGCTCTCAGCCTCTGACTCTGGACACTTTCAAACTATAGAATTGCAAGATGACAAGCACAGTTCTAGGAAAACAGACACTGTAAAATCCATTCCAAAGAACTCTACAAATTCCTTGTGTAATTTAGAGATAAGTGATCCCAGACTTCTAAAAAATGTTCAGCTTCAATCACAGTCATTAACCATGAACGCTTTAGAAAATGTTTCTTCTGGTAATCTAATGGAAACCCTTTATATTGAGGAAGAGTCAGATGGAAAGAAAGCATTAGATAAAGGACAGAGGACAGAAAATGGACCCAGTCAGGAGTTGTTAAAGGTAGATGAAGATAGAGCAGAATTATCAGATCGTGGTACTCATCTTAAAAAATGCCCTGCCTCAATGCAAAATGAAACTGGTAAGATATTTGAGAAACCAGTTGTTAATCTACCTGAGGAAGATCTTAAATCAAAAGTTCCTAAAGTTGAAGAGGGAAACCACAGAGATTTTATGAATCCTAACAGTCAGGAAGAGATAGATAAATTGTTAATGGATTTGGAATCTTTCTCACAGAAAATGGAGACCACTCTAAGAGAGCCACTTGCCAAAGGTAAAAGCTCTGTCTCTCTAAATAGTCATAGTCAGTTGACTGGTCAGCTCCCTGTAGATCTTGAGCCTAAATCTAAAGTCTCTTCACCCACGGAAAAAGTCTCACCTTCCTGCCTAACAAGGATTATTGAAACCAACGGACACAAAATAGAGGAAGAGGATCGAGCCCTTTTACTGCGAATTCTAGAAAGCATTGAAGATTTTGCTCAAGAACTGGTTGAATGCAAATCAGGCAGAGGGAGCCTATCACAAGAAAAAGAGATGATGCAAATTCTACAAGAAACCTTGACAACTTCCTCGCAGGCCAGTTTATCAGTCTGTAGAAGTCCTGTTGGTGATAAAGCCAATGACACTACCTCAGTGGTTTTGATTCAGCAGACCCCAGAGGTGATCAAGGTAAGACCCGACAATCTTCAGTTCTGAGATGTCTCCAAAGAAATGTTCTAATGTTTGCAAAATTTATAAACAAAAACTTTTTTTATTACTCATTTTATGTTCTACTAAAGCTCCTGCCCTGCAGTAGGCATGGTCTCACTAAGTTCAGTGGAGAAAGCCAAAAAGCAAAGTCTTTAGAGTCAATCAGACTAGTTTTAGTTGCCTTCCCCACATCCTTTATCATCTTCGTAGCTCTGTGACCAAAGGAAAGTTACTTAGCCTTAATATTCTCATCTATATAATGGAAATAATAACGATCAAGGTAACATATGTGAAGCACAAGCAAGGTGCCTTACACAAAGTAGGCATTTAATATTAGTTCTCACCCTCAGTCAACCAGTAGGCCACTTACTACTGAATGCTGTGTAGAGTGCAAGCCAGAGTAGAACTTAAAATCTAGTTGGGGAAACAAAGCTAACGTACCAGAAACAGTATGTGAACATGTAAGCATGTCTCTGAAAGTTTTGTAAGTGCAGTAGGTCTTCAAAGAAGGTAAAGACTAGAGGATGTGAGATTTCCTTCATCATGCAAGTGGGAATAAATATCCATCTACAGTCATAGGGTAGAAGTATTTTCAAAAGGCTTTGAATCTACCCTGCCACTGATAGCACTGTTTTTGAATAATCCCAGAAAGGGAGTTATCTGCCCATTTGTAGGTATGTGTGTGTGTCGTAGCACAACAGGATTATTTTTGTTCATTTTACATGTCCAGCGCAGTTGTTAAGAGGCTCTGCTCCACCTCACTCAGGGACCCAGGCTGATGGATGCTCCATGTTCCTACAGCTGCCCCATTGCCCCATCTGGAATATGTGGCCTGTGAGTTCACTGAGGAAGGCGAACAAAGGGATGGAGCTTTTAACTGCCTTGTCCCACACGTGACACACTTCCCATCTGCTCACAATCCAGTGATTCCAACCTGAAGTCTAAGAATCATAGGGGAGCACATAGAATATTTGGTGAGCACTGTCTCTACCATATGAATATACCATACATGCCAACATGTATGAATTCAGACATGAAGCCAAGTCAACAAAGCAAGTTGTAAAATAATGATATGAATTATTTAGAGATATTTACATTTGTCCAAAAAGTATGAATAAATACATGGATACACCAAATACAATATTCAGAACAATGATTAATCCCTAGAGGAAGGAAGAGAGATGGAACTGAGGAAGGGCACCCAGGGCCTCAGTAAAATTAGTAATGTTCTATTTCATAATCTGGTGATGGATCATAAGTATTTTGTCATATTATTTTATGCCATGTTGTATATCTTTAATGTAGTAAATTTGAAAAACAAATGGATATTAGAGATGGCATAAATATGGCCAAGTTAAAAAACAAGCTACTTATTATTTTAGCTTTAATGTTTTCATTGGAACAGGAAAAAATGCATATTGTGATCAGATGAATAAATTTTACCTCGTATTTGTTTTGTGGCTGTTGTTCTCCTGTGCACATTTTTAGTTACCAGTGACACTAAAGTTTAAAACAATACCTACTTAAGGTTATTAAATAATTTAGGTCTAAAGATCCTCAAGTGTTCACTGAGCATTTCTGTGAAATCTCTTTGTGAGCCTCCTCATTCATTGATTCACAGATGGTAATATCTATAGTTAACGTGGGTCAGTGCTGGTGGGAGGAATTATGGAAATTAATTATAAAAATAAGAAAAAAATCCTTTCATGTACACAGGCAATACTGATGTGCTTAATATTTTATAAAGAAAAGAAAATGCCTATATAGCAACCTCAAAATGGTAATAACGGAAGATCTAACAGTTTTTGTGATCTGAGCCATGCCAAGATATTTAGATGTATTATCTCACTATTTCCCCATTAAAAAAAAAGTCTACTTTCTCTGATGACATATTCCAATGTCTCACAACCACTCTAGCCAGAAACTCTTACTGTAATACAGTGTTTTGAATTTTATTTAACCCTCTTGCCCCATTATCTTCTGTGAAAAAAGGAGACAAAATTCTTCTAGGAGAGGTGGGCTACAGAAAGCAGAAAATGTGAACTTGAAGCCAAGAATAGGTCCCGTGCAGCACCTCTCTCCTGTGTCCCTGGCTGACAGCTCATAAGTGGGTCTCCAGTCTACATACAGCTACCTAAAAATGACACACTGGCCTCTAATGAGCTCCCCAGTTTTTTGACAAGTATGGACTGAAGCCAAAATCATATTAAAAGACTCTCCCATAGGTCTTTTAAATAAGTTCCAATATCATAGAATAAAATTTGATGAGATTTCTTCTTTTTTTCCCCCCAGAGGTACATAATTTTTTTTAATTGAGGTACAATTGACATATTATATTAGTTTCAGGTGTACAACATAACGACTTGATATTTGTATGCGCTGTGAAATAATCACCACAGTAAGTCTCATTACCATCCATCACCATTACAATTTTTATTTCTTTGTTGAGATGTTGAGATTTCTTCTTAATGAAAGTTGAAAAAGTAATTCATGAAGAGCTAATTTAAAGAAACAGGTAATATAAAATGTTTAATTCAGGAAGGTACTTAATGCAAGAAAACAAAACCATTCTTCCTTGCCTCCTACCTTTTCATTTTTTTAATCTTTCTTTTCTTCTTATGAAATATTTTAAATCAGGAGATGGCAAACGTTTTCTATAAAGGGCCAAATAGTAAATATCTTAGACTTTGCAGGTCACAAGTTCTCTGTCACATAGTCTTCTTTGTTGTTTGTTTGTTTGTTTGTTTAAACAACCTTTTAATAATGTAAAACCATTCTTAGCTCCAAGTCTTAAAAAATGGGCAGTGGGCCAGATTTGGCCCACAGACTGTAGTTTTTCAACCCCTATTTTAAACAAATAGAAAAGTATTGTGAATGATAGAACAAGCATTCTTATTACTCACCACTTAGCTTTGTCAAATCTTAACGTTTTGCCATAGCTTTGTTTTACTTAATATTTTCATTAATATTATTATCATCATTTAAAAAAAGGTCATCTCAGATATAGTTGAAATCCCTAGGGCTCCCCTCCCCAGTATTCTCTCCCCTTTCCAGAAGTAACCACTTCCTGAAGTGTCAATATTTATCTCCTGCAAGTTTTTTTTTTTAACTTTTTTTTTTTTTAAAGGAAACGAACGCTATTTATTTATTTATTTTGGCTGTGTTGGGTCTTCGTTTCTGTGCGAGGGCTTTCTCTAGTTGCGGCGAGCGGGGGCCACTCTTCATCGCGGTGCGCGGGCCTCACTGTCGCGGCCTCTCTTGTTGCGGAGCACAAGCTCCAGACGCGCAGGCTCAGTAGCTGTGGCTCACGGGCCTAGTTGCTCCGCGGCATGTGGGATCTTCCCAGACCAGGGCTCGAACCTGTGTCCCCTGCATTGGCAGGCAGATTCTCAACCACTGCGCCACCAGGGAAGCCCCTAAAACATTTTTTAAATTTTATTTATTTTTGGCTGCACTGGGTCTTCGTTGCTGCACGCGGGCTTTCTCTAGTTGCAGTGAACGAGGGCTACTCTTCATTGCAGTGCGCGGGCTTCTCATTGCGGTGGCTTCTCTTGTTGTGGAGCACGGGCTCAGTAGTTGTGGCTCGCGGGGAGTGCAGGCTCAGTAGTCGTGGCACACAGGATTAGTTGCTCCGTGGCATGTGGGATCTTCCCGGACCGGGCTCGAACCTGTGTCCCCTGCATTGGCAGGCAGATTCTTAACCACTGTGCCACCAGGGAAGTCCCATCCTGCAAGTTTTGTTGTTACAGTATTGTTGGTCATGTTTTTATTCTTGTATAAAAAAATGAACAGAAAGTAGCAGAAAATAAAATCAGAGAGGTAGGTTGGGGCCAGCTTACAAATGACCTTCCTTGTATGCTATGCTAAAGAGTTTGTTCTACAAAAAAGAAGCAGACTCACAGATATAGAGAACAAACTAGTGGTTGCCAGTGGGGAGAGGGAAGCGGGGAGGGGCAATATAGTGTTGGGGGAGTAAGAGGTATAAGCTACTAGGTATAAAATAAGCTACAAGGATATATTGTGCAACACGGGGAATATAGCCAATATTTTATAATAACTATAAATGGAGCATAACCTTTAAAAATTGTGAATCACTATATCATACACCTGTAACTTACATAATATTGTACAGCAACTATACTTCAATTTTAAAGAAAAGAGTTTGTTCTAGGGGAGTGGGGAGCTAAAGAAGACTTTAAAGCAGAGGAGTCCCACAAGTACAGTTTTTTAAGAATAATAATTTTTTAAAGAATCATAAATTTTAAATTAAGCCTCTTATTTTTTCAACATTTTGGACAGTCAAAAATTTTCCAGTTGTTCAAAACATTTCAAGTAAAAGACTTACATAAGGGGCATGTAGGAATTGCTTTTATATGACATTGATGATTATCCCTGAGAAGAAAGATTGACTTGACAATATTATATGTAATTAATATTTTAATACATATGTATTTCAAAATAATTTCTCACAAGGAACAGTATTTGTTGTCCAGAAATACAATTCAAACCTATATTGGGAGAGGGAGTGAAATAGAAAATACTAGGAGGATGTTGAGAGATTGATAAAGAGGATATTGGTCTAAATCAGGGGTCAGCAACCTGTGGCCCGTGGGCCAAATGGGACCTGCCACTTGTGTTTGTAAATAGTTTTATTGGAACACAGCTACAGTCCTTCACTTACATATGGTCTATGACTGCTCTTGTGCTCTGCCTACTAAGTTGAGTAGTTACAACAGAGACCTTAAAGCCTAATATATTTACAATCTGGCCATTTACAGAAAAGTTTGCTAATTCTTAGTCTAGATATTATTTCATAGTAGATCAGCAAAACAGACTTTTTTTTTCATTTTAAATTATTTTAAACTATTATTGATTTTTTTCTAAAAACAGACTTTTGATAAGGTTCATTGTGATATTTTGTTAAAGACATTGGAAATCTTGGAAACATCATTAAATATCAATAGCAAAAACTACCAATGATGGATGGCAGTAAAACAGTGTACCAGTAGAAATAGAAAAGTAAGTAAGCCCAGAGTTTCAGAATCCTTCATCATGGGTTCTGATCCACACAGCTTTCTCCCCTTTCCTCTCCAGTCACTACCTATCTCTGACTTTTCCGCTTAAGATAGATTCCTTTTTTTTTTTTTAACATCTTTATTGGAGTATAATTGCTTTACAATGGTGTGTTAGTTTCTGCTGTATAACAAAGTGAATCAGCTATACATACACATATATCCACATATCCCCTCGCTCTTGCATCTCCCTCCCACCCTCCCTATCCCACCCCTCTAGGTGGTCACAGAGCATGGAGCTGATCTCCCTGTGCTATGTGGCAAAACAGATTCCTTTTCATCCCCTGTCTTATTGCCTGTTCTTTTTTCCTTTCTTTGCTCATGAACTCTCTCACTATGTCAAGTTATCTATATCATTGGTCAACAAATGAGTGTTTGCCTCTGTACATACTTTTTTCACAAAGACTCTTAAGTGACAGGAAACAATCCTGTAGGTCCTAGAGTAGCTGAGATGTTTTTCAGATAGGTCTGAAATGAGTTAAACAAAAGAGAACAGTATGTTTTCACTTATATGTAGAATCTAAAAAATTAAAGCAAATGAATGAATATCACAAAACAGAAACAGACTCACAGATATAGAGAACAAACTAGTGGTTACCAGTGGGTTGAGGGGTGGGAGATAGAGCAAGATAGGGGAAGGGGGTTAAGAGGTACAAACTACTAAGGAGAAAATAAAGAAGCTACAAGGATATATTGTACAGCATTGGGAATGTAGCCAGTATTTTATAATAACTAAATGGAGTATAATCTATAAAAATACCAAATCACTATGTTGTACACCTGAAACTAATATAATATTTAAATCAACTGTACTTCAATTTAAAAATAAAAAAAACAGCTTGTAGAGGAGAGAAAGGAGGTGTGGCTGAGGTTTCAAAGGGTTTCATAATAACAAATGGGTGAATTACTGAGGACATGTTTTGACATGAGACATTAAAAAAATTTTTAAACACTGAGAAAAATTGTACTGCTTTGGAAGTTCATGTAATAAATGATATTTTAATTCCATGTTTTATTACTTCCAGCAGATGGTATTACAGTCATTTCTGGTCTGTTTTTAGCCTTATGGGGCAATAACCTGTTAGCTGCTATTCACAGGTTAAAATAATAAACCCTAGCCTCCCCTGAAAATTATTTACTTTTACTTAATTTTAGTAAAAACAAAGCCAGGGGAAAATTTCCATTACTGCTTATCTCAATGGAAAGAGTGGAGAGCAGGGGGAAGAATTCTTCAATGAAAGAGGAAGATTTTTTTTAAAGCTATACTATAATATTTAAGTCTAGTGAAACCTTACAAATTTCACTATTTGAGGGGGAAAGCTGTCTGAATTACTAGAAAGTACAAATTAAAATTTTAATGTTTAATTTTTTTAAAAAAACTATTAATTTCAAGATTAAAGAGTAAAACTATTGTCAGAGTATTGCCAGGTGTGAACTTTAGCTGGATCTATCTTAATAATGTGGTAAAGATCATTCATAGTTGTTAAAAAATGATTAAAGAAGACAATTTAGGTGATCAAACAAACTTTATTTAACACTTCATGAAGTAGAATCTCCTTTTGGAGAACGGCAAAATGGAGTGGAAGGCAAGAAGCTTTTATAGGATAAAGAATAAAGAAAAAGGAAGAGGCAAATATCTGATTGGCTGGGGCCCCATAGTCAACCTTGTTTGGGGTGAGAAGGCCCAGAGTTGGCTTGGCATTTGCGGATTAGCTGACTGAATATACAACATTTTTGGTCAAGTGGACCATTTACAGGGACACATAAGTTATCCAAGTTTTGGTTTGGTGACATGGCAGGAGCAGCTCCATCTTGAGCCTAGAAGTTTATTTCAACATAGTTAACACATTATTGGTATGCAAAACGGAGGTTGCTAAAATGCTTTAAAATGCTTTTAAAAAGATAGTTTCTAAATAGCTTAAGCATGTACTATGTACAGCACACAGTTGGGGATAAAGATAAATCAGACATCATAAGCTTTGTGGCGCTCACAGTCTAGTAGGAGAGATGAGCTATTTATTGTGATGCAAAGTAGAAAGAATGGATTCCATGAGAGAGATAAGTGAAGTGCTGCAGAGTTCAGAGGATGGAGAGAGAGATCCCAGCTTGTGGAATTCAAGGAAGTTTCTCTGGAGGAAATAGCATTTGGATATGGATACCCTGCTCTTATCCAATTAATTTACTTAAGGTCCTAAATGTTGGTGTTATTACAGTGTTAATGATACTAAGAGTAGAGGTTTATTTCTCACATTGGCTTAGACCATTTCCATACTGTTCCAAGACATCAAAATGTACCTTAATCTTCTCCATCTATCTTACAAATATAAGCCTTTGGTCCTAGGGGAATCCAGTAAGGGAGGCTAGATGGATAGATCATAAATTCATTGTTTCTCTCAAACTCAGGCTCTCTGGTAGTCTAATCTTGATGATCAAGGGCAAATGAAATGGGCTTAACAGAACTCTCCTTCCAAGAGAGTATAAAGGGAAATATAAGCACAGCAGTATATTATTTCAAATTCCAAGTTAGTAGAATTCACACTAATAAAGTAAAGGGTTAAATGGGTGGGACCCATCTCCCATCATTTTTCTGCAGTTTTTAAGTCAGACTTTAAGCAGACGTTCTATCTCACAACCTAATTCATACCTTATCTTCTCTTTACCACTTCAGGCTCCAAAATTGTAATCTCCAGCTCCCAAACATAACCCTGTTAAAAATGAAATATTAAAATAAGCACATGCAGAGAGATTTATGAATTCCTCTCAAGTTTCTTTGCCTGGGCCACTATCCTCTATTGGCCTTTATTTAGCAAATGGTAACATTAAATAAGTATTTATTGAATGAATAAACAAAAAAGCGAATGAATAATCAAACGAAGGGATTTTTGCTTGTCTGCTTTGCCCCCTTCTCAAATGGAAACTCTGCCCTCTTGCCTGAAGGCCATCTCTTTCCTGGCCCTTGGCTTCTCAAGGGTGCATGCAAAAGGACCTGACATAAGGTTCCCTTCTAGGACTTGAGGGTGGTGCCTCAGCAAGACTCAAGTATCTCACCCAGACCTCTGGCCTCTTAATTCCTCTAGCTTTTAACACCTAAAAGCCTATGGTGTTCTGGAGAAAATCCCATCACCTTCCCTGGCAAGAGGGGAGAACCCCATTAAAAGTGTAGATCATTTTACCTTATCGCAGGATGGAAACGTCTTGATTAGGGACTGTAGGCATTTTGAGGAGAGGGTGCGCCCTTATTCACCATTGCACCCTCAGGCCCTATTGTAGTACCTCCGTATACAAGCTGTTTGTTTAAACCCTGAAAATTCCTTTTCCCCATTCTCAGAAGTCCCATCTTCATCCCCGTGGATTTAGGTTGGAAAAGAACTTTTCTGGACACTTAATTTCAGTACAGTTGTTTGTTTTTGTTTGTTTGTTTTTGGATGCCCAAGAGGGTCAGAGAAATCTTTTAAGGTGGGAAGGATTTACACTTATTACTAGAACTCACTTTGTTTTTTCTGACCCTGATCAGGAATATATGTCTGAGATATCATTCCAGGGGCAATAATGGGCCTTCCTAGGTTAATGATCTAACATTACGGGTTTTTTCAAAGTTTAGATATTGTATTGTATAATTTCATACATATATTTAAATGCAGAATAATTATGTAAATAAATAAAATTGTAGCGAAGCACACTTTTGGAACCTTATTAAAAGTTTCTTCTGGAGCATTTCTCTTTTTACTTTCTAGGTTTGTATCCATGCCTTCATTAAGATGAACCAGCCATGTCATTGAGGGAAAATGTTTCTTCTCCCCCAGCTTTATAGGTGCTGATGGTTTTTTGAGTTCAGTGCTGGGAATGTTTGACTAGAAATCAAAACACTCAAATAGGAAACCATTCTCCCTTCTACTTCATTAACCACCATGTAGATTAATAAAAGTAAAAAGGGATCTGGCCAGGGGCAAATATAAATTTGCAGAATGAGTTCAACCAGTGTTCCCCCTCCACCTTTAATGTCTTCTGAGATCAGGTCCTTTTGCATCTCCACCCGTTCTAATTAATCAACATCACTTATCTCAGATATGTCCCCACCTGTATTCAAAAGAATATGGTAGATATGTATGTACTAATGTAGAAAAATGGTCAAGATAAGTAGATAAAAATATAAATTGCAAAACAGATGTACCAATGTGATCCCTTTCTGTTATTAATATGTCTGTGTGTACACAGAAAAATGGGGGGGTAAGTATGCTCCCAATTATGCATGTTCCTCAGAAGTAAAATGCGAGACCCAGATATCCAGATACTCCTGCTAAGTATAGCCCCCCCTACAGCCTCCAGAACAGGAGCAAAAAGGAGCTCCCAGAGCTCAGATTGCTCCTGGTAAGCAGTCCTCGGTTCCCCTCACCATTTCTGCCTTACGACCATCAGGACTAATCTGATATGCCCTTCATCCCTGTTTACATTAGTCACCACGGAAGTCTAGGAATGCAGATCATCACTCTCCTCCTCACCCTACTCTTGTACATCCCCTTTTCTGAGTCCGGCCCTGAAATCCTATCACCAAGCCCTCTTGATCATCCACTGGCAAAATGTCCTAGGTCATCAAACTCTTTTCTAAACATTCCCTTTACCTTCTTGTTCTAACTGAAACCCAATTCTCCCTAAGAGTACTATAGCCATGTGAAATGATGGCACTTCTCTTTCCCACTCCACCCCCTGTCTCACTGGATCTAGAGGGAGCAGTAAATGTTCTTACGTTTCATTGCAGCTTCCAGACTACTCTTTTTCCCACCTCTCTGAAACTACCCTCCCCCAACTTTGAGCTAATGTCATCAGACTTGCCACCCACTACCCCTCCTTGATTTTAGTCATCTACCACCCCCAGGTCCCTTCCCTTATTTCTTGAAGATTTTAACTCCTGGCTGTATGACACTTTCCAATACTACTTGCTAACATTCTTGTGAGTTTTCAGTAGATGAGGCATTCAGTACATGGGCTTCTCAGTTCTTTGATCTCTCCTCCAGTGAGCTTGTCCTTTGCCCTTCTTTAGCTACTCATTCTCTGGTCCTGTGTTTATGTCAGTGGCTTTAAAAGTATGGTTCCCAACTAACAGCATTAGCATCACCTGGGAACTGGATAGAAATGCATATTCTCAGGCCCCGGCCCAGGCCTACTAAATTAAAACTCTGAGGGTGAGGCCCAGCAACCTGTGCTTTAACAAGCCCTTTAGGTGATTCTGATACATGATCTTGTTTGAGAACCACTGTCATAGTTCATCATTAAAATCACTCTCTGAATATACTCTGTTTCCATGCCTTGCCTTCATTTTGTGGTACTCATCTGGGAAAACTCCAACTCATGTTAAATGTGTTCTCTGTCTACTCTGGGCTTTTATTTGTGCAGCTGACCTTGGCTGGAGAATACCACACAACCATACTGAGTGGTCTTGCGTTAAATTTATGACTGCCAACATACAGTGTACCTTTAGCACTCTGGCAGTCCTACTACGTTTCCCTAACTCCCTCACTTTCCCACTCTGCAAATGACTCTTTCGTAGTTTCTCCTCTGTCCTCTAACATCTCCTCTTCCATCCTTGCCCTCAGCGAATTACTTTGGTTCCTATTTTACTGAGAAAACTGAAGCAATACGAGGAGACCTGTAGCCACCCACCTAGCCATATCAGTACCTATATACTTTCCCTTCCCTTCTGTTGCTGTTCATCTACAGTCCGGGCACCTTTCTAAAGCCATCCTCTATACTTGTGCTCTAGATCCCCTCCTCTCGCATCAACCCAGGGACACTCCTCCAGTGATTGACCCTTTTCTCCCCTGCAGTCATCAGTTTTTTCCCTTTGATCATTCTGTCAGCAGATAAACATGCAACAATTCTGCCCTCTTTAAAACCAGGCATCCAAAAGGCACTTTGACATCCAAGAGACACAGCTCCATCAGCTGTTATATTTGCACCATAATGCTCATCCCTAGGGTCCTTGACCATCAATTCTAGCCTTCTCTTTTTTTTTTTTTTTTTTTAAACATCTTTATTGAAGTATAATTGCTTTACAATGGTGTGTTAGTTTCTGCTTTATAACAAAGTGAATCAGCTATACGTACATCCCCATATCTCCTCCCTCTTGTGTCTCCCTCCCACCCTCCCTATCCCACCCCTCTAGGTGATCACAAAGCACTGAGCTGTGCTATGTAGCTGCTTCCCACTAGCTGTGTCTGTGTCTTTATTCCTGTCCTGCCCCTAGGTTCTTCATAACCTTTTTTTTTTTTAGATTCCATATATATGTGTCATCATACAGTATTTGTTTTTCTCTTTCTGACTTACTTCACTGTGTATGACAGACTCTAGGTCCATCCACCTCACTACAAATAACTCAATTTCATTTCTTTTTATGGCTGAGTAGTATTCCATTGTATATATGTGCCACATCATCTTTATCCATTCATCTGTCGATGGACACTTAGGTTGCTTTCATGTCCGGGCTATTGTAAATAGAGCTGCAGTGAACATTGTGGTACATGACTCTTTTTCTTTTTTTTCTTTTCCTATGTTTTCCTGTAAGAGTTTTATACTGTCCAGTCTTACATTTAGGTCTCTAATCCATTTTGAGTTTCTTTTTGTGTATGGTGTTAGGGAGTGTTCTAATTTCATTCTCTTACACGTAGCTGTCCAGTTTTCCCAGCACCACTTATAGAAGAGACTGTCTTTTCTCCATTGTATATCCTTGCCTTCTTTGTCATAGATTAGTAGACCACAGGTGCGTGGGTTTATCTCTGGGCTTTCTGTCCTGTTCCATTGATCTATATTTCTGTTTTTGTGCCAGTACCATACTGTCTTGATTACTGTAGCTTTGTAGTATAGTCTGAAGTCAGGGAGTCTGATTCCTCCAGCTCCATTTTTTACCCTCAAGACTGCTTTGGCTATTCGGGGTCTTTTGTGTCTCCATACAAATTTTAAGACTTTTTTGTTCTAGTTCTGTAAAAAGTGACATTGGTAATTTGATAGGGATTGCATTGAATCTGTAGATTGCTTTGGATAGTATAGTCATTTCACAATATTGATTCTTCCAATCCAAGAACATGGTATATCTCTCCATCTGTTTGTATCATCTTTAATTTCTTTCATCAGTGTCTTATAGTTTTCTGCATACAGGTCTTTTGTTTCCTTAGGTAGGTTTATTCCTAGGTATTTTATTCTTTTTGTTGCAGTGGTAAATGGGAGTCTATCCTTAACTTCTCTTTCAGATTTTTCATGATTATTATATAGGAAAGCAAGAGATTTCTATGCATTAATTTTGTATCCTGCAACTTTACCAAATTCATTGATTAGCTCTAGTAGTTTTCTGGTAGCATCTTTAGGCTTCTCTATGTATAGTATCATGTCATCTGCAAACAGTGACAGTTTGACTTCTTCTTTTCCAGTTTGTATTTCTTTTTCTTCTCTGATTGCTGTGGCTAGGACTTGCAAAACTATGTTGAAGAATAGTGGCGAGAGTGGACATCCTTGTTGCTGATTTTAGAAGAAATGCTTTCAGTTTTTCACCATTGAGAATGATGTTTGCTGTGAGTTTTTCATATATGGCCTTTATTATGTTGAAGTAGGTTCCCTCTATGCCCACTTTCTGGAGAGTTTTTATCATAAATGGGTGTTGAACTTTGTCAAAAGCTTTTTCTGCATCTATTGAGATGGTCTTATGGTTTTTCTTCTTCAGTTTGTTAATATGGTGTATCACATTGATTTTGCATATATTGAAGAATCCTTGCATCCTTGGGGTAAATCCCACTTGATCATGGTGTTTGATCCTTTTAATGCATTGTTGGATTCTGTTTGCGAGTATTTTGTTGAGGATTTTTGCATCTATATTTATCAGTGATATTAGTCTGTAATTTTCTGTTTTGTAGTATCTTTGTCTGGTTTTGGTATCAGGGTGATGGTGGCCTTGTAGAATGAGTTTGGGAGTGTTCCTTCCTCTGCAATTTTTTGGAAGAGTTTGAGAAGGATGGGTGTTAGCTCTTCTCTAAATGTTTGATAGAATTCACCTGTGAAGCCATCTGGTCCTGGACTTTTGTTGGAAGATTTTTAATCACAGTTTCAATTTCATTATTTGTGATTGGTCTGTTTATATTTTCTATTTCTTCCTGGTTCAGTCTTGGAAGGTTATACATTTCTAAGAATTTTTCCATTTCTTCCAGGTTGTCCATTTTATTGGCATAGAGTTGCTTGTAGTAGTCTCTTAGGATGCTTTGTATTTCTGCGGTGTCTGTTGTAACTTCTCCATTTTCATTCCTGATTTTCTTGATTTGAGTCCTCGCCCTCTTGATGAGTCTGGCTAATGGCTTCTCAGTTTTGTTTATCTTCTCAAAGAACCAGCTTTTAGTTTTATTGATCTTTGCTATTGTTTTCTTTGTTTCTATTTCATTTATTTTTGCTCTGATCTTTATAATTTCTTTCCTTCTGCTAACTTTGGGTTTTGTTTGTTCTTCTTTCTCTAGTTCCTTTAGGTGTGATGTTAGATTGTTTATTTGAGATTTTTCTTGTTTCTTGAGGTAGGCTTGTATTGCTATAAACTTCCCTCTTAGAACTGCTTTTGCTACATCACATAGGTTTTGGATCATCGTGTTTTCACTGTCATTTGTCTCTAGGTATTTTTTGATTTCCTGTTTGATTTCTTCAGTGATCTCTTGGTTATTTAGTAACGTATTGTTTAGCCTCCATGTGTTCGTGTTTTTTACGTTTTTTTCCCTGTAATCGATTTGTAATCTCATAGCGTCATGGTCAGAAAAGATGCTTGATATGATTTCAGTTTTCTTAAATTTACTGAGGCTTGATTTGTGACCCAAGATGTGATCTATCCTGGAGAATCTTCTGTGCGCACTTGAGAAGAAAGTGTAATATGCTGTTTTGGGATCGAATGTCCTATAAATATCAGTTAAATCTATCTGGTCTAGTGTGTCATTTAAAGCTGTGTTTCCTTATTAATTTTCTGTTTGGATGATCTGTCCGTTGGTGTAAGTGAGGTGTTAAAGTCCCCCACTATTATTGTGTTACTGTCAATTTCCTCTTTTATAGCTGTTAGCAGTTGCCTTATGTATTGAGGTGCTCCTATGTTGGGTGCATATATATTTATAATTGTAATATCTTCTTCTTGGATTGATCCCTTGATCATTATATAGTGTCCTTCCTTGTCTTTTGTAACATTCTTTATTTTAAAGTCTACTTTATCTGATATGTGTATAAAAAGGAATGGAGCAATTAAATACCAAACAATTACATGACCAAAAACATTTTTTTAAGGAATGAAATACTAATACATATTACAATACATATTTCTTTTGATTTCCATTTGCATGGAATATCTTTTTCCATTCCCTCACTTTCAGTCTGTATGTGTCCCTAGGACTGAAGTGGGTCTATTGTAGACAGCATATATATGGGTCTTGTTTTTGTATCCATTCAGCGAGCCTCTGTCTTTTGGTCGGAGCATTTAATCCATTCCCGTTTAAGATAATTATTGATATGTAAGTTCCTATTACCATTTTCTTAATTGTTATGAGTTTGTTTTTGTAGGTCCTTTTCTTCTCTTGTGTTTCCCGCTTAGAGAAATTCCTTTAGCATCTGTTGTAGAGCTGGTTTGGTGGTGCTAAATTCTCTTAGCTTTTGCTTGTCTAAAGCTTTTGATTTCTCCATGAAATCTGAATGAGATCCTTGCCGGGTACAGTATCTTGGTTGTAGCTTCTTCCCTTTCATCGCTTTAAATACATCGTGCCACTCCCTTCTGACTTGTAGAGTTCCTGCTGAGAAATCAGCTGTTAACCTTATGGGAGTTACCTTGTATGTTATTTTTCCCTTGTTGCTTTTAATAATTTTTCTTTGTCTTTAATTTTTGTCAGTTTGATTACTGTGTGTCTTGGCATGTTTCTCCTTGGGTTTATCCTGCCTGGGGCTCTCTGCACTCCCTGGACTTGGGTGGCTATCTCCTTTCCCATGTTAGGGAAGTTTTCGACTATCATCTCTTCAAATATTTTCTCAGGTCCTTTCTCTCTTCTCCTTCTGGGACCCCTATAATGTGAATGTTGTTGCGTTTAATGCTGTCCCAGAGGCCTCTTAGGCTGTCTTCATTTCTTTTCATTCTTTTTTCTTTATTCTGTTCCATGGCAGTGAATTCCACCATTCTGTCTTCCAGGTCACTTATCCATTCTTCTGCCTCAGTTATTCTGCTATTGATTCCTTCTAGTGTAGTTTTCATTTCAGTTATTGTATTCATCTCTGTTTGTTTGTTCTTTAATTCTTCTAGGTGTTTGTTCTTTAATTCTTCTAGGTCTTTGTTAAACATTTCTTGCATCTTCTCGATCTTTGCCTCCATTCTTTTTCCGAGGTCCTGTATCATCTTCACTATCATTATTCTGAATTCTTTTTCTGGAAGGTTGCCTATCTCCACTTTATTCAGTTGTTTTTCTGGGGTTTTATCTTGTTCCTTCATCTGGTACATAGCCCTCTGCCTTTTCATCTTGTCTATCTTTCTGTGAATGTGGGTTTTGTTCCACAGGCTGCAGGATTGTAGTTCTTCTTGCTTCTCACATGACTGTTTTTGATTTATAGTTTTCTCAGGGTATATGCCCAGTAGTGGGATTGCTGGGTTGTATGGTAGTTGTATTGTTAGTTTTTTAAGGAACCTCCATACTGTTCTCCATAGTGGCTGTATCAATTTACATTCCCACCAACAGTGCAAGAGGGTTCCCTTTTCTCTGCACCCTCTCCAGCATTTATTGTTTGTAGATTTTTTGATGATGGCCATTCTGACTGGTGTGAGGTGATACCTCATTGTAGTTTTGATTTGCATTTCTGTAACGATAAGTGATGTTGAGCATTCTTTCATGTGTCTGTTGACAATCTGTATATCTTCTTTGGAGAAATGTCTATTTAGGTCTTCTGCCCATTTTTGGATGGGTTGTTTTTTTTTTTTATATTGAGCTGCCTGAGCTACTTGCAAATTTTGGAGATTAATCCTTTGTCAGTTGCTTCATTTGCAAATATTTTCTCCCGTTCTGAGGGTTGTCTTTTCATCTTGCTTATGGTTTGCTGTGCAAAAGCTTTTACGTTTCATTAGGTCCCATTTGTTTATTTTTTTTATTTCCATTTCTCTAGGAAGTGGGTTAGAAAGTATCTTGCTGTGATTTATATCATAGAGTGTTCTGCCTATGTTTTCCTCTAAGAGTTTTATAGTGTCTGGCCTTACATTTAGGTCTTTAATCCATTTTGAGTTTATTTTTGTGTATGGTGTTAGGGAGTGTTCTAATTTCATTCTTTTACATGTAGCTGTCCAGTTTTCCCAACACCACTTATTGAAGAGGCTGTCTTTTCTCCGTTGTATATTCTTGCCTCCTTTATCAAAATTAAGGTGACCATATGTGCGTGGGTTTATCTCTGAGCTTTCTATCCTGTTCCATTGATCTATATTTCTGTTTTTGTGCCAGTACCATACTGTCTTGATTACTGTAGCTTTGTAGTATAGTCTGAGGTCAGGGAGCGTGATTCCTCAAGCTCCATTTTTCTTTCTCAAGATTGCTTTGGCTATTCGGGGTCTTTTGTGTTTCCATACAAATTGTAAAATTTTTTGTTCTAGTTCTGTGGAAAATGCCATTGGTAGTTTGATAGGGATTACACTGAATCTGTAGATTGCTTTAGATAGTATAGTCATTTTCACAATGTTGATTCTTCCAATCCAGGAACATGGTATATCTCTCAATCCGTCTGTGTCATCTTTGATTTCTATCATCAGTGTCTTATAGTTTTCTGAGTACAGGTTTTTTACCTCCTTAGGGAGGCTTATTTCTAGGTATTTTGTTCTTTTCATTGCAGTGGTAAATGGGAGTGTTTCCTTAATTTCTCTTTCAGATTTTTCATCATTAGTGTTTAGGAATGCAAGAGATTTCTGTGCATTAATTTTGTATCCTGCTACTTTACAAAATTCATTGATTAGCTCTAGGAGTTTTCTGGTAGCATCTTTAGGATTCTCTATGTATATCATGTCATCTGCAAACAGTGATGGCTTACTCTTCTTTTCCGATTTGGATTCCTTTTATTTCTTTTTCTTCTCTGATTGCTGTGGCTAATGCTTCCAAAACTATGTTGAATAATAGTGGTGAGAGTGGGCAACCTTGTCTTGTTCCTGATCTTAGTGGAAATGGTTTCCATTTTTCACCATTGAGAGCGATGTTGGCTGTGAGTTTGTCATATATTAGCCTTCTTTTTTGACATCTCTTAATTCAGCCCTCACCCAAAATTCCTGAGACATCACACACATGTAAACTGCCAACAAAGACATTGGGGCAATTGATTTTATAGTAGTGCCACCATGCATTCATTGATATTCAACATGGCAGTGTCGGTGGATTGGAAACCCTCTATTCCTTCTAACTTGAGTTGTCTAACATGTTTATAGGCCAAAATTGAATTCTTATGCTCTATAATGAGCAGTCTCTACTTGAAGTAATTACTGAAGGAAGAAGAAAGGCAGACTAAGAAGTACAGAACTCTATGAACCAGAAATTCCAGTGTTCCAAGAATTATAATATGTAATAATTTTAGGTTCTTAATTATCTCTGCCTGCCCCAGATCCTAGAAGAGCATCTACCCCTAAGTATTAGGAGCACTGAGAGGTAAAAATATTAGATTTATGGATTCTTTTTCCTATGGGTCATGGAATGTGTTCCTGTCGTTTGGAGGAGTTGAAGCAAGACACAAAAATGCTTAATTAGATGTCCTCCTGTTTTGCTACAACCAGTGAAGTTAAGGCTAGAGGAGCAAAGAAACCATGGATCACCACCAACAACAACCACCAGCCTCCTTCCCCCACTCCAGTGTTGCATTACTAAAAGTAAAATAAAATTCGTAACACAAAGCAAGCTATTAATAAGACAATGAGAAAACACCAAGTTGGAGCATAAAGGAGGATATAAAAATTTAGTATTAAGAGTAATTAGCTTATAATCAATTTCCTCTATTAAAGCTTACTTACAGTGATATTTTAAGCAAAGTCTATGATTCCAAGTTATTATTAGCTTTTTTAACTGCTCTGCCAGTTAGAGCCAAGATGAGAAAGGCTTTATTAAATTTAGATATAATAGTATAAAATTCACCCTTTTTAAAGTGCCTAATTCAGAATCACTATATTGTATACCCGTTACTTATATAATATTGTACATCAACTGTACCTCAGTTACAAAAACTATATGCCCTATAATGTTCATTGTATCACTTTATGTTTCTACATCAATAAAGTACAATCACACACACAAAAAGTGCATAATTCAGTAGGTTTTAGTATATTCAACAAGATTTTGTAACCTTCAGCACCAATTCCAGGACGTTTTCATCATCCCACAAAAAAATCTGTATTCATTAGCAGTCACTCCCCATTCCCCCCTCCCTCCAGCCCCTGGCAATCACTAATCTTTCTGTCTCCATAGATTTGCCTGTTCTGGACATTTCATGTAAACAGAATCATACGATATGTGGTCTTTTGTGTCTGGCTTCTTTCACTTAGCATAATGCTTTAAAGATTTATCATGTAGCATGTATCAGTACTTCATTCCTTTTTATGGTTAAATAATATCCCACTGTATGAATATACCACATTTTGTTTATCCATTAATCAACTGATGGACATTTCAGTTGTTTCCACTTTTTGGCTACTGTGAATAACACTGCTGTGAACATTCATGTACAAATTTTTGTGTAGACAGAAAAAGGCTTTTGATTTAGCTGTTTGTTTTTTTTTCAAAACAGCCAGCTTCCTTTTTAAAATCAAAAGTACCCTCTTGATGTAGCAGAACTTCCTCTTTCATACGTAACTTTTTTTTCCCTGTAGCATCTTATGAGCAAAATCTTTTGATGTCACTTCAGAGTGACTCTCATGTCTTTCTGGACCTGATTCTACTCACCTCAACACACGTCGTCACAGCTGAGCTCATTTCCCAGGCTTGCTATGCTACATGTTTCTGTCACTCGCTCAGATCTTTGCAGTTTTGCTGCCTTGTTTATCCCAACAGGTCTTCTTAACTCTGTGGTCTTGATCAGTGCTATTATCTCAGTCTCCAAAGTCATTGTCACCTGAGGCTGGTATGACTTTACATGTTCGTTTATAAAATAAAGGCTAGTCTTATTTTAGGACAACACATTGCATATATCGATACAACATTAACTGTTTAGCAGTTTTATACAAGTCAAAATAAGTGATTCATGTCTTCAGCAAATGTTCAAAATTTTCTCTATCCTGTGTAATCAACCCATTTTTTCCTTAAAACATCCCATAGAGCTGATGCTTTCCAAAGAGAGAGAATTAATATTGTATATCACCACTGTCTTCATTTTCAGCGGGGGAAGGGCAGGAAGTTATGAGAGGATTTGGAAAGCTCTAGAAAATCCATTCTGAGTTCCAAACTAAACTTCAAAGACTGAATTCTACAAAAACAATATGTTGGGTGTCACACACAATTTTATCCTTCTATCTCCTTCCCAGTGTCACCTTCCTTTAGGGTACAGACTCTTTCTGGACTCACGCCTCAGTTCTGTAGGTCATTTCAGGACATGATAAGGGAATATCTTTTCTTGCTTGATATATTGGAGGCTATCCTTAAAACAGTTCTATAGTTTTTAGAGTCATTTCAGAGAGGCCAGTCTCTCTTGTATGTACCCCTGCCAGGGAACCTGTAAAACCCTGTAACCCAGGAATCCACCGCTGAGCTGGTTCTCTTTGAGAAAGGTTATCCTCCTTGCTCAAGCACGTTTGCTCTGGGGGAACATATACGGAATGGTAACACAGGAAAGGAACCCCAGTCAAGGCAGCTGGATCTTAAGGTAGCAACTGATATATCCCAGTCATTCCCACAGCAAGAGAGCACCAGTCTTTTCCATCCTCTAGTCAAGTTGTCTTAACACAGTTGCCCTGAAGACCAAGTTGGGCCCACGGTCCAGACAGGACATCCTGTGTCTGCAGGCAGTGTATGTGCATGAATGATCTGCAGGCCAAAAAGAGATGCAGGTTGCTGTGAAGGAAACACCTACTATTGGCTAGCTGTCTTGTTAGGATGGACTTCATGTATGCTGCAGAGGGCAGGAGAGAGTATTGTATGGTTTATTCCAGAAGGACATTGGGAAGACCCTTACAATCGACTCTTTCCATTATAACTGACAAACTTTCCATCTTTGCAAATTGAATTTATAAACTATATGTTTATAGTTTTCTATTCTTCCTCATTCCGTTTAGTTCCTCCCTGGAAAACCTCTCACCTAGAAACAGCTTTTCCCTTCCAGCCTCCAGCCCCCAGCCCCAAGGGTTGTACCACTTTCTCTGTGACTAACGTAAGGAGAGAAGAGAGTAGATCATAGGCCGTGTTTGCGTCAACAGTGAAATTCCTTGTTTGATCTTTTTCCAGTAAAGAAGAGGTCACTCTAAAAACCATGTTCTTTGCTGCTATGTTTCAGTTATCATATACTTCTTGAAACTAACTCACATTCTCAGACTCTTTCTTGAACCAAGCAGGTATACTTCCATACAGACACAAGTAAATATGTAAAAAGCAAATAAACAAACTTCATAATAGTCTTTCTCCATCAATAACTCATTGCCACAGACCAGTTCTTTCCTAACCCCCTTTAGGGGACCTGGCCTTTCTCCCTGTGAATTTTTTGGAAAGCCGTTGGATAAATAAAAACTTAGAGCTTATTTCACCATCAAAAGACATGGAAAAATGTTTTCTTCCTGCTTAAGAGGGGTAGCAGGACAGGCTCTTAACCACTGTTCTGACTTTGAAACTCCAGAGATTTATAAGAAGTAAGTGAAATGAAAGTATTTGTTGTCCTTTGCTCCAAACCAACATTGTGCTAGGTGCAATGAAGAAAAAAAGGGATCACTTCTTATCTTCTTCATATCCTCAGCACCCAGCAAAGTAACTGCACATAATAAGTGTCAGAAATATATTTGTTGAGTGATTGAATGACTTTATAAGTGACCTTACCCTGAAAAGTTTAGACACTATTGGAAAATATTGCCAGATTATAAAATATTGCAGTAGAAGCCCTTTTACCTGAACATGATTGGGATGGATAGTTACTCAGTAGGGAATTGTAAACTCTATCCATGTATTCTGTAAAATGTGTATCTTAAACATTTTATTTTAACTTGGAACATTAATTATTCAGATCTTTTAATGTAGAGCCAAGCCTTTTCTTTGGAAATGAGTGTCATAATTGGAAATTGAAGTTTCATGACATCTTTTTTTAGTAAATCACACTCAGTATATTTGTTAACTGATTTCCATGAACTTAGGTCAGTAGTGAAGCAATTTGAATGTAGTTACCTTCTAGATTTTAATGACTTTTCTCCTTTATCTCACCAATAACTAATTTTACAGCAGAAAAATTTTAGTAGTTTTTTGCCTTTACTGAGTCTTTATAAAATATTCAACTTAGGGTTTTTCTCCCCAGTTTTAGAAATATCAACTCTTTTTTTTTCCACATTCATATTTCATTAGTTTATGTAATTGAATTGAATTATTACTGTAAAAAGTGCAACCAGTATAAACAGATGGGGACAAATACAACCAACTCTTAGTAAGCATAGAACTCAACTACTGAGATAAGAAACATGAGAGCATAACAGAAACTAAACTATTAGCCATGAACCAGTGTGTCCTGGGCATTGGTGGTTCTCTTATAGGTAAAATGGAGAGCATTGGTTCGTCCAGAGAATAAGTTAAGTGGAAGTCATTCAAGAAAGATTCTACAATATTTTATTAAGAGAATTGCAATAAGGGGGCTTAAATAGATTAATCCTTTATGAAATAGGTAAAATTTGAGTTGAATTTTGAAGGATGGTTAAAGTGTGTATAATTTGAGGAGAAGGAGTATTCTCAGGAAGGGGATGAAAAGTCACACCCCTGAAGCCACGGGTTGTTGTAGGAAGGGAAGAAATACAACTAAGGTGTGGCTAGATTGAAAAAGCGTTAAATCACAAGTCTAAAAACCCAGTTTCATTCATAACAAACTTTTTTAATGTTTTAATCTGGAGGTAAATAATGAAGGAGGAATTAGAGCATTATAGGCAAGAGTGTAGGGAAGGCCACCTAGCTCAAAGGGTTAACCTGAGTGAGAGAAAATTGGGGAGACAAAGGAAAGGCCCAGGTTGAAGCATTAGATCAGTGGTTTCAATGTAATCCTCTTTCAATCATAGTATATATTGAGAGCTTTCAGGTAAGATTTTGTATGAGTGGAGAATTCTACAGCTTAAAAAGAAATTTGAAAACTACAGGTTTAGGCATATAAGCCCAATATACAAGTTATAAAGTGTTACCAGAATGTCTTAAAATCAAGAAAAAAACTTAAGTTGTAGGAAACAATGGAAAACCAAATAATTTAATTCCCAGTAAATTAGACAAAGGTTCAGCAAAAGAGAATCATAAGCTGTTTTTGGTTTTGGGGTTTATTTGGTAATATTTGGTTTATATTTTCTAGAAGTAGAAAATCAGTATAGATTGAATAATATGGATGACTGAAAAGAAATATTGAATTCTACATATTAAACATGAGATAATACTTGAAGATTCGCTTGTAAATAACTATGAGGCAGCTATTCAATATATGATAAAATAATAGAATTTTTTTAAAATCTGAGATTTCTTGAAAGCTTAAGAAAAAGGAGTCTCACAAATTCAAGATATATTATGTCATTGCTAGTTGACCATCTTTTGTACCTTTATTATAACCAAATTTCATTCACTTCTGTGTACCTAAATCTGCTTTCTTTTGGCATTCCATCGTTCCACTTTCTTAACCAATGCTTTGACAATAAATTTTCAAATGTATCCAGATTCAGAATCACTTCAAGAAAGTATGCTTGATCACTAGATAGTCTTCTGCAAACTAACCAAAAAAAAAAAAAAAAAAAGATTTGATTTTAAAATCTGAGACTGTCAAATCTCTTTGTATATTCCTGTTTGAGGATGATAGTGTTTTTCTCCATATTTTGACTGGTTCTATCTAGAAGGTTTTAAACATTTGCTTCCCTTCAAATAAGAAATTTTTAAAAATTATTCTTAAAATGATAGTTTCAAATTTGAAGTGCAGCATGTTCTTTTTTTCATAAAATATTAAATAGCAAAATCAAAAATGCTCTACATGTTCTCTCCTAGCTTGAGGAGAAACTGTTTTATGTGGATTGACACCTCATGTACTCTGAGTTTAAGAAGTTAGCATTATCTGAGAAGTCACTATTTTTAGGTCCAGCTGTAATGTTTCTAACTTTGGTGCTCAGAGTAGTGGGTGCTTCCTTTCCCAGAAGGCTCTGTATTCTCCACATGGGCAGGTCAGTTTGACATAAAGCTACCTACAAGGAGCAGCAGGCCCATTGCAGCCCGTGTTTCTTACTTGAAAATTATGAGCAGGTCTTGGGAGCCACAGGCTGTATTTGGGAACCAGCTGCATGTCAGTACAAGCATGGATTGTGGTCCCTGGAGGCTGGGAGAGCACAATGCTTGAACTTAATTTCTTTGGGAGATAAGAAGAAAAAAACACCTTTCTACCTGACGAGATTGACAACTTATTAAGTCTGACTATCTTCAGAAGTGTGCTGGACAGTTTGCTAAGTAAACATCCACTTTTCAAAGATGATGATCAAGGAAACATCTCTACGAAGGGACCCGGATTTAAGGGGAGAGTTAGCTTTCCTGGCAAGGGGCTGTGATTTTGTTCTCCCGTCACGGTTTAAGAAGCGGCTGAAGTCATTTCAGCAGACACAGGTTTGAAACTTGGGTGTTTCTTTTAAAATATTTTTATTACTAATAAAACCACCCAGTGAACTAACTTACAAATAATTTTACAGCTCACTTGATATTAGATCAAGGAATTAATCTGTGTCCTCTATTCAGCTATTTCCAGAAAGCTATTTGTAGAGAGAGTCCAACAGGTTTAAAAATAGACCTTCTGGACCTGAAGTACAGTACTCACATTTTTCTCTTGTAGAGAGGGAATCCAGTTTTAGAGACAATTAAATACAACTTAACAAATATTTTACAATTTAGAATTTTTCATAGAAATATCTTTGAGAAGTTAGAATTTCCATGTTAAAATCCTTGTTTGCACTTTGACTCAGTAGACTAAATTTGTATTAACATACATACATCTGTAATGAATCTTTTTTAAAAAAGAATATTGATCCTGATAGTCTTTTTTTTTTCTTTTGAAAGAGCTGTTTTTACACTTATAGGCAGTTGTGTGTGTGTGATATACTGTGTGTAGGGAGCGAAGGATGGCAGTTACTCCTGGGTTGTGAAAGAATGTCTTCCCTCAGCTGTGAGGTTGAGTCATTTCTGCCTGCAGTGGCTGCTTGCAGAGATCGTGCTTATTTGCTTACAACTGTAGAGCCAGTGTCTCATCAAACAAGTTACCTAGCACTGAATACAGTCCAGATCAAGGGCCATATCAATGATGGACATCCAGAATCCAGCAAGAAACCATAGTTTTGTAGTTATTCTGACCTAGAGTAATTTCAGATTATTTGAGTGAATGATACGAAATTGCGTTTTTAAAAATAGGTCAAAAATGGTCAAACTCACACCATTGTAAAGCAATTATACTCCAATAAAGATGTTTAAAAAAAAAAAAGGTCAAATATTGGAAATGCTACAGTAACATAAGGGTACTGTTCAGCATGAATATCTAAATGATACTGTATAGGGAAAGACTGTAATGGAGAATTGAGATGCTTTACACAGCTAATTCTGTTTTAATGCTGTTCCTAGATTTGAATGAAATAGTTTTATTTAAAGTGGGCAGATGCTAAACTTGGTAAATCTGACAAACTTTATATTACTGTTTTATTCTATAATGTTGTAAAGCGTCAGTTTTATTAAACTACTTTAAGACTTAAATTATATGTCTCCTATTGAACCCAGTGGAAAGTAAATCAGTACACCTGAAAGGTTCAAAGTAAATGCATTCTTTTTATTTTCCTTTTAAGTATTAACAACAGTTTTATTAAATATGGACTTAAACAGTGAATTAATAAATACTTCCCTATTAGTGAACTGCTCTGTGTTAAGTACACTGAGGAAAGCAAAGTAAACTATTATATAACTGAATATTTTCCCATTCAAATTAAAACTTTGACAAATAGCCAGGGTTTGTTCTGAATGTCATTTATTTCTGTCAAAGCAAAAGTGTAGAGTTAACATTGAAGGGCTTGCTCTAAACCTTCTCCAGTATTGTGTGTTCACTAGAATATTGAGTTTCATTCCCAGTGACACCAGTGGTCTCAATCCTATGGTTATAATTGCCCTGAAGTTATCCATAACTACCCTGGATGTCACACCATGGGAAACATTTTGGGGAAACAAAAAAGAATTTTGGTAACTGTATATTTGTAGTCTCACAAATCTCTTTCAGCATAGAATAATAGAAAGGAAATGACACTAATACAAGTGACCTAAGTAAAGCCCCTGAAGAATTATATGCTTTATTTTAGAAATTTAAGAACAGTTTCTACTGTTATTGACTCATAGGACTATGTAATAATAATTGCAGATTTAACACTAAGGCAGAGAGAATTGTTTACTTAGAAGAGATTATCAGTTTGTTAAATCAAAAGTAGTTTGTAAACTTTAAATTGCCTGACAAGTGTAAGTGATTATTTTATATATTATTGAATCTGAAGAGCCATACCAAGTTATGTTTAATCTTTTGAGAACCCCATCCTTTGGCTCATTTTCTTAAATAAGACATACCTCTGCCCAGCACAGTTTTGAGCCTCTTCCCTATGTTACATCCTGTAATTTCCTTTAATCCTCACAACAACCTTCCAAGAAGAAGGGGTTATAATCTGTTTTATTACTGAAATTCTAAAAGGTTAAGTAACTTTCCTGAGGTCACAGAGCTAGTAAGCCATCACTGATTTTTGTTAAGTTTTTCATATTTCATTGGCATCACTTCCCTCTGCCATGTCTTCCTTGACTATTGCTTTATATGGGTGATATCCTGATACTGCAGCAAAGGCTTGGTGTGACCAACTGGACTTCGTATCCCCAATAGTATTAATATATGAGCAGACTCCACTCTGTATTAATGTCAGATATTAACATGAGAAATGGACCGTGTTTAATAAAGGTAGGAGGTTAAATCATATTTATCACATATTTATATGAATGAAGCTTGTCTTCCTATAATACTTATGCTTTTCAAAGGTAGCTAAAATTTTTACCCTGAATTTAAAAATCATGTTATAAGTCCATATGTCAAAAGGGAATATGATACTCAGATCTACTTCATACTGATAAATCATTGTTCAAACTTTAGGAATGGCGTTAGGATATAATTTAAGGAAGAAGAACACTCGAGTAATATTTTGTGTTCACAGTGAATTTAAAATAAATTTAGCTAGTCAACAGTCATGTCCATCTTTCATACCTTATGTAGCATTTAATAATGCCATGCTCATGAGCCTTGATAGATAATTTGGTCAAAATTAAGAATAGAAATTAAACTCTGAAAATCTTTATGGAATCTTTTTTGCTTTTTCTGTTAGGAATCTCAGAACTAAATTTAGTCTTCTTTGCTAAAATAAACTTCTACCTGAATATTAGTGTACCTCCCCTCCCCTTTCCCTAAATCATGGTTACTCTTAGTCTCCCTGTTGCCCCCCAACCTTTTAATACTGTCCTTTCTATGTCTCTTTATGGTACACCACATCAAATCCTTTTTGGAAAAAGGAATGATATAAACTATTAATGAATTAATAAACTGTAAAGAGAGTTTGGCTGTGGTGAAATTAATGACCATGATCCTTGTCTATTAGACTATACTAAAAATGAGAGAAATGTGTATCTCAGAAAAAATAGCATGCCCCTGGTGGCAAGTCAGTCAGCCTGGTAGAAGACATTCTAAAACTAAAATGCTTTAATTTTCTTAACAAAGACTTTCTTTGCATCAGGGACTAGCAGTGATTCTACCTAGATAAAGTCAAACTAGGGAAGAAGGTAGAAGGACAGCCCCCACAATACATTTTAGATCTACATATTTAAAAAGAACTCATTCTGTTTGCCTACTGAAGGACAGGTAGAAATGCATAGAAACACCAAGAACAGTCTTCAGGAAGAATTTACTAATCCAGGTCCAACAGACTGAGAATTCACCTTGAGGTCCTTAATATGTCAACTGACCTTGCTCTTAAATGTCTCGCTCATCACTGGTGGGAAAATGTACTGTAGGATTTTTTAAGCACAAATCTATGTAGACTCTAGTATTGACAGATAAGTAATGTACTGATTGATTCAGTGTAGATAAGCATTCCCTCAGAGCATGCTTACCCCTGTCTATAGTCGAGTGAGCTCTTCATCTGTACTGCTTCTAATTGTGGTTTCTTGTATTTATACCCAACTTCCTATTACTGGTGAGGACTTTCTAGCAATATATACTGTTTAGAGTATTTGTGTCTCATAATCATATTTTCTTTCCAGATTCAAAGTAAACCAGAAAAGAAACCTGGAACACCACTTCCACCTCCAGCCACCTTTGCAAGTAGCCCCCAACCTCTCTCCCCTGTTCCTCATGTGAATAATGTTGTGAATGCAACATTATCCATAAACATTCCACGGTTCTACTTCCCTGAAGGACTCCCCGATGCCTGCAGTAATCATGAACAGACTCTAAGCAGAATTGAAACTGCTTTCATGGATATTGAAGATCAGAAAGCAGACATTTATGAAATGGGAAAAATTGCAAAGGTAATATAACTACTAAATGACGTATAATCTCCCTTTCTCTAGCAGTCCCAATCTCCCTCTCTTTATTGCCTCCTTGCTCTCTGTTTGTAAGCATACATAGATCTTTTTTTTCCATATTGAAAAAATGTATTTGATACTGATATATTAGCTGTGGTTCTACTTCAAGGAACTCTTAAGTTTGAAAAAAGCCTTAGTGGTCTCCTGGTCCATCCTCCCATTTAATATAGGAATTCCATCCATGGCATCACCAACACATAAATTCATTATCTGCTTGAATGCCTTCAGTGACAGGAAACTCACTACCTTGTCAAGCAGCCTGTTCCATCATTAAATAGCCTTCCTTGTTAGAAAAATTTCCCTTGTGTTGAATACAAATCTCTCTTTTTTGTTCTCATTCATTGATCATAACTCCTTGCCCTGAAGCCAGACAAGGAACAATTAGGCCAGCTCAACACTGTAATTCTTCTCAGAAATAAATGGATTTGCCACTAGGAAGCAAGTCTGTGATACTTTTCAATATATCCAACTGCTTCTAATTTAAGGTCTTAGTCCCTAATGCTAAGACTACTGTAACATCTTTAGTAACAGATTCTACACCTCCAGCCTCCTCCTAGAACAGTTAATACTGAGTATAATCATCAGTTTATATTTGATCATGTCATTCCCCAGCTCAGCAATATTCAGGGATTCCTACCATCTGTAGGAGTTCTTTGTTTTGTTTGGGTTCTGTTTTTATGATGCATGTATACTGAAGAGTCAGATCATACCTCAGGATTTAGCAGTGGTGTCAAGCTGTGCTTCAAGAGACAGAGGGGTTTTAGTAGGCTAAGGGCTGCATGTGGACAACTAGACACCAAGTGGGAGTTCCCAAGACCCCATGCACCCTTCCACTGGGAACGCTTGCTCTGCTTTCAGGAATAATATTTGAAAGTTTGAAAACTACCGCTCTTGAGGATAAAACCCAAACTACTGTTCCCTGCATGGGCCTGACCCACCTGCCCTCCCACAGGCTCGCCTCTGCATTTGGGCTCTCATAGTTCTCCCCTCCAAAATGGGCTTCCACTCTGCCACTCCCACGTCACCCATCCCCTAAGACCTAGCTTCCATTGTGTCCTGAGAGACATCCCTGAACCCCTGCCCTGTCATGTCCCATCCTCTCTCCTACCTCTAGCCTCAGAACATTTGTTACCGCTGTTAAATAATTTGTAAGTAGAGTGATTTTAAGGGGAGTGAAAAAGAATTCTTTTTTTATTCCTTTTTTCATCACCCCCCCAATCTTAGAACTTGCTTTTTGACCCCTTAGAATGTTTCTAGTGAAAAACAACCTCTTTCATTCCAGAAGTAAGAGCTCACCTGCTTCTCCTCTATTGTACATATGAGGAAACTGAAGTCCTACAAGTATGTACCTGAAGTCACAGAGTTTGTCCATGTCAGGAGACATGTCCTCTGACTCCTGCATCGTGCTGTTTCTACCCTATCTCCCCTGAACGTATGCTAACATACCATCAGCTGACTTCCAAGCTATATTCACCCAAATAAGTTATAAGTTCTTTCAGGACATTGGCATTTTCTTACCCCAAGCTTTGAGAGATGGCTATTTTATGAATCAAGTGGTAAATTATCTGAGTGGGCTAGAATGATGAATCTAAATCCAAAAGATAGAATTTAGCAAGGATGAATGAAGTCTAATTTGGAGATAACATGTTAATCGCATAAATGCCAAACAGGGTATGTCTAACATGGTAACAATTTGTGTGAGAGAGACATGAGGTTTCATGGACCACTTCGGGCAGGCAAACAGGAGAAACTGCACATTGCAGGACATGGTAGTTCCCCGGTGGTCTGCTGGGCTCCCCACATCTGGAGAGCCAATCAGAGTGACTAGTGCCTCGCTGCCAGAGACCTGCAGCCTGCTCTGTCTTGAAGGTCTCTGGGTCGACCTTCCTCCTCTAAGTATTCCCAGCGCCTGACTGAGGAGCCTTCCTGCTGTGCTGCCTCCACCCTCCTGCTCTGGCTCTCCCACCTGGCTGGTGGTAGCCCTGCCCTGCCTGTGGCTCAGTGGCCACCAGCACTCCACGGTGAATGCACAGTGAGAGGAGAGCAGAGAGCCTGAGGACTCCACGTGGTCACGAGAAGTGTAGGAAAGAGCATAGTCAAGTCAGGGAAGGGGTTTACATGCTGGGGAGTCAGAGGGAGGACTTTCCTATTTACAGGCAGTGAGGATCAATCTATAGGTGGCATCAGGAAAAACTGGCAGTGTTGAAGCTGACAACATAGAGAAGTTTAAAAAGATAGAAAACTATTTTGTTTAGTAGCCATAGTAACAGGCATTTACATGACAATTCACTGTTTATACCAAATTATCATGTGGCACAATAGCCAGTATACACATACATGTCTGATTAACTTGTCTAAATTGTACTTGATTATAGCCCTAAATTCCATTCAGGGGTGCCAAGCATTTGTGTTCACTGCTCTTAGACCTTAATTATCAGCTCAGATAGCAAGGTGAACTGCTCATACTTTTAAAAAGTTAAAACTAACATTGCGTATAAAGGTGAGGATGTGTGTATAATGACCTCAGAAGTACTGTATCAGCTCATTTTATTGGATTTTGCCTCTTTATTCTTAAAATCATTTATTTTTTAAAAATTCATTTAATCATGTCTTCCAGTTAGCTAGTCCCATGTAATCCAGCTTTTCCTTGGCTACACCAGTCTGTTAGCACTCACTGAATCAGTCTTACTTTCCGCTATTCTTTGCTCTGCAGACCGTCCTCATCCTTTGGCAGTGCCTGCATCACTCGCCCTCGTGTGCTTGTGTTCTCACGACAGGTTGGCTATAGGAAAGGAGAAGACAACCCCTGGGGGACAACGAAGGAGGAGGTGGTCAGAGCAATAAATGAACGTTCTTATGGATTCTTATAGTTTATAAAGCTACTTGGGGGACCTTCCCTGGTGGTCCAGTGGTTGAGACTTTGCCTTCCAATGCAGGGGGTGTGGGTTCGATCCCTGGTCAGGGAGCTAAGATCACACATGCCTCACAGCCAAAAAACCAAAACATAAAACAGAAGCAATATGGTAACAAATTCAATAAAGACTTTAAAAATGGTCCACATCAAAAGAAAAAAAAAATCTCTCTCTTATAAAGCTACTTGGAAGGCCAGCTTGAGTTTACAGTCTACTCTCCGTGACGCTTAAGTGTAGCTGTAGAGACTGGGGTCTGTTTTTTAAGTGCAAAGAAAACTCTGTGTTTATGAAATCTGCATCTGTTGGTGAAGTTTAGTTCATTCATCTTCAACGTCAAACAGCGTGGAGAGATTAATGTCCATTTCTGATTAAATTCTCAGTGTGTAGTTTGTACTTTTTTCCACAGCTTTAAGTAGTGATGGAGAAGAAATGACTAGAGAATGAATCTAAGAGGGACAAAAGCAGCATAGGAACAGAAACTGAGGAACAGCAAGGGAAGTATTTGTCACCACTGAGTTTTAGCCTCTAACAGAAAGTCGAGGGAAAAGAATGAAAGTCTTCTGAACCGTACAAAGCCCTCCGGCTCCTCTCATTGGCTGATACAGTACCATCTTGACCCATCGTGCCTGTGGCCTGTAAGCTAGCCTCTCTGTACCTTTTTTTCTTCATCTGCAGAACTGGATAAAAATACCTGCCCTCTTCTGTATGGGATCATGTCAGGGCCAAATGAAATAACAGGTGTGAGACATTTTAAAATGTTAAAGAACTTTACAAATATTGGGCGATCATCTCTTCCTATGTATCATTAGACAACCTTGCTTTCAGTTCTTTATGTTGTTGGGCCATTTTTAGATCAAATTATAGGTGTCAATCAAGTTTTCTTTGCTCCAGCAACGCTGACTCTTGCCTGCTCCTCTAAACCGAAGTTTTCTAAACCCATCTTCAGAGCGTCCTGTACCTCCTCACTTGTCATCCAGTCTTTTCCTTTGTAAAAAGCCTTGACATGAGCTTGTTCTCTCCTTTGTTATAAAAGTCTCTATTCTGTTGCTCTCAGATTGATATCATTTACCTTTTTTTTTAGGTTCTTATTGATCTCCTGACTCCCTTTATCTTTTTTTTTTTTTGTCTGCAAGAAACCCACTTAATTTTTAAAAAGATTTTTTTTAACATCTTTATTGGAGTATAATTGCTTTACAATGGTGTGTTAGTTTCTGCTGTATAACAAAGTGAATCAGCTATATGTATACATATATCCCCATATCCCCTCCCTCTTGCATCTCCCTCCCACCCTCCCTATCCCACCCCTCTAGGTGGTCACAAAGCACCGAGCTGATCTCCCTGTGCTATGCGGCTGCTTCCCACTAGCTATCTATTTTACATTTGGTGGTGTATATATGTCAATGCCACTCTCTCACTTCATCCCAGCTTACCCTTCCCCCCTTCCCGTGTCCTCAAGTCCATTCTCTATGTCTGCATCTTTATTCCTGTCCTGTCCCTAGGTTCTTCAGAACAACTTTTTTTTTAGACTCCATATATATGTGTTAACATACGGTATTTGTTTTTCTCTTTCTGACTTACTTCACTCTGTATGACAGACTCTAGGTCCATCCACCTCACTACAAATGACTCAATTTCGTTTCTTTTTATGGCTGAGTAATATTCCATTGTATATATGTGCCACATCTTCTTTATCCATTCATCTGTTGATGGACACTTAGGTTGCTTCCATGTCCTGGCTATTGTAAATAGAGCTGCAGTGAACATTGTGGTACATGACTGTTTTTGAATTATGGTTTTCTCAGGGTATATGCCCAGTAGTGGGATTGCTGGGTCGTATGGTAGTTCTATTTTTAGTTTTTTAAGGAACCTCCATACTATTCTCCCTAGTGGCTGTATCAATATACATTCCCACCAACAGTGCAAGAGGGTTCCCTTTTCTCCACACCCTCTCCAGCATTTACCGTTTGTAGATTTTTTTGATGATGGCCATTCTGACTAGTGTGAGGTGATACCTCATTGTAGCTTTGATTTGCATTTCTCTAATGATTAGTGATGTTGAGCATCCTTTCATGTGTTTTTTGGCCATCTGTATATCTTTGGAGAAATGTCTGTTTAGGTCTTCTGCCCATTTTTGAATTGGGTTGTTTGTTTTTTTGATACTGAGCTGCATGAGTTGCTTGTAAATTTTGGAGATTAATCCTTTGTCAGTTGCTTTATTTGCAAATACTTTCTCCCATTCTGAGGGTTGTCTTTTCGTCTTGTTCATGGTTTCCTTTGCTGTGCAAAAGCTTTTAAGTTTGATTACGTCCCATTTGTTTATTTTTGTTTTTATTTCCATTTCTCTAGGAGGTGGGTCAAAAAGGATCTTGCTGTGATTTATGTCATAGAGTGTTCTGCCTATGCTTTCCTCTAAGAGTTTGATAGTGTCTGGCCTTATATTTAGGTCTTTAATCCATTTTGAGTTTATTTTTGTGTATGGTGTTAGGGAGTGTTCTAACTTCATTCTTCTACATGTAGTTTTCCAGTTTTCCCAGCACCATTTATTGAAGAGGCTGTCTTTTCTCCATTGTATATTCTTGCCTCCTTTATCAAAAATAAGGTGACCATATGTGTGTGGGTTTATCTCTGGGCTTTCTATCCTGTTCCGTTGATCTATGTTTCTGTTTTTGTGCCAGTACCGTACTGTCTTGATTACTGTAGCTTTGTAGTATAGTCTGAAGTCAGGGAGTCTGATTCCTCAAGCTCCATTTTTCTTTCTCAAGATTGCTTTGGCTAGTCACTCACTCCCTTTATCTTAATCCTTTGTTCTTAAGCAGATGCAGGCCAGCCGTACATTTTTTTTAAATGGTCAAAGTGTAATGTCTGCAGCCCTTGCCATCCACTGCCCTTCCAGTTTTTTCTTTTGGCATTTTCTCCAAGGGCCCGATACCCTCATGTTGCCCAACCCTTGGCTGCTCAGGGTGACCCACTACAAGAAAAACAGGTCAGCCCTTTCCCATCTACTTCAAAACATATCTATTCTGTACCTTATCTCTTAGGATTCTGCCTTTGTGTCATAAAAAATTTGTAAATGTTAAGCCCAGTGATTTACTACTCTTTATGAGCTGACATGTACACATTTTAACCGGAGTCTTCTGAATAAAAGACCGTAATCCAAGGAAATGAAAGTTTTTAATAGTGGAAGTAGCCCCACGGGAGATAGTAAGTGCACAGTCCCTGGAAGTGTTTTGCTGAGCTGGTGACCACTTCCCAAGGATGAACTAGAAGATTCCTGATCCCTTCCAATTCTGAAAAATCTGTAGTGACTCTAGTGGTGGGAGCTTCAAGCACCTTGGCAAGCCAGTTCCAGTCTCTCCTTGTATTTTCTCCCTTTTTGTGGCTCTGCACCCCCCACCTCCATAATACAGGCTCTTCTTTCAACTTTCCCAGCAGTTACCAACAGCCTGTCATATTTAAGAGCATTTTCTTGACAAACCACCATTCTGCATGAAAGGAAGGATTGGGATTGGGGAAAGTGGGTTTGACAGTTACCACCCAAAGTATGTTAATTGTAAGCTTTGTGCCTTGGCAGTCATAATTTATACAATAAACAAAATCCATTTGTTTGCTAAGCAACACCTTTCCCTCATTCTTGACCTCAGTGGAGGTATTTGACCTCTGGACTTAAGAAATCTTAAATTCCATCCTGCTTGCAGAACATGCTTTAGTGGCCCTGGCAGAAGCAATCTCTTATTTCTGCCCTGTACTTACCTCCCTTGGCCTGAATCTCACCATCCATATCCTCATCTCTGACATGAACCCAGCAGCCCTGGGCATTCTCTCAGCATAACTGATCTCAGATGAGGTACTATGCAGGCTTCTGTGGGGATCCCCCATGCACTGAGGCCTCACATCAGGAGCAGCTTCACTTCAACCTGATGTGGGTTCACATCCAGTCATCTGTCAGAGGGGAAGCTTCCCTTTGTAGAATAAGGCTCAACAGATCCTATATCTAATATGAATAATAAGAATATCTTTATCCAATGACAAGATGTGACTCTTTGAAGAGCTTCAGATTTGGGAATACATTTTATGTGTATATACAAAATTGGGATCATTTAGAGACTATTTCTCCGCTAATATTTAGATATTATTATTACTTGGAAGAATTTTCCCTCTAGAAAAAAAGCACGTTAATTTGGTACAGACTGTCTCTTGTAAGAGTATAAGAATAATTTTTCTTAATTGAAAGAGCTTTTTTATTGAGGAGAAAAAAATCATTATCTTTTAGGGTACTGTATTTTAGTTCTTTCTAAGGCTTTTATAATATGTAGTCGTTTGTGGTATCTTCTAAATAAATAATAGCATTTAAATTTTTGCCTTTCAGCTTTCACCTGAATTGTATCCATTTAAATAGATTTATAGCTGTTTTCTTGAACAGTCCAGGCTTTTCTGGTTCTTTTTGCACCTGGGGCTTAATAACACAATAAGCAAAGGAGAGAGAGGGAGAGAGGTGATAGAGTGTATTGACACCAAGTGAGTGAGCAATAAAGGTGGCTGTATTTTCCTGCCATAGGAAGGAAGGGCATACACAACCATGACGTTCAGTCACTTCTTTTTTTTTTTCCAAAGGTAGAAAATATATGATGTAAGAGTGGTAGGAAGGGAGGGAGACTAGTTGCTTTTTCAGGTTAGGGGAAAGAAACATCACTATAAATGCACTTGAAGAAAAGGCAAATGGATTTTCATTTTCTTCATTAAACATGTCATCTTCTTATTTTGTTTCCCCTCTGTCTTGCTGAATCTACCCCAGCTGATGTATCTGCCTCTGCCCCAGTTTTGCTCCTCCAAGGGCCCTTCTGTCCACTGTGGCATGAAGGGTAAAAGCCACAAAGGCCCTTTCTTTGGCCACGTCATCTCTTCACTGCCCCTTGGCTTACACTGTATTTGTGCTTTATTTGCAGGTCTGTGGCTGTCCTCTTTATTGGAAAACCCCCATGTTCAGGGCTGCAGGGGGAGAGAGGACAGGATTTGTGTCAGCACAGTCATTCATTGCCATGTGGAGAAAGTAAGTATGAGAGCA
The DNA here is from genome assembly GCF_965194825.1 of Balaenoptera physalus. NCBI lineage: Eukaryota > Metazoa > Chordata > Mammalia > Artiodactyla > Balaenopteridae > Balaenoptera > Balaenoptera physalus. Next base: position 19,030,028 of record NC_138891.1, read on the forward strand.
GTTACTCTGGGGCTGGGCAAGGAATTGTCCAGTCCTCATGACATGCTTTATAACAGTCACTTATTTTACTCATTTATTAATTTTCCCCTTATCCTTTGTTTCAACAAGTAAAATTCAATGATTCACAATTTTTTATGCCCACACACAAATTCTTTCCCTAAGCCTTTATCTTACATGCTTCCATTCTCATGTGATCAAATTTAGAATTGTATGTAGTTGATTTCTTAAAAATAGCTGAATTCTAGTAGATTTTAGTTATTACTTTTTGAAAGCTCCAGTTAAGGAACAAAGGAATAGTACATCTATCAAGATACTCCTGGATTTTAACATCCTGACAAGTTTTCTTGAATTCAAATCCAACTTTCTTCTCTCTTTTATTTTTTTCTCCCTTCTTTCTTCTTTAGAAGTTATTTCTTGATATATTTATCAATTTAAGAGACTGTTATAGCATGCCCCTTCTACCTCTTTTAACTGATCAGCCTTCTTTAAATATGCTCTTCTCACCTTTTCTGGGCTAGATACGCTTCCTGATGAACTATCAGGAAATGTTGTTCACCTGATGTCACTATCATCATCATCATCATTATTTAAAATCAACATATAATAGCAGCAAAATTCAGCTTACAGATTCTTCTGATTCTTTCATGCCACCTCAAAGCCCTTAGTAATATAATGCTTGAGAACATAATAGGTGATTAATAACTGTATTCTTATTTTGAAAAATCTAGCAGCAAGTTGAGTTCACCAAGTTCTTCTTTCATTACAATAGAACTAAAGTGATCAGGGGATATAAGACTACCAGTTAATGGACTTCTTTTAAAGAACGACATCAAAGCTAAAAGTTATAAATGCTTCATGTTTTCCAGGTGAATTTTAGTCATTTTGTTACAGGGAATATTTCTAAGTTGTTCAAATACCAAGGACTAGAATGGCCCTAGGACTAGAACCACTCCTTATATACCAGCAGGATGACCCTCCAAAGTCAGGGCCATGGTCACCATTCCACCTCTCCTATAGCAAATAGGAAACAGCTAGATAAATATCTTAAAAAAATTTTTTTGTGTGTGCAGTCATAAAAGTAGAAGAATTCCTTGGGGTCTAGAATTAGCAAAAAAGCACTAATTAGGAGTAAACCAGTAAAAGAATTGGCATTTGCCATTCTGGCTGTCTCTGGCACCCTAGAACCTGAGGGAAGAAAATAGAGCCAAGGGCCTTGAACAATAGGGGGGTCAGCTTGGATTCCCTCTCCTTTCCCCACCAGTAAAGCCAGGACTTCAGCTGTGTGGTCTGCTTGTCTATTATTAATTATTATCGTTGTTATTAGAAATCAGTGTATAACAGTAGCAGAATTGAAGATCTTGAAATGTGTAGATGTTCTAGCTTTTGTTGAGCTAGCTCCTCTCCCCCTGGTAGGTGCCAGGCCCTGAAAAATGCCTCAGGTGGAGTGTGAACAAGGGATAGAAAGAATAGGGATGTTACACAGCTGTTGTCCTGGGTATCTTCAGCCATTTAGTTCAGCATTGTTGGGCAAAAGCCATCTAACAATCTGGGAAAGCAGCAAGAAGTGAGTTATGATTATTTCAGAGAAAGTGTTGAAGAAGCTGGGAGATTAAAAAGCAGGGGGGGCGGGGGAAGTAGTTCATTCTATAAAAAATTAGGGCCAGAGAGAAGAACTATAACTACTTACATTCTAAGTTATTTTGAATATGCTAGGACCGTATGTTTGTGAGCCTGAGGCTGACTATCAAAGAAAAACTAGTAATCAACTTGTTTATCGGCAGTTAACTGCATAATATTAAGGAAAGTAACAGCCAGTTTTTTTGTCTTAGACTTCATGTCACTGGGATAGGGTGGACGTTTCTGTTGGTGGACAGAGCAGCAGCACCCGCAACAGCTGTATTCCTTTATTGAGATGAATCATTTTCATTTTATCTCTAAGGAAAAGAGATTATTTCTGCAAAGGCAAAAGGCAAAAAAAGACTTGAAGCACAAGTCTTCATTTTCAGTTACTACAGGAAACTGCTTATGAAGTTATACAGCATGAGCAACTGTCCCTGTATTTTTTCATTAAAAAATTAAAAAAAAAAAATTCTATGAACAGAAACCTGTGATGTCTCTGTATCAAAGCTTTATTTTCTGGCCAGATACTGTAACGACTGGAGCGCCCTCAAGTGGGAGCTCCTTTCTCAGCACTTAAAATGCCTTTTAAAAACCAGGGTGCTTTAAAGGAGACCCAAGTATGGCTATTTTGGGAGACAAAGCAACTAAGCGGGATGGTTTGAATTACCACACTGACCTTAAAGAAGACATGTGTTTATTTTTATAATTTTTTACAAACTGTACCCTTTGCATAAAGTGACTTGGTCCAAGTATAGTATATAAAACTTTCAAGTACAAAAAAATAACTGGCAGGACTTCCCTGGTGGCGCAGTGGTTAAGAATCCACCTGCCAGTGCAGGGGACATGGGTTCGATCCCTGGTCCGAGAAAATCCCACATGCCACGGAGCAACTAAGCCCGTGCGCCACAACTACTGAAGCCCGTGCGCTCTAGGGCCCGCGTGACACAACTACGGAGGCCCACGTGCCTAGAGCCCATACTCTACAACAAGAAAAGCCACCGCAAGGAGAAGCCTGCACACCACAACGAAGAGTAGCCCCCGCTCACCGCAACTAGAGAAAGTCCGCGCGCAGCCAAAAAATAAATTTTTAAAAATTAAAAAAAAAACAACTGGCAGATAATGACACAGAATTAAAACATATTGGCATATACATACACATGCTGACTTGCTCCAATAATAGGCTCTATACAATCTTGGGGGGAAAGTCAAATACAAAAGTTAACAGCAAAACGGGAAATAGTTTGCCTCCTGTCCCAGTGTTTATGGGGTGGAAGCTTCTGAGCCCTCCTCTGAGTGGTTTGAGCATGAACACCTTAACAGGCTCTTGTTCCCCTGCCTCTGCTCCCCTTCCCTTCCCTGCTCTGCTGCCCATTTCATATCTGTACTTTGACATCTGTTTCTCTTACAGTCAAGACATTTTTAGGGGAAAGGCATTGCTCCACAGCTTTTCTTTTTGAGTTCCCAGTTTACTAGCTTTGTGACAGAGCTCCTCTTACACTGAGTCAGTAATATTGTCCCAGCTTTTTTATGCTTTACTTCCTCTTACCTTTTCATGTCATTTGTCCACTAACAAAACAATATTTCGTCCTAAGAGCTCTGGAAGATAGTTTAGAACAGCTATGTTTACCTTCTTTCTCCAGCTTTCTCGACTTTTTTAAATCTCTTTTTCTCCTGCCTTATAGAGTTCACCAGCCACTAGCATTGGCTGAGAATCAGAATTCACCTTTTCTCTCTGATTCATGCTTCTGATAGCAAAAGGCCCTACCTGATTTGACTTTTCCCTCTTAGAGAATCTCTCATCTGTCACATCTGTGCAGTTTGTACTTGGTGGTGCTATACCTCACTGCCTTTTTGTTGTGATCATCCCACCCATTTTCTTATCCTAAGAGGTGATTCCCATCAACACCTATTTCACTAATCTTTTTCTGAAATGTATATTTATTTAACTTTGGGGGTCCTGAGCATGCTGAAGAATGATAAGGAAAATAAATATAAAGATCATTCTATGGCTTTAATAATCACAAATGAAGTCAGTTAAGGGTATATCTGTTAGATCACAAACATTTTTTGAGAATCTTCAATGTGAAAGTCACTATGTCTAGTGCTAAGGGAAAAAAGGAGCTATAACTTAGCCTGCCCTTTAGGTGCCAGAGAAATAAAAGAAAGTTCATGGTACAATGGTGTATGTGATACATACAAATTAAATAGTACAAAGATCAGTAAGGAATTTAGTTGTCAGAGAAGGCTTTTTGAAAGAGGTAGTTTATTAGCTGGACCTTAAAGAATAGCCAGCGTTCAGATAGCAAAGTTGGGAGAGGTGGTATTCTAGGAGAGTAAAACAGCATGAGAAATGGCACCGAGGCAAGAATGCACACAGCACGCTCAGAGAAGAGTGGGTCAGGCCAGCTGCCCGGAGTGGACGTTTCATTTAGCAAAGTGGTGAGATAGGCAGACTCTAGCCTAATTAAAGAGGGCCTTAAATGCCCAACTTAGACATCTAGACTTACTCATATAAGTGGTAGAAAACTGTTGAACATTTTTGGAAAAGGGAATTATATAATCAGAGAATGTTTTAGAATGATGAATTGTCCATGATGTGAGGTTGGATGGACACTGAAGCCTGTTATGACCCTCTTCCCTTCTAAAAGTCTCAGCATGAAGTAATAAGACCCTGGACTTGATGGTAAAACAGAAATAGGAAGGAAGGAATGGTTGTCTAAAATTTTTTGAGGAAATATTCCTCAGGACTCTAGTATTCCCATCCCAAATTCCAAGCACCTAGTGGTCTAAGATAGAAACCTGGGAGTCATCATGGACTTCCCCCCTTTTACCCCTCCACACCTATCAACTACCATTTCCTTTCACTTGAACCATATTTGCCCCTTTCTCTTTGTCTCCCACTGCCAGTAGCCATGCTCAGGCCCTTGGAAAGATTTCTGCTTGATATTTATGAAAAACACATCTGATCATGTGACAGTCCAAGTTAAAATTCTTCTGCGAGTAGGCGAAAGTCCAGGCTTCTTGACCTAACATAAAAGGGCCTCCAGGGTCCAATCCTACATGCTCATGTCCCCTTCCCTTACCACCCCAGTGCTTGCAGCTGCTCAAATAATCTGTGCAGTCTCACACCAGGTCTTTGTACATGCAACCCTCTTGATCTGCAACAGCCCACTTTCCTACTTCACAACTCTTCAGGGAATTTCACTGGTCCTCCTGTGTCTTTCCATGACACCCTGAGTTTATTACTTCTGTAATAAGATTATACAGGCATATAATCTTATTGGTGTAGCTCTTTCACTAGACTGTAAGCTCCTTACAGGGCACAAAACTATGTCTTATTTTCTTTGTATTTCAAGTATTCACAAGGCCAGACACAGTATCTGGCACACAATTAGCATTCAATAAATGATTAAGGAAGAAAAGCAAGAAAGGTCGGAAACTAATTGGATGTGGAGAATAAGGAAGAGAAATAAGTTTAAAATGACTTCAAATTTTCAAGCCCAGATAACTTGGAGTGGTACCACCATTAACAAAAATAGACATCTATGACTTAGAGAGGAAGATTTTAAATTTGGTTTTCGCTATTTTGACTTTGCTGTCAGAGTATAGCATCCAGATGGAAATGTCGAGCAATTAATTGGATGTGAGGAATTCTTAGAACTTGAAGATTTAATAGGGCCTTCATTTTCTTCTTAAGTCTGGTCCTTCAAAGTCTAATTTCAAAAGCCCCCTATCAGGTTAGTCCTGAATATGTCTGCCAACCTGGACAAGCAGAAGTTCATGTCTTATATGGTATGTAGTGGTCCATCAGATGTGTTCCCTCCCAGTGGGCAGCTCTGGAGTTCTGGTTCCAGATGCCCTGAGCTAACCAGAACAGACATTCTCCTTCAAGTGTATTTTTACATGCATTAGTTCAGTTGACTCTGTGGTCTCAGAAGCATTCTACAAAAATAATGTACCGTCTTGTTGTTGAGCTTTTATTAAGATGGCCCTTCGACAAAATCAAGAGCATGGAAAATTTTCCCTTTTTTTAATCACTGAAAAGAGAGCACTTGATTCTTGATCTAAACGGCCTTCAGATCAGACTGAAATTACCAACTATTGATGTTGTAGTCATTGTTCATAGTAGCCAGTCTTCCTAAGCAATTGTTTCTTTTCTAGGTTGCTGAGTAACCATCATGATGATGCCTCTAAGTTTATTTGTCTTCTTGCAAAGCCCAGCTGCAGCTATCTAGAACAGGATGATTTTATTCCTTTACTTCAGGTAATTTTCATTTCCTTTTAAAAATGGATTTTATTTTTAGAGTTTCAGAGGCTTTTAAAATTTTTTCAACTGTGAGATATGTCAACTGAGATATACAAATTTAGAGGTCAGATTTCTAGACGAGTTGTTTCCAAGCTTGTTTCAGCAGCAAAATCCTTTTGTTTAGAGAAAATTAACACTGATAATAGTATAAACAGATAATAGTATGAAACAGATAAAACAGGGCTACTCCCACTGAAGCAGAAGAGAGAGGCCTTACTCAGCCTCTCCTCTTGCCCACCCACAGCAGTCATAGAAGCACCTTCTGAAACTAGGCGATTGGCCTCGTCGAGTAGACCTCTGTTAAGGTTAAAGAGAAAGAGATCTCCAACAGAAAGAGCCCACTTGGGGAATATTTATATCCAGGCCTTCTGATGAGAATCAATTGCATGCCAATACTGGATCTGTTTTTATTATAGCATTCTTCACAGCCTGATACATTGCTTGTTAATATTCTTAATTTCATATTTAAATATTACATTTTTCTAAGTAGTTCACAAATTACTTGAAGCTGAGACCTGCCTTTCATTTCTGTTGAATGCACATCATTTTTTTAGTTGTTCTAGTAAATCCTTGTTTACTGTTAGTTAGGATACCTAAAGAAGGGCAGAAAGATGCATTAACGTAGTGCAGGTTTTTTTAAGTTGTATCCGTGGCTGCCATCATTTTTTTTTAATAGATTTTTGTTGAATTGCAACATACATACACAAAAAGACACACTAATCACAGTGCATCAATTAATTTTCACAATGTGAGCACATCTGTGTAACTAGCACCCAGATGAATAACCAAAAATTACCAGTACCCCCAAAGCTCTTCATGCTCCCTCCCAGTCACTGCTGCCCTAGGGGAACCACTATCCTGACTTCTAACACTGTATGACATAGATTTCTAGTTGTTGGAACAGTTTTACATGTTCAGAAAATGAAGTTGGGTTATAATTTATTTTGTGTGCAGCGTTTTTGAGCTTGTCTTAATTTGCATGATAGCCTTGATTATCCTTAGACTCATCTGCTACATGTTTTTGTTCCCCTTTAAAAAGTGTTCATGGGAATGAGGACTGTTAATAGTTTCTTACATTTAATCAAGATCGTCATACATAATATCCAATATTATGTGTTCCTATTTATGTTTTGTGAAAGTTCTCCAGCCACGCCTCACCCTCACCAGCTCAATCCATTCGCAGCCGTGCTCTGTCTCTTACAAACTGCATCTTTTTGGCCCCCTTCCCCTAATAGCTTCTGGTTGGGTCTGGCAGATGGATAGCACCGCCAGGAGGTGGGAGGGCAGAAAAGAAAGAAGTTAGCATTTCTTCCCAACTCTTTGCTTCAGCACAGTAACTGTATTTCTCTATAATACAGCTTCTGCTGGATGGCCGCTTCTCCACAGTTGTAGTGCCTACTGGGCTCCTGTAGCTCTGTTCCTCCCCTTGTCCCTTTGGCCCTAGGGATTGTAACAGTATCTTTCTGTTGCTCATCCCTGGTGCCTTCCACTCCCTTGTTTGTTCCCTTAACCTCCCCATGACTCTACACATAATTGCTTCGTGAAAGGTTCATATGGGTGAATTCTTTTTCCTATGGGGACCTACCTTGACTGAGTTTTATCAGAAGCTTTAATAAAAGCTTTGACAGGAATATAAATTAAGCTGTACCAAGAGAATTATGAACAAACAACAAAATTATGAATTAGTGGACATTTTTACTTCCTTCCCTTAAATGTAAGGAGAAGTTTTATTTTCATATAAGAAGTGGACATATGGAGTCTTCTGGTAAAAGATGACAGACTGATACATTCTCCTCCCATTCTTTTCCAAACCCCTCCAGTTAAAATATAGATATTTAAAAGGAATAAACCCATGAAAGTTAATAGAATGGCACAGAGGAACAGAGGAGGAAAAAAATCAGTATACAAGATACATAGTATTCCTTGAAGATAGAAAGCAGAAGCAGGCTAAGGAGACCACAGCCCGGAATGAGGGGCTGTGTATGGGCTGCAGTGGAGAAGTGAGCTACTCTTTTCCACTCTGCTCATTAGGATCCCAGAGAGGCTGTAAACTCGGAGTTGGCAGAGCTGATGAGAAGTATTAGAAATGGGGAATCATTGAAGGCTGGTGTACAGAGCAGTTGACCAGTTGACTCCTTACCTGGTTCCCAAATGTAAAGTGCAGCCTGACAAATTAACAAAACAAACAATAGAGCATGTTAAGACAAATTCCAGTAGAGGAACATCCTAGATAGTGTCTGGCCAGTATTCATCAAAACTGTCAAGATCGTCAGAAAGAAGGGAAGTCTGAAAAACTGTCTTAGCTGGAAGGAGCGTAAGGAGGCACAACAGCTAAATGTAATATGAGATCCTAGAACAGAAAAAAATACATTAGGTAACAACTAAGGACATGTGAATTAAGTATGGCCTTGAATAATAGTAATAATGTATCAATATTGGCTTATTAATTATAGCAAATGCTAATGTAAGATGTTAATAATTAGGGACCTGGGTGCAGATATATGGGAACTTTATACTGTCTTCTCAATTTTTCTGTAAGGCTAAAACTGTTCTAAAAAGGCATTTTTAAAAAATAATTACTATATTCAGGGAGATTATATAAAACAAGAATAGATGCTGACACAAGAAAGAGCCGTTTGAATTTTAAAATGTAAGTGCCAAAATTTTAAATTTCAACATAAGGCCTGGAAACTAAAGTTAAGGATATCTCTGGCACACACAAACTCACAGATGGGGGAGAAAGAGAGAGACAGAAGAGAAGACATAAAGGACCAATTCAAGAATTTCAACATCTAACTAACTGGAATCTGAGGAAGAAAGAAGGGAAAAAACGGAGAGAAGGAAATCATCAAAGAAATAATATAGAGTCATCAAGGAAATAATACAGGATGGAGAGAATTGGAAAGACTGGAGTGATAGGATGGGTCCAGAGAGCAGGAACCCAGTGGGATTCCTTGGGATTCCTGTTTCCTTTCTTGGGGAAATACAACATGCCTGTGTAACCATCATCTGATCAAAAACAGAATGTGACCCTCCCATCCCAGCCTCTCATGTTGCCTCCAGTCACTGCCCACAGAACCAGAATATACAGAATATAAATCTTCTGGTTGAAAGGAGCCTCTGAGTGCCAAACACAATGAATAAAAAAAAGACATACATAAACAAGTCCTCTTGAAATTTTAGAAAACCACTGGAATCCCCCAGAGAGAAAAACCAGGTCACCTTAATAAGAATAAGAATCGGGGTGGTATTAGATTCTCATTGGCAACTCTGGGGAAATGGATATGAATTCAGATTTCTACATCCTGCCAAGTTATCAATCGGATATAGGTTAGAATAAAGACATTTAAAAACTCAGAAAGTTTATCTCCTGTTTTCTTAGAGAGTTACTGGAATATATTCTACAGCAAATTAAGTAAACCAAAAAGGAAAAATGCATGAGATCCAGGAAACAGTGGATTCGATCCAGAGAAGCAGTGAAATTAAGTCCCAGGTTGGCAACTGAAGAACAGCCAGTCCAGAATAGAGAAGGTGGAGGATTTCTCTGGAAAGGGAGGTAGAAGAGGATAGTTGTTACATGTGAGAACAGGGAAACTGGAGAGTATGATGAAGATGCAGCATTGTGTATCAACAAGCTAAAGAAAAGCAATTAGAAACTCCTTGAAAAATGAAAAAACTGTAAGACAGTCATGTATAAACACAAAGCAAACTGAAATGTGACATGATTATAAACAACTGATGGAGGGTAAGAAAAGGAAGTTCATCTAACCTCAATGCCTGGAACATTCTCCTTTGAATGCCCCCAAGGGACATGATGTTGGACCAATAAGAAACGAAATGCATTCCTTATATGCTGCTTAACTTAGCATTCAACAGTATTTATATAGTCAAAATGTCATAAAATATTTTAATGTATAACACCTAAAGTCACCCTATGGATTAACTGTAGAAAATTTTATTATGGTTGCAGAACAGTATTTAAACAGCCTGAACAATGTAAAAGTCAAAATATTGCCAACAAAATGTGAAGGAGAAAAAGAGGGAGAAGAGAAAATAAGGGTAAGGGTGCTATAATCATCATCCTTTGTAAAAGGAAATTAAAGCACTAAGATGAATGGGGTGAAAATTAAATGTATAAATAGATTATTTGCAGTTTACAAAGATAACCAATACAAGAACTAAAAATCATAACCTCAAATATTGGGTAAGGGGAGTAAAGTGGGACAGTTTAAATGAGCTAAATCCTCATCTTCCCTAGCAAAGAATAATAGATATTGTCTAAAGTTGATAGAACTATAAAGAAAAGTAATTGTAGGGACTTCACTGGTGGTGCAGTGGTTGAGAACCCACCTGCCAACACAGGGGACACGGGCTTGAGCCCTGGTCTGGGAAGATCCCACATGCTGCGGAGTACCTAAGCCCATGTGCCACAACTACTGAGCCTGTGGTCTAGAGCCTGCGAGCCACAACTACTGAGCCTGCATGCCACAACCACTGAAGCCCACACGCCTAGAGCCTGTGCTCTGCAACAAGAGAAGCTACCGCAATGAGACGCCCGCACACTGCAATGAAGAGTAACCCCTGCTCTCCGCAACTAGAGAAAGCCTGAGTGCAGCAGTGAAGACCCAACACAGCCAAAAATAAATAAATTTTTAAAAATAAATTAATTTTAAAAAGTGATGCCTATTTAAAAAAAAGTAATTGTAACATAGTATTTAATTATACTTAAATAATAATTAAATTTTATGTTTAATTATAGAGGTAAGCAGCAAAAGAAATAAAGATATAAACGATTCAAAAGAAGTGGGGCTAAAGGTGCATGGATGGGGTAGGTTGGTAGAATGGTTCTTTCCATCATAAGTTCTTATATACTCCTTGATTTTATACCATGTGTATATGTAATTTCTCTTATTTTTATTATGGAGACTTTTGAGAATATACAAATGCAGGCAGAGTGATCTACTGAACCCCCATGTACCCATCACCCACCCCCAATAATTATCAGAAACTAAAGAGATAGAGAATTTTAAAAACAGTAGCACTTTCAGTAAGTTGAAATCTTGGTATGGGGAGAACATTAACAAAATAGACCACCAATTAACTAATTTCATCAAGAAAAAGGAGAAAGAACTAATGGACAAAATAAGAAATGACAAGGAGGAACAGAAGAAATTTTTTAAAAGTCATAAAAGACTATTTTGCAGGCCTCAAATTTACTTGGAAATAAAATTGAAAACCTAGCTGAAATGGAAAATTTCCTAGGAAAATACATCTGACCAAAATTGACCCCATTTTATTTATTTATTTATTTATTTATTTATTTTATTTATTTATTTTTGGCTGTGTTGGGTCCTCGTTGCTGTGCACGGGCCTTCTCCAGTTGCGGCGAGTGGGGGCCACTCCTCGCTGCAGCGTTAGGGCTCCTCATTGCGGTGGCCTCTCCTGTCGTGGACCACGGGCTCTAGGTGCACGGGCTTCAGTAGTTGTGGTGCATTGGCTTAGCAGTTGTGGCTCATGGGCTGTAGAGCACAGGCTCAGTAGTTGTGACGCACGGGCCCAGCTGCTCCGTGGCATGTGGGATCCTCCCGGACCAGGGCTTGAACCCACGTCCCCTGCATTGGCAGGCGGACTCTCAACCACTGCACCACCAGGGAAGCCCGACCCCATTTTATTTAGAAAGCTTAACAAAGTAATTTCCTTAGAAGAAGTAGAGATCTTTATTAAGGAACTACCCCACAAAAAGCACCAGGCCCAGGTAGTTTCACAAGGGAATTCTACAAAACCCTCAAAGACCAGATAGTCCTAATGCTTAATAAATTATTCCAGAGAATTGAAAAGGAAGGAAAACTCCATAGCTCCTTCTATGAAACAACTGATACATAAACCAAGTACAGACAGTACAAAAAAGAAAATTGCAAATGAAGATAATTCATGATTAATAATAAAAAGTAATAAATAAAATATTAAACAGATGCATACAACCTGGTGGGATTTATTCCAGGAATTCAAGATTGCTTCAATATTAGGATCTTTTTTAATATCACATGTTGTATCTAAGAAAAAAATTATGATTGTCTCAATAGATGCTGAAATAACTTTGGACAAAATTTAACACCCATTCATTAAAAAATGCTCAAGAAAGTAAGTATTTGAGATGCTTTCTTAACATGATTATAATATATATACCTAGTGCTAAAGCCAATATAGAAAAACATTAGAGGCATTTCCATTAAGATCAGAGACAGGGCAAGGATGTCACAATATCCATTACTGTTCAGCATTGTACTAGAGTAATTATATTGTACAAGAGAAAACAATTAGAGGCATAAGAATGGTTGAAGAAGTAAAGTATTCATAGATGACGTGACAGTAAACCTGGAAACCCAAGAGAATCAGTGATAAAACTCAAAACAATAAAATAATTCAGTAAAATAGTAGGAAATAAAATTAACATATACAATGAACAGAACTTCCATTTCTGACCAAAATGGAGTAACTGGGACTGGATTTGCCTTCTCACCCGAAACAACAAAAAACGTCAGGCAAGAAATACGAAATAATGGTTTTCAAGGTGCCAGACATCTGGCAACAAAAGATAGCGATTCCTGAGAAACAGTAAACAAACAAAGTGATCCTTATGATTGCCTTGAGAGAGTTTCCAAGCCACAGTGTGTTGATGGGGACCCTAGGCAGAGTTCAGCGAACTCCCTGAGTTTAGGAGACAGAGCTGAGAATCTAGAAGGACCAAAGTAGTTAGAATTCTTGGAACAGAGCACCAAAGAGGAAAGAAATGCACAGAGACAAAACTCCAGAGAGCTTCAGAACTCCTCCATGAGTATTCAGCAGAGGTACTGATCAGCAGATATATGTGAGGAAAGTAACCAAAGCTGAAGAAAGAGCTACCCCAAATTAGAGGGAACAGTACCCGTAAGTCACCCAGGGCCAACCAAGAATAATATCTGTCTCTACCAGCCAGACTGGAAGACTTCATAATACATGGCACTTTAGGTAGAGTAGTCATAGGAGTCTTGCCTCAGTAGTGGGGAATAATTAGCCCTAAATTAGATAGCACTCAGTCCTGTCTAACAGATCTGAAAAGCAAGATCTAGAAGGATGAAAGGGTTTTTCAAAGTAACTTAACAGCATCCCAGAACATAAAATATTTATTCTATTCAGAACTTGAGAATATAAGAATATAAAAATATCCAGCACTCAAAAAGGTAAAATTCAAAATGGCTGGCAACATCAGGCATGCAAAGAAACAAGAATACAATTGATGATTAGGAGAAAAATCAATCAATTGAAACTGACTCAGAACTGACACAGATGTTAAAATTAGCAGATAAGTATATTAAAACAGAAATCAAAAACTGAATACTTTTTTAAAGACCCAAGTTGAACTTGTAGAGATGAAAACTAAGGTGTCTGGGGTGAAAAATATACCAGATTAGATTAACAGCAGATTAAACATTGCAAATTAAATGACTAGTGAACTTGAAGACATAGAATAGAAACTATCCAAAATGAGACATGGAGACATAAAAAAAGAAAGAAAAATGAAAAGAGCATCAGTGAGCTGTGGGGCCTAACTTCAAGCAACTTAACATACTCATAAATGGAAGAGAGGATGTTGTTAAATAAAGAATTTGTCAGGTCTTAGTCTCAGGTTCCTAGGACAGAACTTCTAAAGCCTTGGAATTTCCCGAATGACGAGTGTCTTTGTTTTTCATGGTGGGCTCCTGGGACCATGCCTGAGTTTATATTAATGAGGTGACTCACTGTGGCCCCTATATAGTTCCAGGATGAGGGCTTCCCATGCCAGAAAGGCCGACCATGTGATTAGAGGTTGAGACTTTCAGCTAGGTGATATCAGCCTGACCTCCAAAGAGGCAGGGAGCCTGGAGATTGAATTCAGTCGTGTGGCCAGTGATTCAGTCAATCGTGTCTACATAATGAAACCCAATTAAAAACTCTGGACACTGAAGCACAATTGAGCTCCCCCTGGTTAATGATACACAGTAATGTGCTAGGAGGGTGACATGTCTTGAGGACACAGAAGCTCCACATTTTAGACCTTCCCAGACCTTGCCCCGTGCATCTCTTATTTGGCTGGTCCTCATTTGTATCCTTTATAATAGAATAGTGATCATAATATATTACTGTCCCCAGTTCTGTGGGTCATTTGGGCAAGTTGTTGAACCTCAGGGGATAATGGAAACCCCCAAATTCATGGCCAGTTAGTCAGAAGTATGGGTAGCCTGGGAACCCCAGAGTTACGGCTGGTGTCTGAAGTGAGAGGAGTCTTGTGGGGGACTGTGCCCTTAACCTGTGAAATCTGCACTAACTCTGCATAGTTAGTGCTGAAATTGCATTCCAGGGGGACAGAAAATTATTTGAAGAGATAATGGCCCAGAATTTTCTGTACTTGGTGAAAACTATAAACCCACGAAACTAAGATGCTCAATAAGCCCAAAGCACAAGAAAAACAAAACTATACTAGGGCACATCATAATAAAGTGGCTCAAAACCAGTAATAAAAAGAAACTTTGAAAAGTAGCCAGAGAAAATAGTCACATTTCATAGAGTGGAACAAAGATAAAGATGACAGCGGATTTCGTGTTGGAAAAGTCCAAGCCAGAAGACAGAGGAGCAACATCTTTAAAGTACTGAAAGAAAAGAACTATCAACCTTGAATACTATACACAGTGAAAATACCATTCAAAAATGAAGGTGAATTAAAGATTTTTTTGGACATAGAAAAGCTCAAAGAATTCATCAGCAGCAGAAATGCGCTACAAGAGATGTGTTTTGTTTGTTTGTTTTTTATTTGTTTGTTTGTTTTAAAAGTTGTTTAGGCAAGGAAGAAAGTAATACCAGATGGAAATGCAAATCTACACAAAGGAATGAACTCCAGAAGTGGTAACTACATGTATGTGATTTTTTATTATTCACATCTCTTTAGAAGAAAAGTAACTCTTTAAATGAAACTATCAACAATGCATTATGGTGTTTCTAACATATGTTTAAGTACAGTTTGACAACAATAGCATAAAGACTGGGAGAAGAGAAATGGAGGTATATTGTTATGGTTTGCATATAATCCATGAAGTTGTATAACATCTCTTGAAAGTAGATTGTAGTAAATTAAAGATGTATGCTGTAACCTCTGATGCACCTCTAAAATAAGAGTTATAGCTAATAAGCCAAAAAAGGAAATAAAATGAAAGAATCATAAAGAACACTCAGTTAACACAAAAGGAGGAAGAAAAGGAAGAAAAAAAAAGGAACAAAAAATGGATGGGACAGATAGCAAGATGATAGATTTAAACCTAACCATATCAGTAGTCGCATTACATGTAAGTGGTGTGAATACCCCCAAAAGCAAAGATTAGACAAAAAACCAAGACCCAAATATAGTATGTTGCCTGAAAGAAATATAAAGACACAAATAGGTTAAAAGTAAAAGGAGGGAAATATATATACCATGCTAATATTAATCAAAAGAAAGCTCTTACAGAAATGCAAATCAAAACTACAGTGAGGTATCACCTCACACCAGTCAGAATGGCTATTATCAAAAAGTCTACAAATAACAAACGCTGGAGAGGGTGTGGAGAAAAGGGAACCCTCCTACACTGTTGGTGGGAATGTAGATTGGTGCAGCCACTGTGGAACACAGTATAGAGGTTCCTTAAAAAACTAAAAATAGAGCTACCATATGATCCAGCAATCCCACTCCTGGGCACGTATCCAGACAAGACGAAAACCCTAACTTGAAAAGATAAATGCACCCCAGTGTTCGTAGCAGCACTATTTACAATAGCCAAGACATGGAAGCAACCTAAATGTCCATCAATAGATGAATGGCTAAAGAAGATGTATATAATGGAATATTTCTCAGCCATAAAAAGAACGAAATAATGCCATTTGCAGCAACATAGATGGACCTAGAGACTATCACACTAAATGAAGTAAATCAGACAAAGACAAATATCATATGCTATCACTTATATGTGGAGTCTAAAAAGATACAAATGAACTTATTTACAAAACAGAAACAGACTCATGGACATAGAAAACAAACTTATGGTTACCAAAGGGGGAAAGGAGGTGGGGGTGGGGGGGAGGATAAATTAGGACCTTGGGGTTAACAGATGTACACTACTCTATATAAAATAGATACACAACAAGGACCTACTATATAGCACAGGGAACTATATTCAGTATCTTCTAATAACCTATAATGGAAAACAATCTGAAAAAGTATATATGTATAAAATAAGTAGCAAGGATATACTGTATAGCACAGAGAATTATAGCCATTATCTTGTAATAACCTATAGTGTAGTATAATCTGCAAAAATACTGAATCACTATGCTGTACACTTGAAACTAACATAATATTGTAAATCAACTATACTTCAATAAAAAATTAAATGAAAAAAATAATTTATTCAAATTTGTAAAATAAATATCTATATTCCAAACGATAAATAAGTAAAATACAGGACCAATCCCATAAGGGACATAGTAGACAAACAGTGGGAAAATGTTAATTCTCACTAGATATCAAAGAAATGTAAATGAAAGCAGTCTGAAGATGACAATTTACACATTCTAAAAGAACCCCCCAAAAAAGTTGAATGTTTATATCCAGTGATGATGAAGTTGCCCAGAAATTGACTCATACATTCTTACAGCCATATTGTTCCCACCCTTTAGCCAGAAATGTTACCACTAAGAACTTAAGAAGGAAACAATTTGGCAAAAGCAGAAAGGTCCCTCCTCATCCTCCTGACTTCTAAATGTTGGAACTCCCACAGCTGAGCCCTTTAACACCTTCTCTTTTCCATCCACATGCACTGTTTGGAGGATCTCACCTATATACCCAGACCTCTCTCCTCGTGGATCTCCAGGAAGAAAGCAGACCCCAGCAGAGATTTTCCTGGGGGTGGGGCTTGAGGGGTTTTTTAGGCACTTCAAGGGCTCTGAACTCAGTCAGAAGGGGCCGTGAAGACAGGAGGGGCCAGAGAGACCCCTAAAGCAAGCTTCTTCATAATATTACTCCCTTATGTTGTTAATAACCAAATGTCCCAGGCTTTATCTGATTCAGAGTAAGGATGAGGTCCCCAGGAATTCCCTCATTGCAGTAGCCCTTAGCTCTCCTGCAGGCCACCAGATCTCAGCTGCCCTTGACCCCTGCCTCCAAGTCTGTGAGAATTATTTTTGTGAGGTAGCCCATTCATATTTTGACTTCCTCACTGAAGCCCATGTAGGAGAGCAAAATTTGCCAACCCAAAATGTCTCTTTGGCATGTAGATTATTTCAGGCTGAAAACAATCAAAGCCCAAAAGACTCAGGAAAAAACTTTGACCTTCTCCCTAATTGCCTAAAAGAATTTAAATAGAGGGCCTGTTCCTGGAACAGAGCTATCAGCAGAGATCTCTGCAAAGAATATGGGCTAAGTATGGTGGGGGAAACTGGGCAGGGCCTAGAAATCAGAGTCCACTCTGTGTCCTATTGTCTCTGTGTAGCCCAGCGAACATTTGTTTAACAAACATTTGCTTTTCCATCTTCATGTGAATTGCCTTCCTCCACTTTGAAGTCCCAAACCACTACTCCCAACATCCACTTGTGTCTTTAGCTGAAGATGGTATTTAAGGTAAGGGCTTTGGCCATTTTGGCTAGTTACTCAGTTTTCCTGGGTCTCTCCCATGTATACACATTTAACTTTTGTTTAATTTTTCCCATTTAAAAAAAAAAAAAAAACTCTTACAAATAAATGGAAAGACATTCCATGTTCATGGATTGAAAGACTTACTATTTTTAAATACCCATACTAGCCAAACCAATCTATAGATTGATGCAATCTCTATCAAAATCCCAATGGTCCCATTCCCCCATTCCCTGGCAACTACCATTTCTGTTCTCTGCTTCTCTGAGTTTGACTATTTTAGATACCTCATATAAGTGGAATCATGGAGATGTTGTTCATTGGATATAAAGTTTCAGTTATCCAAGACAAATAAGTTCTAGAGATCTGCTGTACAACATAGCACCTATCATTAACAATACTGTATTGTGCACTTAAAATTTTGTTAGAAGGTAGATCTCATGTTAAGTATTCTTACCAAAAAACAAACAAAAGAAACAAAAAAAGAAGCAGCACAGGGAAAGTGTTGGAGATGAAGTATATGTCTATTACCTTGATTACACTGATGGTTTCCTAGGTGTATGCATGTGTCCAAACTCATCAAATTGTGTATATTAAATAGGTGCAGTTTCTGTATATCAGTTACACCTCAATAAAGTTGTTTAAAAATACCAATGGTATTTTTTGCAGAAATAGAAAAAACAATTCTAAAATTCATATGGAATTTTTAGGACCTGGAATAGCCAAAACAATCCTAAGAAAGGAGAACAAAGCTGGAAGTCTCACACTTTATGACTTCAAAACATATTACAAAGATACAGCAATCAAAACAGGATGGTACTGGCATAAACACAGATATACAGACCAATGGAACAGAATAGAGAACCCAGAAATAAATTCTTGCTTATATGGTCAAATGATCTTCAACATGGGTGCCAAGAATAATAATGGGGAAACAACAGTCCCCAACAAATGGAGCTGGGAAAACTGGATATCCACATGCAAAGGAAAGAAGTTAGAACGTATCTTACACCATATAGAAAAATTAACTCAAAATGGATTAAAAACCTAAACATAAGAACTGAAACTATAAAACTCCTAGAAGAAGACATAAGGGAAACTTCACGATATTAGATTTGACAATGATTTTATGGATATGGCACCAAAAGCACAGGCAACAAAAGCAAAAATAGACAAATGGGATTATATCAAACTTTAAGCCTTCACAGCAAAGAAACAGCACAGTGAAAGGCAACCTACAGAATGGAAAAATATTTGCAAACATATCTGATGAGGTTACTATATCCAGACCATATAAAGAACTCCTGTGACTCAATAACAACAACAACAAACAACCTGAATTTAAAATGGGCAAAGGACTTGAGTAGATATTTCCTCTAAAGATAAAATGTCTAATGAGCATATGAAAAGATGTTCAACATCATTAAATAAGCAGGGGAATGCAAAGCAAAACCACAATGAGATACCACCTCACACCCATTAGGATGGCTACTTTTTTTTTTTTTTTTAAGTGTTGGTAATGATGTGGAGAAATTGGAATACTGGTAGGAATGTAAAATGGTACAGCCACTATGGAAAGTAATATGGAAGTTCCATATGATCAGCAATACTACTCCTGGGTGTACATCCAAAAGAATTGAAAACAGAATCTCAAAGAGATATTTGTACACCCACGTTGATAGCAGCATTATTCACAATAGCCAAGAGGTGGAAGTAACATAAATGTCCATCAGTGGATGAATGGATAAAGAAAATGTGGTATATACATGGAATGGAATATTGTTCACCTTTTTTAAAAAGGGAAATTCTGTCACATGCAGCAACATAGATAAACATTGAGAACATTATGCTAAGGGAAATAAGCCAGTCACACAAAGATGTATACTGCATGACTCCACTTATATGAGGTATCTAAAGTCAAATTCATACAGATAGAAAGAAGAATGGTGGGTGCCAGTGGCTGAGGGAGGGTGAGGTAAGGATTCATTGTGTGATGAGTGTAGAGTTTTAGTCATCCGGGATTGAGTGGGTGGGGAGTGGGGGGAATCTGGAGATCTGTTGCCCAACAATGTGCAAGTGGTTGACAGTATTGTACTGTATGCTTGGAAATTGTTGGGAGGATGAATCTTATGTATTTAAAAAAATTTTTTTTTATTTTTGGCTGTGTTGGGTCTTCATTTCTGTGCGAGGGCTTTCTCTAGTTGCAGCAAGCGGGGGCCACTCTTCATCGCAGTGCGCGGGCCCCTCACTGTCGTGGCCTCTCGTTGCGGAGCACAGGCTCCAGATGCGCAAGCTCAGTAGTTGTGGCTCACGGGCCCAGTTGCCCCGCGGCATGTGGGATCATCCCAGACCAGGGCTCAAACCCGTGTCCCCTGCATTGGCAGGCAGATTCTCAACCACTGCGCCACCAGGGAAGCCCTCTTATGTATTTTTTTTGCCACAAAAAGAAAAGAAAAGGCAGGGTGGCTATATTAATGTCAGACAAAGTAGTTTTTAGAGAAAATAATGTTGCTAGGGAATGATAAAGGGATCAATTTATCAAGAGGATATAACAATTCTAAATGTTTATACACCTAATAACAGACCTTCAAAATGCATGAATCAATATCCGATAGAACTGCAAGGATAAATGCACAATTATAGTTGTAGATTTCCACGTACTGCTGTGAATAATGAATAGAACAAGTAGAGAAAAAATCAATAAGGATATAGAACACTTAAACAAGACTATCAACCAACCTGACCTAATTGACATTTGTATTACATTTCACCCAACAACAGCAGAATACACATTCCTTTATTTTTTTCTCTGAAATCTTGATATATTTTATTATATTTTTCCCCACATGTTATCTTTTCTACTTTATATTGTAAACCAGAAAGGGTATTAGGAATCTAAGTAAGAAGGTGTGGGTTCACACATACCTTTGTCATACAGAATACACATTCCTTTAACATGTACACAGAATATTTACCAAAATAGACCATATTCTGGGCCATAGAACAAATCTCAACAAATTTTAGATACTCAGCTCACAAAATATGTTCTCTGGCCATAATGGAATTAAATTAGAAATAATAACAGATCTGTGAAAAATTCCTGAATATTTTATAACTAAGTAACCTATGGGTCAGAGAAGAAGAAATCAAAAGGAAAATTAGGAAGTATTTTGAAATGAATGAAAATGAAAATACAACATATCAAAATTTATGGGATTCTGCTAAAGCTGTATTTATTTATTTTTTTACTTCCTATTGTATTTTTTTTGAATTTTTAAATTATTTTTATATAGCAGGTTCTTATTAGTTATCTATTTTATACATATTACTGTATATATGTCAATCCCAATCTCCCAATTCATCCCACTCACCCACCCCAGCGCTTTCTCCCCTTGGTGTCCATATGTCTGTTCTCTACATCTGTGTCTCTATTTCTGCCTTGCAGACCGGTTCAACTGTACCATTTTTCTAGATTTCACAAAAATGCATTAATATACAATATTTGTTTTTCTCTTTCTGACTTACTTCACTCTGTATGACAGTCTCTAGGTCCATCCACATCTCTACAAATGACCCAGTTTCGTTCCTTTTTATGGCTGAGTAATATTCCATTGTATATATGTACCACATCTTCTTTATCCTTTCGTCTGCCAATGGGCATTTGGGTTGCTTCCATGACCTGGCTATTGTACATAGTGCTGCAGTGAACACTGGGGTGCATGTACCTTTTTGAATTATGGTTTTCTCTGGGTATATGCCCAGTAGTGGGATTGCTGGGTCATATGGTAGCTCTATTTTTAGTTATTTTGTTTTTTTTAAAGGAACTCCTTTATCTTATTTATTTATTTATTTATTTTTGGCTGTGTTGGGTCTTCATTTCTGTGCAAGGGCTTTCTCTAGTTGCGGCAAGTGGGGGCCACTCTTCATCATGGTGCGCGGGCCTCTCACTATCGCGGGCTCTCTTGTTGCGGAGCACAGGCTCCAGACGTGCAGGCTCAGTAGTTGTGGCTCACGGGCCTAGTTGCTCCGCGGCATGTGGGATCCTCCCAGACCAGGGCTCGAACCCATGTCCCCTGCATCGGCAGGCAGATTCTCAACCACTGCGCCACCAGGGAAGCCCTATTTTTAGTTTTTTAAGGCACCTCTATATTGTGTTCCACAGTGGCTGTATCAATTTACATTCCACCAACAGTTGCAAGAGGGTTCCCTTTTCTCCACACCCTCTCCAGCATTTGTTGTTTGTAGATTTTCTGATGATGCCCATTCTAACTGGTGTGAGGTGATAACCGCAGTGTAGTTTGGATTTGCATTTCTCTAATAATTAGTAATGTTGAGCAGCTTTTCATGTGCCTCTTGGCCATCTGTATGTTTTCTTTGGAGAAATGTCTATTTAGGTCTTCTGCCCATTTTTGAATTGGGTTGTTTGTTTTTTAAATATTGAGCTGCATGAGCTACTTGTAAATTTTGGAGATTGATCCTTTGTCTGTTGATTCGTTTGCAAATATTTTCTCCCATTCTCAGGGTTGTCTTTTCATCTTGTTTACAGTTTCCTTTGCTGTGCAAAAGCTTTTAGGTTTCATTAGGTCCCATTTATTGATTTTTGTTTTTATTTCCATTACTCTACGAGGTGGGTCAAAAAGGATCTGACTGTGATTTATGTCAGATTGTTCTTCCTATGTTTTCCTCTAAGCGTTTTATGGTGTCCAGTCTTACATTTAGGTCTTTAACCCATTTTGAGTTTCTTTTTGTGTATGGTGTTAGGGAGTGTTCTAATTTCATTCTTTTACATGTAGCTATCCAGTTTTCCCAGCACCACTTATTGAAGAGACTGTCTTTTCTCCAAGGCAAGGTATCTTTGCCTCCTTTGTCATACATTAGTTGACCATAGGTGCATGGGTTTATCTCTGGGCTTTCTATGCTGTTCCATTGATCTATATTTCTGTTTTTGTGCCAGTACCATATTGTCTTGATTACTGTAGCTTTGTAGTATAGTCTGAAGCCGGGGAGTCTGATTCCTCCAGCTCCATTTTTTGCCCTCAAGATAGCTTTGGCTATTCGGGGTTTTTTGTGTCTCCATACAAATTTTAAGATTTTTTGTTCTAGTTCTGTAAAAAATGTCATTGGTAATTTGATAGGGATTGCATTGAATCTGTAGATTGCTTTCGGTAGTATAATCATTTTCACAATATTGATTCTTCCAATCCAGGAACATGGTATATCTCTCCATCTGTCTTATCATCTTTGATTTCTTTCATCAGTGTCTTATAGTTTTCTGAGTACAGGTTTTTTACCTCCATAGGGAGGTTCATTCCTAGGTATTTTATTCTTTTTGTTGCAATAGTGAATGGGACTGTTTCCTTAATTTCTCTTTCTGATCTTTCATTGTTAGTGTATAGGAATGCAAGCGATTTCTGTGCATTCATTTTGTATCCTGAAACTTTACAAAATTCATTGATTAGCTCTAGTAGTTTTCTGGTGGCATCTTTAGGATTATCTATGTATAGTTGCATATCATCAGCATGATAGTTTTACTATCATGTAAAACAGTGACAGTTTTACTTTTTCTTTCCCAATTTGTATTCCTTTTATTTCTTTTAATTCTCTGATTGCAGTGGCTAGGACTTCCAAAACTAGGTTAAATAATAGTGGTGAGAGTGGACATCCTTGTCTTGTTCCTGATCTTAGAGGAAATGCTTTCAGTTTTTCACCATTGAGAATGATGTTTGCTGTGAGTTTGTCATATATGGCCTTTATTATGTTGAGGTAGGTTCCCTCTTATGCCCACTTTCTGGAGAGTTTTTATCATAAATGGGTGTTGAATTTTGTCAAAAGCTTTTTCTGGATCTATTAAGATGATCATATGGTTTTTATTCTTCAATTTGTTCATGTGATGTATCACATTGACTGATTGGCGTATATTGAAGAATCCTTGCATCCCTGGGATAAATCCCAGTTGATCATGGTGTATGATCCTTTTAATGTGTTGTTGGATTCTGTTTGCTAGTATTTTTTTGAGGATTTTTGCATCTATATTCATCAGTGATATTGGTCTGTAATTTTCTTTTTTTGTCGTATCTTTGTCTGGTTTTGGTATCAGGGTGATGGTGGCCTCGTAGGATGAGTTTGGCAGTGTTCCTTCCTCTGCAGTTGTTTGGAAGAGTTTGAGTAGGATGGGTGTTAGCTCTTCTCTAAATGTTTGGTAGAATTCACCTGTGAAGCCATCTGGTCCTGGACTTTTGTTTGTTGGAAGATTTTTAATCACAGTTTCAATTTCATTACTTGTGATTAGTCTGTTTATATTTTCTATTTCTTCCTGGTTCAGTCTGGGAAGGTTATACCTTTCTAAGAATTTGTCCATTTCTTCCAGGTTGTGCATTTTATTGGCATAGAGTTGCTTGTAGTAGTCTCTTAATAATGCTTTGTATTTCTGCAGTGTCCATTGTAACTTCTCCTATTTCATTTCTAATTTTATTGATTTGAGTCCTCTCCCTCTTTTTCTTGATGAGTCTGGCTAATGGTTTATCAATTTTGTTTATCTTCTTAAAGAACCAGCTTTTAGTTTTTATTGATCTTTGCTTTTGTTTCTTTGTTTTTATTTCATTTATTTCTGCTCTGAACTTTATGATTTCTCTCCTGCTAATTTTGGGTTTTGTTTGTTCTTCTTTCTCTAGTTCCTTTAGGTGTAAGGTTAGTTTATTTGAGATTTTTATTGTTTCTTGAGGTAGGATTGTATTGCTATAAACTTCCCTCTTAGAACTGCTTTTGCTGCATCCCATAGGTTTTGGATCGCTGTGTTTTTGCTATCATTTCTCTCTGGGTTTTTTTTGATTTCCTCTTTGATTTCTTCAGTGATCTCTTGGTTATTTAGCAACGTATTGTTTAGCCTCCATGTGTTTGTGTTTTTTATGGTTTTTTTCCCTGTAATTGATTTCTAATCTAATGGCGTTGTCGTCGGAAAAGATGCTTGATATGATTTCAGTT
This sequence comes from Balaenoptera physalus, assembly GCF_965194825.1. Lineage (NCBI taxonomy): Eukaryota > Metazoa > Chordata > Mammalia > Artiodactyla > Balaenopteridae > Balaenoptera > Balaenoptera physalus. Next base: position 19,054,609 of record NC_138891.1, read on the forward strand.
TCCTGAAATTAATCGAGGCTTGATTTCTGACCCAAGATGTGATCTATCCTAGAGAATGTTCCATGTGCACTTGAGAAGAAAGTGTAATCTGCTGTTTTCTGATGGAATGGTCTATAAATATCAATTAAATCTATCTGGTCTATTTTGTCATTTAAACTTGTGTTTCCTTATTAATTTTCTGTCTGGATGATCTGTCCATTGGTGTAAGTGAGGTGTTAAAGTTCCCCACTATTACTGTGTTACTGTCGATTTCCTCTTTTATAGCTGTTAGTATTTGCCTTATGTATTGAGGTGCTCCTATGTTGGGTGCATAAATATTTATAATTGTTATATCTTCTTCTTGGATTGATCCCTTGATCATTATGTAGTGTCCTTCCTTGTCTTTTGTAATAGTCTTTATTTTAAAGTCTATTTTATCTGATACGAGTATTGCTACTCCAGCTTTCTTTTGATTTCCATTTGCATGGAATATCTTTTTCCATCCCTTCACTTTCTGTCTGTATGTGTCCCTAGGTCTGAAGTGGGTCTCTTGTAGACAGCATATATGTGGATCTTGTTTTTGTATCCATTCAGTGAGCCTGTGTCTTTTGGTTGGAGCATTTAATCCATTCACGTTTAAGGTAATTATCGATATGTATGTTCCTATGACCATTTTCTTAATTGTTATGGGTTTGTTTTTGTAGGTTCTTTTCTTCTCTTGTGTTTCCCATTTAGAGAAATTCCTGTAGTATTTGTTGTAGAGCTGGTTTGGTGGTGCTGAATTCTCTTAGCTTTTGCTTGTCTGTAAAGCTTTTGATTTCTCTGTCGAATCTGAATGAGATCCTTGCCAGCTAGAGTAATCTTGGTTGTAGGTTCTTCCCTTTCATCGCTTTAAATATATGGTGCCAGTCCCTTCTGGCTTGTAGAGTTTCTGCTGAGAAATCAGCTGTTAACCTTATGGGCGTTCCCTTGTATGTTATTTTTCCCTTGTTGCTTTTAATAATTTTTGTTTGTCTTTAATTTTTGTCAGTTTGATTACTGTGTGTCTCGGCGTGTTTCCCCTTGGGTTTATCCTGCCTGGGACTCTCCACGCTGCCTGGACTTGGGTGGCTATTTCCTTTCCCGTGTTATGGAAGTTTTCAACTATAATCTCTTCAAATATTTTCTCTGGTCCTTTCTCTCTCTCTTCTCCTTCTGGGACCCCTATAATGCGAATGTTGTTGCGTTTAATGTTGTCCCAGAGGTCTCTTAGGCTGTCTTCATTTCTTTTCATTCTTTTTTCTTTATTCTGTTCCGCAGCAGTGAATTCCACCATTCTGTCTTCCAGTCACTTATCTGTTCTTCTGCCTCAGTTATTCTGCTATTGATTCCTTCTAGTGTAACTTCCATTTCAGTTATTGTATTGTTCATCTGTTTGTTTGTTCTTTAATTCTTCTAGGTGTTTGTTAATCATTTCTTGCATCTTCTCAGTCTTTGCCTCCATTCTTTTTCTGAGGTCTTGGATCATCTTCACTATCATTATTCTGAATTCTTTTTCTGGAAGGTTGCGTATCTTCACTTCTTTTAGTTGTTTTTCTGGGGTTTTATCTGGTTCCTGTATCTGTTACATAGTCCTCTGCCTTTTCATTTTGTCTATCTTTCTGTGAATGTGGTTTTCGTTCCACAGGCTGCAGTATTGTAGTTCTTCTTGCTTCTGCTGTCTGCCTTCTGGTGGATGAGGCTATCTAAGAGGCTTATGCAAGCTTCCTGTTGGGAGGGACTGTTGGTTGGTAGAGCTGGGTGTTGCTCTACTGGGCAGAGCTCAGTAAAACTTTAATCTGCTTGTCTGCTGATGGGTAGGGCTGAGTTCCCTCCCTGTTGGTTGTTTGGCCTGAGGCAACCCAGCACTGGAGGCTACAGCCTCTTTGGTGGGGCTAATGGCGGACTCTGGGAGGGCTCATGCCAAGGAGTACTCCCCAGAACTTCTGCTGCCAGTGTCCTTGTCCCCGCAGTGAGCCACAGCCACCTCCCACCTCTGCAAGAGACCCTCCAACACTAGCAGGTGGGTCTGATTCAGTCTCCTGTGGGGTCACTGCTCCTTCCCCCTGGGTCCTCATGTGCACACTACTTTGTGTGTGCCCTCCAGGAGTGGAGTCTGTTTCCCCCAGTCCTGTCGAAGTCCTGGAATCAAATCCCTCTAGGCTGAAAAGTCTGATTCTCTGGGAATTCCTCCTCCCGTTGCCGGACCCCCAGGTTGGGAAGCCTGACGTGGGGCTCAGAACCTTAACTCCAGTGGGTGGACTTCTGTGGTATAATTGTTCTCCAGTTTGTGAGTCACCCACCCAGCAGTTATGGGATTTGATTTTATTGTGATTGTGCCCCTCCTACTGTCTCACTGCGGCTTCTCCTTTGTCTTTGGATGTGGGATATCATTTTTGGTGAGTTCCAGTGTCTTCCTCTGGATGATTGTTCAGCAGTTAGTTGTGATTCCAGCACTCTTGCAAGAGGGAGTGAGTGCACGTCCTTCTACTCCACCATCTTGAGCCAATCACTTTAAAGCTGTATTTAATAAGTGAGTTTAGCAAGGTTACAGTTACATTATCAATGTACAAAACTCAATTTTCTTTCTATATACTAGCAACAAATAATTGGAAATTGAAATCTTTTAAATACCATTTATAATACTACCCAAAAATATCAAATACTTAGAGGCAGATCTGACACTAGATGTGCAAGACATGTGTACTGAAAACAGTAAAACATTGCTGAGAGAAATTAAGATTTATATAAATGGAGAGATTGTCTTCTTTATGGATGGGAAGACTTGATATTATTAAGATGTCAGTTTTACGTTAGATTTGACTCTTAGAACCATAGTAATGTTTTGCATACTCTCCCTGCAATAAATAATGAATTATAATCAACCAAGACCTGTAGGCAAGAAACCCAAAATAGAATATAAACAGTAACAAATGAACTGAAATGTTTTACACATGGATAACACAACCACATTAAAGAGGATAAAGGCAGATAAGGAAAGAGCTAACCTAAGTAACCTTGGAAACAATATTTTAACTGGATACTCTTAAGACTAAAGACAAAAGGTACTGTACACAAATACTATAGTCTAGTTAGTAAATTACTTTCTCAATGGGGTACGTGTTGGAAAGTCTGTTAAAGTTACAAAGGAAAGGGGGAAGTCAAGAATGAACCTTGCGGTATTGAATTGAAATCAGTTATCTGTATGATTACATAGTTTTTAATATTCACACATAGAAAGAGAAAGAAATATATGTGTATGCATGGACTGATATACATACATATGTATATATCTAGTTCTGTCTGCCAAGAGGGTCCACTAGCAATGACACCCTAGTAGTAACAAGCAGCCCCCAGATTTGGTTTCTCAATACCATTCTGCAGTAAAAGGAATCAGGGCTGCTTGGAGAAAAGGTTGATTCTAGGGCTGGAGCATGGAAAATATAAGATGAGACTGGACCATCTTGTGATACCAAAAAATATAGAAGTGCTTACAAAAGGATGGGGCATGTCAAGAGGACACAGGAGCCAAAGCTAGCTCATAAATTGAACAAACAAGTATACTGGAGAGAAAGGACAGCTCTTCCTTATAGAAGAATTTCAGTTAATAAATGTAGAGGGAATGAGGGAAAAAACAAAGTAAACACCACTATATAAATTAGGTAGGGGGAGACCTTCAAGATGGCAGAAGAGTAAGACGTGGAGATCACTTTCCTCCCCACAAATACATCAGACATACATCTACATATGGAACAACTCCTACAGAATACCTACTGAATGCTGGCAGAAAACCTCAGACCTCCCAAAAGGCAAGAAACTCCCCACGTACCTGGGTAGGGCAAAAGAAAAAACAGAGAGGAAAGAATAGGGACGGGACCTGCACCAGTGGGAGGGAGCTGTGAAGGTTGAAAAGTTTCCACACACTAGGAAGCCCCTTCACTCGTGGAAACGGGGGGTGGGTAGGGGGGAAGCTTCGGAGCCACAGAGGAGAGCGCAGCAACAGGGGTGCAGAGGGCAAAGCAGAGAGATTCCCGCACAGAAGATTGCTGCCGACCAGCACTCACCAGCCTGAGAGGCTTGTCTGCTCACCCGCTGGGATGGGTGGGGGCTGGGATCTGAGGCTCTGGCTTCGGAGGTCAGATCCCAGGGAGAGGACTGGGGTTGGTTGCATGAACACAGCCTGAGAGGGCTAGTGCGCCACAGCTAGCCAGGAGGAGGTCCGGGAAAAAGTCTGGAACTGCCTAAGAGGCAAGAGACCATTGTTTCGGGGTGCACGAGGAGAGGGGATTCAGAGCACCACCCAGACGAGTGCCAGAAACAGGCGCAAGCTGCAGCTATCAGCACGGACCCCAGAGACGGGCATGAGATGCTAGGGCTGCTGCTGCCGCCACCAAGAAGCCTGTGTGCAAGCACAGGTCACTGTCCACCCCTCCCCTCCCGGAAGCCTGTGCAGCCCGCCACTGCCAGGGTCCCGTGATGGAGAGACAACTTCCCCGGGAGAACACACGGTGCGCCTCAGGCTGTTGCAACGTCATTCTGGCCTCTGTTGCCGCAGGCTCTCCCCGCATTCCGTTCCCCTTCCTCCCCCAAGCCTGAGTGAGCCAGAGCCCCCTAATCAGCTGCTACTTTTAACCCTGTCCTGTCTGGGCAGGAACAGACGCCCTCAGGCGACCTACACGCAGAGGTGGGGCAGATCCAAAGCTGAACCCCAGGAGCTGTGCAAACAAAGAAGAGAAAGGGAAATTTCTCCCAGCAGCCTCAGGAGCAGCGGATTAAATCTCCACAATCAACTTGATGTACCCTGCATCTGTGGAATACGTGAATAAACAATGAATCACCCCAAAATTGAGGTGGTGGACTTTGGGAGCAACGATATATATATTTTTTCCTTTTTTTCTTTTTTTGAGTGTATGTGTATGCTTCTGTGTGATTTTGTCTGTATAGCTTTGCTTTTACCATTTGTCCTAGGGTTCTGTCTGTCCGTTTTTTGTTTTGTTCTGTTTTTTTTTTTTTAGTATAGTTTTTAGCACTTGTTATCATTGGTGGATTTGTTTTTTGGTTTGGTTGCTCTCTTCCTTCTGTTTTCCTTTTTTTTATTTATTTTTAATTTTTTTATTTTTAATAATTATTTTTTATTTTAATAACTTTATTTTATTGTATTTCTTTTTTTTCTCTTTCTTTTCTTCTTTTTTTCTCCCTTTTCTTCTGAGCTGTGTGTCTGACAGGATCTTGGTGCTCTGGCCAGGTGTCAGGCCTGTGCCTCTGAGGTGGGAGAGCCAAGTTCAGGACATTGGTCCACCAGAGATCTCCCAGCTCCACATAATATCAAATGGCGAAAGCTCGCCCAGAGATCTCCATCTCAACACTAAGACCCAGCTCCACTCAACGACCAGCAAGCTACAGTGCTGGACACCCTATGCCAAACAACTAGCAAGACAGGAACACAACCCCACCCATTAGCACAGAGGCTGCCTAAAATCATAATAAGGTTACAGACGTGCCAAAACACACCACTGGACATGGACCTGCCCACCAGAAAGACAAGATCCAGCCTCATCCAGCAGAACACGGGCACTAGTCCCCGCCACCAGGAAGCCTACACAACCCACTGAACCAACCTTAGCCACTGGGGGCAGACACCAAAAACAACAGGAACTACGAACCTGCAGCCTGCGAAAAGGAGACCCCAAACACAGTAAACTAAGCAAAATGAGAAGGCAGAAAAACACACAGCAGATGAATGAGCAAGGTAAAAACCCACCAGACCAAATAAATGAAGAGGAAATAGGCAGTCTACCCGAAAAAGAATTCAGAGTAATGATAGTAAACATGATCCAAAATCTTGGAAATAGAATGGAGAAAATACAAGAAATGTTTAACAAGGACCTAGAAGAACTAAAGAGTAAAGAAACAATGATGAACAATACAATAAATGAAATTTAAAATTCTCTAGAATGAATCAATAGCAGAATAACTGAGGCAGAAGAACGGATATGTGACCTGGAAGATAAAATAGTGGAAATAACTACTGCAGAGCAGAATAAAGAAAAAATAATGAAAAGAATTGAGGACAGTCTCAGAGACCTCTGGGACAACATTAAACGCACCAACATTCGAATTATAGGGGTCCCAGAAAAAGAAGAAAAAGAGAAAGGAACTGAGAAAATATTAGGAGAGATTATAGTTGAAAACTTCCCTAATATGGGAAAGGAAATAGTTAATCAAGTCCAGGAAGCGCAGAGAGTCCCATACAGGATAAATCCAAGAAGAAACACGCCAAGACACATATTAATCAAACTATCAAAAATTAAATACAAAGAAAAAATATTAAAAGCAGCAACGGAAAGACGACAAATAATATATAAGGGAATCCCAATAAGGTTAACAGCTGATCTTTCAGCAGAAACTCTGCAAGCCAGAAGGGAGTGGCAGGACATAGTTAAAGTGATGAAAGAGAAAAACCTACAAGCAAGATTACTCTACCCAACAAGGATCTCATTCAGATTCAATGGAGAAATTAAAACCTTTACAGACAAGCAAAAGTTAAGAGAATTCAGCAGCACCAAACAGCTTTACAACAAATGCTAAAGGAACTTCTCTAGGCAGGAAACACAAGAGAAGGAAAAGACCTACAATAACAAACCCAAAACAATTAAGAAAATGGTAATAGAATCATACATATTGATAGTTACCTTAAATGTAAATGGATTAAATGCTACCACCAAAAGACGCAGACTGGCTGAATGGATACAAAAACCAGACCCATATATATGCTGTCTACAAGAGACCGACTTCAGACCTAGGGACAAATACAGACTGAGAGTGAGGGGATGGAAAAAGATATTCCATGCAAATGGAAATCAAAAGAAAGCTGGAGTAGCAATACTCGTATCAGATAAAATAGACTTTAAAATAAAGAATGTTACAAAAGACAAGGAAGGACACTACATAATGATCAAGGGATCAATCCAAGAAGAAGATATAACAATTATAAATATATATGCACCCAACATAGGAGCACCTCGATACATAAGGCAACTGCTAACAGCTATAAAAGAGAAAATTGACAGTAACACAATAATAGTGGGAGACTTTAACACCTCACTTACACCAATGGACAGATCATCCAAACAGAAAATTAATAAGGAAACACAAGCTTTAAATGACACAATAGACCAGATAGATTTAATTGATATTTATAGACCATTCTATCAGAAAACAGCAGATTACACTTTCTTCTCAAGTGCACACGGAACATTCTCCAGGATAGATCACATCTTGGGTCACAAATCAAGCCTCAGTAAATTTAAGAAAGTTGAAATCATATCAAGCATCTTTTCTGACCACAACACTATGAGATTAGAAATCAGTTACAGGGAAAACAAATGTAAAAAATCACAAACACATGAAGGCTAAACAATACGTTACTAAATAACCAAGAGATCACTGTAGAAATCAAAGAGGAAATTTTAAAAAACCTAGAGACAAATGACAACAAAAACATGATGATCCAAAACCTATGGGATGCAGCAAAAGCAGTTCTAAGAGGGAATTTTATAGCAATACAATCCTACCTCAAGAAACAATAAAAATCTCAAATAAACTAACCTTACACCTAAAGGAACTAGAGAAAGAAGAACAGACAAAACCCAAAATTAGTAGAAGGAAAGAAAAAAAGTTCAGAGCAGAAATAAATGAAATAGAAACAAAGAAAACAATAGCGAAGATCAATAAAACTAAAAGCTGGTTCTTTGAGAAGATAAACAAAATTGATAAACCATTAGCCAGACTCACCAAGAAAAAGAGGGAGAGGACTCAAATCAATAGAAATAGAAATGAAAAAGGAGAAGTAACAACTGACACTGCAGAAATACAAAAGATCATGAGAGATTACTACAAGCAACTATATGCCAATAAAATGGACAAACTGGAAAAAATGGACAAATTCTTAGAAAAGCACAACCTTCCGAGACTGAACCAGGAAGAAATAGAAAATATAAACAGACCATCCACAAGCACTGAAATTGAGACTGTGATTAAAAATCTTCCAACAAACAAAAGCCCGGGACCAGATGGCTTCACAGGCGAATTCTATCAAACATTTAGAGAAGAGCTAACACCTATCCTTCTCAAACTCTTCGAAAATATTGCAGAGGGAGGAACACTCCCCAACTCATTCTACGAGGCCACCATCACCCTGATACCAAAACCAGACAAAGATGTCATAAAGAAAGAAAACTACAGACCAATATCACTGATGAACATAGATGCAAAAATCCTCAACAAAATACTAGCAAACAGAATCCAACAGCACATTAAAAGGATTATACACCATGATCAAGTGGGGTTTATTCCAGGAATGCAAGGCTTCTTCAATATATGCAAATCAATCAACGTGATATACATCATATTAACAAATTGAAGGAGAAAAACCATATGATCATCTCAATAGATGCAGAGAAAGCTTTCGACAAAATTCAACACCCATTTATGATAAAAGCCCTGCAGAAAGTAGGCATAGAGGGAACTTTCCTCAACATAATAAAGGCCATATATGACAAACCCACAGCCAACATTGTCCTGAATGGTGAAAAACTGAAACCATTTCCATTAAGATCAGGAACAAGACAAGGTTGCCCACTCTCACCACTATTACTCAACATAGTTTTGGAAGTGTTAGGAACAGCAGTCAGAGAAGAAAAAGAAATAAAAGGAATCCAAATCGGAAAAGAAGTAAAGCTGTCACTGTTTGCAGATGACATGATACTATACATAGAGAATCCTAAAACTGCCACCAGAAAACTGCTAGAGCTAATTAATGAATATGGTAAAGTTGCAGTTCCTATACACTAATGATGAAAAATCTGAAAGAGAAATTATGGAAACACTCCCATTTACTATTGCAACAAAAAGAATAAAATATCTAGGAATAAACCTACCTAAGGAGACAAAAGACCTGTATGCAGAAAATTATAGGACACTGATGAAAGAAATTAAAGATGATACAAGTAGATGGAGAGATATACCATGTTCTTGGATTGGAAGAATCAACATTGTGAAAATGACTCTACTACACAAAGCAATCTACAGATTCAATGCAATCCCTATCAAACTACCACTGGCATTTTTCACAGAACTAGAACAAAAAAGTTCACAATTTGTATGGAAACACAAAAGACCCCGAATAGCCAAAGCAATCTTGAGAATGAAAAATGGAGCTGGAGGAATCAGGCTCCCTGACTTCAGACTATATTACAAAGCTACAGTAATCAAGACACTTTGGTACTGGCACAAAAACAGAAATATAGATCAATGGAACAGGATAGAAAGCTCAGAGATAAACCCATGCACATATGGTCACCTTATCTTTGATAAAGGAGGCAAGCATACACAGTGGAGAGAAGACAGCCTCTTCAATAAGTGGTGCTGGGAAAATTGGACAGGTACATGTAAAAGTATGAAATTAGAACACTCCCTGACACCATACACAAAAATAAACTCAAAATGGATTAAAGACCTAAGTGTAAGGCCAGACACTATCAAACTCTTAGAGGAAAACATAGGCAGAACACTCTATGACATAAATCACAGCAAGATCCTTTTTGACCCAGCTCCTAGAGAAATGGAAATAAAAACACAAACAAATGGGACCTAATGAAACTTAAAAGCTTTTGCATTGCACAGCAAAGGATACCATAAACAAGACCAAAAGACAACCGTCAGAATGGGAGAAAATATTTGCAAATGAAGCAACTGACAAAGGATTAACCTCCAAGATTTACAAGCAGCTCATGCAGCTCAATAACAAAAAAACAAAGAACCCAATCCAAAAATGGGCAGAACACCTAAATAGACATTTCTCCAAAGAAGATATACAGATTGCCAACAGACACATGAAAGAATGCTCAACATCATTAATTGTTAGAGAAATGCAAATCAAAACTACAATGAGGTATCATGTCACACTGGTCAGAATGGCCATCATCAAAAAATCTACAAACAATAAATGCTGGAGAGGGTGCAGAGAAAAGGGAACCCTCCTGCACTGTTGGTGGGAATGTAAATTGATACAGCCACTATGGAGAACAGTATGGAGGTTCCTTAAAAAACTAAAAATAGAACTACCATACGACCCAGCAATCCCACTACTGGGCATATACCCTGAGAAAACCATAATTCAAAAAGAGTCATGTACCAAAATGTTCATTGCAGCTCTATTTACAATAGCCAGGACATGGAAGCAACCTAAGTGTCCATCATCGGATGAATGGATAAAGAAGATGTGGCACATATATACAATGGAATATTACTCAGCCATAAAAAGAAATGAAATTGAGTTATTTGTAGTGAGGTGGATGGACCTAGAGTCTGTCATACAGAGTGAAGTAAGTCAGAAAGAGAAAAACAAATACCGTATGCTAACACATATATATGGAATCTTAAAAAAAAAAATGGTTCTGAAGAACCTAGGGGCAGGACAGGAATAAAGACGCAGATGTAGAGAATGGACTTGAGGACACTGGAAGGGGGAAGGGTAAGCTGGGATGAAGTGAGAGAGTGGCATGGACTTAAATATACTACCAAATGTAAAATAGATAGCTAGTGGGAAGCAGCTGCATAGCACAGGGAGATCAGCTCGGTGCTTTGTGACCACCTAGAGGGGTGGGATAGGGAGGGTGGGAGGAAGATGCAAGAGGGAAGAGATACGGGGATATATGTTTATGTATAGCTAATTCACTTTGTTATAAAGCAGAAACTAACACACCATTGTAAAGCAATTATACTCCAATAAAGATGTTAAATAAGTAAATAAATAAATAAGGTAAACACCACTATATAAATGCCACAATCAGTTTCCATCAATGGCTGCTGAAATCTGTGGGCACAAGTTTGCAGAGAAACAGGATGTTGGCAGAGTCGTAAAGTATCTCCCCCATGATATTTATCAGTTATTAATGGGTAATAATAAATTTATGGTGGCAACCCAGCGGTTACCACTTTAACCAAGTGTGTTCAAAAATTAACACAAGTTGTAAGACATATCAGCATCACAGACTCCTTGTAAGACTGAAAAGGACACAACATCACTTCTGTGGTATACCCATTAAAAGTGTGTAACTTTAATGATGAGGAAATACCAGACAATGCCACATTGAGAGACATTCTACGGAATAAACTAACCAGAACTCATAAAGTGTCAGAATCATGAAATAAAAGGAAAGACTGAAGAACTGCCACAGATTGGGAGAGACCAATGAGACACAAGAACTAATGCAGTTAGGATCCTGGAACAGAAAAAACATATTAGGGGAAAAGCTGGAAATTTTTGAATAAGGTCTGTAGGTTAGTATTACATCAATGTTCATTTCCTAGTTTTGATAATTGTACTATGGTTTGTAAGTTGTTACCATTATGGGAAGCTGGGAGAAAGATGTAGGAAATCTCTCTATAAAATTTTTGCAATTTTCTGTAAGTCTAAAATTATTTCCAAATAAAATTCAAAGAAATAGTTAGGTCCATTGGTTTTAGACTGTATTGGTAGGTATGAATAGCTAACTGCTCTGAAGAAACAAAGGAAAGAGATATAACTGATGTCTGTCCATTCATGACTAGCCAATTAATAGATTATATCTATGTTAGCATTGCTGTTGCCTCTGGTTATTAAATTAACAGTAATTATCTCCATTAGGTTCTCTAGGCTCATTCAAAGTGCTTTTAAAACCTAATTAGAAAATAAAAACAGTATTTCAAGAATTTAATATTCTAATAGTCTTCCATGAGAACAATGTATCAGATTTTAAAATAAATAAAATCCTAAATTGGAAAACAAATTTGTCAACATAGTTATTTTGATGAACATAAGCTGGTTCATACAACTTAACATAGATTTAAAGCTATTTGGCTACAAGGCTATTTTTTTTCCCAAAAATTTCCCATGTCTGTAGTTTGAGAAAGAATCGTTCTAGTGGGCTTGTGTCTATCATCCTTTCTGTGTAAATTTCACTTAGCAATCCCTACCAAGATCTGTGGGATGAATTTCCCGGACATGCATGTTAGAATTACAGTATGTACCTGTAAGACATTTGATTCATAAATCACCAAATATTGCTAAATTAAAATTTTAACTTTTTATTGCCATATACTGTGCATATCAAAAACACACATAAGTATGCTTGTGAAATATTTGAATTTAATAAAGTACTAATTACATTTTAAGTACATTGTTCAATATTCTGAAACAGCAAGTTTGCTCAACTGGCAAGTATTCTACAAGAGGGAAAAAAATTCTGTAGGTGTCTTGGGGGTATTTTTGGTATGTTTGTTAATTTAGTTTGGTTTTGTTCTTTTTCAGGATGTGGTAGATACGCATCCTGGCCTCACGTTCCTGAAAGATGCTCCAGAATTCCACTCCCGCTACATCACCACGGTAGGCCGAATCCCTTTTTGTCTTAATTTAACTCTATAAGTCTCCTTTTTGTAATTATCTAGTATCCGGGCTTTCAGATCTTTACGCAAAATGGGCTATAATGATTATTTTAAATGGAAGGAAGTAAAATTGAATTAATTACTTCTATCTATTTGCCTTCTTATATATGTCCAGAGCTTAAGAGGTCTCTTGTATATAAAATTTAAGTGATATGCTCATTCTGTCTGGTATTGTGAGGTATACCTTTTGCTGTATCATTAATATTGATACCGAGTTGATCTTTAGCATTTGCAAATAATACTGAAAAGAATTTTCAACAGCCTTTTCCAAAAAAAGATGTATCTATAGTCCCTCAAAGTTAGAACTGAAATGATAATGAAAAATAGATTGTGTGTAATCAGAAAACAAATCATGTAAGAATTTAAAATAACATGATCACAATTTCCTATTTTGTGGGGTGTTCTCATTCCTTATTTCTCATGCACAGCCTCATTTGATCAGTCACAGGCAGGGCATGCAGTATGAGTGAGAGCACACAGGCCTACAGCTCACACTGCAGCCACACCAGGCATTCTCTGCCCTAGCTTCCAGATTATCTTTGGGAGAACTCCACAGATGAACCAACCTCAGGGCACACCTCACATTCACAGCCATACCTGGGGGAGATGATCCCTGCCTCTGGCTCTGATCCCCTGGTAAATAGGGCAGTCTCCTCTGAGGAAGGCCTTCTCATTCTTAGGGCACTTTTTGTTGGCTATGGACTTGTTGGTTTCTGTTGAGTTACAGAATACTACCATTCTTTTTCTACTGTAGGAACTTCATTATTTGCTTTTACATTGGTTCTCTTCTGTCATAAAACTTTATAAGACTTTATTTGAACCATAAGATGTCACTGTCATCCAAGACTATCTCAGAAGTTATTTTTCCTGTTAACCACAACACTCTACTATCACTGGAAGTTTTACATTATTTCAGAGTACAGTGAATTTTTCTATAAAAATATATAAAATAAGCTTTCTAGTATGAAATTAATTTTGTTGCTAATGGCATAGAAGTAACCAAATTAGAGAAGTGTCATTCTCTACCCTGCTCATGGCAAAGATAACAGTATTGCCAAGAAACTTACAAAGGTCAGCCTCAGAATTAATGACAGATATCTCAAAAAAAGCAAAATTAATTTATCATATGACCCTATTGAATATATAATCTCAGTGGCATACAGTATAGGACAATTAACATATTTTGTTTGCATGGTAGAGTTATTTAGTTATTTCACTTTACAGTTGGAAGAAACTGCTCACACTGTGTATGACTCAAATATTAGCTTATGTGTGGCACATATACAATGAAGAAAAGTTAGGCAACTTTTATTTTCCATTTATCACTGAAAACCTGTGCTACAGGAAAAGACTTTTTTATTTGTTTAGTTAACTATTTTGTCAGTTGTTTTAGAATGGAAAGGCAGAACACCAAATTTACATATAGCAAAAAAGGACATCACTACCTAAATAAGAGATTATACCCAGAGTCACTCCACGTTCTCCTTTATTTCCAGAGAAGAGTTGGCAAGTGAGAAATAAGCCTCTTGATATCGAATGAAAATGAGAATTGGAAATACCAGCAAATTGTAGCCCTTGAGTTTGCAGGTTTGCATACCATGCAAAGAAATTGCCAGTGAATAAGACTCTGCTTATCCTTACTGGCATATGATGACTTTTGAGGAAAGAGGTACTCATGTGAGGTTTTAAAATAAGTGATAAGATTGAAAATACTTTTTTGTGATATTGGTGCTGGCAGTAAAGATATTTCTGTGGCTTGCTCAGATGGTGTCTTAGTGGTGTATTCAGTGTCTTGATTGGCCTGAATCTATCACTCCAGGCTGAAATGTCAGGATTTTCATTGTTGAGGACAAGGTAGTGATATTTCCTAAAATGGCTAAACTGGTGGAAACTGCTCATCACTAATAGCTTAACTCTTTCCCCTTGAGAACGTTTCCTCTTGACAGAGAAAGAAATCATTTTTATTAGATAGTTTTGTTTAAGTCCAAGTTCTGCAGGAGACCATGAAGAAATACTTTTCAGAGCCATAGTAACTAGAGTGGATCAGGAACCCATTCACACACATACACACACACACACACACACACACACACACACACACACACACTCACACACTGCGTAATAGAAGAGCCAGGCTTCCAGCATTGAGTTGTTCATCTGCATTAAAGTCATCCACAAAGAGCAATCTCTCTGTAATTTCTGTGTCTGCGTTTGATCTGCTTATCAAAAACTCTGACAGAACCACAAAACACATACTTCTATTCCTGGTGACCTCTAATTGTGAATTAGAGGTTTCCAATTCAATAGATATAAAGAAAAAGAACTGACTTATGATTCAAATTGTCAAGTTGACTAGAGATCCCTTGGTGAAAAATTATCAAATTTCATGTCTCTCACTGATAGTAAACAGTTATTCTTACTATTATTAATTTTTACATTTTGTTTGATATTTTTAAATTTTTGGTTAATTTCTTTTTAAAAACCTAAAACTGGTAGACCAAAAAAGTTAGGGGGAAAAAAACAACTGTAATTAATGTAGAACCAGCAGTTACATGCTCTCACCACTAGATGGTACCCCTACCTCGATAAGCTAAAATGCTGAATCAGTTGTGTGGAAACCAATAAATGTGCTGATGTAAGGGGCCACTGAATAAGGAGATTTAGGCTATGGAAAAATGGAATACAGGTACATTTTATTACAGTATGAGACAAGTAGGTTAGCAGAAGCTAAAAAATAGGAAATTACTTAACATTCAAAATGTTTATGAATTTTAAAAATTCTGTCAAAAGAACAAAAGATGAAGAAAAGAATAAAATAAAATTACAGATTAAAGTTTTATAATTTTAAGTGTTATATAGTACCTCCATAAGTAATATAAAATATTTGAGGGGTATATAAATACAAAATTTAGATAGACAGGAAACTTAGACTTTAAGATAAATTTACATTCAAAATCAAGAAATAAGGACAAAAGACTAATAATGCGCAACAAAGAAAAGTTTGGTGTAATAATATGTATTAAAATTGACTTTAACTTGAGAGAGAAGACATGGAACTATGATAAAAGATATTCTTAATTTTTATTTTCATATATATAATTTCTGGCCTAAAATCCTCCATCTTTTTTATAGGAACTTTTGTGAAGCTAGTGCTAAAAATACAGTGTTGAGTAAAACACATTCTCTGCCCTGAAGCACCTCACTCAGAGTCTGAGTGACTGGGGCCAGTAGAGAAGTTGTAGACACCAGCTAGTCCCAGCTCCCACCTAACACGGGAATCCTGTGTGCTTCTGCCTAAATAATTGTGGTGAGAAGAAACCTCACTACTTCATACAACCCATTGCTTCATAAGGCTAATGTTAGGAAACTCTTGTTTACATTGAAGCATTTCTAACCAGTAAGGGCATTTCTATCCAGTAATTCTAGTAGTTCCAGTTCTAGTTCTACCCTCTGATGCAGTACAAAACAAATCAACTTCTTCTTCCACCTGATAACCATTCAGATCATGGTTACATCTATACTGTAGTCTTATTTTTTCCTCAAGAGTAAACACAACTACGTTAGTAGTATCTTTCACAATGATTTTGTATACAGTCCCCTATTTTATATTTCCTGTACATCTTATATGCAATCTATCTATAAATCATAGACAACAGTACTGATTTTATGTAAAATATTAATTAGAGAACTTTCCTAGGTTAGCATCCATCTGCTGTTCAGAACTCTGGATAGATTTATTCAATTAGCTATGAATCCAACCCATATGCCTCTATCACAAATATAACATGAAACTCTTTGTTACATAGCTTTCCAATCTCATTAATTTATCAAGCAATTTTCCAAAGAAGATATACAGATGGCCAACAGGTACATGAAAAGATGTTCAACATTACTAATCAGGGAAATTCAAATCAAAACTAAAGTGAGATATCACCTCACACTTGTTAGAATGGCTATCATCAAAAAGACAAGAAATAACAAGGATGTGGAAAAAAGGGAACCCATGTGCATTCTTGGTGGGAATGTAAATTGGTGCAGCCAATGGAGGTACCTCAAAAAAATTAAAATAGAATTACTGTATGATCCAGCAATTCCGCTTCTGGGTATTTATCCAAAGGAAACGGAAACAGTAACTTGAAAAGATACATGCACCCCTGTGTTACTGTGTCATTATTTACAATAGCCAATAAATGGAAGCAACCTAAGTGTTCATCCACAGATGAATGGATAAAGAAGATGTGGAATACAATGGAATATTGCTCAGCCATAAAAAAAGAGTGAAATCTTGCCATTTGCAACACCATGGATGGACCTTGAGGGCATTATGCTAAGTGAAATAAGTCAGAGAAAGACAAATACTGTAGGATATAAATCTTTAAAAAAAAAAAAATAAAAGAAGGCTCACAAACACAGAGAACAGATTGGGAGCTGCCAGAGGCAGGGGGTGGGGAGAGGGCAAAATGGGTGAAGGGAATCAAAAGGTATAAACTTCCAGTTGTAAAATAAATTAGTCATGGGGATGTAATTTACAGCATGGTGACTGTAGTTCATAATACTGTACTGAATATTTGAAAGTTACTAAGAAAGTAAATCTTAAAAGTTCTCATCACAAGAAAGAAAAATTCTGTAACTGTGGAAATGGATGTTCACTAGACTTATTGTGGCGATTATTTCACAATATATACAAATATCAAATCATTATGTTGTACACCAAAAACTAATATAATGTATGTTAATTATACCTCAGTTCTTAAAATTATCATGCAGTTATTGACCACCTGATGATATAGGCAGAGCAACATATCAGGCACTGGGATGCAGGTGAAAAGAGATCAGGTTCCTTAGAATTTGGAGGTGATGACAATCAGGTGTACCTGTGTTTAGACTATAACCACAGGATGACCGAAGGAGACTCAGGTGACATCAGGAGCACAGAGGACAGACAGCTCTACCCAAGTCCCTGTGCTGGGGCTTCCTATGGAGTTGGTAACTGAGCTAGATTCTGAAGGATCAGGAGGAGTTAGCACTGGTAGCAGAGATGGGGTGAGGAATGCTGGGCAGCAGAAGTCTGGACCTTCATCCTGAGGCTAGTTTTTTCCTGTTATTTTTGGGAATCACTCTCTTTGATAAAGAATCCAGAAGCAGAATAGTGGTTTGGTTCCTCATTAGGCCTACTCTTAGGATAGATGTCCAAATGTCTTCTCTTTTTTGTTCTTCTTGCACTAAAAATAGCCTAAAAAAGGGATCTAACCTCTTCTATGATAAAAACCACCAAGGATACAGGATTTGCATATCATTAGATAATCAAAACTAAAGCCAAAGTACCAAAAAAGCTGTTTAATTGCTCTTCTCACCCTTGCTTCCTTTCAAAGAAGAAAAGAAAAAAAAAGAAAAAAACCTTAATAGGTCAAGTGCAAATTAAATGGGTGGGAATAACCCCAGGTAAAATTGTTAAGAATGCACTGTGGCCTCCTACCCCCAGGACTGCAGCCTGTCTTCCTTCTCGAGTCGTCCCCTACACAACAGCACATACATTCTCAATTTCAGACACCTTTGCTACCCATCCTCCTTCTCTCCCATCTTGTCCAGGGTCTTCTCCAGAGTTTCACCTTTGTTAAACTTAATAAAACACTAGTTAGTAACAAAACTGTTCATGCCTAAATAAGGACTTGGGATATAAATTATCCCAGATGTATCTGAGTTTCCAGAGAGAGTTCAGAAGTCTTCAAAACTCCAATGGAAAAGGATAACCAGAATATGTCCTCTTGAATCATACCATGTTGGCAGCCATTCTTCTGACCCAGTAATTGTTAAGCCACCCCAGTGCAGATTTCCCACCTCATATGCCTTCCAGAAACATCTAGCCTAATAAGCACTACTTGAATCACTATATGAGAGGTAAAAATGAAAGTGACATGTAGGCACCTGGGAAATGCAGACTTGTGAGCAAAGAATTTTTTTATTCTTAGAATTATAAGGGCAGATGCAAACTGTATGGATGTAGACTTTTTTTTAATATAGTATTAATTTTTACTAGAAATTACACTTGATATAATCAAAAGGCCAAAACTTAGCTTAGTTCAAAGAATGTTCATAAGATGGCCTTTGATAAAGTAATAGATATCTTTAATGTTTTTATTTGGTTTTGTTTTCCTTTTGGAACCAGGTTATTCAGAGAATATTCTACACAGTCAACAGATCTTGGAGTGGAAAAATTACTGCAACAGAGATAAGAAAAAGCAACTTTTTGCAAGTATGCCTCTCATTGAAATTCATATATAAGGAGCAATTTAAATAATAATCTTACTTCATTTAACAAATATTTGAGTGCTTATTATGTGCAAAGCCCTGTCACTACTTTCAGTCATTAAGCAGTTATCAGATACCTGGAATGTGTTGGGGGAACAAAGATGAATAACAAGAGATTTTCGCATCAGGGCATGCACTGTGGAGCAAAAGAGAAAAGGGCACACACAGCCACACCTGACTTGAAAAATTCCACAGAAATGTATCATAAACATGCAGTGAAGGCTTCACAGTAGGACTGGCATGTGATCTTGACCTTAGAGATATCAGGAGTTTACCAAGATAAAGAAATCAAAAGAAAAGGGGATTCCAGATAGAGGAAGAAGCATAAGCAAAGGCCCAGAAGCATGAAAGTGTCCCGTTCAGGAACTGCAGAACAGTCTTAAGTGGCCACAGGCTCCAAGGAGAGTGACAAGTGATGAGGCCTGAGGGGTGAGACAGGGCCAGGTTGGGAAGAGCCTTGCAAAAGAGATGGAGGAATTTCAACTTGTTCCTTTTAGCAGTGACTCTATATCCATCTCCTGCTAGAGAAAAATACTAAAAATTCCTTTTAAGAAAGAATGCATTTCATTCAATTATTTTATTTATTTTACCAAATGAGAAAGTATTGACCACTAGTGGGAGCCTTTAACCGAGGCAATCTTCATGCCTGATTGTTCAAGCTCTTCTGTTAACCTAAAGAAAGTAGAATTGGTCACACTGGAAAGGAAATGAAATATTTTATTTTAAATAAATCATACTAAGTGAAGCTTAAGCAAATAATACAACCTTATTTACACTCTGTTTTTTCCCATCTTCATCTGGGACAGACAAAGTAATGAAGACTTGGCAAAATTAGCAATCCATAATAAATATGCAAACGCTTTTTATTCTAATAAATGAAAAGTCATCATCACGGTCATTATTAATATTTACTGAATACCTGGTGTCTGCCTGGGCTCTCAAGAGGTAATGTGGTATGGGTTGAGATGGCAAGAATTCCATTAAAAAGGCCTTACACCTTAAGAATGATAGGGGCTTCCCTGGTGGCACAGTGGTTAAGAATCTGCCTGCCAATGCAGGGTACACGGGTTTGAGCCCTGGTCCGGGAGTATCCCACATGCCACAGAGCAACTAAGCCCGTGCACCACAACTACTGAGCCTGAGCTCTAGAGCCCCGTGAGCCACAACTACTGAAGCCCGCACACCTAGAGCCTGTGTTCCGCAGCAAGAGAAGCCCACGCACTGCAACAAAGAGTCGCCCCCACTACCCACAACTAGAGAAAGCCCACGTGCAGCAACAGAGACCCAATGCAGCCAAAATTAAATTAATTTTTTAAAAATGATAATAATCCCTCACATTCCTGAAGCACATTAGAGTTTATATTTCTAGATCATTATTATAATCCATATTTTTTTACTGATGATAAAATTCATATGGTTGAATGAGTTGGATACGATCACACAGCAAAATAAGTGGCTGAACTGGAACTAGAACTCAAGTGTTCTGCGTCCCTCTATTTTCTCCCCTACCCCTCTCCTTAGTCTTCCTCTTAGTACATGAAGGTATGCTCATAAAATATTCAAATAACATAAACATATATAGAATAATAAGCAGAAGTCACTATCTCTTCACCCTGCCATTTCACTCCCTTTACCAGAGGGAACCCATATTATCTGTGGTTTTATTCCTCTGTATATGTGTGTGTGTATCTGTGTGTGTGTGTGTGTGTGTGTGTGTGTGTGTGGAGTACATATTGTATGTGTGGAGTATATAGTTTTATTCTGTGTGGCTGCTTTTTTGAATTTTTTTTAATATGTGAGACCATACTTATTATTCTGTTAACTTTTTTTAACTTAACAGTGTATGTCTTGATGTTTTTTCATTTCCATTCGTATAAATCTATCTCATTCTTTTAACTATTGTGTAATCTGTGGCATGGCTGTACTGTAATTACATACTTCTCTACTGAAGATGTTCAAGTCGCTTTCATTATCTCCCTATTACAATAATGCAGTGAACATCCTTATACTTTCCTCTTGTGTGTATATGAGTAAGAATTTCTCTAAAATAGAGTACTGGAGGGAAAATCCTGGATCAGGTGGCATGTGCATTTTTAATTTGATAGATCCTGCCAAGTTACCCTACTAAACGCCTGCACTAGTTCATACTTAAATTTACATACTCACCAACAGCAGAAGTTATTCATTTTTTTCATTTTATGACAGTCTAGTAGATGAAAATGAGAGCTCCCTGCTTCTCAAGATATTTGTTTTATTGTACATATTCTGCTTTATACACATTAAAGAGCATTTTATAAAAAAAAATTACAAGCAAGTTCGGAAAACAGAAGAAAAAGCATATTTTACCACCCTAATTAAACTAATATTCTTGTATGTGTTCGTCTAGTCTCATTCATATGCATATTTGGATTTTAGAATTTAATATAGTTCTTAATGTGTACAATCTTATATCCTGTATTTTGCACTTACCATGTCATGATTTTCCTTTGTTTCTATATAGACCTTATAATTTTTACTGGCTGCAAAATCTTTCATTGAGTGGCTTTTACCATAATTTGGAATTCAAGGTGAAAAACATTACAAGAAAGATGACTATTTCATAATACAAGTGTATTACTTTGATAAAAATTATTTTCTAAAATGTAAATACTGGAAATCCAAAATTCCATTTTATTTTCTTTTTAAGATTTAGCTAGTACATGTTTTAACCTTCCTTTTAAATTTTACTTCGGACTTCTCTCTGATGGACAGCATATACCTAAATCTGCTTTTTGGGTTTGGGTTTTATTCTCTGAAAATCTTTTAATAGGGAGATTTAGCTCATTTACCTTTGTTGTGACTGTTGATATATCTGGTCTTATTTCTGTCATCTCACTTTGTTTTTTCTATTTCCTAAGTTTCCTTATGGTTTATCTTTTTTCTGACTCTTTCTAAAAACATCTTCATTTATCTGCCCACTTACATGATAATTTGGCTTATTACAAGAATTCTGGGCTTAAAAATCACCGTTTCTGGTGTTTTCCCTAGGGGCACACAGTGAGTCAGGGGAGACCCAGGCTTATTTCCAGCTCAGGGCCCTGCAGCTCTACCCTCCATGCCTTCTATGCCAGGCTATCCCACACTATCACAATGGTATAAATAAGTCACCTTTATGGTAAACTTGATGCCATTACAAAACCAAACCCTGCATGTGGATGCCCACTCTTCATAATAGAATAGATAGAAGATCAGTCTTCATAACTTTGAAAAGTTAAAAGCAATGTGAGTTTATGGCCATGTAATTAAAAGTCTGTTGTCCGATTGTTCTGTGCTTGCTAGTCTGGGGACCTCTGATAGGCTGCAGTCCCCTTGGTGATAGCTCTTCCCTTTCCCTGCTTTTAAATCCTCTGTAGCATCTAAGTCTTTGCTAAGAATATTACAGAGCACGTAAATGCTTATAGGTTGATCAACTGATTAAAAGGTAGGATGAGGTTGCCTACTAAATTTCCTGGTTTGGTACCAAAACCAAAATTTTTAATTCAGTTTAGAATAAAAATTAACTAGAATCTATATAATGGCTAAAGCTGGGTCTTCGTATTTTATAAATAAATTAATCCTTCTATTCATACCATTTCAGACTCTAGCGCTTTTGGAAGAAGAGGAAGATATAAACCAAATCACAGATTATTTCTCCTATGAACACTTCTATGTTATTTATTGTAAATTCTGGGAACTAGATAGTGATCATGACCTCTACATCAGCCAGGCCGATCTGTCTCGATACAATGACCAGGGTGAGTGTTTCTATGGATGTTGACTTTACTATTTTGAAGAAGGCAAGAGTTAAATTGTGCTCACTCGTTATGGGGAGTTCCCATTTCTTAAATTCTGTATCTAATCAAGTCCTCTTGAAAGGGCCAAGAATTTTTAAGTAGAAATGAGTGGAGATACTAATTTTTTATTTAGAAACCAGGTTTAGGAGAAGGGGTTTGGAGGTAAGTAAGAAATTAGAGTCTTAGTTTTGATGAATGGGTGAGTCTTTATAGTGATGCTTATTTTCTGATGATGAACTGAATAGGAACCACTTCTATGTAAAGTTTATTTGAAAGAGAATGTATATACGCCTTTATAAATTCTCATTTTACAGTATTTATAAACAACCAAGGATGAAAATGATGTTTCTAACTTGCCAGTGTTTTCAAGGATTCATAAAACCTTTTCTGGAATTTAGTTCTAGAAAAGGTATTTTCTCTGCAGGTGAATTTTGTGTGCTTTCTTTTGTCAGAAAACAAAAAATTACCTATTACATGATATTACCCTTCTTACTTCATTTTGATCAGTAGTAAACTTAGAACCTGTTTCCTGCTGATTTAATATTCTTAACCAAGCACCAAGATACACTGATTCATTCTTCTCTCATAAGATTGTCCCTGTTCTGTTCTTAAATGTCTTCTCAGACACTGTGGATTTTTTTAATAAGCCCTTAGCCTTTTAGATGTAGCAAAGTACAAATCTTAAATAAATACTTAGAATTTTGCTTCTGATATTTGGTATATCTGTGACTAGTAGTATACATCTTAAGAAAAGGTTCATTCTATATGTCAGTTTTCATAGAACTTTCCATTTTAAGAAACAGAGCTCTAGCTCACAAAACTCAGGTGCCAACCAGGCATCAAGAGGAAATACTAAATTGTACTTATTTGATAAACAAGCATTTTAGTATTGTATCCTTCCTTCTTCAAGTACAGATGTACCTCATTTTATTACACTTTGCTTTATTGCACTTTGCAGATAGAGCATTTTTTACAAATTGAATGTTTGGGGCAGCCCTGCATTGAGCAAGTCTATCGGTGCCATTTTTCCAGCAGTATTTGTTCACTTCATGTCTCTGTGTCACATTTTGGTAATTCTCACAATATTTCAAAACGTTTTCATTATTGTTATATTTTTTATGGTGATCTGTGGTCAGTGATCTTTGATGTTACTATTGTAATAGTTTTGGGGGACCATGAACCACACCTGTATGACAGCAAGCTTAATAGATAACTGTTGTTTGTGTTCTAAGTACTCTACCGACCAAGTGTTTCCCCATCTCCCTCCCTCTCCTCGGGCCTCCATATTCCCTGAGACACAACAATATTGAAATTAGACGAATTAATAGCCTTACAATGGCCTCTAAGTGTCCAGGTGAAAGGGAGAGTGGCACATCTCTCACTTTAAATCAAAAGCTAGAAAGCTTAGAGGGGAAGGCACGTTGAAAGCCGGGACAGGCTGAAAGCTAGGCCTCTTGTGCCAACAGCTAGCCAAGTAGTGAATGAATGTGAAGGAAAAGTTCTTGAAGGAAAATAAAAGTGCTATTCCAGTGAACACACGAATAAGAAAGTGAAACTGGGAATTCCCTGGCTGTCTAATGGTTAGGACTTGGTGCTTTCACTGCCCAGGTTCAATCCCTGGTTGGGGAACTAAGATCCCACAAGCTGCATGATGTGGTTAAGAAAAAAAAAAAAAAAAGTGAAACCGCCTTGTTTGCTGATAATGTAGAAAGTTTTAGTAGTCTGGATAGAAGACCACACCAGCTACAACATTCCCTTAAGCCAGAGCCTAATCCAGAGCAAGGCCCTAACTCTCTTCAATTCTGTGAAGGCTGAGAGAGGTAAGGGAGCTTCCGGAGAAAAGTTTGAAACTAGCAGAGGTTGATTCATGAGGTTTAAGGAAAGAAGCCGTCTCTATAATACGAAAGTACAAGGTGAAGCAGCAAGTTATCCAGAAGATCTAGCTAAGATAATGAAGGTGGCTACACCAAACATCAGATGTTCAATGTAGATGAAACAGCTTTCTATTGGAAGAAAAAGCCATCTAGGACTTTCATAGCTAGAGAGGAGAAGTCAGTGCCTGGCTTCAAAGCGTCAAAGAACAGGCTGACTCTCTTGTTAGGGGCTAATGCAATTCAGGTGGTGACTTTAAGTTGAAGCCAGCACTCATTTAGCATTCCAAAAATCCTAGAGCCCTTAAGAATTATGCTAAATCTCTTCTGCCTGCGCTTTACAAATGGAACAACAAACCCTGGATGACAGCACATCTGATTACAACATGGTTTTCTAAATATTTTAAGCCCACTGTTGAGACCTACTGCTCAGGAAAAAAAGACTCCTTTCAAAATATGACCCTGATTGACAATGCATCTGGTCACCCAAGAGCTCTGATGGAGATGTACAATGAGATTAATGTTGTTTACATGCCTGCTGACACAACATCCATTCTGCAGCCCATGGATCAAAGAGTAGTTTCAACTTTCAAGTCTTACTCAAGAAATACGTTTCATAAGACTATAGCTACCATAGGTAATGATTCCTTTGATGGATCTGGGCAAAGTCCATTGAAAACCTACTGTAAAGGATCACCATTCTAGATGCCATTAAGAACATTCATGATTCATGGGAAGAGGTCAAAATATCAACATGAACAGGAGTTTGGAAGAAGTTGATTCCAATCCTCATGGATGTCTTTGAGGGGTTCAAGACTTCAGTGGAGGAAGTAACTGCAGATGTGGTAGAAACAGCCAGAGAACTAGAATTAGAAGAGGAGCCTGAAGATGTGACTGACTTGCTGCAATCCCATGATAAAACTAACAGACGAGGAGTTGCTGCTCATGGATGAGCAAAGAGGGCAGTTTCTGGAGACGGAATCTACTCCTGGTAAAGATGCTGTGAAGATTGTTGAAATGACAACAAAAAATTTAGAATATTATATAAACTTAGTTGATAAAGCAGCAGCAAGGTTTGAGAGGATTGTCTCCAATTTTGAAAGAACTTCCGCTGTGGGTAAAATGCTATCAAACAGCACTGCATGTAACAGAGAAATCATTTGTGAAAGGAAGAGTCGATCTATGTGGCAGATTTCATTGTCGTCTTATTTTAAGAAATTGCCACAGTCACCCCAGCCTTCAGCAGCCAGCACCCTGATCAGTCAGCAGCCATCGACATCGAGGCAAGACCCTCCGCCAGCAAAGAGATTACAGTTTGCTGAAGGCTCAGATGATGGTTAGCATTTTTTAGCAATAAAGTATTTTTAATTAAGTTATATGTATTGATTTTTTAAGACATAATGCTGTTGCACACTTAATAGACTATAGTATAGAATAAACATAACTCATATGCAGTGGGAAACCAAAAAATTCATGTGACTCACCTTATTGTGATATTCACTTTATTGAGGTGGCCTGGAACTGAACCCACAATATCTCTGAGGTATGACTATAGTCATACCTTCCTATTACAAGAATAGCATAAAGATGGAGATATTTATAGGGGTATCAGGCCAACCTTATTAGCTATGCACCTTCTAATTACCAGTGGCCAGATCATCTGTATAACGTGAGCTGGTCTCCAGAGGTCATACAAAACCCTGTGGGCTCTAAAGCGCCCTCTCTGGCTGGTATAACCGTAGTTCTCATTAAGCCCTAAAATATTGTATATACACATAGACTAACTCATTAGAGGCATATTAAAGGAATGAAGTCCAGAAAAGCAGGCATCTAGGCCTGCATAATGCAGGAGCCACTGAAACTCTGTGTAATTGCCCACCCACTAATCTGTCCTTAATGGGACAACATGATCTTAAGTTTTAGGAGCTTAAACCTTCTAACTCTAAAGAAAGACTCTCAAAAAGACTTTAGCTTCAGAATTAAATACCATTGCCTTTCCTATATAGCCCTGTTTTGTTCTATTTCCTCTTATTTTCAAATTATTAACCCCATAAACCAGTGCTCAACAAACTCTAGGGGGCCCTTATTCAACCTTTGGTATGTGGCCAGGAATGGCAGCGCTGACACTCATATTCTCAACATTCTTCAACCAAATTAATTAACCTTTATGTTGACTGTACCTAACGCTGTGCAGAAGAGTTAGAGCTGGTAGCTACTAACTCTAATGATCTCATCACTAGTTCTGAAGTTTTAGTGTGCATGCCATTGCCTGGGGCACTTGTTGAAAGAACAGATTTCTATCCTCACTACATCCATAGGTCTGAGATCCACTGTTATCTCCTTTTTTTTAACTAATGCTTTTGGTTACTTTGAACTCACAATGAGGTACACTGATATAGATTACCTAGGATCTATCATGAAAAGCAACATACTATCTTAAGATATAATCGTCCCTCTGAATAAAACTTACTGATGGAATTTATTTAAAAATTGTATGTTATATCATGTTATATCCTGGATTTTTATAGGATGAGAATATAAGAAAAGTATTTGTGGTATGTTTTGGTATCTTCTATAAAATTCTACCTGAAAAACAGTTCTCCATTGTTTTACTCAAATTCCCCAACAATCAGTTCCCCCCCTTGAATTTAATACTAGGATAAAATCTGTCTTGTTTTAGGGGAAAAGTTGTCTTGTCTCATTAGATAACAAAATCAATACAAATTTTGTACATTTTTGTCTTAGTTGTCAGGATATTCAGAACCAATTTGACGCTCAACTATATTAATATATCCCAGTTGTCAGGCACATCCATTTGCCTGTTCTTTTTTAAATGATTGATTGATTAAGCCATCTCAAATTCCTACTTTCAGAAAGTATCAATTATACATAAGTAAAAATTTAACTACTCATATTCTCATCATGGAAGATTATTAAGTTTTAGCTTGTGGCTAATTGAAAATAAATTTGCCAAAAATATTGCCTTTTGGAGCATGTTTTAACTAGTTTTGTACTTTTTATTTACATTTAGCTTCATCAAACAGGATTATTGAAAGGATATTCTCTGGGGCAGTAACAAGGTAAGAAAAAGCATCTGAGTTTTAAAATGAACTGCAAGTAATACTTTAACAATGTCATTTTAGTAAGGCTTCCTGCATGATTTGTCAGTGCTGTAGGTCAGATAATACCCTACAAAACATGCAGTTGTGGCTTCATACAAGATGGCGGTAATTCTTTAATATATGGGCATTAGTCCTTTATCTAAATACAGGTAACAGTATTTAACCTGCTGATTATTTGTATTCAAATTAGAAACCAGATTTCTTTCTTCATATCTGCAAATGCTTTCTGATTTCATTCTCTAGGCATTTGAAAATAAGATAGGCAATGGAAGGGGTTGCCCTTTGTGAGGTTTCCAGCATTCTATTTATTTTTAACTTAATTTCCAAAGAAATGTTACTTTATTTCTTAGTCTCTCATAGTACTAAATTTATCTGAGTAATTGCTCAGGAAACTTTATAACCATGTGTTTTCTTCAGGGGAAAAACAGTACAGAAGGAGGGAAGAATGAGCTATGCAGATTTTGTTTGGTTTTTGATTTCTGAGGAAGACAAAAGGAACCCCACCAGGTATGACTTCTGAGTTTCCTTTGCCAAGATGTTAAACACATGAGCAAAGCTTGAAAAATTCATGATGTATACCTAGTGAATGCCAGCTCAACTAGGGGTGCCAAGATGGGTTTGATTTAGTCTCTGCCCTCAGACTGAATGCACAGCCACAATGTATCAAGAGAAGTGCTCTTACCCCTGGAAACAAAGGTGAAGTGACATGTGAGCTGGCCCTGAAGGATATTAAGCATTTATATGGAATATGGGGATAGATACTGTGGATTTTAGTTGTTTCATGATCTTCCTTGTTCAGTAGTAAATTGGAGAGGAAAGAAGAGCAAATTGTGGATGACTAGTATATGAGAACACGCCCTCATTCTCCCGGTTAGAATCATCTCTCCCTTTCCTTGGCATACCTTGATTTGTTGCTGTGAGTTTATCCATCTGTTTCTTACACCTCTGTAACACTGTGTTACACAAGCTAGGAATAAAAAGAAGAGAGGGACATAGATTTTTGTGTCCTTCTCTTCTTTTTATTCCTAGCTTGTGTAACACAGTGTCCTGCACATAGCTTCTGCTCAGTACCAAGGGAGGGAGAGTCTGCAGTCCCTGATGCTGCTTGCTGGTATTACTGACTCAGCTGTCTGCATGTTAGTTCAAAAAGTTATCTAAATGTTGGATATATGGTTTGGAAATCATTGAAATGGAAATAAAGCTAATCTATTTCATGGGCAGCATGTTGTCCATTTCAAAGATAGTAATTTGTTGTTCACTGTAGACAACTTAGAAAACATGGCTAAAGCAGAAGAAAATAAATTTTAATACTGATAATTCTAACACTCAGAAAAAGACACTTAAAAATTGGTATGTGTTGTACAGTCTTTTTCATATAAAGCTTTACATACTCTTTGGACATGTAGGTTAATTAATTTCATAGGATTAGATTTAATCCTTTGGAATGTTACCTCCTAATATCCTCTAGTAGTTTTAACTAAATAGTTGTAACATCCACTATATTTTTCCTTAAAATAAATTCCCCAGGAAAGGAATTGCTAGGTTAAAGGGTGTAGACATTTTTAAGAGCATTTATAAAAACTATTAAATTGATTTTCAGAAAAACTGTATCATTTTATACCTTTATCAACAAAGTATTGAGCATATTTCCTATAACCCTTATTCACACTAGGTATCTTCCTCTTAAAAATATTTTCGAATTTGATAAGAATTCAGTATTATCTTTTTTGCATTTCTTTGATTGCTAGTGAGGCTGAATTTTTTTTTTAAGACATACTGAATTTTTTTTTTTTTTTTGGCTGCTTTGGGTCTTCGTTGCTGCATGCGGGCTTTCTCTAGTTGTGGTGAGCGGGGGCTACTCTTTGTTGCACTGTGCAGGCTTCTCATTGTGATGGCTTCTCTTGTTGCAGAGCACGGGCTCTAGGCACGTGGGCTTCAGTAGTTGCAGCACGCAGGCTCAGTAGTTGCAGCGCACAGGCCCTAGGGTGCGCGGGCTTCAGTAGTTGCAGCACGATGGCTCAGTAGTTGTGGCACGTGGGCCCTAGAGAACGCGGGCTTCAGTAGTTGCAGCACATGGGCTCAGTAGTTGCAGCACGCAGGCTCTAGGGCATGCAGGCTTCAGTAGTTGTGGCACACAGGCTTAGTTGCTCTAAGCAACATGGGATCTTCCCACACTGGGGATTGAACCCGTGTCCTCTGAATTAGCAGCAGGATTCTTAACCACTGTGCCACCAGGGAAGTCCCAAGGCTGAATTTTTTTCATACATTTTTGGCCATTTTTATTTCATCTTAGGTGACTTGCCTTTTCATGTTTATTGCTCATTTCTGCTGGATTAATTTTTTAAGTTTATCGTTTTATCACAAATATACATTAAGTATTAAAAATTTAAAAATACATACATTCAGAAACCTTAATATAAAATTCATTCATAATTCCTTGACCCATAGTTAACATTTTGGTATACGTCCTCCTACCTCATCCTCCTCCTCCCTCGTCATTCCCCTCCATCCCCTCCTTTCACTCCTCCTCCTCTCTCTTTCTCTCTGCACCAAGTGAGAAATCATTGTATCATTTAGTATACAGTTTTGTGATACACTTCTTCATGTAAGAGTATATTTCTATGCCAGTAAGTGTGCATGTTTATAATTTACCATTAATCCATTATTTTGAATGTTTAGATGGTTTTAATTATCTAAATTTCCGAAGGTTTGAAGGCTGTGCATTTTTCCATTTCTTGCCTTTTTGGTGTTCTGTTAACCCTCTCAATTTCAGTCTTTTATCTTTCATATTTACTTAATTATGAAAAAGCTTTCCTCAAATACTTCCCATCTTTTCCTCCTATTATCCCATAGGAACAAATGATATAAATGATAATAAAGAAGCTTTATATAACAAACATGAATATATACTTGCTCGCCTTTCTTCTATCAGCTTCTTTAAAAAACATAAATTATATACTGTAATAATTAGGACAATGTATTATTGGGTTTGTAGTATATAGAGATGTGATATATATAACAATAGCATAAAAAAGAGGGATGAGGGAATAGTTATATAGGAGTGTTTCAGTATCTCACAGGAATTAAGTATAAATCTGAAGTAATTCTAAGAAGTTAAAATGTATATGGTAAGCCCTAGAGCAAACAGCAGGAAATTAACTCAAAAATACATAGTAAAAAAAAAATCATTAAAAGAGTTAAAGTGTCCCACTTAGAAAATATTCACTTAAATGTAAAAGAAAGCAATAAAGGAAAAATAGAGGAAAGACACATAAAAAACAAAAAGTAAAATGGCAGACATAAGTCCAACTATAACAATAATATTAAATGTGAATGGATTAATCGTTTCATCAAAACGCAGAGATTTTCAGACTGGATCAAAAAAAAATGTTTTTTGGATACAATTCTGTGCTGTCTGTATGAGACAGATTAGATTTAAAGATACAAGGGGGGGGGGAAAGGAAAAGGAAGGATCAAGATATGCCATGCAAACAACAATCTAAGAAACCTGGAGTGGCTATATAAATATCAGAGGACATAGACTTCAAAACAAAAATTGTTACTAGAGACAAGGACATTCTATTTCATAAAAGGGTCAATCCAACAGAAAGACATTACAAACATATATGCACGTAACAACACAGAACCCTAAAAATACATGAAACAAAAACTGACAGAATTGCAAGGAGAAGTAAATAATTCAACAATATTTGGAGACTTCAGTACCCCACTTTCAGTGATGGACAGTCAGGAAGAAGATCAACAAGGAAATAAAAGTCATGAATAACACTATAAACAAAACTATAAATCAACTGGACCTAACACATATCTATAGAACTCCCCACCTAAGAACAGCCAAATATATCAATATATTCTTCTCAAGTGCACATGGAACATTCTCCAGGATAGAGTATGTGGTAGGCCATATAATAGCCTCAAAAAATATAATAAGTGAAATTACACAAATTATGTTCTCTGACCACAATGGAATAAAATTAACAGAAAGAAATTTGAGGATTCACAAATACGCAGAAACAACACACTGCTTAAATAACCAATGGATCAAAGAAGCATACCTAAAGGAAATTAGGAAATAATTTGAAATGAAGGAAAATGAAGGAACAACATACCAAAACTTTAAGATGACCAAAAAGGAAAACATAGTATACCAAGACTTATGGGATGAAGCTGTAAATCCATCTATTGAAAAAGAAGAAATGTCTTAAATCAATAACATAACCTTCCACTTTTAGACACTGGGAAACAAGAGCAAATGAAGTATAGCAAACAGAAAAAAAAATAAAGATTAAAATTGATAAATGAGAGAATAGGAAAACAGTAGAGAAAGTCAGTGGAGCCAAAAGTCAATTGTTTTGAAAATATCAGTAATGTTGATAAGGCTTTAGCTATACTGATCAAAAAAAAAGAACATACAAATTATTAAGGTCAGAATTAAGAGGGAACATGACTACTGACCAAAAAGGAATGAAAAGGATTATAGTATATATATATATATATATATATATATATATATATATATATATATATATATATATATATATATATATTTTATATATATATATATTATATATAACAACTTTATGCTAACAAATTAGGTAACTTAGACAAAATGAACAAATTCCTAGAGAGAGCCAAACTGCTGAACTGGTTCAAGAAGAAATTAAAAATCTGAATAAGAAAAACAGTCCCGGGCTGAGGTGGCTTCACTAAAGGATGCTACCAAACACTTTTAAAAAAGTAACAGTTTTTTACAAACTCTTTGAAAAAATAAAAGAGGAAGGAACACTTACAAATTCATTTTATAAGGCCAGTATTACCCAGATACCAAAACCAGACAAAACATTACAAAAAAACTGTAAACCACTATCCTTTATGAATATAGATACAAAAATACTCAACAAAATTAGGAAACTTAATCTAGCAAAATATGAAAAAGATTATATACCATGACTCAGTGAGACTTATCCCAAAAATGCAAGGTTAGTTTACCATCTAAAAACCAAACAATGTCACACATCATATTAATAGAACAAAGGATAAAAACCACATGATCAGGCCAGTAGTCTCAGAAAAAGCAGTTGAAAAAGTTCAACGTTGCTTCATGATTTTAAAAAAACAAAAAAAACACAGATTAAACATGGACAGGAATTTCCTTGACCAGATAAAGCATATCTATGAAAAACCTACAGCTAACAACTAGTTAATGGTGAAAGTTTGAATGCTATTTTCCTAAGATCAGGAAAAAGACAAGGATGTCTGCTCTATTCAACACTGGATCCTAGACAGGATTATCAGGCAAGAAAATGAAATAAAAAGCTTATAAATTGGAAAGGAAGAAGGAAAATTATTTTTTAATGTAACTTTTTAAATTTATTAATTAATTTATTTATTTTTGGCTGTGTTGGGTCTTCATTGCTGTGCACAGGCTTTCTCTAGTTGTGGCGAGCGGGGGCTACTCTTTGTTGCGGTGTGCGGGCTTCTCGTTGCGGGGCACAGGCTGTAGGCTTGTGAGCTTCAGTAGTGGTGGCACACAGGCTCAGTAGTTGTGGCTTGCGGGCTGTAGAGCGCAGGCTCAGTAGTTGTGGCACGTGGACTTAGTTGTTCCGCAGCATGTAGGATCTTCCTGGACCAGGGTTTGAACCTGTGTCCCCTGTGTTGGCAGGCGGATTCTTAACCACTGCGCCACCAGGGAAGTCCCAAAAACTATAAAGTTAAATATGATATTATATACAGGAAATCCTAAGAAATCAACCAAGAAACTGTTAGAACATAATAAAGGTTAATTTCAATTTACAAAATCAGTTTACAAGATTGATATAATACATAATATGTTTACAAAAGTCAATTGTTTCTGTGCATGAACAATGAAAAATCCAAAAATGAAATTAAGAAAATAATTCCATTTATAATAGCAGCAAAAAGAATAAAATATCTAGGAATAAATTTAACAAAAGAAGCATAAAACTTATACTGTGAGAACTATAAAATATTGTTGAAAGAAACTAAGGAAGATCTAAATGAAACAAAGATATCCCATGTTCATGGATCAGAAGGCTTAATATTGTTAGCATGGCAATACTCCCCAAACTGATCTGTAGATTCAAAGCAATTCCTAACAAAATCTCAGCTACTTTTTTTGTTGTTGTTTTTGCAATAATGGAAATGTATCTTGAATTAATATGAAAAAACAAAAGGATCAGGGTAACCAAAACAATCTTGAAAAAGAATAAGATTATAGGACTCATACTTTCTGATTTCAAAATATACAAAGCTGAGGTAAAGACCATATAAAATACTAGCATAAAGACAGACATACAGATAAATGGAATTGAATTAGGAGTCCAGAAGTAAATCCTCACATTTATGGTAACTGATTTTCAACAAGGATCTTAAGACACAATTCAATGGGGGAAAAAAATGTCTTGTAACAAGTGGTGCTGGACACTGGATAGCCACATGCAAAAGAATGAATTTGGACCCCTACCTCATGTTATACAAAAAAATTAGCTCAAATGGATCACAGACCTAAATGTAAGAGCTAAAACTATAAAAACTTTCAGAAGAAAGTATAGGAGTAAATTTTCACGACCTTGGTTAGATGCAGTTTCTTAGATGACACCAAAACCACAAACAACAAAAGAAAAAAATGAATGAATTGGACTTCATCAAAATTTTAAAAATTTATGCTTCAAAAAACAACATCAAGAACATAAAGGATAACCCACAGCATGGGAGAAAATATTTTTAGATGATATATCTGATACATAACTTGTATCTAGAATATATAAATAACACAACTCAATAATAAAAAGACAGATTACTCAATTTTAAAATGAGCAAAGGATCTGAATAGACATTTCTCCAAAGAAGATATCTATACAGCCAATAAGCACATAACAAGATTCTTGATACCACTATCATCAAAGAAATGCAAATCAAAACCACAGTGAGATACCACTTTACACCCACTGGGATAGCTATGAATAAAAAGTCAGATAATAAACAAGTGTTGGCAAAGATGTGGAGAAATGGGAACCCTCATACACTGCTATTGGGAATGTAAAATGCAGCAGCCACTATGGAAAACACTGACAGTTCCTCAAATGGTTATAGTGATACCATATGACCCAGAAATTCCACTGCTAGGAATATACCCAAGAGAAATTAAAACATATCCACACAAAAACTTGTACACCCATACAAGTTTCATAGCATCACTATTTTCAGTAGCCAAAATACGGGAGCACCCAAATGTCTATCAATTAATGAATGGAAAAACAAATGTGATATATCCAAATAATCTAATATTCAGCAATAAAAAAATATGAAGTACTACATACTACAACATAGTTGAATCTTGAAAACATTATGCAGATTAAAAGACCTCAATCACAAAAGACTAAATATTGTATGAATACATTTATGTGAGTTGTCCAAAATAGGTAAATCTATAGATACAGAAGGTACGTTAGTAGTTGCCTAGGCCATGAGGGACCTGGAGAGGCAGGGGTGGGGCAGGGAATGACGTATAAGTGCTACTAGGTATGGAGTTTCTTTTTGGATGTGATAAAAGTTAATTGTGGTGATGGTTATACAACTCTATGGATATACTAAAAAGCATTTGACTATACATTTTAGATGGATGAATTGTATGATATGGGAAATATATCTCAATAAAGCTGTTTAAAAAGAAGAAGAGTTGAGATAATACAAAGTATATTCTCTGACCATAATGGAATTAATGTAAAACTCAATAAGAGAAGGACGACTGGAAATTAAAGAACACAATTCTAAATAATGCTTGGGTCCAAAAGAATGTATCAAGAGAAATTAGATATTCAAAAGATAAAGGAATACTATGAATGACATAAACACACGTAAATGTGGTGACTTAAATGAAATGGACCAATTCCATTAAAGTCACAAGTTAACAAAAGTTGTCCAAGGAGAAATACATAACCTGAATAGTCTTGTATCTATTAAAGAAAATTGAATTCATAGTTTAAAACTTTCTGAAAAAGATACCTCTCAGCCCAGATAATTTCACTACTGTATTCTTCCAAACATCTGAAGAAGAAATATCAAATTCTGTACTACTTCTTCCAGAAAATAGAAAAGGAGGGAACAATTTCCAGCTTATTTTATGAAACCAGCATTACCTTGATACCAAAACCAGACAGACACATACAAGAAAATAAAACTACAGACCAACATCCCTCATGAAGATAGACCCAAAAATCATTAACAGAATACTAGCAAGTGAAAGCTCAACTTCTCAACCTCTCAGGCCCCTCTTCCAAAATCAGCAGATGCCCCAAGGGAAAGATGGTCACAAATGCTAGGCTCCTCCTTTCTGGATTTCCTTCTACATCTGGACACCATAGTTCTTCACTGCCCTGTTAATAGTCCAGTGCCTTCAAAAAGGATTTTTACTGCAGATTTTCTCAGTGGGAGGGTTAATCCAAAACACTTAGTTCATCATTACCAGAAGCAGAACCCTTCAGATCAACTTTTCATATCTCGAGATACATAAGTGTATCTTTACTTATAGAAATATTGCCAAAAGAGGTTTTTAAGTCAAAAGCTTTCTTTTGTGCCCCTTTTCTGCCTTGCATGTTGCCTTTCTCCTACCTAACAGCTAACATGTTGCTGAGGCTTTATTCTTTGCCAGGTAACAACTGTTTCATATATGATGGCTTGTTTAATCTTCATATCACTATGAGTTTAGGTGTCAGTGTTCCCATTTTACAGTTGAGGAAACAGACGCTCTGAGAGATTGCACACATACAAAGTGACCTAGCTTGGATTCAAGTCCAGGTCTGTATCACTCCAAATTCTGGACTGTTTATCACTATAATGTATGGCCTATTATGTGAGACAGCATGTTTGCATGTCTGTCTTCTTACCAACTAGGCCATGGAATCCCTAAAAGAGCGTTCTCTTGGTGTCCTGAAATTCCTTATTGCTTAAGAGACTCAAAATTAGGCATTGGCCTAATTTGTCTCCTTGGCTTCTACTAGCACTTACTAGGCACCCAGAGTATTTGTTCTCAGTGCTTCACATTATCTTACAAAAGCAGAATGTGATCAGAAGACAGTTAAACCTCAGTTTTAAAGTAATGAAGAAAATATCTATACATCAAAATCAAACACTTATTTAAAACGTAGTAGAAATCAGATTTGTGGCTTATGAATGACATGGGTAGAAAAAAATGTATTTCATGAAAGAAGTAATATACTCACTGAAGTGTGATAAGTGCTGTGTAAAATACTACGTAAAAAATTGTGATCTTGAGTCTTTCCTATGCCTGGTCCTGTCAGGGTTAGATATGGAAAGCATCTTTGGATAGATTATTTTTTGTGGACAGGCTCTTGCAACCAACCCTCTTTTGGTATGTCCTTTAACCACCCCTCTGGTCTGGCTGTTTATCACGTTCTTCTTCTACCTTGGTCTTCTGACTAGGTGTCCTCTCCAGCAACTATCTCATTCACCTTTATGTCTGAGGACACTAGGCCAGTGCCTTTGAAGGTAGTAGGTGCTAAAATATGTATACTGAATATACATTTAGTTAATCCCTAAGTAATAACGAAGTTCCCCGTAACTTGTTTCTGCAATAGCTTATTGGAGTTTATATCAGGGATAAGACATTTCTGGTCCAGAAGTTAATTTCATTCAGCCTGTGAACAAGGCCAAAAGGTAATCTTGTTTATGCCTATAATTGTACAAATACAGTCTTTAATGAATATAGTTATGCTTTAAAACCAAAAATTGGTGGCAAATATAGCAAAAATTTAACACTGGTTCTCTCTGGGTAGTTACTCCTTTTGTGTGCTTTTCTGTTTTCCAGTTTTCTTGCAATGAATAGTCATTACTTCTAGACCTAAGAAAATATTACCTTTGTTAAAAAGAACAGAGGAAAGAAAAAAAATTAAATCTGCATTGGAAAAAAACTTTAGAGAGTATCTATTACTTTCAATAAGAAAATTCCCTCTGAACATGTCCTATAAGTATTTAACCATCCAGTAGCCCCTGCTTCTAAACTTCCGGGGACAAATAGCTATCTACTGAGGTATATGATTTTATTTTTCCAGCTCTGAGCCTTAAAACATTTTCTCTTCTTTGTGTATTGATCCTTTTTATGCTCTCTAATACTCACAGAATTACATCAGATTCATCTACTACACGATATTCTTTCAAACATTATATTTAAAGGCAGCTCTTATCTGACTTTGGCAAATATTGAGGTAGTTTATTTGTCTCTTTCTTTGTGTTCTACTTTTGTTTCTCTTTTATGAGCTATTACAAAGAACTGAAGTATATGGTTTAGCTTTATTTATTTTATAGACTCTTTTATCTTAGTTCTTAATTGAAAATGCAACTGACTTTAGTTTATATTTCTCGGTAAAATAAGTTGCTTTTCACTAAAGTCCTATTAGATAATTGCCAAAATCAAGAGGTACTTCCTTCCTATTGTCCTAATTTCTATTATCCTAAGATAAGTAAGAAGGAATTTCAAGACACCAAGAGGCCTTAAAGACCAGAGGACAGTCTACTGCTTCTTTTTGTACTATTCAAAACATTATTACTTACAGACTAATGATACAGTGGTAAAAGAGCCACATATTACCACATTTATTGTAGCCCTCTGCTCATGAAGTCTGTACCCTCAAGGTTTTTCTCACAATCAAGAAATCAGGTCTGTCTCCTCAAGGTTTTTCTCACAATCACAAATCATGAAATCATGTTTCAAAGTGGGGCAGTATTAAAACCCTGAGAGTAGATGTGATATGACAGCCAAACTCTATTACCTCATGTCTATTGGCTTCAGTGAATGTCTCCTCTGTTCTTTGATGGTAATGTTAAACATCAAGCTGGTACAATTTTAAAAATAGATTTCTGAAAAGAATTTTGCAAGTATTACAGTTTAATTTGTTGCAGTAATGTAAACTTTATCTTTTGGAATACAGGTGCATTACAGATCTTAGTGTGACTTACTTGAAAACAATTAATAGTCATACCTTAGTTATTTTCACCTTTTTCTCCTCAAAAGAGATTTTTTAAAACCATTAAATGTATAGAGTTTCTCAGTATAGCTTAAGGCCTACAAATGGTAATTTAACCAAGAGTCTCTTAGAACCTTCTCTTGAGAAGTTTTAAATTACCATGAATCAGTGGCTCTTTATAGAAAAATATTGTTCCCTGTTACCAACTAATGCTATTAGCTTCATATTCTATGATGAATTAGTGGCATGGCTATACTTGCTACTATAAGTGACATTGCTATATGATAAAGTGGCCATAGTAAAGTGTGGGTAAGCTTCTGAATGAAGATAGCAACTTACCCATATATAGTACTT
Source organism: Balaenoptera physalus (assembly GCF_965194825.1). NCBI lineage: Eukaryota > Metazoa > Chordata > Mammalia > Artiodactyla > Balaenopteridae > Balaenoptera > Balaenoptera physalus. Next base: position 19,093,584 of record NC_138891.1, read on the forward strand.
TTAGTCCCTCTTGAAATTCCACTAAAATGACAGTACAGAGATTTTTTTAAGGAATAAATCCATAATAACAAAGGAAAAAAGGAGAAAAAAATAAGGATTTGGAAACCAGAAAGTAAATAAATTTAGCACACTACCTGAAACCTAAGCCACCATAGGAAAAGACAAAGAAGCAACTGGATATATCACAAAAACCTCCAAACAGTCAGGACTTTGGGGTACCAGGAACGTTGGAAGTAGGGGTGGGATAAAGATAGAACCAAAAATGAGGAGAGTTTATAGAAAGTTTCTTTAAGGAAACAGCTGATCTCCAGATCATCTCCTCTACCCAGGCAGGAGACTGCTGCTGGGAGACTGTGCTTTATTCCCTCAAGAGTATAAAATAGAGGGCCTCTGGACTGGGGAGCACTGGGCACAATTGAAGGTAGGGCTACCATATTGAAAACAGATGAAATGAGTGTATCCTTACTGAAAGCTAACATGCCCAGTCTTCATTCCTTACTCAACTTTCAGAATCTAGGCAACCTGTCCTGAACCTCTAGGCAGGAGACAGAAAGATGCTTTTCTGGAGAATCTGGCCAGCCCAAGAATAAACACCTGAAAATTTGACATTGGCTCAGCCCCAAGGAAATAACCCAGGCAGATCATTTTACAGTAAAGCTCAGAGTCAACAAACCCATAAGCCAGAACTTCCAGTCAGCTTTTTAGCATCTACTTTTAAATATGAGCAGAGAACAAAGGATCAGTAAATACCTAAGTACAGCTTCTTACATAAAAGATAGAGACCAAACAGATAGAAGTGGGGGGAAAGTAACTTGGATGCAACAGAATTCAGGGAGAAGAAACCTTCAGCAAAAACAACAAATACACTGTTACTAGTAGCCTCAGAGATAAGAGAAAAAATGAAATTCATAGAACATGAACAGAATGGTACTTTTTATAAAAGAAACATTCATGGAACCAAAAAAGAACTCTGGAAAATCAAAATTATGGTAGCAGGAAAAAAAAAAACAATGTTCAGAAGATAAAGCTAGGTAGACCTCCCAAAAAGAACCCCAAAATTGAAGTAATATAATATAGAGACAAGATATGAAAATTAGAAAGCCAATCCAAAAAGTCCAACATAACTAGAAATTGAAATATAAGATTTACATGGTAATTTTAAAATTCAGCCATAAGAGAGTGATGGCAGCAAGAGGGTGAGATATAAGTTTCCATTGCTCATCCCCTAACAGAAATACCAATTGAACAACTATCCATGAACAAAAATACCTTCACAAGAGCTAAGGATTCCAGGGCAGCACCAAAAGACCCAACCTTTGGGCCCACCTCAGCACCAGTTCAGCCCCTGTGTCCCCAGGCTCCAAACTCACCCCTGTATTCGAGTTCCAAGCTCACCCCAGCACCAGGCCAGCCCCTGCAACCCCAGACTCCAGGTAGGATATTGCCGACCCATCCTCCAGACTCACCCAGCACCAAGCCAGCCCCTGTGGCCTCAGACTCATCCCAGTGCCAAACCAACCCTGGAAACCCAGGATCCAACAAACCCCAGTAGACCTCAACACTGGCCAACCCCCAGAGACCCAGGATCCAGACTCAACCTTGCAGATTCAGGTTTCAGGTACCACAGGCCCATCCCAGCACTAGGCCAGTCCCTACAGGATCAGGCTCAAGATCCACCTATTACCAGGTCAGCGCCCATGGACCCAGGCACAGGCCCCACTCACCTGCTGACCCAGGTACTTGAGCAGCCTACCCAAGTACTCCAGCAGTAAACCTGCTCACAGACCCCCACTAGACAGCCTGTCCAAAATCTCTGAATAAGGAGACTGGTGAAAGGATTTCCCTGCCAAAGCCAGTCTGTAAATACTGAAATAAATGCCTACTTCTTCAGAGGCAGAAACACCAATGCAATGTGACAAGAATCACAAATAATCAGGGAAGCATGACACAATCAAAGGAACAAAATAAAACACCAATAACTTACCCTAAAGAAATTGAGATCTGTGAATTGCCTGACAAAGAATTCAAAATAATCATCTTAAAGGATCTCAGTGAGCTACAAAAGAACACAGACAACTAAGCAAAATCAGGGAAACAATACATGAAGAAAATGAGAAGTTCAACAAAGAGAAATCATAAAAATGAACCAAACAGAAATTCTAAAACAAAAGAACAAAATTACTGCACTGAAAAATTCTATAGAAAGCTTCAACAACAGAGCAATTAAACAAAAGAAAGAATCAGTGAGCATGAAAACAGGTCAATTGAAATTACCCAATCAGAGAAAAAAGAATGAAAAGCCTCCAGGACTTACAGAAGACCATGAAAATAAACAATATATGCATTATGGGAGTCCCAGAGGGAACAAAGAAAGAGAAAAGGGCAGAAAACTTATTTAAAGAAATAATGACAGAAAACTTCCCTAATCTGGAGAGGGAAATGAACATCCAAATCCATGTAGCCCAAGGAACCTCAAATAGATAAAAATATTAAGAGATCTTCACTATAGCACATTACAATCAAATTCTCAAGTCAAAGACAATTTTGAAATCAGCAGGAGAAAACCAACTCATCACATACAAGGGAACTGTTATAAGATCAGCACTGTATTTCTTAGCATACACTTTGCAGACCAGGAAAGAGTGGCATGATATATTCAAACTGCTGAAAGAAAAAACTGTCAACCAAAAATGCTATGCTTGGCAAGGCTATAGTTCAGAAATAAAGGAGAGATAAAAACTTTCCCAGACAAAATCTGTGGGAGTTCATCATCACTAGACCTGCCTTACAAGAAATGCTAAAGAGAGTTCTTCAGCCTTTCCTTAAAGGATGCCAACTAACATAAAAACATAGGAAATATAAAACTCACTGTAAAAGTAAGAATATAGTCAAGTTCAGAATATTTTAATACTATAAGGATGATGCATAAATCACTTTTAACTCTGCTATAAAAGTTAAAAGGCAAAAGAATTTAACTGTAACTACAGTAATTTTATAGTGAATACACAATCCATGAGTTATAAATTGTGACATCAACAACATAAAATGTGACAGGAGGAAAAGTTAAAACATAACAGATTTTGTATGCAGTCAAATTTAAGCAGTTGTCAACTTCAAATAGACTTTTACAACTATAAGATGTTTCATATAAGCCTCATGATAACCAAAAATAAGAAACCTGTAGTAGATACACAAAAGAGAAAGAGAAAGGAATCAAAGTACATCACTACAAAAAAATCATCCATTGAAAAAGGAAGACAGCAAGAAAGGAAGAAAGAGACAACAGAACTACAAAACAGTCAGAAACAAATTAACAAAATGGCAATAGTAAGTCCTTACCTATAAATAATTACTTTAAATGTAAATGGATCAAAATCACCAACCAAAAGACACAGAGTGGCTAAGTGACTACAAACAAGATTGTACAGTATGCTGCCTACAGGAGACTCGTTTTAGCTTTAAGGACACACATAGCCTAAAAGTGAAGGGATGGAAAATGATATTCCATGCAAATGGAAACAAAAAGAAAGCTGGGTTAGCTATCCTTATATCAGACAAAAGACTTTAAAATAAAGACTAATAAAAGAGAAAGAAGGACATTGCAGAATGATACAGAGATCAATCCAACAGAGGATATAACAGTTGTAAATATTTATGCACCCCAACATGTAAGAGCACCTAAATATATAAAGCAAATATTATCAGACTTAAATGGAGAAATAAACAGTACTACAATAACAGGAGGTTTCTTTACTACCCCACTTTCATCAATGCATAGATCATACAGACAGAAAGTCAATAAAGGAAATACCGGCCTTAAACGACATGTAGACCAAGTGGAACTTACAGACCTATACAGGTCATTCAGATCATTCCATCCAATAGCAACAGGATACACATTATTTTCAAGTGCACATGGAACTTTCCCTAAGATCATATTTTAGGCTACAAAAAAGTCTTACTAAATTTAAAAAGATTGAGTTATATCAAGTATCTTTTCTGACCACAGTGGTGTGAAACTAGAAATCAATAACAGAAGGAAAATTCACAAATGTGTGGGAAGTAAAAAACACTCCTGAATAACCAGTTAGTCAAAGAAGAAATCAAAAGGGAAACCAGAAAGTATCTTGAGATAAACAAGAATGGAAACATGCCAAAACTTATACAATGAAGGAAAATCAGTTCTAAGAAGGAAGTTTACAGCAATAAATGCCTACATTAAGAAAAAAAGAAAGATCTCAAATAATCTAACTTTACACCTCAAAAAAGTTAAAAAGCAGACTAAACCTGAAGTTAGCAGAAGGAAGGAAGTGATAAAGATCAGAGCAGAAATAAATGAAATAGAGACTAGAAAAGATCAGTGAAACTAAGAGATGTTTTTTTGAAAAGATAAACAAAATTGACAAACATTTAGCTGGACTAAGAAAAAGAGAAGACTCAAATAAAATTATAATTGAAGAGGAAGCATTACAACTGATACAGAAACACAAAAGATCATGTAAGACTACTGTAAGTACTTATATGCCAACAAATTGGATAACCTAGAAGAATGGATAAACTCCTAGAAACATACAACCTACCAAGACTGAACAGGAAACCTGAATAGACCAATAATGAGTAAGGAGATAGACTCAGTAATCAGAAACCTCCCAAAAAAGAAAAGTCCAAGACCTAATGATTTCACAGTTGAATTCTATCAGTGAAAGAATGAATTCAAATTATTCTCAAACTCTTCCCAAAAAGTGAAGAGGAGAGAATACTCCCAAATTCATTTTATGAGACCAGCATTACTCTTGTACCAAAGTCAGATAAGGACACTATAAGAGAAGAAAATTGTAAGCCAAGATCTCTGATAAACATAGATACAGAAATCCTCAACAAAATACTGGCAAACTGAATTCAACAACACATTAAAATGATCATACACCATGATTAAGTGGGGTTTATGCCTAGGATGCAAGGATGGTTTGACATGCCAATCTATAAATGTCATATACCACATTAAAAGAATAAAGGATAAAAGTTATACGATCAACCCAATAGATATAGAAAAGCATTTGACAAAATTGAACACCCTTTCATGATTTAAAAAAAAAAAACTCTTATCAAGTTAGGTGTAGAAGGAATGTACCTCAACATAATAAATGCTATGTATGACAAGTCCACAGCTAATATAATACTCAATAGTAAAAAGGTGAAAGCTTTTCCTCTAAGATCAGGAACAAGACAAGGATGCCCCACTCTTGCCACTTTTATTCAAGTGGAAGTCTTAGCCAGAATAACTAGGCAAGAAAAGTAAAGAAGAAGTAGCCAAACCAGAAAGGAAGAAGTAAATTTTTTTCTTTGCAAATGACATATTATATATAGAAAACCCTTAAAGACCACAAAAAACTGTTAGAAAAAATAAATGAATTTCAGAAAGTTGCAGGATACAAAATGAACCTACAAAAATTAGTTGCATTCCTATACACTAACAACAAAGTATCTGAAAAGGGAATTAAGAAAATCGTCCCATGTACAAAAGCATCAAATGACATAAAGCACATAGGAATACATTTAACCAAGAAGATTAAAGATCTGTACACTGAAATATATAAAATCTTAATGAAAGAATATGAAGAGGACAGAAGAAAATGGAAAGATATCCCATCTTCATGAGTTGGAAGAATATTGTTAAAATATCCATGCTCCTCAAAGTGATCTACAGAGTCAGTGTAATAACTATCAAAATTCCAATGACATTTTTACAAAAATAGAAGAACAATTCTAAAATTCATATGGTACTAGAAAAGAACATGAAGCAATGTTAACAAAAACAAAGCTGGAGGCATCACACTACCTGATTTCAAAATATACTACAAAGCTATAATAAAACAGCATAGTACTGACATAAAAACAGACATATATACTAATGGAACAGAGTAGAGAACCCAGAAATAAATCCATACATTTATGGTCAATTGATCTTTTTTTTTTTTGGCTGTGTGGGTCTTTGTTGTTGCGTGCAGTCGCTACTCTTTGTTGTGGTGCACAGGCTTCTAATTTGGTGGCTTCTTTTGTTGTGGAACACAGGCTCTAGGCGTGAGGGCTTCAGTAGTTGCGGCATGCAGGCTCAGTAGTTGTGGCACGCAGGCTGTAGAGCACAGGCTCAGTAGTTATGGCGCACGGGCTTAGTTGCTCCACAGCATGTGGTGGGGTATTCCCGGACCAGGGCTTGAACCCATGTCCGCTGCATTGGCAGGCAGATTCTTAACCACTGCGCCACCAGTGAAGTCCCTGGTCAATTGATCTTTTTCAAAGGTGCCAAGAACACACATGAGGAAAGGACAGTCTCTTCAATAAAGGGTGTTGGAAAAAAATAATAAAAGGTGTTGGGAAAACTGGTTATCCATATGCAGAAGAATGAAATGTGACCATTATCTCACTCCATATAAAAAATCAACTCAAAATGGATTGAAGACTTAAATGTAAGACCTGAAACTATAAAACTACTAGAAGAAAACATAGGGAACAAGCTTCTTGACATTGATTTGTGGGGGTGGGGGAATATAACCCAAAAGCACATGCAACAAAAACAAAAATAGACAAATAGAATTGAATCAAACTAAAAAGCTCCTAGTAGGAAACAATCAACAGAGTGAAGAGAGAACCTATGGAATGGGAGAAAGTATTTGCAAACCATACATCTGATATTGAAAATATTATAAGGAACCCTAACAACACAATACCAAGAAAACAACTCATTTTAAAAATAGACAAAGAGGGGACTTCCCTGGTGGTCCAGTGGGTAAGATTCCATGCCCCCAATGCAGGGGGTCCAGGTTCAATCCCTGGTTGGGGAACTAGATCCCACATGCCTGCCACAACTAAGAAGCCTGCACATGCAACTAAGAAGTCCACATGCCACAACTAAGAAGTCCACATGCTGCAACTAAATATCCTGCATGCCACAACTAAGACCCGGCACAGCCAAAATAATAAAAATAAATAAATAAATAAATAATAAAAATAGACAGAGGACCTGAATAGACATTTCTCAAAAGGAGACATACAAATGGCCAACAGATAAATGAAAAGATGCTGAATATCGCTAATCATCAGGGAAATACAAATCGGAACCACAACAAGATTTCACCTCAGACCTGTTAGAGTGGCTTTTATCAAGAAGACAAAAGGTAGCAAATGAGGATGTAGAGAAAAGGGATCCCTGGTACACTGTTGATGGGAATGTAAATTGGTACGGCCATTATAGAAAAGAGTATGGAGGGTTCCTCAAAAAATTAAAAATAAAACTAACTTATGATCCAGCAAATCTACTTCTAGGTATATATCCAAAGGAAATGAAATCAGTGTCTTTTTTTTTTTCTTTCATTTACTGAATACTGTTTTATTTCTGAGCAAAAATGGAAATATGCTAGTGGCATGTGACATTTTCTGGGCTCTAAAGAAACTCTCCTTTCTCAAATGATGACTGATTTAGAAGCAAATGTAATGGTCTTTTTAACCACAGTAAATTATTAAGATAATTTTTGTTTCTAACTCCAAGCCCTTAAAAGTACAGGCTTCAAAGACTAGCCCCTTAACTTAAGCAAAATATTCTCTGACATAAATCGTAGCAATATTTTCTTAGATAGTCTCCCAAGGCAAAAGAAAGGAAAGCAAAAATAATCAAATGGGACTTAATCAAACTTAAAAGCTTTTGCACAGCAAAAGAAACCATTAACAAAATGAAAAAACTTATGGAATGGGAGAAAATATTTGAAAAGATGGGACTAACAAAGGGTTAATTTCCAAAATATATTTTACAAACAGCTCATACAACTCAAAATAAAAACAACAAACAACCCACTGAAAAAAAGGGTAGATCCAGAAATAAACCCACACATCTATGGTCAATCTATGACAAAGGAGGCAAAAATATACAATGGAGAAAAGACAGTCTCTTCAATAAGTGGTGCTGGGAAAACTAGACAGCTACATGTAAAAGAATGAAATGAGAACATTCTCTAACACCGTAAACAAAAATAAACTCAAAATGGATTAAAGACCTAAATGTAAGACCATATACCATAAAACTCAGAGGAAAACATGGGCAGAACTCTGTTTGACAGAAATAGCAGCAATATCTTTTTGGATCCATCTGCTAGAGTCATGGAAATAAAAACAACAATAAACAAATGGGACCTAATTAAACTCAGAAGCTTTTGCACAGCAAAGGAAACCATAAACAAAACAAAAAGACAACCTACAGAATGGGAGAAAATATTTGCAAACGATGCAACCAACAAGGGATTAATTTCCAAAATATACAAACAGCTCATACCGCTCAGTATTAAAAAAATAAATAAACCCAATCAAAAATGGGCAGAAGACCTAAATAGACATTTCTCCAAAGAAGATATACAGATGGCCAGCAAGCACATGAAAAGATGCTCATCGTAATTATTAGAGAAATGCAAATCAAAGTTCCAGTGAGGTATCACATCACTCTGGTCAGAATAGCTATCATCAAAAAGTCTGCAAACAGTAAATGCTGGAGAGGGTGTGGAGAAAAAGGAACCCTCCTCCACTGTTGGTGGGAATGTAAATTGGTACAGCCACTACAGAGAACAGTCTGGAGGTTCCTTAAAAAACTGAAAATAGAGCTACCGTATGATATGATCCTGCAATCCCACTCCTGGGCATATATCCAGAAACAATGAAAACTCTAATTCAAAAAGATACATGCACCTCAATATTCATAGCAGCACTGTTTATACTAGCCAAGACATGGAAACATCCCAAGTGCCCATCAACAGACAATTAGTTTAAGGAGATGTGACATACATACATATATATATATATATATATATGACTTAGCCGTAAAGAAAGAATGAAATATTGCCATTTGCAGCAACATGGATGGACCTAGAGATTATCATACTAAAAGTGAAGTAAGTCAGACAGAAAAACACAAATATTGTATATGTGGAACCTAAAAAATAATACAAATGAATCTATATACAAAAGAAAAACAGACTCACAGATATAGAAACAGACTCACAGGTTATTTGTAATAACCTGTAAAGGAAAATAATCTGAAAAAAATGTATATATCTGAATCACTTTAACACAATATTGTAAATCAACTATACTTCCATTTAAATAAATAGATAAATAAATAAAATAGTCGCTTTGCCCACCTCCCCCAAAGAAAAAAGACTGGCCTCTTCTCAAATTACTACAGTTGCAACTTGTGTCTTTTCTTTTTCCTTTTCTACCTCTTTTTACCCTTTTTTTCCCTTTTTTAGATATAATTGACATATAACATTATACTAACATTATATTAGTTTCAGGTGTACTTCGTGATTTGCTGTTCATATGTATTGCAAAATGATCACCGCAATAAGTCTGCTTAACAAATGTCACCATATATGGTTACGATTTTTTTTCTTGTGATGAGAACGTCTAAGATCTACTCTCTTAGCAACTTTCAAATATGCAGTACAGTATTATAAACTATAATTACCATGCCATACATTACATCCCAGGACTTATTTATTTTATAATTGGAAGTTTGTAGTATTTGACCCTCTTAACCCATTTCACCCACCCCCTACCCTCCTCTGGCAAATACCCATCCGTTCTCTGTATCCGTGATCTCTCAGTTTTGGGGTTTGGTGGTGGTGGTGGTAGTTTTAAAATTCCATGTGTAAGTGAGATCATACAGGATTTGCCTTTCTCTGACTTACCTACATAATGCCCTCAGGGTCCATCCATGTTGTCACAAATGGCAAGGTTTCATTCTTTTTTATAGCTGAATAATACTCCATTGTGTATATATACCACATTTTCTTTACCTATTTATCCATTGATGGAAATTTAGGTTGTTTCCATATCTTGGCTATTATCATTAATGCACAGTGAACATGGGGGTGCATACATCTTTTTGAGATATTGCTTTTTCTTTTGATAAATACCCAGAAGTGGAACTGCTAGATCATATGGTAGTTCTATTTGCAATTTTTTAAGGAACTCCCTGCTGTGTTCCATAGTGCTGCACTAATTTACATTTCACAGCACACAAGGGTTCTCTTTTCTTCACATCCTTGCCAACATTTGTTATTTCTTGTCTTTTTGATAACAGTCACTTTGACAGGTGTGAGGTATCTCACTGTGGTTTTGATTTTCATTTCCCTGATAATTAGTGATGTTCAGCATATTTTCATGTACCTGTTGGCCATTTGTATGTCTTCTTGGAAAAATGTCTATTAAGATCCTCTGCCATTTTTTCAGTTTGTTTTCTTGCTGTTGAGTTTTATGAGTTCTTTATATATTTTTAATATTAACCCCTTATCAGCTATATAATTTGCAAATATTTTCTCTTATTCAGTAGGTTGCCTTTTTATTTTGTTGATGGTTTCCTTTGCTGTGCAGGAACTTTTTAGTTTGATGTAGCTTACTTGTTTATTTTATTTTGTTGGTTTGCTTTTGGTGTCAGATCCAAAAAAATTCATTGCCAAGACCAGTGTCAAGGAGCTCACAGCCTAGAAGCTAGAAGTTTCACAGTTGCAGGTCTTACATTCAAGTCTTTAACCCATTTTGAGTTGGTTTTTGTGTATGATGTAAGACAGTGGTCCAGTTTCATTTTTTTGCATGAAGCTGTCCATTCTTCACAACACCCTTTATTGAAGAGACTGTCCTTTCCCCATTGTATATTCTTGGTTCCTTTGTTATAAATCAATTGACCATATATGTGTGGGTTTATTTCTGGGCCCTATTCTGTTCCACTGATCCATGTGTCTGTTTTTATGACAATCATACTGTTTTGATTATTTTAGTTTCATAGTATATTTTGAAATGAGGTAGTGTGATGCTCCAGTTTTGTTCTTCTTGCTCAAGTTTGCTTTGACTATGTGGGATCTTTTATAATTCCATACAAATTTTAGGATTATTTGTTTTATTTATGTGGAAAATGCCATTGGAATTTTGATAGGGATTTCATTTAATCTGTAGATTGCTTTAGGTAGTATGGACATTTTAACAACATTAATTATTCTAGTCCATGAGAATGAAATATCTCAATTTATATGTATCTTCAGTTTCATTCATCAGTATCCTGTGGTTTTCAGTGCACAGATCTTTCACCTCTTTGTTTAAATTTATTCCCAAGTATTTTATTTCATTTTTGATGCAGTTGCAAATGGGGTTGTTAATTTCTCTTTCTGTTAGTTCATTGTTACTGTACAGAAATGCAACAGATTTTTGTATACTGATTTTGTATCTAGCATTTTTACTGAGTTTATTTATTAGTTTTCTTACAGTTCTTTGGTGGATTCTTTAGGGTTTTCTATATATAATATTATATCATCTGCACATAGTGACAGTTTTACTTCTTCATTTCAAATTTGGATGGCTTTTATTTCTTTCTCTTGCCTAATTGCTCTGGCTAGGACTTCCAGTGCTACATTGAATAAAAGTAGCAAGAGTGGGTATCCTTTTCTTGTTCTTGGTCTTAGAGGAAAAGCTTTCAGCTTTTCACCATTGAGTATGATGTTAGCTGTAGACTTGTTATATATGGCCCTTATTATGTTGAGGTATGTTCCCTCTATACCCACTTTGTTGAGAGTTTTTATAATAAATGGATGTTGGATTTTGTCAAATGATTTTTCCATATCTATTCAAATGATCATGTGTTTTTTACCCTTCATTTTGTTGATTTGGTGTATCATGTAGATTGATTTGCAGATGTTGAACCATTCTTGCATCCCTGGAATAAATCCCACCTGATCTTGGTTTGTGATCCTTTCACATTATTGTTGAATTCAGTTTGCTAATATTTTGTTGAGGACTTTTTCATCTATAGTCATCAGGAATATTGGCCTGTAATTTTCTTTTCTTGTGGCATCCTTGTCTGGTTTTGTTATTTGGGGGTAATGCTGACCTCAAAATTAGTTTGGATGTTTCTTCCTCTCCTATTTTTTAGAAGAGTTTGAGAAGGATTAGTATTAATTCTTTTCAGATGCTTGATAGAATTCACCAGTAAACCTGTCTGGTCCTAAGCTTTTGTTTGTTGGGAGGTTTTTCATTATTGATTCAATCTCCTTACTAGTAATTAGACTGTTCAGATTTCCTTTTCTTCATAATTCAAGTCTTGGTAGGTTGTATGTTTCTAGAATTTATCCTTTTTTTTCTAGGTTGTCAAGTTTGTTGGTGGATAATTGTTCATAGTAGTCTCCTATAATCCTTCATGTTTCTGTAGTATCACTATTACTGTTTTTTCTTTCACTTCTGATTTTATTTGAGTTCTGTCTCCCTCTCTCTCTCCTGTTTGGGAGTATAGCTACAGGTTTGTCAGTTTTGTTCATCTTTTCAAAGAACCAGTTCTTAGTTTCATTGACTTTTTATTGTCTCTTTTTCATTTATTTCCACTCTGATCTTTGTTGTTTCCTTCCTTCTACTACTTTTGGGTTTCATTTGTTCTGCTTTCTCTCATTGCTGGTGGAGTAAAGTTAGGTTGTTTATTTGAGGTTTTTCTTGGGTTTTGATATAGACATTTATTGCTATGAATTTTCCCCTTAGAACAGCTTTCACTGTATCCTTTAAGTTTTGGTATGTTGTATTTCCATTTTGATTTGTCTCAAGGTATTTTTTTACTTTCTTTTATTTCTTCTTTGACACATTAGTTGTTCAGTAGCATGTTGTTTAATCACTACATATTTGAGAATTTTCCAGTTTTCTTCTTGTAATCAATTTATAGTTTCATACAGTTGTGCTCAGAAGAGATGCTTGATATGATTTCAATTTTCTTAAGTATATTGACTTGTTTTATAGCCTAACGTATGATCTATCTTGGGGAAAGTTTCACATGCACTTGTGAAGAATGTGTATTTTGTTGCTTTTGTATAGAACGTTTTGTATGTATCTGTTAAGTTCATCTGATCTAACATGTCATTTAAGGCTGATGTTTCCTTATTGATGATTTTCTGTCTGGATGATCTATTCATTGATGAAAGTGTGGTACTTAAGTATCTTACTATTATTGTATTGCTGCCTATTTGTACATTTAAGTCTGGTAATATTTGCTTTATATATTTATGTGCATAAATATTTACAAATGATATGTCCTCCTGTTGGACTGATCTCTATATCATTCTGTAATGCCCTTCTTTCTCTCTTATTACAGTCTTTATTATAAAGTCTTTTGTCTGACACAAGTATAACTAACCCAGCTTTCCTTTTGTTTCCATTTGCATGAAATCTTTTTCTATCCCTTGACTTTTAGTCTGGGCATGTCTTTACAGTCAGTGAGTTTTTTGTATGCAACATATAGATAGGTCTTGTTTTCTTATCCACTTAGCCACTCTGTGTCTTTTGATTGGAGAATGTAGTCCATTTACATTTAAATTGTTGATAGGTATGTACTTATGGCCATTTTGTTAACTGTTTCCTGATTGTTGCTGTAGTTCTCTGTTTCTTCTTCTGATGTTCTTTGTATGGTGTGATGACTTTCTTTCATGGTATGCTTAGATTCCTTTCTGTTTATCTTTGGTGTATCTTTTATGGGTTATTGCTTTGTGAGTACCATGAGGCTTACATATAACAAATTATACTGAGTCAATTTTAACTTGATAAGAACTTAAGCTTGAATGCATTCTAAAGCTCTACATTTTTGCTGTCTCCTGCCATGTTTTGCTTTTGATGTCACATTTTACATCTTTTATCTTGTATATATCTTAACTAATTATTATAGTTATAGTTAGTTTTACCACTTCCGTCTTTTAGCTTTCATACTAGCTTTATAAGTGATTAATTCACCATCTTTACTATATATTTGCCACTACCAGTGAGATTTATACTTTCATATGTTTTCTTGTTACTAAATAGCACCATTTTTTTTAATTTTTTATTTTTTTAAAATTTTTGGCTGTGTTGGGTCTTCGTTGCTGTGCGCGGGCTTTCTCTAGTTGTGGTGAGCGGGGGCTACTCTTCATTGTGGTGCATGGGCTTCTCCTTGCGGTGGCTTCTCTTGTTGCAGAGCACGGGCTCTAGGCACGTAGGCTTCAGTAGTTGTGGCACGCGGGCTCAGTAGTTGTGGCTCGTTGGCTCTAGAGCGCAGACTCATTAGTTGTGGTGCACGGGCTTAGTTGCTCCACGGCATGTGGGATCTTCCCGGACCAGGGATAGAACCCATGTTACCTGCATTGACAGGCAGATTCTTATCCACTGTGCCACCAGGGAAGTCCAGCACCGTTTTCTTTTTTTCAGTTTAAAAAAAAGTACTTTTCTTTTATTTCTTGTATGTTTAGTGGTGATAAACTCCCTTAGCTTTACTTGTCTGGAAGACTCTTTATCTCTTCTATAATTCTTGATGGAGGGGCTTCCCTGGTGGCGCAGTGGTTGAGAGTCTGCCTGCTAATGCAGGGGACGTGGGTTCGAGCCCTGGTCTGGGAAGATCCCACATGCCGTGGAGCGGCTGGGCCCGTGAGCCACAGCTGCTGGGCCTGCGCGTCTGGAGCCTGTGCTCCGCAACAAGAGAGGCCACGATAGTGAGAGGCCCGCGCACCGCAATGAAGAGTGGCCCCCGTTTGCCGCAACTAGAGGAAGCCCTCGCACACAAACGAAGACCCGACACAGCCAAAAAAATAAAAAATAAATAAAAATAAAAATAAAAATAAATAAATAAAAATAAAAATAAAAAAATAAATATAATTCTTGATGGAAATGATGCCTGGTAGAGTACTACTGGCTAGAAGTTTTTTCTTTCAGTACTTTGAATATACCATGCTGCTCCCTTCCAGTCTACAATTTTTCTACTGAAAAATCAACTCATAGCCTTATAGGGGTTTCCTTGTATGTAGCTACTTGTTTTCCTCTTACTGCTTTTAAGATTCTCTCCTTGTCTTTAACTTTTGACACTTTAACTATAATATGTGTTCCTGTGGATCTCTTTGGGCTACTTTCTTTTGGAACTCTCTGGGCTCCCTGGATCCAGATGTCTGTTTCTTTCCCCATGTTAGGGATATTTTCAGCCATTATTTCTTCAGTTAAGTTTTCTGCTCCTTTCTCTTCTCCTTTTCAGACCCCTGTAATGCGAATGTTGGCCTGTTTGCTGTCCCATAAGTCTTTTAAGTAGTCTTCACCTTCTTTCAATATTTTTGTTTTGTTTTTGCTCCTCTGATTGTGTGAGTTCCACTACCCTGTCTTTGAGTTCACTGATCTTTTCTTTGCTTCATCTAGTCTGCTGTTGAACCCCTCTAGTGTATTTCAGTTCAGTTATTGTATTCTTCAGTTCTGTGACTTCTATTTAGTACTTTCTTATATTTCTGTCTTCATTGAAGTTCTCACTGTATTCATTCTTTCTTCTTCTGAGTTTGGTGAGCATTTTTATGACCCTTATTTTGAACTCTTTATCAGGCAAGTCAATTATCTCCACTTCATTAAGGATTTATTCTGAGATTTTTTTTTTCTTATTCTTTAGTTTGGAACATATTCCTCTCTTTCTTCATTTTGCTTGACTCTCTTGTGTTGGTTTCTAAGCATTAGATAAAACAAACACCTCTCCCAGTCTTGAAGTAGTGGCCTCACATAGGAGATGAACCTTATGGTTCAAGCCTGCCCTAGCTCATGGTTGTCTCTCAAACCTCTGTACTTATCCAAGCATCCTATTTTAAGTTTCATGGTTCCCTGTAGTTGAGGGTATGCAAAGACCAGTCAGTGTCCCAAAAGGAAGGATCTCAGTCAGCACCTAGATTCAGGCTGATTACAAGCCAGACTCTCATCAGCAGCTCTTAAATTATGCAAATATATACAGTCCTGTGGAACCACAAATATAAGCCCTACTGGCCATCAGAACTAAGTAATTGGGAGGTATTCCTGGGCAGCAATCGAAAAAAATCAGGGGTGCCAGACGACTATATAAACTCCTTTCCGGGAGATACCAGCAGGCTGAAGCAAGGCAAAGTAAGAGTGCAGAGATGGCATCCATCAGCCTGTGTTCCCTGAAAGCACCTCCATGGGGCCCTAGATGTGAGCCAAACCTGAGGCCTGTGACTGAGGCCAGTGATCCAGCACACACAACTAGGCCTCTTTCACAGAAAGACTGAGTGGGGTTATATTTCACTCTGCTGTTTGTGTAGTGCTCTGAGCATGGTAGCTTACTATGAACTGTCTCTCCAGTTGTTACAGTCTCATGGTACCTGGGAATGCAAGCCTCCCTGGCCACCAGAGCCAGGTGATCAGAAGGTGTCCCCTGGGTGGCAGCCACAAAAACCAGGGCTCCAGATGTAAAAACCAGGGCACCAGACATATATAAAAACTCCCCTCCGGGAGATACTGGCGCTCTGGAGTGCAGCAGAGGGAGAGTATGAAGGGACTTTGAGGTCTCTGGAAGGGATTACCCTTAGATCTGTGTTTAATTAAGAATTCTACCTCTCTGACTGCAGCTTTGATGGTAAGCTAATAGGCTTCTTTAACAGAGACTGGGCTCCTGGGTGTGTTGCCTCTTGCTGTGCCCTGGGATTGGTAGCTCTTTAAGAATTCTTTCTCCATTGGTTACAGTCCTGTGGAACCTGTGAGTATAAGCCCTGGTGGCCAGCAGAGCCAGACAATCTAGAGATGTCCCTGGAGGCAGCCACAATAACCAAGGAGTCAGACAAGTTTATAAGCTCCTTCCTGGGAGATACTGGCCAGCTAGAGTATGACAGAGGGGGAGCTCAAAAACTGCATGCATCAGCCTTCATTCCCTGAGAGCTCCTCCACAGGCCTCTAGACCTGTGCCAAACCAGCAGCCTGCCCCTCAGGCCCAAGTTCCTGGACAAGCAAATAGGCCTTTCACTGAAAGACTAGGAGTGTGTTTCAGTCTGCTATGTGTGCTGTGCCCTGATATGGTGGCCTGCTAAGAACTGTCTCCAATTGCTATGGTCCCATGAAACCCAGAAACACAGGCCCTGCTGGCCTCCAGAGCCAGGCAATCAAGTGGCATTCCGTGGGTGGCAGCAACAAAAACTGGAGCACCAGACTTATGTAAAAGCTCCGCTCTGAGAGATACTGGTGCTCTGTAAGGCAGAGGGAGAGTGGGAAACTGGTGCCCTCTGGCTGGAGTGAGGCGCAGAGGGAGAGTGTAAAGAGGGTGCCTGCTAATCTCGGTCCTGTGAGAGTAGCCCAGCAGGCCCCCAGATGGGTGTTAAATTAGACGCTTGCCCCTTAGGCCGAGGCTTTAAGATAAGGAAATTAGCCTCCTTAACAGAAAATCTGGGCACCTCTATAGCGGCTGCTTCCGTACTGGGCCCTGGGGCAGGTGAGTCCAAGCATGCAAGCCCTTTAAGAGCCTTTTCTCACTTCAGTAGAGCATTGTAGATCTCATGGACTCGAGCCTCATTGGTTTTCAAAGCTAAGTGTTTCGGAGAGTCCAGATCAAGATGGCAGAGAAAGAAAATCTAAGCTTATCTCCTCCCACAGAGCCACTAAAACTACTTCATATGGCACAACTGTCTCTGAGAACAGCCTGAAGACTAGCAGGACAGATTTTCTACAACCATAGATATAAATAAAAGGCCACATCAAGACAGGTAGGAGAGGCAGAGATGCAGTCCAGCAGAACCCATACCCCTGGTGTGGCAATCCCACAAGCAGGAGGGATATCATAACCAAGGAGGTTTCCCCTGAGGAGCAAGGGGCCCCAGCCTCATGTCGGGCTTCACAGCCCACAGGCCTGCTCAAGGAAGATGAGCCCCCGCAATGTCTGGCTTTGAAAATCAGCTGGGCTTATGTCCAGGAGAGCCTAAAGGCTGGGGGAAAATTAAGGCTCCACTCTGTGTGTGTGTGTGTGTGTGTGTGTGTGTGTGTGTGTGTGTGTGTGTGTGTGTGTGTGTGTGTGTGTGTGTGTGTGTGTGTGTATGGTGTTAGGGAGTGTTCTAATTTCATTCTTTTACATGTAGCTGTCCAGTAAGGCTCCACTCTTGAAGAGCTTGCACAAACTCACTCTGAGTCCCAGCACAGAGATAGCAGCTTGGAAAGCATCTGAATCATACAAGAGGGAGATTCATTGACTAATTTTAGGGCATGTGCCAGAGAGGCAGGTTTCTGGTGAAACTTTCTCCAGGGATAGAAGTGCTGGTGGGCTTCCTTTTTGTTTTTGCTCTCCTTCCACCAAGCTGGCCTGGGTCTGGCAGGCACCATTTCTGTCATTCTCCATCAACCTGCCTAACACCTGGCATCCATCCCCAGCATTCCTCTGAGAACTCACCCCACCCAACCCACCAACCTCAGCCATCCCCTCCAAAGCAACTCCCACCCTGCCCCACCTGCCAGGTGGCCCCAACCAGCACCAGTGCCCCTCAAAAGTGGCTCCTGCTAGAGGGGACCATCCTTGCACACTAATGTGCCCACAGCAATCGCAGCCAGGCCTCATGAATGGCCAGGCTGGGGACTAGCCCTGCCCACCAGGGTGTCAACAGCAGTTGTGGCCAAGCCACTCAGCTAGCCAGGCCAGGGACCAGCTCCATCTACCAGTGCACCCACAGCACTTGCAGCCCAACCACAACAAGAGAACATACACAGCGCATACAGGGGATAACCAGGAGCACATCGCTCTGGTGACCAGGGGTGATGTTGCCACTGAGCCCCACAGGACACCTACATAAGACCAGTCTTTCAAGACTGGGAGATGTAGCTGATACACATATTATGTAGAAACAAACACAGACAGTTCGGCAAAATGAGGCTACAAATGAGAAAACAAGACAAAACCAAAAGAAAAAAATTAAACAAAATGGAGATAAGCAATTAACCAGATAAAGGGTTCAAATCATTAGTCTTAAAGTTGTTCACTGGACTCTGGAGAAGAACAGATGAACTCAGTGAGAACAGTAACAAGATAGAAAACACAGAAAAGAACCAGTCAGAACTGAAGAATACAATAACAGAAATGAAAAATACACCAGAGGGAATGAGCAGACTAGAGGATGCAGAAGAATAGATCAGCAATCTGAGACAGGGTAGTGGAAGTCACCAAATCAAAACAGCAAAATAATAATAATAATAATTTGTAAAATGAGGATAGTTTGGGACTTCCCTGGTAGTCCAGTGGTTAAGACTCCACACTTCCACTGCAGGGGGCCCGGGTTTGATCCCTGGTCGGGGAAGTTCCCCATGCCACGTGGTGTGGCCAAAAGAATAATAATAATAAATTAAACTAAATTAAAATTTTTTAAAAAAAGGATAGTTTAAGGGACCTGTGAGACAACATCAAGTGTACTAACATTCACATTACAAGGGTCTCAGAAGGAGAAGAGAGCGTAAGTTTTCCTCAAAACCTATCTGAAGAAAAATGACTGAAAACTTTCCTAACCTGGCTAACAAAACAGACATCCAAGTCCAGAAAGCATAGAGAGTCCTATATAAGATGAACCCAAGACACCCATACCAAGATACATTATAATTAAAATCTCAAAAGTTAAAGACAAAGAGAGAATCTTTAAGGCAACAAGAGAAAAGCAACAAGGGACTCCCACGTAAGACTATCAGCTGATTTGTCAGCAGAAACTTTACAGGCCAGAAGGGACTGACATGATATTTAAAGTACTAAAAGAAAAAAAGCTTACAAACAAGAATACTCTATCTGGCAAGGTTATTATTCAGAATTGAAGTAGAGATAAAGGGTTTCCCAGACAAGTAAAAGCTAAAGGAGTTCATCACCACTAAATAAGCCTTATTAAGAAATGTTAAAGGGACTTCTTTAAGCAGAAAAATGAAGGCCATAACTAGAAACAAGAAAATCATGTAAGAAAAACTCTCATTGGTAAAGGCAAACATATAGTAAAGGTCAATCACCTACAAAGCTAGTATGAAGGTTAAAAGACGAAAGTAGTGAAAGCACCTATATATAAAACAATTAGTTAGGCAATACACAAAAAGATGCAAAATGTGTCAGAAACATAAAATATCGGGGGCAGCGAATGTAGTGCTTTTAGAATGCACTCAAACTTAAATGACCATCAATTTAAATAGACTGCTGTATACATAGATTGTTGTATATGAACCTCATGGTAACCACAAACCAAAAACGTATAACAGATACACAAAAAATAAAGAGAAAGGAATACACACATAACATGAAAGAAAGTCATCAAATCAGAAAGAAAGAGAACAAGAAAAGAAGAAAGGAACAGAGAAGAACTACAAAAACAAAACAGCGAAATGGCAGTAAGTACATACCTGTCAATAATTACATTAGGAGGTTACCTGGTGGCACAGTGGTTAAGAATCTGCTGCCACAGGGGACACAGGTTCAAGCCCTGGTCCGGGAAGATCCTACATGCTGCGGAGCAGTTAAGCCCGTGCACCACAACTACTGAGACTGCACTCTAGAGCCCGCGAGCCACAACTACTGAGCCCGTGAGCCACAACTACTGACCCCACGTGCCACAACTGCTGAAGCCATGCTCCACAACAAGAGAAGCCACCGCAATGAGAAGCCTGCGCACCACAACAAAGAGTAGCCCCCGCTTGCCGCAACTAGGGAAAGCCCACACGTGGCAATGAAGACCCAACACAGCCAAAGATTAATAATAATAATAAAATAAATATTTTTTAAAATACATTAAATGTAAATGGACTAAATGCTCCAATCAAAAGACAAAGCGTGGCTGAATGGATTAAAACAACAAGACCCATTTATATGGTTCATACAAGACTCACTTCAGATCTAAAGACACACACACAGAATGAAAGTAAAGAGATAGGGACTTCCCTGGTGGCACAGTGGTTAAGAATCCACCTGCCAACGTAGGAGACACAGGTTCGAGCCATGGTCTGGGAAGATCCCACATGCCGCGGAGCAGCTAAGCCCATGAGCCACAACTACCGAGCCCGCATGCCACAACTACTGAAGCCCACGCACCTAGAGCCCATGCTCTGCAACGAGAAGCCACTGCAGTGAAAAGCCCATGCACCATAATGAAGAGTAGCCCCCGCTCGATGCAACTAGAGAAAGCCCACGTGCAGCAATGAAGACCCAACACAGCCAAAAATAAATAAATTAAATAAATACATAAATAATTTTTTTTTTAAATGGAAGTGAAGGGATAGAAAAATATTTCATGCAAATGGAAATGAATACTAATGATATTAGTATTAGATGGAAATGGAAATCTAATACTAATGATATTAGTATTAGAATACTAATATCAGGCAAAACAGACTTGAAAGCAAAGACTGTAACAAGAGACAAAGAAGGTCATTACATAATGATCCTTGGGGTCAATCAAACAAGAGGATATAACACATCCAGATATCTCTGCACTCAACATAGGAGCATCTAAATACATAAAGCAAATATTAACATACATAAAGAGAGAAACTGATAGTAATACAATAATAATAGGAGGCTTTAATACCCCACTTACATCAATGGATAGATCATTTAGACAGAAAAATCAATACGGAAATATTGCCCTTAAGTGACACAGGTGCACTTAACAGAACATTCCATCCAAAAATAGCATAATACACATTCTTTTCAAGTGCACATGTAGTATACTTTGGGTAGATCATGTTAGGCCACAAAACAAGTCTCAATAAATTTAGAAAGATTGAAATCATATCAAGGACCTTTTCTGAAAGTAGAAATCAATTACAAGAAGAAAACTGGGAAAAACACAGACACATAGAAGCTAAAAAACATGCTTCTAAACAACCAATGAGTCAATATAGAAATCAAAGAGGAAATTTAAAAATACCTTAAGACAAATGAAAATGGAAACACAATGTTCCAAAAACTGGAGCACAGCAAAGCGGTTCTAAGAGGGAAGTTTATAGCACTACAGGCCTACCTTAGTAAACAAGGAAAACCTGAAATAAACAATTTAACCTTATACCTAAAGAAACAAGAAAAAGAACAAACAACACCCAAAGTTAGTAGAAGGAAATAAGAGATCAGAATGGAAATAAATGAAATAAAGACTGGGGAAAAAAGAAATATCAGTGAAAAAAACTAAATGAAAGACAAGTTGCAACTGACACAACAGAAATACAAAGGATCATAAAAGATTACTACAGTTATTCGCCAACAAATTGAACAGCCTAGAAGAAACAGATAAATTCCCAGAAACATGCAACCTTCCAAGAGTGAATCAGGAAGAAACAGAAAATCTGAACAGACAGATTACCAACAATGAAACTGAATTAGTAATTAAAAAAAAAAAATCCCAACAAACAAGCCCAGAACCAGACAACTTAACGGTAAATTCAGACAAACTTAAGGAAGAGTTAATACCTATCCTTCTCAAACTATTCCAAAAAATTGAAAAGGAAGGAACAATTCTAAGTTCATTATACTGATATCAAAACCAGATAAAGACACTACAAAAAAAAATTACAGGCCAATATGTCTGATGAACATAAAATGCAAAAATCCTCAACAAAATATTAGCAAATTGATTTCAATCATATAGTAAAAGAACCATACACCATTATCAGGTGTATTCCACAGATGCAAGGATGGTTCTGTATGCTCAAATCAATCAACATGATATACTACATTAACAAAGTGAAGGATAAAAATCACATGATCATGTGACTAGATGCAGAAAAAGCATTTGACAAAATTCAGTATCCATTTTTGATAAAAACTCTCAACAAAATGGATATAGAGGGAACATGTATCAACATAATAAAGGCCATATATGACAAACCAGCATTTAAGAAAGTACTCAATGGTGAAAAGCTGAATGCTTTTCCTCTAACATCAGGAACACTAAAAAGATGTCCACCATTGACACTTTTATTCAACATAGTATTGGAAGTGCTAGCCACAGCAATCACACAAAAAAAGAGATAAAAGGTATCCACATTGGAAAGGAAGTAGTAAAACTGTCACTATTTGCAGATGACATGATAATGTATATAGAAAACCCTAAAGACTCCACCAAAACACTATTGGAACTAATAAATGAATTCAGTAAAACTTCAGGATACAAAATCAATATACAGAAATCTATTGCATTTCTATACACAAATAATGAATTATCAGAAAGAAATTAGTGTAACAATTATATTTACAATTGTAACCAAAAGAACAAAATACCCAGGAACAAATTTTGCCAAGAAGGTGAAAGACCTATACTCTGAAAACTATCAAACACTGATGAAAGAAATTGAAGACAATATAAATGAATGGAAAGATATAAGAATTAATACTGTTAAAATGTCCATACTATCCAAAGCAATCTACAGATTCAGTGCAATCCCTATCAGAGTATCAATGGCATTTTTCACAGAATCGGGACAAATAATCCTAAAATGTGTATTGGAACCACGAAAGACTGTGAAAACCAAAGCAATTTTAAGAAAGAACAAAGCTGGAGGTATCATACACCCTGATTTCAAACTATGCTACAAAGCTGCAGTCATCAAAACTGTATGGTCTTGGCACAAAAATAGACACATAGATCAATGGAAGAGAATGGAGAGCCCAGAAAGAAGCCCACTCTTACATGGTCAAT
Organism: Balaenoptera physalus; assembly: GCF_965194825.1. Lineage (NCBI taxonomy): Eukaryota > Metazoa > Chordata > Mammalia > Artiodactyla > Balaenopteridae > Balaenoptera > Balaenoptera physalus. The sequence continues at coordinate 19,117,067 of NC_138891.1, forward strand.
TAATGTACAACAGTGGAGCCAAGAATATACAATGGGGAAAGGACAGTCTCTTCAATAAATGATGTTGGGAAACTTGACAGCTACATGCAAAAGAATGAAACTGGATCACTTTCTTATGCCATATACAAACTATAAACTCAAAATGGATTGAAGACTTAAATGTGAGACCTGGAACCATAAAACTCCTAGAAGAAAACATAGGCTGTATACTCTTTTACATTGGTCTTAGCAATATATATTTTTTTGGATCTGTCTCTTCAGGCAAGGGCAACAAACAAAAATAAACAAATGAGACATCAATCTAAAAAGGTTTTGTTCAGCAAAGGAAGCTATCAACAAAACATAAAGGGAACTTACTGAATAGAAATACTTGTAGATGATATATCTGATAAGGGGTTAATATCTAAAATATATTTTAAAACTCACACAATATCAAAAAAACCAAACAGTCTGATTAAAAAATGAGCAGAGGGCATGAGTAAACATTTTTCCAAGGAAGGCATACAGGTGGCCAACAGACACATTAAATGATCTTCAACATCACTAATCATCAGGGGAATGCAAATCTAAACCACAATGAGATCCTCACATCTTTCAGAATGGCTGTTTGTTATCAAAGAGACAACAAATAACAAGTGTTGGTGAGGATATGGAGAAAAGGGAACTCTTATGCACTGTTGGTGAGACTGTAAATTGGTGCAGCCACTACAGAAAACATTGTAGAAGTCCGTCAAAAAATTAAAAATAGAACTGCTATATGATCCAGCAATTTTACTTCCAGGTATTTACCCAAAGAAAACAAAAACACTAATTTGAAAAGATACGTGCACTCCAACGTTCACTGAAGCATTATTCACAATAACCAACATATGGAAGTAACCTAAGTGTCCATCGATAGATAAGTGGCTAAAGATGCTGTGATACACACACACACACACACACACACACACACACAATGGAATTTTACTCAGCCATAAAAAAAGGAATGAAATCTTGCCATTTGAAACAACATGGATGGGCTTTAAGGGTATTATGCTAAGTGAAATACGTCTGACAGAGAAAGACAAAAACCATATGATTTCATTTATATGTGGAATTTAAAAAACAAACAAACAAAATAAGACAGAAACATACTCACCAATACGGAGAACACAGTGGTGGTCACCAGAGGGTAAGGGGGTGGTTGGGTGAAATAGATGAAGGGAAATTGAGAGGTACAAACTTCCAGATATAAAATAAATAAGGCATGTGGATGTACTGTATTACATAGGGAATATAGTCAAATATGGTAATAACTTTGGTGACAGATGGTTACTAGATTTGCTGTGGTGATCAATTCATAATATGTATAAATGTAAAATCACTATGTTGTACACCTGAAACTAATATAATATTACATATCAACTATACTTCAATTTAAAAAAAGGAGGGGAAAAAAGCTAGACTTGGGGGCAGTTGTCTCGGTTGTAGGTCTTAAAAGTTTGGGTACACAATGTGGGGTTCAAACTCTTTGCTCCTCAGGGAGAAGCTCTGGATTTTGAGTTTCTACCTGATTGTGGGTCACTGTGCCGTGTTGGGGTTTACAGCAAGATTGTGTCTCAGCATCTCCTACCCGCTTAGGTGTGAGTTTTTTCTCATTTGCCCAATATGTAGGAGTCACTCAGCTAGTTTTTAGGTTTTTTTCAGAGGAAATTTGGTCCATATGTAGCTATAGATTTGGCATGTCTTGGGAGGAGGTGAGTTCAGGATCTTTCTACTTGACCATCTTGAACCAGAACTCTGAAGTCAGTCTCTTGAAGAGATATCTGTACTCCCTTGTTCATTACAGCATTATCACAACAGCCAAAATATGGAATTAACCTAAATGTTCCTCAAAGAATAAATGGATAAAGAAAATGTGGTGTATGTATACACACACAGTGGAATATTACTCAGCCTTTAAAAAGAAGGAAATCCTATCATTTGCAACATGGACGAACCTGGAGGACATTATGCTAAGTGGAATAAGCCAGGCACAGAAAGACAAATAGTGCATGATCTCACTTATATGGGAATCAAAAACAAGTCAAACTTATAGAAGCAGAGAGCAGAATGGTGGTTACCAGGGGCTGGGGGTGTGAGGGAAATGGGGTGATGCTGGTCAAAGGGTACAAAGTTGCAGTTATGTAGAATGAGTAAATCTAGAGATGTAATGTACAATATAATGACTATACATTTAATATAATATTGTGTTAAATACTGGAAATTTACTTAAAGAGGGTAGAGTTCAGGTCCTCTCATCCCTACCCCCCCCCCAAAAATATGGTAACATTGTGAGGAGATGATATGTTAAGTGGCTTTACTGTAGTAATCGTTTCACTGTGTATATCACATTATTTTGTTATATATTTTAAATACATACAATTTTTAGTTACAATGTTTTTACATTTTTTAATGAAATTAGCCACAGTAAAAAAGTAAAAAGAAACGTAAGATTTAAATTAATTATGTACCTTATTTAACCCAATATATCTAAAATGTTATTTCAACATGTAATCAATATAAAAGTATTGATGTTTTACCATTTTTTTTCTTCCTAAGTCTTCAAGATCTGTTGTGTATTTGCACTTAAAGACATCTCAAATTGGACTAGCCACATATAGCTAATGGTTACCATATTGGACCATGCAGATTTGAATTACAAGAATGCCAGAAAAAGAGAATGGATAAGGGGAAACAGAGGCAGGGAAGAAACAAAATAATTTGAGAAAATGTCCAAGAACTAAAGAATACTAGTTTCCAAATTGAGCAGGCTCTGAGCCCAGCAAAATAAGTGAATTAGATACAGACCAAGGCACCTCATCATATTATTTCAAAACACCAGGGACTCAGAAACCTCTATAGGCTTCAAAGGAAAAAAAAAAAAAAAAAACAGGTCACAGTCAAAGGATCAGTGGCTTTAGACTTCTCAACAACAATGGATAAATGGAAGACAATGGATCCGTGCCTTTAAAATTCTGAAGGAAAAGAACCACCAAGCTATAATTCTATAAATACCAACTACATTGGGAGTAGATAAAAGGTATTTTCAATGATCCAAGATCTAAAAATGTAGCTTTTAGGAAGCTACTGAAGGATGTGTTACACCAAACAAGGAAGTAAACCAAGAATGAGGAAAATGTGAGATATAAGAAACAGGAGAAAGGTGAAGGGAATCCCTAGGGTGAAACTGTGAACCAGGCCTAGAGATCAACCAGTCTAGATGAGAGTACGTCAGAAGGAACCAAGAAAGACTTCAAGGAAATGCAATTGATAGAATACCTAATGGGACTGATTATGGATGTAGAAAACTGGTAGAGGTTTGGGGGTTGAATTAGTAACATGTACTGTACCCCAAAAACTAAGCAAATAAAAGAGAAAAGGAAAATGTAGCTATAAATTCTGAATGTTGAGTAATTTATCTATATATTAAGAGGCTGGGGAGGGCATGTGGGTAAGGTGGAATGAATGGCAAAAGAGCTGAAACCTCATCTTTCACAGTGCAAAATTAATCCACTCCTTAAAACAGAAATATGAGAAAGGAGTAATATAGGCATCTTAACTGAAATGTAAAGATAAAAACCAAAATAATCAGGTGTTGAAAATGGTTGGATCTGGGGAAGAGAAAATAAAAGGTCTGCCATTTTTTCTAATAAATTTTGTAAAACTATGTCTAAGTCTAAAGTGTACACATATGTAACGTTTAAAAGAAACATGAACAATAATAAATCTGAGTGAATAAAGGACCTTTAACGGGCCATTGCTAATGAGTATCCTTATCTCCTAGCATTGAGTACTGGTTCCGCTGCATGGATGTGGATGGGGATGGTGTGCTCTCCATGTACGAGCTGGAATACTTCTACGAGGAGCAGTGTGAACGGATGGAAGCCATGGGCATTGAGCCCTTGCCATTCCATGATTTGCTGTGCCAGATGCTTGACCTGGTGAAGCCAGCCAACGATGGTAAGATTGAATAAAGAGCCATTTGCATTGTACACCTAGGTGTACAATGCAGCCTCCGTTGCACTGTAACGGAGTGTGGGATATAATCCTGGATGGTCCTAAATTATTTAACTTCCCAGAGTCTTCCATACAGGCTTTCCAAATACAGAAGTATTTAAGTTTCTCCTTTATTGTTAGCATAGAACCAACAATTGATGGCAAATTCTGTTTAAGAAATAGGCTTTTTCAACTTAAAATAGAACTACCATATGATCCAGCAATCCCACTCCTGGGCATATATCCAGAGAAAACCGTAAGTTGAAAGGATACAGACACCCCAGTTTTCATTGCAGCACTATTTATAATAGCCAGGACATGGAAGCATCCTAAATGCCCATCAACAGAGGAATAAATAAAGAAGTTGTGGTATGTGTATAGAATGGAATATTACTCGGCCATAAAAAAGAATGAAATAATGCCATTTGCAGCAACATGGATGAACCTAGAGATTATCATACTAAGTGAAGTAAGTCAGACAGAGAAAGACAAATATATGATATCACTTATATGTGGAATCGAATTTTTTTTAATAAAAGATACAAATGAACTTATTTATAAAACAGAAGCAGACTTACAGATATCAAAAACAAACTTATGGTTACCAAAGGGGAAGGTGGGGAGGGATAAATCAGGAGCTTGGGATGAACACATGCACGCTACTATATTTAAGCTAGATGACCAACGGGGACCTACTGTATAGCACGGGGAACTCTACCCAATATTCTGTGATAGCCTATATGAGAAAAGAATCTGAAAAAGAATGAATACGTGTGTATGTATAACTGAATCACTTTGCTGTACACCTGAAACTAACACAACATTGTATATCAACTATACTTCAATAAAAATATTAAAATTAAAAAAATTGTTTAAAGAAAAAAAAAGAAATAGGCTTTTTCCATAGAAACAGAAAGCAGATTAGTGATTGCCAGGGGCTGAGGATTTGGGAGGGGAGATGGAGTTGGACTGCTTGATGGGTACAGTTTCCTTTGGGGGTGAAGAAAATGCTATGGAATGTGATAGTGGTGATGGTTGTGCAGCATTGTGAATGTACAAAAAGCCACTAAGTTGTACCCTTTAAAATGGTTAAAATGGTGAATTTTATGTGAACTTTACCTCAAAAAAAAGAAATCGATTTTTATAATCAAATAAACATATGCATATACTTTTAAACTTCAGTAAAAGTTTTTTTCACTTGCCAAAACAGCTCTTGAAATTTACCAGATTTGTTCTTACACAGGCAAAATAACTCTACGAGATCTGAAGAGATGCAGAATGGCTCACATCTTTTATGACACTTTCTTTAATCTGGAGAAATACTTAGACCATGAACAGAGAGATCCCTTTGCAGTCCAGAAGGTACCAGTATAGTTATAACTTCTATTTGAGGGCTGCAGTATCAGGGGTTGTGTGCTACAGATAAAAATGGTCTCTGCCTGCAGGAATTCTGGTATTTAAAGAGGTAACATTTAAAACATTTCATCACATACTGAAATGAGAGAATAAAGGACCTAGAGCACATCTCTTCCCATAGTATTAGAAAGTATATTGGGCTTGATTTAACTGTACCATTCAATTTCGGGATGACAAGGTAATGAAAACTAGATGCTCTCCAAAATAAGACAACCTTCAGATAATGTAACACTTTTTCAAGTGGTAATGATCACTGTACATGACTATCAGTTTGAAGACATTCTACAGCTGAAGAGGGGTGAGCTGCCTTCCCCATACACAAAAACCTGTGGGCTCTCAGAAAACCCATGTCTAGAAAAACACCAAACAAACAAAAAGCAGAATATCACCACTTCTCCTTCTAATCCCCTGTTTAAAGAGTAAAAATTATATTGATGGAAAAGAACTGTTTCAGTTGAGTCCTATAGGAGTACAAGTACAGGAAACTTTCTCAGTCTTTTCTTTGTCTTCCATATGTTGCATAACTGTACTTGTAAGAATACAAAGATCAGCTTCTAAAAACAAATACTCTGTACCGGAACTTGGGGCATATCAAGATGCATTATCACTAGCCTGAAGTCAGTATTATATTTCATTGAGTTTAAGATGCCCCATTATTTTATATACCTTTAAGCAAGAAAAATCATTGCCAATTGTAAGGCTGAGATGCATGCCAATTTCAGAGATGTTAAAAGGGTGGGGTGAAGTTCTTAAAATGGATTAAATATAGTAATTAAGACATTGTGTAGTCAATATTTAGGTACTTGCATTCTTCTAGGCATAACTAACCTTACACCCTAGGGCAATGCTAACTCAATTTCATCATGGAAAAACATAATTTTACCTAGAACATATAATCCAAGATGCTGCCTGTATTGTAGAAGGAAAAGAAAATATATGCCCTTTTTCCCCCTTCATTTCTTTTGTGTTATAAATTCTACTTTAAATTTTTTACCTTTAAATTTTCCTCTTTTTTCTGAGAGGTGGTAATTATCAACATTCTGAAAGTGCAGAAAGTGCTCAGTAAATTCCAAGCACTGTGTTGAAAAGACACTGGTTATATAGAGATGACTCAGTATATAAAGAATGGGTTTATAGAGATGAAAAAAGACAGAAGAGCAAAAGGTGGCAACCAAGCATAGTATAGCGAAGGAAATGACTGGGGGGAGAAGGGCTGTTTCTAAAAGATAACACAGATAACACGGTATCTGAGCTGGCTTTGAAAGAAGCAATAAAAATTTGTCAGAGGAAGGGATGGTACATTTCAGGTGGGCATAAGCAAACCACAAGTCACTCCAGATAGCTGCTGTGCAAAGTGCCAGAGGAGAAGGGGCTAGAGAAGAGCCTCTGATAACAAGGCTGAAGAATCTAGACCTAAACAGTCCAGCTGCTGAACAGCCTTATAATTTTGTAATTCAAGGTGTAGAAAATCACTTTAGGAATGTTACTTTAGCACCACTTTTAACATGTTTAAATGAAACATTTTTCAGATAGTTTTTTTTCAGTGATGTAAAACATTTGTAATGACCTATCTCCAATTCTTTGTCTTTGATTTTGTTTCCTGTGGCTGTCCTCTTCCCAATCAGGATGTTGAGAATGACAGTCCTGAGCCCTCTGACTGGGACAGGTTTGCTGCTGAGGAATATGAGACCCTTGTAGCAGAGGAGTCTGCCCAAGCACAGTTCCAGGAAGGGTGAGTGAGTCTCCCTTGGTCTTGTAGAACTTTTTTTAACAGGGGTAACCACATTAGGACCACCTTAAAAAATCAAGCTAGTGATCCTTTCCTATTTCTACCATTTTTGAATATCATAAAAATGAGTGATTTTAACCAACTTTAGTTAAATGAATATTTCCCCAGCAGTCTTCTCATTCCTTCTTCACTAATTTCCTGAAAAGTCTTCTCATGTGCCATTTCCTTTAATGGAGTTGTACCTTTCACTGAAAACTGAGATCATCGTGCAGTCATACTACTTTGCTAGGGATGTTAGTACACCCTGTAAATACAGGAGGAGGCTAGAAGAACTGAAGCTCTTTTAAGTAGTAAAGATCATCATGTTTAAAACAAATCTTTATCAGACATGGTTTTGTGCTTTCAACCCTGAACAGGAAGTAACTTCTACCAAGGATTTATAATAGGGTATAATTCCATAAAGGGACTGTTGTAAGAAATTAAATTATCCAAGACTTTTACTGCTTAGAACATTTCAGTAACTATAATTTGCTGGCTCTTTTCATCTAGCGATTCCTTTAGCAGTTCCTATGATTCTTCTTTAGTCATTGTTTCTCTAAGCCTCTCAATTAATCTTTATTATTAATGTAATGCATTTTGAATAGGCAGTATATTAATTTGATTTAATATTCAAATAAAAGAATAAATAGTAAGTTTCCTGCTACCCAATTGTCCCCGGAAGCAACCACTGTTAACATTTTCTGTGTACCCTTCCAAAGACACTCCGTCCCACTCCCTCCCACACGTTCTCACACTCTCTCTCATACACACACACACACACACACACATACACACACACACATACATATATACATACATATGTGTATATGTATAAAAGCAAATACACATTCTTTTCTTTCTTTCTTCCTCTTACACATATGGTAGCATACTCATTATTTAGTTCCCTGCTTTTTCCACACTTTTATAAAGTTTCTGTTATACAAGATGAATAAGTTCTGGAGATCCGCTGTACAACATAGTATCTATAGTTAAAATATGGTATTGTGCACTTTAAAATATGTTAAGAAGATAGATCTCATGTTAAGTGTTCCTACAAAAGAAAAAAAGGAGAACACAAGGAAATGTTTGGAGGTAATGGATATGTTTAGTGCCTTGGTTGTGGTGATGATATCACAGATATATGCATATATCCAAAATCATCAAGATGTATTCACTAAATGTGTACAGTTTTTTGTATCAAACTTCAATAAAGCTAAAAATGATAACAACAAAGATTGTGAGAGCAGCATGGTGAACCAGATACTTGTATTTTATGATCATTGAGGTATAAATGAGGCATCACAAATATTTGGGGGGCCCTGAGGTGTATGAAAAAATTAATAAAAGAATAACTGAAGGTTGGAGAAAAAACAAATCAATAAATTGGAGATTATTCCATAAATATATTTAATGAATGTGCTAAGTTTTTTATAACTGCATAACATTCCACTATATAGTTATACCATTATTTTACATTCCTCCGTTCACGAACATTATAGTGAAAATAGTGAAATATTAGAGATATAATGTTGCAGTGAATAATCTTATATGTGTCATTTTATACATATGCGGGATAAATTTCTAGTGTGTCGCAAACAGATAGCAAACTTGCAAAGACATAGGAGGATCTTAGAGAAACCAACAAGAAATGATGCAGACTCCCAGAACTAGCTATGGTGGGAGCATTTCATCCCTAGGCCTAAAAGGACAAGGAGGTGAAACCATCATCAGAACCCAAAGAGAAAAGCTATATGGAGAAGGTCACCTGACAGAACTTGTGACCTTCAGTAATGCGATTTAGCCAACCTGTGGCAACCCAGCTGAGAGACAGCTGCTAGAATATCCCGTTTCATTCTCATATCCTTCAGTATCCTGCAGGCGCTTCCCTTTAGCTTCCAACCAGAAACCAGAAGACAAGAGAGCCCAATGGTGTGGTCCATTTGGGTCAGCTCCTGGGGCACAGAGCTAGGGGAAGAGTAGATCTAGAGGGATAAACAGAAAATACCCAGCTCAGTAGATAATGTCAAATAGTCCTCCGTAGAGATTGTACCATTTTACCCCTACCATTAAGTTTTGAGTATCTTTTTTGAGAGTACTGAAGAAGCCATCACCAAACCACCTTCTTTAATCTAGAGATTTCCTTAATATGCTTAGCCACAAAACTGGGACCTCATTTTTATGTCAAAGACCCAGAGGAAGCCCTTAAAATCATTCATCATTCATTGATTGATTATCTTAAGTCTGAGTGCATCAGAAAAGACAGGCAAGTTGATTCACAGGCATGATTTAGTTTTTTGGCAGGGAGCTTCATTAGTAGGAATTGGGGTAAGTGTACTGATCTTATGAAGCAATATCACTACTGTTAAGAAGATGTGTAGATGTTTATAATAGTGAAAACTGGAGACAATCTAAGTATTTAATAAGAAGATTAATAAAATTATCCTACATATACACAGTGCAAGCCCATGTAACCATTAAAAATCATTTTGTGGATGTATAATTCTTAACTAGCAAAGAAAAAATAGGGATGTGAAAGAAGGCTTTGAGAGATCAAGTAAAACTGAACAGAAAGGAACAAAATAAAGTTATCAGAAAGAAAATTAGGTATATATAAGGAAAACAAAAGGGATCTAACTTATATATACTAGACAGTGGAGCAAACGAAATAGAAAAAAATATTCAAAGATAACAGAAAAGCTTTTCTGAAATAAAAGAAGACCTGAATCTGAAAGGTCAGAAGTCACACCATATCCAGGAAATACTGATGATGACTGGCCCCATAGATGTGTGGTGAATTTAACAGAATTCAAAGATAAATAGAAGTTTACTTTGGGGGCTTTTTCCATTTTTTAAAAATGCAAGTCACCAGACAAGAGGGGGAAAAAAAATCAGCTTTGCCTCAGGTACCGCCACAGTAAAAATGAATACTAGAAGATCATAAAACAATATTTATACTAACCCAAGATGGCATTCAAACATGAAAACACAAATGGATATTTTCAAACATACAAGAACTGAAAGGAATAAAGCACCCATGAGCTCTTCTTTAAAGAGGACATAATCATAAAACCAGATGAACCAAAATAGAGAGCCCAGAAATGGAGTGGCCATGGTGGAAAAGAAATAATAGTGAGTGTTCAATTTAAATATAAAAGGATGGAGACAGAACATAATACTCTGGAAAAAATAATATAACTAAAAGTAGGATGTAGAGAGGAGGGAGAAATATATGTGTAAGTTTCATTAGCAGGGCCTCAACAGCTACCCTCTAAAGCTGATAAGTCAAGTTGAGGATTTAAGGCTATTAATTAAAATAAACATTTGAAAAACCAAAGCCAGACTCTAAATATTCTAATTCAATCAGAAAACATGTACACACAAAAAAGAAAAACACAGACCACGCAGCATAAAGATGACAGAACTAAAACAAATACTTTTAAGTCAGTGAATATAAATGGAACAAACTCATTTATTAAAAGAAAAGTATTCAATTATAGAATGACAACAAAAGTTGAATTAAAAAAGACTAAACACCCCAAAAAAGCTGTCCTGATAACATTAGATTCTTGAAGCAGAAACTCCAAAAGGAAAAAAAAGGAGAAATTGAAACCTGTAATTTGCAGCCATAATAAAAAATTCCCTGAAAATGGATACCTTTGTGGCTTATTGTCCAGAGACCATTTACAAAATACATATTAGGCCACAAACAAAACTTCAGTGGACTTCTAAAAAGTAACAATAATACAGACTAGCTTCTCATTTCAAGGAGGTAAACAAAGCATCCTGTAGTTTTCAGTCTCTCATACCATATAAAAATAAGAAATACAGAGCACCACTTGAAGTAATAGGAGAAACTTTCAGTGGACTAAAAGAAGGAAAGCAGATGGAATCGGATTGAAGAGGGAGCCAGAGCTTAGGTTCTATGCAGGAAGATGAGGAAGATAATTGCCACAGATAAAGGGAGCAGCACTTACAGATGATTCATACCTTAATTTGATTGAAACCAAGAGCAAGAGGGAGACCAGAAGAAGAAGCATCCAGGGAGGTTGAACCCTGTACACCCCATCCTACCCGTAAAGGAAAGACAAAAGCAGTGAGTATGCGATCTTGGGGCAGCATGGCCCATCCATCCCCCTATTCCCATTTAAAACACTAGCAACCCCACATTGCTCTCTCCTAAGCAGCCAGTGCAGAGGCAACAGTCTGTTCTCTACTACATAGTAAAGTGGACAAATATCAACCAATAAAATACTCAACAAATGGAAGAACTTTCAACCCTGGAAGGAGACTCACTACAACAATCAGAACAAGACATCAAAATGGGTATATTTACTTTTTTTTTTTTTTTCCTGCACCGCACAGCATGTGGGATCTTAGGTCCTCAACCAGGGATCGAACCCGTGCCCCCTGCAGTGGAAGCACAGAGTCTTAGTCACTAGACCGCCAGGGAAGTCTGACTATTTTTAGAGAGATAAGAGAGAATATTACACTCTTCAAGCAAGACCGGCCAGTATCTTTCCAGTATCTGGAAATGAAAAGAAAAAAAATCTTAATGAAAAAACACAATCATTGGGCTAAATAATAGAATGGACACATCTGAAAAGTTGATTTGGAATATTGATTGTGATACAGGAGTAAGAAATCCTTGTAGAAGCCAGTAGAAATAATAGCCAAATAATTCCCAGAATTTTAGCTGTTTAAACAAATAAAAATATACACAGAAACAGGAATTAGCAAATTTTTTCTGGCCAGGTAGTAAATATTTTAGGCTTTGCAGGTCCTCTGTCACAATTACTTAGCTCTGCCACGGTGGTGTGAAAGTAGCCATAATATGTAAGCAAGTGAATGTGGCTGTGTTCCAATAAAATTTTAATAATAGACACTGAGATATTAACTTCAGATCATTTTCACATCGCAAAATATTCTTCTTTTGATTTTGTTTTCAAATCTAAAAAGGTAAAACCATTCTTAGCTCATGGACTGTACCAAAACAGGTGGTTAGACAGATCTGGCCCACCGATTGTAGTTTCCCAATCCCTGTAGTAGAGTGAAATTTCAGAACATAAAAGATAAAGAAGAACTGAAAAGCTACCGGAGAGGGAAAAGAAAAGATTACCCACAAATTAAACACAAAAAGAAACAGATACACTAACTAATATGTATAAAATAGATAACTAACAAGAACCTGCTATATAGCACAGGGAACTCCACTTTACTGTACAGCAGAAACTAACACAACATTGTAAAACAACTATACCCCAATTTTAAAAAAAAGAAGAAAGAAATAGAGCATTTCACTGAAATACTGAAAAGAAAATAACTTTGAACCTTGAATTCTGTTCCTATTTAAATGTGAGGGCCAGATAAAGACATTTTTAGACATTCAAAGATGCAAAATGGTTGCCACCCACAGATGATCTCTGAAAGAAATTTTAAAGGGTATTCTTCAGCAAGAAGGTAAATATATCCTAGAGGAATAGTGGGATACAAGAAACAACAAAATTAGTAAAATTTATCCTTAGAATTAGGGAAGTATTGATTATAGATACTGTTAACAGAGAGAGTAAAAGAAGGTCAGGGTAATATGCCATGAATCTTTATTAGAGTGAAGAATATAGACACTGATAAATTTATATTTAACAATGACTAGAGTTAAAGTATGTCTGTTGGGCTTCCCTGGTGACACAGTGGTTAAGAATCAGCCTGCCAATGCAGGGGACACGGGTTCGAGCCCTGGTCCAGGGAGATCCCACATGCCGCAGAGCAACTAAGTCCGTGCGCCATAACTACTGAGCCTGTGCTCTAGAGCCCGCAAGCCACAGCTACTGAAGCCCACATGCCTAGAGCCCGTACTCCGCAACAAGAGAAGCCACCGCAATGAGAAGCCTGTGCAGTGCAACGAGTAGCCCCTGCTCTCTGCAGCTGGAGAAAAGCCCGCACGTAGCAACAAAGACCCAACGCAGCCAAAAATAAATACATAAAGCAAATAAATTAAAATTTATTTATATATGTCTGTTAAAAAGTTTAAGGACGGGGCTTCCCTGGTGACGCAGTGGTTAAGAATCTGCCTGCCAATGCAGGGGACATGGGTTCGAGCCCTGGTCCGGGAAAAGCCCACATGCCACAGAGCAATTAAGCCCATGCACCACAACTACTGAGCCTGCGCTCTAGAGCCCGTGCTCTGCAACAAGAGAAGCCACCGCAACAAGAGAAGCCACCGCAATGAGAAGCCCACGCACCGCAACGAAGAGTAGCCCCCGCTCACCACAACTAGAGAAAGACCGCACGCAGCAACTACGAACCAACACAGCCAAAAATTAAAAAAAAAAAGTTTAAGGAAAATCACTAAAAGAATAAATATTAAATGGAAAACTTTCTAATCATTTTTAGAAAAAGACAGTAGACTATTAACTGGAAAAATAGTTGTATAAAGAAAACTCAGTCTACTAAAAGACAATGTGTTTATCAGTATTCTTTTGGTGAGAAGTGACTTTAACTCAAATTGGCATAACGGGGGAAAAGCGTTAGCAAAAAGGAAATTATTGGCTTATAGAACTGAAAACTCTAGGGATAGTACTGACTTTAGAGACTTTGAGTTTATCTCTTTCATCTCTTAGATAATGCTTTGCTTTCATTCTTTCACTCTTCAGCAAGTTTTTTATATGTGGTGGCAAGATGATACCTTCAAGTTCAAATAAAAGAGAAAATCCCTTTCCCACAAGATCCAACAAAAGCCCAGGACTTGTGTTGGCTCTGATTGGCTTGGTTTGGGTCTAGTCCCTGAACCAGCTCCTGAAGGAATTAGGCCTAGAACTTAGCTTGGACAGGAGTCAAGTTCATCCAAACCATGTGTATTCCCAAGGAAAATTTGGGAATTTTGAAAATATGACCCTAAAAAAGGAAATGCTATACTGGTAAAGGAACAACAGATGTCCACTACAGTAAGAAAGGAGACAAAAAGACAAACACAGACAAAATAAACGGACAAAGTAAGTCCAGATATAGTATGAATCACAAAACTCAGAATGGATTAAAAATCCAACTGTACACTATTCTTTTAGATTCATACCTAACACAGAGGTAACAGTCAAATAAATAATAAACAAGAGGAAATCAGGTATAGCAATGTTAATGAGACAAAGATAATTGAAACCTTTAAAAGAAACTTACCAGTATTTCAGCAGCTGGCCATGAAAATAAGTTATGAACTTTATGCAATACATAAAACAAATCTGATAGAAATACAAGGAAAAATTGACAATCCCATAGTCATATAAAAACCAACAAATCAAACAGGCTAAAAAATTCATAAAGAATATAGAATTAGTAAACTTTCATAGAGGTACTCAAAAGTATACTTGGTACCCAACAAATACACATGGAACCATCACAATAAAGTACCTATTTATTAAGGCATGAAGGAAACTGCAACATTTTTTTAAATTACTAGCATATAGGCCACATTTGTTACTTAAAATGTAACCTGAAATTAACAACAAAAATGCACATATCTGGAGAGTTAAAATTAAAATTTTGAAAAATTAAATATATCTTAAAATAATTGTTAAGCTAAAGAGAAGATCAAAATACCAATTACAGTTTCTTTTAGAATCAGGCAATGAAAGTATTATATTTATTAAAATCTGTGGGATATGGACAGGGGAAAATTTGTAACCTGTAGACAGAAATAAATGAATTAGATGATGCATGAAAAAGGATGACAAAATAGACCCAAATAAAGTACATGAAAGGAAGAAGTTCAACAACTGTATTTCAAACAAAAATAAATCTATTAACTTATCCATACATACCCATATTCTGTGCCAAGCACTATTCTAAATATTTTAATTCATAAAACCTCTATTTTGTAGGTGCTGTTATCCCTAGTTTACAGATATTAAAACTGAACTACCAAAAAAAAAAAAAAAAAACTGAACTACAGAAGATTAATTTGTCAAATCTACCAACATATATAAAAGAATACATCATAAGTAAGGGGGTTTTA
Organism: Balaenoptera physalus; assembly: GCF_965194825.1. Classification (NCBI taxonomy): domain Eukaryota; kingdom Metazoa; phylum Chordata; class Mammalia; order Artiodactyla; family Balaenopteridae; genus Balaenoptera; species Balaenoptera physalus. Next base: position 19,132,273 of record NC_138891.1, read on the forward strand.
TCCCAAGATTGCAACAGTGGTTCAACTTTACAAAATCTGTCATTAACAGATGAAAGGAGTAAAAAGGAAACAAAATATAAACTGATTCTTTGAAGGCATGTGATAAAATATATTTTCTGGTTTGGAAAAAAATCATAAAACTAAGCAAACTTAAGAGCACCTCCTTAATGGGTAAAGGGTATTAATCCCATGCCCCAGAAACAACCAGCTAAAAATATAATAGAAAAAAATCCTATTTGTGATATCAACAAAAAAAGTGACTCGAAAATATATGTGAAGAAAATATAAAATTTCACTAAAAGTTATAAAGATCATTCCCCATGTTAAAATTAATTTATTAATTTGATATAATCCCCCCAAATATGTTGTAGAACTTGATCAGCTAATTCTAAAACTCATACTGAACAATAAATACAAAAGAATTGCAGTGAGTTCTGAAAAGAAACAAAGGTATGGTGGGGCACAGGGGACGTGTACTATAAAGCCATAGTAATTAAACTCATTTTAGAATCCATGCCAAAACAGAAGATTTATGCAAAGCAATACAGTATATGATAAAGATAGTGTGTCAAGAAAAGTCTAGTCAGTAAAATGTTGGCTCTCTGTGGTGGAGTGAAAAAAGTACATATTAAGCTAATATCTGCATGCAAATAAAGAGTTTAAAAGCAAAAAAAGTGATGGGAGAAATTTATAGGGAAATTATTTATGGATTTGAGTATATTTTAAAAGTGACAAATTCTATATCACAATCAAAAGGCAAACACATAGGGTTGAATACTCTTTCATAAATTGGATTCTTCAAAATCAATAGTTAAGAACATGAATATTAACCAATTCTACAACATCAAAAGATAGAAATTTCACCCAGGAAATAACAAAGAAAATTCCCACTTCACCAACAGTTAAAACGTAGTAGCCAGATATAACAATTTTAAGTGTTATCTGTAAACAATAAAGCCCCAAAATACATGAAACAAAAATTGCCAGACAATTCAACAATTATAGCTGGAGATTTCAACACTCCTCTTACAGTAACTGATAGAACTAGAGACAATCACTAAGGATACAGAAGACTTGAACAACACAGTCAATGTATTTGATCTAATCAATATATACACTCCACAAAACTAGCAAAATACACATTTTTCTCAAATGCACATGGAACTTCTTCAGGAAAGACCATCTGTTAGGTGAATAAAACAAGATTCAGTAAATTCAAATCAAGTATGTTTTCTGACCATTATAGAATAAAATTACAAATCAATAACAGAAGGAAATCTGGGAACCCCAAAACGTTTGGAAATTAAATAACACACTTCTAAAGACGCATGGGTCAAAGAAGACACTGCAGGGAAATTTAATATTATCTTGAGACGAATGAAAATAAAAGAACATATGAAAATGTATGAGGTGCAATTAAAGCAGTGCTCAGAGGAATATTTAAGGCCCAGAAAGGTCGAACATCAATAATATAAGCTTCCATCTTAAGAAGCTAGAAAAAGGAAGAGCCAAATAGACCCAAAATAAGTAGAAAGAAGGAAATAATAAAGATCAGAGTAGAAATCCATGAAATAGAAAATAGGAAAACAATATGAAAGAACTGATGAAACCAAAAGTTGGTTCTTTGGAAAGATTTTAAAAGAGATAAAGCTTTAGAAAAAACAAAAGAGAGAAAGGAATAAATTAAAATCAGGATGAAAGAGGTTGCATCACTATGGACACTATAGAACTTAATTATAAAGGAATATTATGAACAACTTTATCCCAATAAATTTGACATCTTAGATGACATGGGACAAAATCCTCAAAAAACTCAAATTACCAAAACTGGCTCAAGAAGAAATGGAAAATCAGGACAGACTATATCAAGATACTAAATAAGTTATTAAGTTTTCCCCAAAAGAAAAGTCCAGGTCCAGATGGTTCCAATGGCAAGTTCTGTCAAATATTTAAGGGAAAAAATACTACCAATCTTTCATTAATACTTTCAGAAAATAACAGTAGGAGGGAACAGTTCTAAATTTATTTTAGAAAGCCAATATTACCCTTATACCAAAGCCAGACAAAGAGATCATGGGAAATGAAAACTACAAACCAATATCCCTCATGAACATCAATATAAAACTTTTCACAAAATATTTAAAATATCAAATCCAGCAACATATAAAAAAGATTATACACTCTAAGTGGGGTTTACCCCAGGAATGGAAGGCTGTCTTAACATCTGAAAATCTATTAATGTAATACACCATATTCATATAATAAAGGACAAAAACCACATAATCATTTCTATAGACACAAAAAAAGCATTTGACAAAATCCAACATCCATTCACAGTAACTCTTACCCCAGTAAGGATAAAAAGGAACTTCCTTAACCTGATAAAAGGCATCTATAATTAACATCATACGTATAGTGAAAAACTGAATGCCTTTCCACTAAGATCAAGAACAAGGCAAGGATGTTTCTGTCCCTCCCCATTTCTACTCAACACTGTAACTGAGGGTCCTATCCTGTGCAGTAAGACAAGAAAAAAAAACATTGAAAGTGTTCAGATTGGAAAGAAAAAAGTAAATCTATTCCTAGATTATATATCCTTTAAGTAGAAAATACAAAGAAATCTGTGTAAAAGCTACCAGAACTAATAAATGAGTTAGCAAGGTCTCAGAATACAAAAGCTCAGTATACAAAAATCAGTTGTATTTCCATGTACTAGCAATGAACAATCAAATAGTGAAATTCAAATAAAAAATTCTATTCACAACAGCATCAAAAAGAAAAAAATACAATAAATATAACAAAAGAACTATAATACTTGCACGCTGAAAACTGCAAAACAGTGCTGAGAGAAATTAAAGAAGACCCAAATAAATAGAATTAGAAAGCTCAGTATTGTTAAAATGTCAGTTCTCCCCAAATTGATCTACAGATTTAACCCACTCCCTATCAAAATCCCTGCAGGCTTTTGTTATAGAAATTGGCGAACTGATCCTAAAATTTATATAGAAATGCAAAATACCTAGAATAGCCGAACACTTTTTTAAAAGAACAAAGTTGAAGGACTTAAGCTACCTGATTTCAAAACTTACTACAAAGCGAACAACCATCACGGCATTGTAGAATTGGTAAGTATACACAATCAATGAAACACTCTAGAAATAGACCCTCATATATACAGCCAATTAATTTTCAACCAAAGGAGAAAGGGTAGTCTTTTCAGAAATGACACTGAAATAATTGGATGTCCATATGCAAAAACAAGAACCTCAATCCGTATCTCACACCATATACAAAGATAATTATCTTGAGTTCCCTGGTGGTCTAGTGGTTAGGATTTGGCACTTTCACTGCCTTGGCCTGGGTTCAATCCCTGGTCGGGGAACTGAGATCCCGCAAGCTGCATGGAGTGCCAAAATAATTATTATTATAATTATTAATTAATATTAATTATTATCTCAATAAATGTAAGAGCTGAAACCCTAAAGCTTCTAGAATAAAACATAGGAGAAAAATCTTTGTGACCTTGGGTTAGGCAAGAGCAATAAAAATATTGATAAATTGGACTTCCTTCAAAATTAAAATCTATTGCTCTTCAAAGACACCATTAAGAAAATGAAAAAGACACACTAGGGGAAAATACTTCTAAAACATCCTGATGAAGGATTCTTTCCAGAATATATAAAGAACTTACAGCTCAATAATAAAAAGACAACCTAAATTTTTAAGTGAACAAAAATTAGAATAAATATTTAAATTAGAGGTACAAACAGCAGATAGATATATGAAAAGATGCTTTACATCATTAGACATTAGGAAAATGTAAATTGAAACCACAGTGATACACTACACAGCCACTAGAACATCTAAAATCACCAGTTGGCAATGACGTGAAGAAGCTGGAACCCTCATATATTGGACTGATGTGGATGTAAAATTATGTAGCCTCTTTAGAAATGTTTGGCAATTTCTTAAAAAGTTAAACATACATTTATCATATGAATCAGCAGTTCCACTCCTAGGAATCTACCCAAGAGAAATGTTTACCCAAGACTTGTACATGAATGTTTACAGCAGCATTATTCTTAGTAGCCCAAAACTGAAAATAATCCAAATATCCACTAAACTGGTGAATTGATAAAATATAGTATATCCATGTAATGGATGCTCTTCAGCAATAAAAAAAAAAAAAAGAACCATTGACAAACACAACATTGATGAATCTCAAGCCAAGTGAAAGAAGCTAGACAAAAAGAGTATATTCCAATCTTGTATGATTCCATTTATGTAAAATTCTAGAAAATGCATCCTAGGGACTTCCCTGGCAGTCCAGGGGTTAAGACTCCGTGCTCCCAATGCAGAGGACACGGGTTCAATCCCTGGTTGGGGAACTAAGATCCCGCATGCCACACAGCACAGCCAAAAATTTAAAAAAAAAAAAAAAGTCACGCTTGCCAAAGGGGAAAGGGGGGTGGGGAGGATGGATTGGGGGTTTGGGATAAGCAGATACACACTACTGTATGTAGGGTAGATGACCAACAAGGATTTACTGTGTGGCATAGGGACTCCATTCAGTATCTTCTGGTGACCTATAGTGGACAAGAATCTGAAAAAGAATATATATGTATAACTGAATCACTTTGCTGTACACCTAAAGTACACAGTACTGCAAATCAACTATATTTCAATAAAAAAGAAAATATCACAAGTTTTTAAAATTTTCTAAAAAATTCTAGAATGACAGAAACCAAATCAGTGGTTAGCTGGGGAGGGCAAAAGTGATTCTAAAGGGGCATGAGGAAACTTTCGTTGGGGGGGCGGGTATTTACATGATCTTGAGGTGTTGCTTTTACTGGTGTATACAAAAGTCAAAACTTATTAATTATACACTTTAAATATGAGCAATTTATTCTATGTCAAATATACCTCAATAAATAAAAGGAAAGAACTACTAATACATGCAACAACACAGATGAATCTAAAAAATACCATTCTACATGAAAGAAGCGGACACTAAAAGACTATATACTATATGATTCCATTTATATGAAATTTCTAGAAAAGGCAAAATTATAGAGCCAGAAAACAGATCAGTGGTTGCCTAGTTCCAGGATTGAGAGTACAAAGTGAATGCAAACAAGCACAGGGAGAGGAAAGGCAGATGGAGAGATGAAAGTATTCTACAATTGAATTGTGGTGATGATTGCACAATTACTAAAACACATTAAACACTTAAGATCAGTGAATTCTATGATATGTAAATTAAACTTAAATAAAACATTTGTAAAAAGCAAGCGCCCAAAAAAGTTTAGCTTATTAAATTGGCAGGAATTTTTTAAGAGATGGTATGAATTCAGTACATGTTTGCATTCCTGCTGTATACTAAGCGTTATTGGATATTGGTGAACACAGACAGGATCCCTGCCTTAGCAGGGAAAAACAGGCAGGTACAATTAAAATAAAGTGTCTTAACTGCTCTCTCATAGAAGCAGCACATTGTAGTAACAGATATTGCTGGTAGAAGCAAATTGGCCCAACCTCCAATTGGAATTAATTTGAAATTAATTTGACAATATGCTGCAAAAGCCTGAATTCATACCCTTTGACTCCCAATTCTAATTCTGGGTATCTATTGTAAATAATCAGAAATTTAGATAGAACTGTTCTATCCAAACAGTTGGCATTGGTCACAGGTAATTATAAAATTAAAAAATTCAAAGCAACACAAATGCACAATAATAGAATAGTTAAGTAAGTCATGGTATCTATGTGTCATATTTTGCAGACATTTAAATTATGTGTTGCACAAAAATGTAACATGGAGAAATCAGGGTTACAAAATTGTGATATAATCTCAATATTAAAAATGTGTATCTATATAAACATGCTAAATGATAAGGCTCCAAAATATTAACAGTGGTTAACTCTGGGCTGTGGGATTGCAAGTACTTTGGTTTTTTATACTGTTCTATAATTTATAATGTTTGTATAATGAACATGTACTACTTTAATAAACAGGAAGAAGTTATTTTTCTCCTTTATCTGTTTACATAGGTGATATGTATTCACTGCAGAACAGTTAGAAATGTAGATAAAAATCTTCACCTAAAATCTACCACCCAGAGATAGCCTGACTTATCATTTAGGAGTATATCCTTCTAGACATTTCTTTGCAAATAAGTAATTTGTTTTACAGAAATGGAATTTTATACTACATATTGTTTTGTAACCTGCTTTAGAGGAAGGAGAAAATAGAGATAGCAGGTCTAAACACTTAGAAGTTTATTAGTCTAAAAAGAAGAGAAAATATATGGCAACTAAAGAGAATAGGTAACTGGCTCAAGCAAAAGTTTTTCTCGAGTTGTGGTAGTGCTCAAAGAAGGTGCCAGTGTGTGTGGAGGGCAGAGAGGAGAAGCAAAGGGATGCAGACAGAAATACTAGCGAGGGGTCATGAGAGGAGATGCGGAGACCAGCTGTAGTGAAATTTGACCAGTGCATATGAGAGGCTTCTGCTGGACACCCATCTTCTTATGTTGTGGGAGATAAGATAAGGCGTACACAGAGCACATGTGGGTGATGAGATCTCAAGGGGAGAGGAGAAGCCTTACAACAGCCATGGCCTGTAGGGTGAGCACTAGAATGTCAACAAAGGAAAAGAAAGGCCTCTTTATTACAGTTGTTAATAACTGACTGACATGGTTCAAAAGCAAGGCCAGACCCAGAATTCCAAGGCTACATCACCTAGGGCTTCATCTCAAGAGGAATTACAAATAAATCAGGGTGAGTTTGCCAAACAGAAATTACCAGAATCAAATATTAGAAAGGGAGGAAGCATGGTAGTACCATGGAAAGAGCATAAGCTTAGGAGCCAGACAGATCTGGTTCTACCTCCCACTCACCAGCTGGGCAGGTTATCTGACTCCTGAGGCTCAGTTTCAGAAGATACCAGCAACCACCTTCCAAGGTGGTTGTGAGAATCAAAGATAATACATATAAACACCTGGCACATCGTAGATACCTGACAAATAATAGCTATTACTACTATTACTACTCCCTGAAGGAGACGAGATACAATATAACATCATGGTTAAAAGCACAGAATTTGGATTTAGACAAATTTAGTTAAGTTCAAAGCCTTGCTCTATCAATCACTAGAGCAAGCCTCAGCATCCCCTATACAATGAGGATACCACCTGCCACACCAAGCTGTTTCCGGATTAAATAAGACAATGTACATAATGTATTATGCCCTTAGGCGTAGTGCCTATGTAATCAATAAACAATGGCTATTATTACTACCACTTCTGTGATCTTGGCCAAATTACATAACCTCTCTGAACTATAATTTAGTCAGGTATTACATTAGCATTCCACTGCCTACCTTGTTCCCTTCATTCCCAGGGCACAGAACATGGCACACAGTTGGCAACAGTAAATGTCTGTTGCATGAACAACAGGACTGTACTGAGAATTAAAGATAATGTATATAATGTATCTAACAGTGTCTGGCATATAAATGCTGGGGAAAATGGACCTATTTGTGTTTCCACTGGAACATGGGCTCCTTCAGGGCAGAGCACCTTGTTTTATTCATCTTGTAATACCAGCACCTGGCAAACTGTTAGGGATGTAGGAGATCCTCAGCAAATGTTTACTGAGTGGCACAGAAGGCAGCAGTAATCTGGCAGCCACCCTCACTACAAGGATAACGCAGGAGCCCAGACAACTTGACCCTCCAAAATCAACTTGAAATTCTCTATCTACTTTACCATCTAACATCATAGGTCACCTCTGGGCCAAGTGCCTGTACCTCCTGATTCAAGGCTCGTACTTAGGTAATGCCTTCAATGAGCAACCTAGTAATTAAAAAATAATAAGTAATCTGGTAATGACTCCATATTTTAGTGAGGTGAAAGAGGGTAAAGGGTCTCCATAAGTATGCGTTTGCAAACATTGTGAATTATCCCATCTAGCATCAAAGTAATGAACGGTCGTAGGGGAAGCCAGAAAGACAGGGTACCAGTTATATATACCTAGTCAACTAAATGACTATGACTATGACTGTGTCACCTATATGAAGATAACAGGTTATGACACCAAACTTATTTATAGTTAACATTCTTATGGTTTCTGCAATGAAGTTTAAAACTCCACAAAAACTGTGAAAAGCAGGCTAAAGGGTCCTCTATGTTGCTATCTTAAACCGCAGCCTGTAATAATTAGAAACAAGATTCTCTGCCAATCTGACAAATACTTGATTACTTCAGATTTTTAGTTAAGAGTCGTTTACATTATCTCAAAAATACTTTCTTACAGGATATCCTGGTGTTTCACCAACAGCTTTACATTTGATTAACTTAGATTAAACACAATTTTCTTTTCTGAGAGTCTTTATCTGATTAGTAGAGAAAGATAGGCTTACTGCAGAAAAATTGCAAAATATAAAGAGATTAAAATCATCCTCGGTTCAGTCATCCAGAGATAACCATTATTTATACTTTGGTATATTTCTTTTTGATGCTTAATGTTACTAGTGTATTCAAAAACATCACTTTTAATGTTTCAGAGTATTCTCTCAAGCAATAACACATCCATTTTCCCTATCATCGGACATTCAGACAATTTAGAAGAACTGTTTTCTACTGAATGTTTTTAAAGGTGGATTTCTCCTTTATATTAAATATAAACATGTACTGACTTACACCTTGTATGAGATCTACATTTACTTCATTCAGCACTGGAAAATAAGACACTGTAGGCAAAGAAGGCCAGTCAGAAACCCACTGGAGCAGTCTTCCAGGAATGTAAGCTGGTGAGAGTCAAGTCTGGGGTAAGGGGCTGTGTGGAGCCTGGCTGTCCTGAGTGAGGTGGGAGAATTTAGCAGAAGAGCAGGGATCGTGGCGGGTGGGGTACATGTGTGTACACATTGGGGCATGAGTTATAATCTTACAAGTCCAATAGTTCTGAGTCATTATTTTCATAGTGCTCAATAAACAGAGCCTTTATATGAGCCCGAAGTTAATGTGTTCATTTTTTTCTGCATTCAGCAAAACAAAGCCCAATTTTAATTTATTTGAATATTCACTGGTACCTACCTAATTTATGCCAGGCACTGTAGTTGGTAATAAAAAATGAATTAAACCCTGTCCCTCCCTTCAAGTTCATGATTAGCATATAATTTAATTTTAAATCTAAAATTTAAATCTAAATCTAAAATCTAAATTTTAGATTAAATTTTAAATCTAGGGACTTCCCTGGTGGCGCAGTGGTTAAGAATCCGCCTGCCAATGAAGGGGACACGGGTTCAAGCCCTGGTCCGGGAAGATCCCACATGCTGCGGAGCAACTAAGCCCATGTGCCACAACTACTGAGCCTGTGCTCTAGAGCCCGCGAGCCAGAACTACTGAAGCCCGAGTGCCCAGAGCCCATGCTCCGCAACAAGAGAAGCCACTGCAATGAGAAGCCCACGCATCGCAACGAAGAGTAGCCCCCGCTCGCCGCAACTAGAGAAAGCCCACGCGCAGCAACAAAGACCCAAAGCAGCCAAAGATAAATAAATAAATAAATTTATAAAGCAAAAAAAATTTTTAATCTAAGTTTAAATTTTAATATAAAATTTTTATACTATCTACATCCAAAATAAATAAGGATTAGTAACTGATGACTCATGACCCTAGAACTGCAAGAGATCCTCAGCCATCAAAAAGGAAGTAGTATCAGGACTTCCCTGGTGGTCCAGTGGTAAAGAATCCGCGTTCCAATGCAGGGGACGCGGGTTTGATCCCTGGTCGGGGAACTAAGATCCCACATGCTGCGGGGCAACTAATCCCACGCACCACAACTACTGAGCTCGCGCGCCTCAACGAGAGCCCGCGTGCTGCAAACTACAGAGCCCACGCGCCCTGGAGCCCACATGCCACAAATAGAGAAAACCCGGGTGCCACAACGAAGAGCCCACACCTCAATGAAAGATCCCACACGAAGACCCCACGTGCCACAACTAAGACCTGACGCAGCCAAAAAAATAAAGAAAAAAAAATGAAGTAGGATCAACTTTCTGAGGCAGGAAAGGAGGTGGTACATATTAGGAAATTTTAACAAAAGTTGAAGCAAAAGATTTTCTATAATAGTTACTGAATGGGTCAATAAGGAAATTCTCTGAACCAAATATCCAACTTCTAAAGTATTGATATTTCAGGTAATCCATTTTATATAAATGGCTTAGGTTATCTGTTCTTAAAAGTATAAAGGTAAAATTCATCCACTCCTATTTCTAAAGTGTTATAGACTCCAAATTAGAGAACTATTTAAGTTATTTTATACTTATAGCCAGCATATATTTTACATTTCCTCAGACAAGCCCTGAATCAAATATTCTATCCCTTTGCCCCTGTAGTCAGAATCCCAGAAGTGGAATCAAACCACAACTCCCAGACAACACCCTGAAACTGCATACAAATTCTTTGTCAGACCACATATGTGCCAGTCATTATTTCTGCTCGTTCCAGCTATTATACTTCCATCCCAGGAATCTGCAGAACTAGCCTTAATACCTTTGCCCAGAAATTGCTCATCTGAAAGGGGAAACTTACTTAGGGAAACAGGTTTCTAAAGGCTATCATATTGCTAGCAAAAATATGATATTTGATATTTTGCAAATTGCAAAAGTATATGAACCATCATTTTCCCTTATGCTAACTATGAAGTTACTAGTAGTTACTACTATGTTACTAAGTTAAAGAATTTGTTCTGGGGCTTCCCTGGTGGCGCAGTGGTTGAGAGTCTGCCTGTTAATGCAGGGGACACGGGTTCGAGCCCTGGTCTGGGAGGATCCCACATGCCGCGGAGCAACTAAGCCCGTGAGCCACAACTACTGAGCCTGCGCGTCTGGAGCCTGTGCTCCGCAACAAGAGAGGCCGCGATAGTGAGAGGCCCGCGCACCGCGATGAAGAGTGGCCCCCGCTCGCCGCAACTGGAGAAAGCCCTCGCACAGAAACGAAGACCTAACACAGCCAAAAATAAATAAATTAATTAATTTAAAAAAAAATTCTATGAGAACAAAGCTTTAAAAAAAAAAAACAAAAAAAAGAATTTGTTCTCAATTTGATATCTAGGGTTTCTTACTGAACTGTTTGTGAACTCTGTGAGTTCTGCTTTAATGCTCTGACCACACTACTCATTTAAAAATGGCCAATTAACAGAGAATACCTCATAAAATAATTTCATTTGAGCCCAGAGGAATCCCAGTGACCTACAAGTAAACCTGGAAGTGGTCATTGAGAAGGAATCAGTAAACATTCTCTCTCCCTCAGGAATTCCTGGAGAGCAGGATAAAGATAAGGCTCTTGCAGTTCTGATTTTAGTGACTTCAAGGTGACTTCTGCACCCTCACCATTTTACTGACTCCAGCCTTCCCCAACAACTCAACACATCGTTTTACAAAAGCATTAGGACATCATTTTTCATTCAACAGTACATTTTAAGCACCTAGCACCAGGCACTAGACTACATAGCCCAAGAAAATTAGTGAGTTATAAAATGGACACTTTACAGTTGAGTAGGGATGACAGACATTTATTTAATTATATAGTTATGAAAGAAATAAACAGGGTAAACCGATAATGGAGAGAGGCTTGCAACTTAGGGTGCTGAGGGAAGAAGAATCTCCTGGGGAGGCGATGAGAACCTAATATTTGAGAAGGAAAGTTATGCAAAAAGCAGGGAGCAAAAATGTTCTAGGCAGAGGGAAAAATATAAGCAATGGCTCTGAGGCAGGAAACTGTGTTGAGGACATTTTAAAAGGCCAGTGTAGCTGGAGTATAGTGAGCAACAGAGGGAAATGTGGCTGGAAAGATTAGCAGGGGGCAGATCATGCAGGGCCTAGGGGAGACATTGAAAAAAGTTAAACAAGGTAGTAATGTAACACCACTTGCATTTTTTGAAGGTTACTCTGCTAGATTGGTAGAGGGGCAAGAATAGAGGCAGGAACACAAATAAGGAAGCCATTACAGACATCTAAATAAGAGATGTGGAAGCTCAGGCACTGGGAATCAAGAACCTTTTAAATGACATCTCAGATTAAAAGATGAACACAAGTTAACCAAAGGGGGAAGGGCACTGCAGGCCACTGAAAAACATGTATTGTACCGTGGCATTAGGTCCCAAGACCTGTTCTGACACTGTGAACAGTCTGGTATGGCAAAAGCAAAGGGTATGTGATAGGAGCGAAGGCAAGAAGACCAACTGTTAGAAAACTATTGCAATAATCCAAGCAAGAAAGTATAGCATCCTGAACTAAATCAGCGGCAGTGGAGAGGAAGCAGCAGGACTGCATCCATGTGGTATTGAAAGTGGTAGGAGAGAGTGGCTGGATTTGAAGAGGGGAGGGGAGAGGAGGGAAGAGGAGCTTGGAATAACAAGGTTTATGGCTTTGAGTAGGTAGATTATGGTGCTATTTGCTAAAATAGGGAGAACCAGGGGTATGGGAAGGACGAGTCCAGGTTTGTACACGCTGCCATATGGGAAGAGCCACATAACAGACAGTTGGATACGTGGCAGTCTCCAACTTAGAAAGAGGCTGAGGCTAGACATGTACATTTAGAAACCACAGGTGAACAAGTGGTGGATAAAGCCATGAGAAAGACTGATTGCTCAGGGAAGTACAAAATGAGAAGAGCTTAGTCCAGAACCCTGGGATGCACTAGCCCTAATGGGGCAAGAGTTAGAGCAGGGTTTCTCAACAACAGCACTGATATTTTAAGCTGGGTAATTCTGTTGTGAGGCACTTTCTGGCACATTGTAAGATGTTTAGCAACACCCCTGGACTCTACCCACTAGACGCCAATAGGACCTACCCAGTTGGGACAATCAAATATGGCTCCAGACACTGCCAAAAGTCCCCCAGAGTGGGGGGAAGCACCGCCAGCTGAGAACTACTGAGTTAGGGTAAAAGAACTCACCAGGACACTGACAAAAGGACACTGACAAGAGGTTCTGAATGAGCTCCCTCAAACTTGCCTTGGAAGTACAAAAGAAATGCAGGTGACATTCTACTACATCCAACCCACAAAGCATTGGAATACTTTTAGGTACTAGATTGGATCAAATCCATTGCTGGACATCCCATTTCTGTATGAGGCTACAGTGGGGAAAAATACTCTTTTGTAAAAGATTTTTTATTCACAAATTACACAAAAAATTGTGACCCTGCCCCCCAGTATAGGATGAGGTATCACCATCCTGCTTCAGTAAGCCCCAGCACTTCTCCATCACGAGAATAATATGTGGTATTTTCCAAGAGTTTATGATGTGTAGGCCCTCTCGCCTAATCTCTGTTCAACCCTTATAAGGGGTAGGAACTGCTATTAGTCGAGGAGGCTGATGCAGGGGGGTTAAGTTACATGCCCAATGTCACATTAAGTGACCTGAGATTAGAACTCAGCTTCCAAAGTCCATGCTCTAAGGCTAAACCACTTAGCCACTATTCCAGATGGCCTCCATTAGGCTACAAGCTTTGTGAGGAAGGGGCTGGTCGGTCTTTTTCACCATTGTATCCCTAGCATTTGGCTCATGCTTAGCAACAGGAGCTCAAATAGTTACTGTGAATGAGTCTCAGTTCAGACTTAACTCTAACTCATTCCCAGATCTGCATTGAGAGCTCACAGACAGCAAGTTAGGTTACCAAGAGGAAGAAAATGCCTTCCATTCTGACAGGAAATAAGCAGCCAGTGTCTGACACTGCATTTCTAGAATTAACTTTTGAGAGTTTTTCCCCCCAGGAATGGAGCCTCTACCATCAACCCTGCTTCAGTTCCATTAAAGCAAAGTTACTCTCCGTATTGCCTCCTTATTCAACATACGCCATAACTGGCATATAACTATTGAGGCCTCAAGGAGATGGAGGAGGAGTGGAAACAGAAATTAAGTATGGAATATTTTTGCAAAATTGACAGTTGTAAATAATTTCTGACAGGATCATAAATGGTACTCAGGGCAACGTTTTCCAAACATCAGATAAGCTTTTTAATAAAAATGTAATATTCTCTACTCTCTATGAATAGGTGCCACCTACCAGGTATTCCTGCCTCAGCATATTTTTCATCACCAGGCAGTCTTGGTACCTTTTTGATAAAAGGACTATATATCCAGAAATTTCTGCACAGATGAAGCAGCCATCATTCCGAGATAAAATATTTTGTCATCCCTGCCTGGAATAGCCAGGAGGGGTGGCCTGGAGGATATGGAACTCAGGAAATACAAGTAACCTCTAAAGAGGGAATATGCTGTGGAGTTCTGCAAAGAATGGAAGGAAACCCATGAGTGGACTTTAGTCTGCTCTATGTACACATAGATGTACATCTTCAACGTATTTCTTGGAAGCCACGGAAGCTATAAAGCTCTTTGAGAGAAAGTTCCCCACTCTGCATGGAAGCCACTTCAATGAAAGCATTCATGTAAAACTCATACTTTCCAGACCTCATACCCTCCCTAACCTAGCTTCATCCATAATGCTCTCATTCCCATCAAAGCCTCTAGGGAAAGCTTGATTCAGCCCGTTTTCAACGTAAGTAACAGGGAGAAGAATGTGTTTTCTGTTCCAGAGCACTGTCCCCTCCAGGGTGGCTCAGTTGCTCACAACTACCATTTAGCAACTCGGGGTATTTCCGCTAGCTGGTCTTGTCTCTAGTTTGCTATACTGACTTCTACCCAAACATTAAAACTTTCTTTTAAAAAAATCAGTAACTCACTTTTGCTGTTCTTTCAGCTCCTTTGAAGATTATGAAACAGAGGAACCTGCCTCTCCCTCTGAAATTGGAAACAAAGGCAATAAAATAGTGACCTCAAGCCTTTCAGAGAAATGTGGAAAGCTTCAGTCAGTGGATGAAGAATAGCTGCCAATGTCTACATGAAAGGGAGATATGTATTTTAAATGTTTTTTTCTTGTGAAGAGATGCTGTAGTTTGCATATTGCTTTTTAAAGGCTTTGATTTCTGCAAGTGCGTTATCTGCAGCACTAGGAATTTTTTAACGTTTTTGAGCAATAGCTCTGGATACACACATACCCAGTTTGGGAGACTCCTCCAATTTGCCTCAAACCTCTTACAGAGCTTTTCCTCAGAAGCAAGTAAGATATACATCACCTTCCAACGTCTGTGAATCAGCACTCTTCACCCCTGAATGTACCAAGGATCTCTTGGGGACAGTGCCAAGCACAGTTCTCTGCACAAAAGCAGGAGTTGCCTCTGTTGTCCAGCATCCCTGAGGCCCATCAGGGCTCCTATGGAGCCCAGAAGAAACCTTCACTTGCAGAAAACTTGAGTCAAAAAATTCTGGAACTTGAAAAAGCAGTCAGGGCCTCCAGAACTGAATTAGCCCTGGTAATAAAAGCACTGCCAAAACATCTCAGAGACTTCTTTTAATTGTATGTGTACTGGAGTTCAAAGATCTTGAACTTAGTTTAATCTAATTTCACAATGACCTGCCAAACTGCTAGTCACTTTACATCCTCAGGTATTGTAACCACTGGGCCTTCCAACCTTGCTGGCAAGCTCTAAATAATCCCTCCCCATCCTGACTGTGGATCTTATGTAAAATCTGAAGAAAAACTTGTTAACTGAAGTACAGAATATAACTCATACTTGGGGGGGGGGGGGGAAGTTTCCTTTTAACTCATCTAACAAACATTTGTAGAGAATTATTGAGTGATTAACCTAAAAATTAGTTGATGTCCCATCTATATTTCATATCAGAAGACCTACTTGAAGACTTAAATAATTATATATGAAAATTCTTACTAGACATATTCATCACTAAATATTAGACTAGGCCAACAGTAAAGGCCTCAATCTGAACATTATTCCTTAACTTCATGTTGAAAAGAAACTATTTCAAATATTGCATCCACTTCAGTATTTATCACAGAAATGGAAAACAGTGATGCCACCCATAAAGGAAAGCAACTTCATGTTTACTATAGTGGTAGATGTGGTCATCACAGAATACATTTTTCAGCAAGCCACAATGCAGCCAAGCCCCACAATACTGTTGAAGATAAAATTGAAAATAAACTATTAAAAAGGATGGAAATTTCTGACACTATAAAAGAAACCCCCAAGAAACTTTTTAATATCCACTTCTGTCAAAGTCATCAAGTTTTCCCCTGGATTTTTTGTTTTAACCTCAAGTCCTAAATGTCAGAATAGCTTCCTTTCCACCCCACAATGTCACACATTGCTGGTGTGACAGCCAGACTTTGAAATAATCAAACCTTGGGCTGTGGTAGGCAAAAAGTGGAGAAAAGGAGAATTTAGGAAATGCACCATCAACTAGTACAGTTATTAATAGAGTTAGCAATCCTTCCTGTCAGTATCCTCCCAGTTTCCTGTTATTTTACCTTCATGATCAGAACTGACCTTCCATTTACCTATTACAGAAAGTGATAAGTATTAAAACTTAGTTTCTAACAGTTCACAAAGAAGAAATAAAAGCTTAAAAGTGACTAAATTTTTCGGAAACACTACATACAATAATCTAAACACACTGGTAAATTACTAGGATTAAAAGTGTTTATGTGGTACATGAAATTTACCATCTATCCCATCCAACCTTTACCAGGGAACAAAAGCAACTTTTTTTAATTTTCAGATAAAAATACTAAAAAGGTAAACTTTTTTAGAAGCCAGATATGGTTTAAAGATTTTATTAGCCATAATGATCTAAACTATTACTAAGACTCAGCAAAAATTCAGTTTTCCAATATACATTTGATTTTGGTTTTTTTACTACATGGCTGTACTTGACCTTGTTTCTACTTACTGAAGTCCTCTTGCTTTCACTTTGGTCAATAATTGGTTTCAAAAGTCTACAGTTACTATAAAAGTACAGCTAACAATATCATTCCACTTAAGATAGTGCTTTTTAATTTAGGTTACCCAAAGTATCACATTTTCAGACATAAGAATGTGTTTCACTGTACTCCCTTCTTAGTATTGAATGTAAGAAATGTGAATTCTGAGGAACTAAGATAGTATGTATTTGACTTTCTGGTAAAGATCATGCAGAATATAATCATTACTGCCCAACTGGAAATTTCAAGTTATTACAATATCCAAGACTCTTGATAAAAGTTAAATTGAGGGTATGATCTTAATGCTAGTCAATGAAAAATGAGTTTCATAGCATAACATTAATTGCCAAGGTAATCAAACTAATGAAATTCTGTATATTTTCCCTGCATCTTATCTGTGTCATTGTGTACTGTTCAAAGTGTTTATAAAACTCTAGACTGATCAAATGAGAGAAGTCATTTGCTCAACTTTTGGAAATGTTACGGTGTGTTTGGGTGGAGAAGCCTGCATGATTTAACTTTTGTTTTTGTTTTTCCCTTTTTGCAAAACTAAATAAAGTTGTCAAATATGAACTAAGATAATCACTGCACACTTTTGGTTTCAATCACACTTGCAATTCATTTTTATGTTTGAAAGAGTAGCATTATAAACAAACTTGAGTTTCAAAGAGAATAACTCTTTGAACCCCTGGGAAAACTTTATAAAGAAAGATCTGGAAGGATAACACCGCATAATGAAAAGTGATTTCCTCTGGGGATAGGAATTTGGGTTTGGAAGTGAGAAGTTCACAGGGATCAAAGGAGACTTTAGCCTTATATATAGTATATTCTTTTAAAAGAATGTGTAATTGTTACTTGGATACCTAAAACTTAATTTTTTAAAAATGAGGGGGAAAAATTAAAATACCATCCACACATTAGGTTCCCATTCTATACTTTGAACTTAGTATTTTCTAAAGCATTTTATATTTGTTGCCTATGATATGGGAAAAGAAATTTTACTTTTCATCGGTTGTTAAACTTTTACTTTTCTTCAGCAAGGTCACCAACGAGTTATTTTAAGAAAACTAAGAACACAGTGAAGGAATTCTTTATCCTAAGAACTGTATTACACCTCTGCTTAGAGATGTAGACCTATGGAAACTAATCAAAAAGATTAGCTCTAAAACTGTCAGCTCTAAAACTTCTGTCACCTAAGGTGAAAGAAAGATCACTGGATCATTTATGGTAATTACAAGGACTCAAAAGAACAAGTGAAGATGAGTCATATTAAATGCTGTTATTGTTTTGGTGGTTTCAAATCCTGTTGAAGTAAAATCCAGTTACTTCAGTAATAATTTCTCAATCATCCCTTGTTAGCCATTGGTCAGCATTCCTAAAATAACTCACGGTATAAAGAAAAACAACGTAAAAATCAAGGCACTGTAATTAATACTCTTCCCCAAATGCATATAATACAGGCCATTCAGAGCGTGCTATCCCAAACTCCTCAGTATTCTACAACATAGAATTAGAAAACTAACATTTATTGATAGATTTAAGGTGTAATACAGGTTTCCAAAAGTGTGGCAGTGAGAGTACCAGCATAAAAAAGAGAAACTTGTGCTAAAAACAACCTGAATTCATCATTGGCAATATTACATAACAATCAAGGCCCTCACATACTAATGATTTTCAATTTGTCTATATTGCCAACCTCCCATGCATCAAAAAACACAAAACTAAGATTATCAAACTTGGGAAGCAATAAAGTACTCAAGGAATTTTAAAATCATAATATTAGGAAAGTTTGGGAGATTTGCAAAATTTATCCTAATCATCCATGTGTACAATCTCATTTCTAGTCATTTTTGCAGTGATCATTAGTGAATAAAGAACAGATTTACAAGTTTATATAGCAGGGCATCTGCATCCAACACAAAATTGTTACAAACTTTAGGCAAATACATGTTTCATAAGACACTGCTAACACTTAGAGGAATTAAATAAAATTCCGAAACTTGGAAAGCAAATAAAGACAAGACAACTAAGAAGCATTTTCCACCATTTACTCTTGTTATCAAAAATAGTTCAACTCTTCTCGCAAAACAAAAACAAAATAGTACATACTGGACACATACATCACATTTTTCTTCCTATGGCTTTAGCCCACCCCCACCCCACCAAAAGAGACAAAAAAAAAAAAAAAAAAAAAAAAAAAAAGCCCAACAACAACAACAAAAACAACTCTACCTGACCACATTCACAGAAAATGACACCAGGATACACTACAAAACAGAAGGTGTCATCTGCTCTGTGTCCAAAGGTTTCTTCTCCATGTCTTGTACTAGGTGAGTAACCATCATTGAACATGCTGTGTGCCAAATCAAAACATAACTTCAACATATGTCAGATCTCAGGAGAGATGGTGAACGTAGTAGAAACTGAAAATTTTCCAGCAGTATTTTTCTTTAAATAAGCACTGTCAAAGCAGCAACTCTTCTTTTAAATCATAAGGTCATTTCTTTACAACCTAGTCAGTCCTTGTTTTATCTGGGCTGTGCTCTTTCAAGCAACTGACTAGATTTCCCTTCAACAGAATGTTGTGACTCACTTATCTCCCCCATAAAAATTACAGGGAAGAAGTGCATTAAAACTGAAACATAGTTTGTGCTTTACATGCAAAAGAGTATTCTAAAGAATATCCTCCTAGCTTCAAACCCACCTAAATGCACAGGCTTCATAAAAAGGCATTTTTATTAGGCCTCTATAAAGAAGTCTCCACAACGAATAGCACCCTAAAAAAAAAAAAAAGAAAATAAAGAAAGAAAAACAGCATATTCAAAATAAAGTCTGTGGCAAACAGAGGAAACGAAAATCACTTTGAAGTGGCCAATGGCAATAGGTATAATGCATAAATCTGAGTAACTTTTGGAGCATTATTCCAAAATTATTTTAAATAAATCCCAATTTCTAAATAAAAAAGTTAAATATTTTTTTAAAAAATTCTGTCACATACCATAGTCTAAATTCAATTACCTTCAGAATAGAACTGTTCTTCTCCACTTCATTTATCTGATTAGAACATTGCTCAAAGTGAAGGAAGGATTTGGTTTTTTCCCTAGAAATGAGTCAGACTTAACTAAAAATGGGGATCAACTCAGAAGAGTTTTGTGGCATAAACAGCTAAACATCTGCAGTCTGACAGAATTTCAGTTTGTTCACTTTTAAAAGACAGATTTCTTCAACATTCTAATGAGGGGCAAATTTTCTTTCATAATACTGCTGATTTAAGAACTGCTACATACACCAGTAGCCAATTTTCATGATCAGAAATGGTATTATGTCAGCACAAAGGTTGAGCTGGACACATCAGCTTTTCAACAGGAGAAACATCAATGGCATCTGAAGGTAGCACTGAGTCTCCTGAACAAACTAATGGCTACTTTTTCACAAAATATGAGCACAATCTTTATGGACTGACTAGATACCACTTCCTTACATTTAATCATAAACTTTGATTATGCACAAAGCATGACCATAAACAGTGAGGTTAATGTTATTTTCCTTGCCAAAGTTCATTTTGTATAAATCAGTTGCATCAGCATTTGTTCTCAAACTATGAGGTTCTGTAAGAACTAAGGACATATAGTTGTAGGGTTACTCCTCCATTAACTGCAAACTATTTCCCCGACACTAACACATATAACTTAGCAATGAAAACACTTGATACAAGTGATCTATATGCAGGAGCTCCGGCAAGTTAAACCAACAAAACCATAGCTGCCGTAAAACTGTAGCTATTTCCCTACCAGAGGTAGGTTTAAAGACCCACTGATTTAACAGTCGAATCTCATGTCTATAGCTTCATCCAAACTTTTATCATCATGTGTACTGGCAGCTAAAAACGTTGTTACTGGGGACCCTGTGACATTAATTACACTGGTGCTGGTACTAGCATTGCGCACAGCAATGCTAGTCACGTTAATGCCCAAAGTGAGCCTTGTCTGCTCCAAGGCCTTTTCTGGCACAGCAAATGCCTCCAGCTTCTTCTCCCCATTGGCCATATAGGAGTTTTGGCAGCCACGACATATACAATCTAAGCAGGCTTTGCGGTTAGAGTAGCAAGGGCAGCGTTGGCCGCGGCATGTAAGAACACTTGGATTTTGAGTAGCACGCCCACATTTACACCCTTTCTTTTCCTGGGGTTTTTTATACACAGTCTTGGTAGGACTTCCTGGCATAAAATGATGACTAGGAATCTTTTCCTTTACTGTTTTGTCTTTTTTAAGAATACCTGGCTTGGTTTTAGAGTGAGATTTCTTGGATCCATGTTCATGACTCTTTTTCATGCTTTTAGCAGATAAAAGTACAGTTTTGCTGATTTTGGGTGTTGTGCCTCCATTGGGAACAGTTGCTATAGGTTGAAGAGAAATTTTGCTCTCCCGTTTCACTGTCACAGGAGCAGATGCCCCCAATGTTGGGCCTCGGATAATGGTAGAAATTGGAAGTGGCTGAACTTTCTCACTGTCGCTTTCTGATCTGGATCGTTTTCTATTCAATTTTGCTACCTTCGGAGTTGCTGCTGTACATGATAACCCATGAAGTGCAGGACTGGTGGACATAAAAACATTATGGCTAAGAGACTGGGAAGAAAGCTGCAGAAAAGGTCCATTGGATACAGTGGCTTCCAAGTTGGGCTGCAAATTAGGGCAACAGACTTCTGTGTTCGAAACAGTTTCTAAGCTGCGGAGTACTTCCTCAACACTCAGTAACAGAGAGTCACCAGGTTTTATATCTTCACTGAAACTGCAAATATCAATGCCTGTGGAGCATAAGTCAGTGGCTACCGTGTCACAGACAGGTGGCAAACTGTCAGACAGATCCTCAGTTTTTATGTCAACAGTGTTACATACATCAATTGTATTTGAATGTTCAGGTGAAGGAATATTTATACCAAATCTATCTATTGAAAGCCCATTATAAGTAGGCAAACCATTGATAACAGAACTGCCAATAGCAATGCTGAGGGTGCTTTCAGATACTGGAGATAAACTAGCTTGAGGATCAGTTGTGGGTTCTGAGGTCGAAGGTAAAGGGGAATGTGTCAAACACAAAGTAAAGGATGAATCTGAGGGTTTTTCCGTCTCCTCACAAAACAATGATCCATCATTAAGCAAAGCCAAAATATCAGAAGAACAGTCGACTGCTTCTATTATATCCCGTGCCAATGTAGTCTGTGTTATATATTCACATAGTTTTTTGTAGCAGTTCACTAGGATGCTTAACTGCTTGTTTTCCTCAAACTGCTCATAGTCTTTGCACCAGCTACATGAAGGTTTCATCATCATTTTCTTGCCTTTACAACTTTTGCAGACATAGTGTTGGCAGGTGGAGTTGGTGGGTGCAATAGGATCTTGTAGCAAATGTCCTAAGAGGGAAAAAGGAGGAAAGCAAAGATTTTAGTAAGATAAATTTATAATTTCATATACTGAAGTTGAGATTATAAGTAATCTATTAAAGTTAAGATGGATTAAACTCACCAGACCAGATAACAAAACATGTATCTTACAGGAAACAGAAAAATACTCAATAGCTCACTTCACTTCCATGCCATATTCCCCATTCCTTTATCGCAAACAGAATCTTCCTCAGTCTGCATCTCTCCCCCAAATCAGTATGTTCTGGTCCACTTTCTTATTCTCTTCTCCAAAGGCTACAAAGAGGTGGTGATGATCAGTCACTAAAAGCACAAACTAGGCTTAAAACCCTGGGGACCTCAACCTAACGCAACTGTTGGTAATGCCACAACATATTGAGCACAATCATACTGTTTATTTTGTGTTAGACATGGGAAAAAGATAAGAGCAAGAGAGAGTTAGTCCCTGCCCCCATTAAACATCGTTTGAGGGCATTAGTCATTCAGTACAAAGGCATCTTCACAGAAAAAAGTACAATTTCAAACCATTTCATTGTATATACCAATCACAAACTAAGAGAAGACCAAAATATAGTTATGATGGAAAAGAACTATATTCATTTATTTAAAAAGGAAATATTACTAAATTATTTTATAGAAAATCAAAATACAATGACAATGGGAAAAAAATGTTTAAATGTAGTTAAAAAAAAAAAAAAAAACAGGTATAATACTGGGCTCAAATTCTTCTGACAGAATACACAATGACCGTGGTCATGAACCACAAGTACCCAAAGTATAGCAATATAGTATAAAAGTGAAAGTGATCCCCCAACTTGATATAACTCCTAAACTATAAATGATCTATATATATGAATCAAAAAGGGGAAAACAACTAGCTCCCCAAAGAAGCAACTGCTCATTGGTTCCCAATTCAGGACAAATAGTAATTAACTCAAAGCACCACCTGTTTTCTCATATACATTACATAATTTAACCGGAAAGTACTTCTGGTTATAGCTAGTGAAATCAGCAAACCCTCTCCCTTAAAAGCAACTATAAACCTGAAAATTTTTGACAAAGAGAGTCATTTTCACAACCAAAGACATAAAACCATCTGAGAAGCATTTATGTTTGAAAAACTGCTGGATTTCAGGTAAGGACAGTGGGAATCTGTGGCGTTCTGCTCCAGGGCTACCCAGCTTCTCCCCTACCACGCAGCTCTATCAGTGTTACCCTGTGAGAACCGGAAGCTGCTGTGATGGAAGGGGACTCATTCCACTTAGTACAGAAGACAATGCATAAACATAGAGGCATTCTCACTGGAAGTGACTTGTCAGAAGCTGGCCAGTTGGGGAGGACAAACGGCTCAGCTCTTACTAGCCTGAGGTTACACAGTAGCTCAGGTTAGACAGAGAGGCCTCACACAAGATGGCAATTTTCCCCTAAGTTGATCTATAAATTCAATATAATCCCTTTGAGAATCCCAGGTGGCTTTTTCTTTTTTAAGAAATTAACAGAATGATTCGAAAATTCATATGGAATCACAGAGGACCTGGGACAGCCAAAACAATTTTGAAAAAGAACAAAAAAGTTGGAGGACTTAACACTACTAACTTTACAATCTTCCATAACCACAGTAATCAAGACAGTATGGTAATGGCAAAAGGATAGGTACATAAATCAATGGAACAGAATAGAGTCCAGAAAGAAATTTACATTTATGGTCAACTGATCTATTTGACAAGATTGTCCAAATAATTCAATAGGGGAAAAGAGAGTATTTTCAACACTGTGAGACACTTTGATATCCCAATGCCAAAAAATAAACATATACAATATACACAAATATTAACTCTAAGTAGATCATACACACATAAATCTAAGAGCTAAACTTCAGAAGCAAAGCTAAATGCAGGAAAAAACCATGACTTTGGGTTGGGCAGTATTAGATGCGTCATCAAATGCACAAAAGGGGAAGAAAATTGTAAAATGGATATTCACAAAATAAAAAACTTGTGCTTCAAAAGTCACCATTAAGAAAATGAGAAGATAATCCATAGACGGAGAAAAAATATTTGCAAACTGTATATCTGATAAAGGGCTTACAACATGATACATTAAAAACACTTTATGCAAATCAATAAAAAAACTCAATTTAAAAATTGAACAAAGGATTTGAACATTCCACCAAAGAAAATATATAATAAGCACATGAAAATATGCCAGTATAATTAGTTATTAAGAAAAGTGAAACTATGGCATACTGCTACACACCTACTAGTATGGATAAACTCAAAATGAGGGATAATACCAAGAGTTGGCAAAAATGTGGAGAAATCAGAACCCTTCTATATTACTGGTGAGAATGGAAAATGGAAAATCACACTGGGAAACAGTTTGGTAGTTTCTTTAAAAGTTAAACAGGGCTTCCCTGGTGGCGCAGTGGTTAAGAATCCGCCTACCAATGCAGGGGACACTGGTTCGAGCCCTGGTCCGGGAAGATCCTACATGCCGCAGAGCAACTAAGCCCGTGAGCCACAACTACTGAGCCCGGGTGCCACAACTACTGAAGCCTGCGTGCCTAGAGCCCATGCTCCACAACAAGAGAAGCCACCGCAATGAGAAGCCCGTGCATCGCAACGAAGAGTAGCCCTCGCTCGCCACAACCAGAGAAAGCCCACGCACAGCAACAAAGACCCAATGCAGCCAAAAATAAATAAATAAAATAAATTTATTTTTTAAAAAAGTTAAACATACATTTACCATACAAACCAGCAACTCTACTCCTAGGAGCCTAGTCAAAGACAAATGAAAATATACATCCATATAAAGAGATGTTTGTGAATATGCATAGCAGCATTATTCATAATAGACAAAAACAAATGTAGTATATTCATACAAAAGAATACTGCTCAGCAATTAAAAGAACTATTGGTACATGCCAAATCATGATGAAGTGCAGAAACACTGTGTTAAGTGAAAAGCCAGATGCAAAAGAGTACATTATTGTATTATCCCATTTATATAAAATGTCTAAAAATGACAGAAAAGCAGAAATAGTGATTGCCTAAGTCTGGGGGCAGGAGCAGGGGTTAATTGTAAATGGGCACAATGGAACTTTTGGGGGTGATTAAAATGTTCTAACATCATATCGTGGTGATGCTTGTACAACTCTAAAAAAAAATAAATAAAAACGCCTTAAGACAAGGCCCCAGTAGTTACAGAGTCCAACCTTCTTTCTACCCAATACAGGAATCCCTTAAACTACCCTTGACTTAATCTAAGGAAGGCTGTAGGGGATATTAATACATACAGAGAGATGTGTACACGCTTAAAAGGATAAACCATAAGGTTAAAAAGAAATACATTATCTACTGGGAAGGAGAGACTGAACAAAGTGAAAAAGGACAGCACTACACTATTCTGGGTTTAATGTGTTTGATAGCTTTTAACTTTTAAACCATGTAAATATTTTACATAATTATATAACAAAACCAAAAAATTTAAAGGAAATTCCTAAAAGTCAAAAGTAAAATGTACCAAAACTGTAATTTCTTATCAAATTGATGGTATAACTATTCAGTTAACTACTTCAAATGACTTTAAAACAGAAAATTGGCTCTAACCTTACATCCTTGTTTTGTTTTCAGAAATTACATTTTTTGGTGGTAGTGTTGATAGTTATTATAAAGTGTTAGTGTCTAATTGTAGGATAAAGTAAATGCTGATGTCCTTGAGAATCTAGATATTTTTTTTAGTAGGAGGAAGGAAGTCATAAGATGTGAAAAGTAAAAATTCCTGTAGTCCTGAATTTCAATTGGATTTATCAGTATGAACTCATGTTTTCACCTTAAAAGTACATATTTCCTGGCACTCACTATACACTGAAAAGGCGTGAAAACAGGGAGCAACCCCAGTGGCAATGAACTCAGATAACCATGTTGAAAAACAATTTCTTGTTCAAACGAATCAGAGCTTCTTGGACAAATGGATGATTCTAGATCTGTGGCATAAGTTAGACGAGATGAGTTTTGATTACCTTCTTATGCCGGAAAGCAAGGAAACTATCAAAGATCCGGATAACATTAAAGGGACTCAGGAGCAAACCTAAGAGGTTTCCAGTGACCAAAGATGAGAAAATCTGAGCATGCATAAATGCAATGGAATATAAAGCATATCTAAAATGTTCAAATCTCTAGAGTTCATTTTAAAAAAGGGAAAAAAATCAGATGCTAGTGAACCAGCTCATTAGTTTGAAAACTGGTAAATAAAGAGCAAGAAGCAAGCATTTATTCTGATTTACCTTACCTATATATAAGCTAAATCACCAAATAACCAAATCACAGATGAGAAGTTTCTCTTTATGGGAATAATGTAACTAATAAATGAAGAATGACATAATTTGAATGTCATCATTTTATAAGCCCTAATGATTTGCAAACTGTACAAGCTAAGTGATAAGTAAGGATTACCTCTTCTGGCCTTCATTCCATCACTGATTTTCTTTTCACCATTCATGTCAATCAAAACCTCCTGGGGTACCAAACACCTTTAAAGGACTTACACCCTCCACATCTTTGTATTCTTCTATGAGATTTTAGGAGACTATGCCTAATACTAAGAACTGAAAATAGGCTAGAAAACACAAAAACTATCACTTATTGATTCGTAATTCCACCACCGCTGAGTTCCTAACTACTTCCACTATGTGGCCTCATATTACCTACTGGATTGCCCAACCATTCCTCAACACAAATATTTGAAATTTTAATCTATCATTAAAGATGCCTATAGGCAAACTTGTTTTATGCACTCAGCTAAGTATCCTAACCTTCAAAAGCTTCCCAGAGGGTTCTCTTTACACCTCACAACAAAGGCAGCTCCAGTGATACAGGAACAAAGAAAAAGTTCAGGGGCTTCTTAGAGCTGGGATAAGTGTTAGCCATATACTTACTACATGTCCCTAAGGAAACTCCTCCCTGTAAATTAAGAAATGTCAGATAACACTTTTAAAATTGTAAATATACATCTTATACTAGAAAGTAAAATGGACGGGCAATCTTAGTCAAGCAGAAGTGCATCACTTACTGGCAGACTGTACTATAAAAACTGGGTAGTATTTGGGGAAAAGTTTAACTTGCTTTAGCTTACATCATGTTCCCTATAGTTTCACACTCGAGTACAAAAAGACTTGCTCAAAACACATATTCAGTGCTTAAAAATTTATAGTTCATGACAAAAAGTTTTCTCACTGCACTGCCTTGAATCCTTAATCTGCAATATATTACAGGAATTATCTTCCTTTACATAATATTAATACAAGTTGTCTTGTAACTAAATGAATTTGATATTATGTGCCCTGTTTAAATAATACTAAATGGTGCTATACTGACCCTAAAAATACTAAAGACTAAATTTCATTTTTACTCTTCACTTTAATAGAAGTTACTAATTCCTTTTTTATTCTCTCTCTCCTTCACTTTTCTCATCCCCAAATCACCCAATTATAACTTGAGACTAAAATTTCTTTTTAGATGACCACAGCAGTCATTCTGGGAATTTCTGGGAATACATAACTACTGGCAAGGAATTTGCTAAGGTATTTAATATCAGATTTTTTTAATGCTCTTAACTTGGTGAAACTTTTTATTATAGTAGTTTCACAAAGTCAGAAAGTAGTATAATTAATCTTCATAAACCTACGTATACCAGATTCAATAATTATCTAGATTATGCCACATTTGCTTCATCTACCCATCTTTTGTTCTTAAGTATTTCAAAGCAAATCCCAGCAAACCTCTAAATACATCAGTATATATCACTACAAAGTACATTTTCTTATGTAATCGCAATGCCATTATCACACCTAACAAAATCAATTATTTAAATAAATTTTAAACCAAATTTAGGTTTAACTTAAGGGAAAAAAATCTTAAAGCCCTAGAAAAGGGCTTTAATTCTGGCATCAAAAAAAAAACATTTCAAAAGTTATATTCTTCTCAGTAAACATACTTCTTAGCCATAAAACGTTCCTTCTATTAAACAGATTTAACATAGATCAAATCAATACTTTACAATATTAAAATACCAAAGGTAGCACTTGGACTGGTTGCCACGCACTTTATCCTTACCCCTGAGAAGAATCACTGACAGCATCAAGAATTTCAAAGCAGCCTAAGTTTGAGAGACCCACAGCACCAAAATAAATAAGCAAACTATAAGTAGGTCTCAAATCAGCTTGCCCCTTTCTCCATACAAGGGATAGGTATAACTCCTTAGTATAAGCAAACAAAAAGATATGATTAGTCTTGGCAAACTCTTCTAAATACATAACTGATTCCAACTTCGAACAAAGCCACTGGTAATTCATTCACTTCAGAATACCATTGGTAAAAGTGGACCATACTATAAATGTTATGCTGACATGCAGACTACCAAGTAAATTATGCCTTAACTGCTTCTGAAACAAGATATTTTATTCTCCTTTTTACAGTGATGGTGTTTAACCCCACTAATATTCTGACCAGATGAATGGGGGAAATTAAGTTTAAGAGGTGCGGAGAGAGGACACAAGAAAAAATAAAACCAATAATGGCTAAAATGCTTAGCAAAACTTAGTGAATGACTAAAAAACGATCTTGTGAACACTGGACCTGGCAATAATAATGATCATAAAATAAAACCTACAAAAGCTACAATAGGTTAAAATCTGACAGGGACAAATTAGATGTGAACAACAACAGAGAGACTACAAAATCAATTCCTCATTCTAAAGCTTACATGGAAAAGAAATGATCCCAATGAAAATAATTTCAGTAAAATGAAAACTGGAAAAAGTGGAAAATGGTTTAAGGAATTAAACTATCTCAATGGCTTAATTTTGTCATTTGACCAAAAAAAGCATTATATAATTCTAACAGGCACAAAAAGAGCATTTATCAGAATCAAAACATTCTGTATTTACCACCACTCCTTGTCCAGAATTCCTTCTCCTGGTAATGCTTCTATTACAGCAACAAGGAATGCCTAATCAAAAACCTCAGATAATGCAAGTAATTTTATATAAGCCTTATTTGCTGTTGATGAGATGACACTTCAGGATCAGGGAAAATTAGCCAAGTCTCATATAAACAAATCCTGACACCACTATCAGAAAGCAAAAAATGCACACAGGCAGGTCACTGTTAATAATTAAATCCATCATACCATTTCTCCAAGAAGCATTCTTGGAAACTAGAGTATTAAACAGTCAAGGAATTCACAAAAAGAAATAAATCTTATGATACTTAGATATATGGTACATATGGAAAAGTATCTGGAAAGAGGGAAAAAAATCAGTATAGAACTCCACAGCTGTAAAATATGTGGTATCCTACAAAAGAGAGAAAGCAGTTTTCTGCTTTTACTGATAATGTAAGCAACATGAAACAGAAGGGATATCGTAAAAGATACATTTCTACATACTAACTCAATAAAATATGCTTTCCATCACAGCTTA
Source organism: Balaenoptera physalus (assembly GCF_965194825.1). Lineage (NCBI taxonomy): Eukaryota > Metazoa > Chordata > Mammalia > Artiodactyla > Balaenopteridae > Balaenoptera > Balaenoptera physalus. The sequence goes on from NC_138891.1 coordinate 19,162,015, forward strand.
AATTTGCTTTCCAACAAATGGACCCACATCAAAACTGATTAGCAAAATTAAAGGTTACCAGATACTTATATTAAAGCTCTAAGGCAAAAGGAGGCAAAGAATAAAAATGAAAAATTTCAGTTGCTAAAATAGAATAATTCTATTCAATGAAATTTTCTTAAAATCATGACTAAAGTAAAGGAACTTTAAAAAAAAATAGTACTAACTGGTTATCTTAAAATACTCAAAAAAGTAGAATTCTTAAATAAGAAGTTTTCTAGGTTCACTTATGTTACTGATTCTAAAGCCGATTTCCTCAGCAATCACTACTAAATAAGATAACGTACTTTTCATCAGCCATTCCTTTCCAAAAGGCCTAAATAACTGTATTGACCACCTAAATACAGACAGTCACACAGACAGAAAGAAATACAGAAAAAGAAGAGGGAGGGGAAAAAAAAGCTTTATTAGCAGCAAAAAGAATTTTGTTGCCAGCCAAATCACATTGCTGTGAAACTCCTGAATCCAAGAGAGGACAGTAACTTAAGCAATGACAAAACATTTCACTGAATGATGACAAGTGGCACACTTGGTCTAGGAAAGGCACTCTCAAATGTTGCAGACATAAAAACTTCAAATATTTTGTTCAGAAACGCAGTCTTGGATTCTTCTGCTACGCAAATCTCTCCTGCACCATAAGGGCAAGACTTTTTTTTTATACACTCAATCTGACTCAATTTGTTTCAAATATACATCATATGTTTCCATTTTCTACAGTATGACCAAAAAAGAAAAAAAATCTTTGTCCAGATTTTAAATTTTCTCAAAGTCAATAAAGGGACTTCCCTGGTGGTCCAGTGGTTAAGACTCCACGCTTCCACTGCAGGGAGCATGGGTTCAATTCCTGGTCAGGGAACTAAGATGCCACATGGCAAGGCCAAAAAACAAACAAAAAAATCAATAAAAACGTGTGAGCCTGATCTCAAAGCGGGGCGGGCAGGGGGTGGCCTTTAATTTACAAAAGGTAATAAAAATGAGACTGCAGAAACACTAGTAATGAATGATTGGGGGGGAGAGGTCAATTAAATGCCAAGATCTTTGTTCAACATGTTTGAGAAGGTTCCTTTTTGTTCCATTCCAAAACATGTTCTTTCTAATAAGAATTTTTTTCTGTATGTTTGGCACTATACAAATTGATCATTTTCTTTCATTATATTATTATGTGAGTCTTTCAACATTTTACCTGAATATTTCTCATAAACATGAAAAACTGGTAGATGTTAAATCCTTTAAAGCAGGGGTTCGCAGCCTGCTAGGAACCTGGCCACACAGCAAGAGGTGATCAGCGAGCGAGCGAAGCTTCATCTGCCACTCCCCATCGCTCCCCATCACTCCCCATCGCTCGCATTACCATCTGAACCATTCCCCACTGCCCCCAACAGTGGAAAAATTGTCCTCCGTGAAGCTGGTCCCTGTGCCAAAAGGGTTGGGGACCGCTGCTTTAAATTTTACAAATCTGTTACAAATCAAAGAAGTTTTAAAGTTCATCATTGTTGGAAGTCAGGTTCCTAGGCAGTGAAATTCTTGGGAGAGAGGTCAGCGTGCTGAAAGTTTATCAGGTGAGGAAGGATGGGGCAGAAGAACAAATTAGGCTGGGATGTATAACAACAAAGGCCTCAGATGACCCCACAGAGAGCTCTGAAGCTGGGACGGCTCTTCAAGGTTGTCCTATGGTGGGACACGGGAGCCAGGTCTTTAATGGACTAGTCTTTGAATGCAGGCTACTCCAAGGAAGGGGATGTGAGCTTGGGTGAGTGGCTCTCTTCAGCCAACAGCAATTCCCAGGGAAGTCTGACAACCCCAGCAACACTCCCAGTAACTAAGAAAATGAAGTCCTTCAGTCCTGAAACGGGGATTTGGGTAGTGTATACATAGCATCCACTACAATTAGTAATTTTAACTGTCCAAATCTGATGAATATAAGTTAAAAAAAAAAAAAGTAATAATGATGATGTACCTTTAAAAATGACTAGCCCTCCATTCCCTAAAGCTATAGAGTGACTAAATATCTAAGTTCTTTCTAGCTCTAAAATTTGATGATGCTAAGATTTTATGGCAAGATCTACAGTGTATCAGAAGTCTTGCATTTGAATACCATTAACTGTTTAGGTGATAGGTATTATCAATATATTAGAGTTCTATCTTGTATATTGAAATTTTCTATAAAAGTTTCAAAATAAAATCCAATGAAAGCTTGCATATTTCCACTTCTCCGTATATTTCCATAATTTCAAACTTACCGACTTAACATTTGGAATGACATATGTGGCCTTTCAGAATCTAGCCCACACCCACCCTCCCCCCAAAATTTTGTAACATTAAGCTTTCTCCACAAACTCCATACTCCATTCTCACCTGGCCATTCCAAAACAAGCAATGCTTGCTTACTCATTCCTCTGTGATTTGCTCTTCCTAGAATGTCCTTCTTCCTTCCTTGCATGGTAAACTATTTACTCTTTTTTTTTTTTTTTTTTTTGCTGCATTGGATCTTCGTTGCTGCACGTGAGCTTTAGTTGTGGTGCACGGGGGCTACTCTTCATTGCGGTGTGCAGGCTTCTCACTGCAGTGGCTTCTCTTGTTGCGGAGCACGGGCTCTAGGCTCGCGGGCTTCAGTAGTTGTGGCACGCAGGCTCAGTAGTTGTGGCTCCTGGGCTCTAGAGCACAGGCTCAGTAGTTGTGGTGCACGGGCTTAGTGGCTCCGCTGCATGTGGGATCTTCCCGGACCAGGGCTTGAACCCGTGTCCCCTGCATTGGCAGGCAGATTCTTAACCACTGTGCCACCAGGGAATTCACTAAACTATTTACTCTTTGAGAATTGACTCAAATACGACCTCGGAGAGGAAGCCTTCCTTAATTCCTAGCCCTCAGTTTGTTCAAAAAGCACTATGCACATTCTCCTATTATAGCACTTATCACATTATATTGTCACCATTCACTGGGTCTCACTCAAGACCAGAAACTTAATTATCTCTGTATCTTTAAACCAGTGTTGGCACATAAGCCAGCACCTAATAAATGTACAATGAATGAATCATAAAAAGCACACTAGAGTTGGGAGTGACCTTGGAAATAAACTTGTCCCATGGCCTCATTTTAACCAAGATGGCCTTTCGTAAGATTACATAGCTAGTTACTAGCAATGAGAAATAGAAGCTTAGTTAGTCTATTGATTCCCAATCTAGTATTCTTTCTACTTAACCATCAGCATCCCTACTTCCGCTACTAAGTCCATGGCATCCACTGAGACAATTTTAGCTTCTTTTCACTTACCAAAAAGAATGGTCACTGAAATTGGGCCATAACAGAAATCAACATATTAACCACAAGATGCAAAACCTTTTGGGGGAAGGAGACAGAAGAACAGGTACTGGCAGTAACAAATAGTGAGTGGGTCAGGAAGAGTGAAACGAAGGGGAGAATGGATGACCAGTAAGTTCTGTGAGGGTCAGGAAATCTTTACTGCATAGAAATTGGAGCTACAAGAGCCTTGCCTGGATTCTCTACACACCAAGCTCAATTTTTAAAGTTAATCTTAAATGTTTTAAGTGAACATATATACTATAAAGCATTGTACTACCTCCTCTGTAAAGACAGCCCAATAAAAAAAACCTCAGCCCGCATATCAGTCTATGAATTTACAGCATGAGAAATCTTAGCTAAAGACTGTATATATTTATATTTATATATATATATATATATACACACACATATATATGTATATGTGTATATGTATATATATATATTAAATGGGTGTTATATATATAATATTAAGTATAAAATTAGTAAAATAGGTACAGTTGGTTTTCGTAAGTGGTATCACTTTAGAAAGCATTATTAATAGTAGCAGCGTTAAACTGATGCTGATCAACCCCAATATACATACACCTTATTCTTCCTGTGGTGTGAGAGTAACTATGCTGACTCTGAGCCATATCCATTCAGCTTAGATTCAATCAATCTCCAACAGCATTATCAAGGCACATATAAAGACTGGGAGAATATACTTCTACTGATGTCAAAAGTCTGACATAGTGGAGGATTACTGGACTGAATGTCAATATTATAACATAGTATGAGTGTGTTTCAGGTTTGGTAATTGCAATCATTGTTGCTTTTGTTGTGGTCATCCACGTACAATGCTTGGTGTCAGTCTATTTATCTCTTGTAAAAATAAAATACAGTGTGTGTGTGTGAAAAAAAAAAAAGTCTGACATAGGACCTGAACAATAATCCTTCCATAATCCAATCCACTGATATAAATATCCCCATTCTCCAACTTTTCCAAATGAAGAATTGTTTAGGCTATCTTCATTTAAGAAAATATTCCTCTTTCCTCAATCACTTCAGTGAGTAACTTCTGAGGCCCAGCTATATGCCAAGCACTGTGCACTTAACAAAGGATACTTGGACCTTTTTTACATCACTGAATTACAGCACCAAAATTACACCCCAAAATTAAAGATGTAAAGTATGTCTTGAAACAATAGTAAGAAATCTCCTAGATACATAAACACATGGGAATAATAATCTGGATTCAGCTAAGAACAAAAATGACAATACCATAAAAAGATCTTATGTATCACTTAGCAAATGGGCATAGATGAATTAACTGTTTTAGACAATTTAAACTGTCCTTTTTAAAGCTTGTTTTTAGTTTTACAAAACCTGTGCCCAATATACTTTTTTGCAGACATATGTTGAAGTCTAAACCTCTTAAAAATCTTTTCATTAGGCGAAATTCATGAGTATGAATGCTACTCATTGGGTTTGACATATATACACTAATATGTATAAAATATATAACTAATAAAAAACTGCTATATAAAAAATAAAATTCAAAAAAAAAAAGAATAAACTCAAATCAAAGAGAAATGAATTTGAAATTAGAGAACCCTTTTAAGAAGACAGCACCATTTTCCCCTTGGCAGAGCTTCCTAACCCAGGTCCGTTCTTTTTAAATTTTTGACTAAGCAGCACTCAGAACATGTGCCTTTAAACTTTCACACAATTTATTTTAGTAGTAAACCAAAAAGCAAATACATGCCTCAAAAAATCAACAGGTCCAAACAACAAACTAAAGTTTCAAGGAAATTATTAGTTCTCTAATTAAATATTCAAGCAGCTATGTCCTTAACCACCATTAGCCCCTGATCATCTGGATTCCACAAACCTGTAAACTTTTCTCTTTAAAATATCTAGCGCAAATAATTTCGCAGTATGACAGGAAAATGTGCATTTTAATTTAAAATAAGGGAATATTATGATAGATATGCATTGGTCACTAAAAATGGTGACAGAGAGAGGTATTTTGACCATGTGACCCAGTAATTATTTTAAAGTTTACTGCATCACTTCAAATAACTAAACACTACTATACTGAGAGACCAGTGATAGCTAAACATGTATACCAGGGGAGTGGGCGGTGGAAAAAAAGACAAAATCTGTGTTTCCAGTTTGGGAAAAGGATTACAACCAGTCTGCAGAAAAATGAAAAATGGAAATCGACTGTTAAATATCGCAATTTTAGAAGTATGAATGTTACTCAAGCCAAGCTGTTTACTGAACATATGAATGGTTAAATTTCAGAGTTTCTTTAACTTTTATGTCTTTGGTCAACCTAAAACTATGAAAAATACTTCCTGATACTCTTGGATGTATCAACAGTTTATACAAAGTAAGTAAGCTTCACCAGTCAAGTACTATTATAACTAAAAAACCAAACACTGACCATACATTATTAAATGGATGATATATAAACCACAACACATTCATAAACTCAAGTCATGCCTCATTTCACATTCTAGTAAGAATTAAAAGAGAATGCCAGACACCATTTATCTCAATAATTATGCAGGCGAGATTTTATAGAGTGTTTTGTGGTTACAGAGCACTTCTGTAATATTCTGTTATTTTCATATTTTAGCAAAGCCATGACGGTCTCTCATTAAATTATTACCAATACGATAAAACAGGCTAGTCAATTAGGCACAATTAAATCAATTCACAGCTGAACAACAAACGTTAATTGAATACATCAATATGAAGCGAGATCCAAAGTTCCCAAACTGGTGTTCCACTGTACCAGAATGCATTAACAGGTTTGCTTTAATACCCTCCTGGAAAGTCATCCCCAAATTTACATTAGTGTCTTAAAACTGAAAACTACCAATGTCAAGAAACTTGCTTAACACAGCATTACTTAAATTTATTGGCACATGTATTTTCGTTTAAGTACACCTATAAACCTCACATAAGGAGTATTCAAAGACAGCACTACTCTCATCCATGGATTAGTATTAGAATCACCTAGATGGCCTGCTTCAGACTGACTCAATAACTGCAGATACTGCCCAGGAATGTATATTTTTAAAAAGCTTCCCAACAAATTCTGATCCACAACCGGGATTAAAGATACTTTAACCTTTTTTGCCTTGAGGAACTGGGACTTTTTTCTAATCAGTTAAGTAAGAAATGTGATTAAAAGATTTTAAGAAATTTTTAAAATAAACATATTATCAAAGATTATACTATAAAGTTCATTTTAATAAAACATACAAAGACAAATTTTGACTTCCCACTAACAAGGGCTACATCTTGCTTTATTTAAATAATGTAATAAAACACATTTTGGCAATATATCTGTTTTTAAATGACCTCTCTTGTTTATAAACTCATGAATGTTAAAAACATAGGCTAAAATTGAATATATTATGCAAGGACAAAGCTGTAAATGTGACTTGGTATTTGTAATTCTTGTATCTTTTACAAAAAAAAAATTTTTAGTGTTCTGTTACTAAATGATAAACTAAGGGTGGCTTTAGACTAGTATTTGCAAACACTTCAAATAACACACAGCAAGTGTAGTTAATCTTTATTCTCTAAAAATAAAAGGACATACTGTATATCACTATGTATTCTCCTGCTAACATTGCTTTTTGGATAATTACCTACACCTTGTTGATATGGAGGATATTAAGAGAACAAAGACAATTTACAGAGAGGGGTAATAATAATCATGAACCAGATATTTGGAATCATTAGTATTTTTATGTTCCTCATTACCTAGTATTTCAATAGCAACCTAATTTTCTTAATGTTTCTTGTCCCCAACCAATGATCCATGAATGGATATATGAAGAATTGAGAGAACTAAAACAATACGACTAAGAATTAATAAAATACGTGACTGAGTATAAAAACAATTTAAAACCGTCATGGCAGAAAGGATTTGGCAGAATTATTAACTGGTATGGCACATAATTTGGTCCAGTAGTCATTTGACATCTCAAATTGCCTCACTTTAGAGGGAAAAAAAATAGTTAAATTATCTTCTCTTTTTTAGATAATGGAAACCTTTTACTACATGAACACTATGGAACACCTTCTTGAACCCAATTCACTAACACTGATTTAGGGGAGTTGTTTTTTAAGTCTATAGTGGTGAGCTCCAGTGATCTGTTCATAACCCTATCCCGCTCAATGTTTTAAAATCAAAACCTCAGATAAAAACACTGAAGGCATCTTTCAATGCTCCCACAGCTTTCAGGAACAAATCTAAGTTCTTTAGTTGTTATAGCACTGTCCAGTACAACTTTTTTATGCAATGATGGAAATCTTTTGTATCTACAGTAAGGTAGCTATTACCCACATGTGGCTACTGAGCACTTAAGAGGTAGCTCAGTATAACTAAAGAACTGTTTTTAAAATTGTCACAACAGCTAAGTGGCTGCTATATAGGACAGTGTAGGTTTAGAATATAATCTGATTCTGCTTCCAGACAAAATGGAATAATTACATTTTGTTTCATTTTTGTTTCAGTTGGGAGACTTACTCTCCCAACTGAAACAAAAACTGGACAAAACAATGGTTTTCAGATATACTGGGCAACAGACACCACAGAACAGTGATCCGTGCATGGAGGAACAAATGAGCTAAGCCCTACAATTGCCCCAGCTTACTGTCTGGAGATAATCTTCAGGCCACAGCACAAGGAGGGAGAACCAAGACAAAGCCCAGTAGTCTCCCTGAGTTGAGAAAACAGAGTCGCGAAGACAAGGCAGCTGGACTTCTCAGGGCAGAGTACTAGAGATGACAGAGCCGCACAGAGAAAGAACGCCGTATTTATAGATGGTCTCTTTCAAATCTTCAGCTGAGTACTGAATGATCAGCACATGTTTATGAGGAAATTACCCCAGGATGGAGAAAGAATCCCCAGAAAGGAACAAAAAGAACAATCCCTATAACTCAGAGGCAGCAGAACAAATCCTATTCCCACCACCTAGTGTGAGAAACCTCATAATTCACGAGTTATTAGATAGAGTAGTCAAAAGGTTCTTGCCTCAAGTAATGCAGAAAAATTAGCCCCTAAAGGCTGATCTGGTTCCACCTAAAAAAAAAAAGCTTAAAAACAAGCCTTGAGGGCTTCCCTGGTGGCGCAGTGGTTGAGAATCTGCCTGCCAATGCAGGAGACACGGGTTCGAGCCCTGGTCTGGGAAGATCCCACATGCCGTGGAGCAACTGGGCCCGTGAGCCACAACTACTGAGCCTGCGCGTCTGGAGCCTGTGCTCCGCAACAAGAGAGGCCGCGACAGTGAGAGGCCCGCGCACCGCGATGAAGAGTGCCCACCACCCCCCGCTTGCCACAACTAGAGAAAGCCCTCGCACAGAAACGAAGACCCAACACAGCCATAAATAAATAAATAAAAAGCAAATCCCTTCCACTAACAGAAATCCAATTTCGGTGAAAACTTTATTAAAAAAAAAAAAAAAGCCTTGAAAGGATCAAGGATCAAACTATCTGCAAGTAACTTAACCAAATTCCAAGAACAAAGCTCAAGAATATTTATAGTACAAAAATACCCATCCACAAGGTAAAATTTTACCAACAAGGTACAATTCACAATATCTAGCATCCAATCAAAATTAACTAGGTATGCAAAAAAGTAGGAAAATATGACCCATGCAGAGAAGAAAAACCAAAGAGCAACAAAACTTCTACAGGATTACAGCAGAACAGTAAAAATTATGTGACTACTACGTTATACATTTTAACTATATTCCATATGTTCAGCATTATTTTATGCACCTAAAAACACAACTTCAAAATACATGAAGCAAAAAGTGATAGAAATTCCGAAGAGAAACTGATAAATCCATAATTACAGTTAGAGATTTCAACATCTCTCAAAAATTGACAATAGAAAATCAGTAATGACACAGAAGATCTAAACACCACCATCAACCAAATTATGAAAATGTTTTAACTGACCATAAACACTGAACCAATAACTATTCTGACTGAAAACAAGATAAAGCAACGCTGATTCTTATCCAGGTAAGGTTTCACAAAATAATTCAAGATCCCAACAACATTAGAATTCTATGGTTAAAAATAGATAGGGCTGGGCTTCCCTGGTGGCGCAGTGGTTGAGAATCTGCCTGCCAATGCAGGGGACACGGCTTCGAGCCTTGGTCTGGGAAGATCCCACGTGCCGCGGAGCAGCTGGGCCCGTGAGCCACAATTACTGAGCCTGGGCGTCTGAAGCCTGTGCTCCGCAACAAGAGAGGCCGCGACAGTGAGAGGCCTGCGCACCGCGATGAAGAGTGGCCCCCCCTTGCCACAACTAGAGAAAGCCCTTACACAGAAACGAAGACCCAACACAGCCATAAATAAATAGATAAATAAATAAAGCATGACACAAATTAAGCAATGTGAATACCATCAAGCTTTCATCATCATTAAAAAAAAAAAAAAAAAAAATGGATAGGGCTATTTTGCAGAGTAAAATTTAGCTCCCTACCCCAGAGGTATTAAGGAAAAGGCTTGGGTGAACTTTCAAGACTATTACAGAATATTACAGAATACAAAATATTCATTTGATGTGAAAAAATGACTATGATTTATGGTGCTTTCTGTCTAAAGCTTTATAAATTCTCATCATGAAGAATAACCTAGTAATACCTTCCTTGTAAAACCTATGTAAAAATTGAGCTGGCAAGCTCAATGACACTATAAAAGGATCCCTGAAACAGCTCACAGCTTCTGGTGGATAGAATATGCCAGTCATATCCTATGTCATATCTTGAATAAATTCACTCACAAGCTGGACAACCAACTGATTAACTGTAGAGGGGATTCAGAAATCCAACACAAAGATACCTGAATTGGAATGCTCCCTTCTAATCCTAGAATCCCATATTATATATGGCCAGAGTCCCAAATTTCAGAACAGCAGACAGAGATTTAAACTTCAAGGGAATGGCATTTAGCAGGATTGGGAGAAGGTCAAAAGCTATACCCCGGACCACCCACCTCCACTTTAGGTATGCCTTTTTTTTTGGCCGCGGGGCATGCAGGATCTTAGTTCCCCAACCAGGGATTGAACCCACACTCCCTGCAATGGAAGTGCGGGAGTCTTAACCACTGGACCACCAGGGAAGTCCCTAGGTATGCCTTTAATTGTTGCAAAAAGAATTTTAAAACTTCTTGACTTTGCCAGAAAACCTAAGTTATTTCCAAATTTGACGCCAAACAACATTTTAAGTGCGCATTTTCTGTGAATTATAACAATAAAAATGGACAAATGCTAATTGATAAGACAAACTAAATTCAAAACAAAAAATATGCTGGCTATAAAACTAGATTAAAAACAGGTTGAGATAGGCAAATATTCCAAATCTGCAAAGATTCAAGATTTCTGAACAGAAAGGCAATGAACTAGAATAATTCTGTTAAAATATTACGGAGTCAGAACAAGGAAAAAATGAGGAAAATGGCCATACACTAATTAAGGTGAAAAAAATTATCTGAATTAATTTCCTGACATGGGAACAACAAAAAGAAATCTTTAAAAGAGGAAAGCCAATAACAGAAACTAAACGGATAAGAAAAAAAGTCAAAGGTGATGGACAAAGAGAAAAATATAAATTAAAATAAAGATTCTGAAATACTACCTTTTAAATTAGAAGATAAAATTTAATCAGACCTCACAAAAACAGATTAAATCATACATTAAAATGTAGCCAGGTGGACTCTGAGGGAAGGTGTCAACTGAGAAGATAATACAATAAGGCATTAACCAATTAGTGATAGTATGCTATCAATGCAATGAAAACAAAGAGTGCAAACACAGGAGGAGGACTAAATGTTCAAATTAATTTGAAAGCCCACAACCCCAAGACTCAGAAGATATGTTTGTTTTACAGTATGTCTTATAAGTATATCTTATATCTTATATAACAGTATATCTTATGATTTTAAAATCAAGGTTTCCAGGAAGGGGCACAAAATTAAAGTTTTTAGATTTTAGCCTTTCCTAAACATATTTCCAATAACATTTCCTCACTAATCCCAACTCCCAGGCACCATCAAATTACTAAACACTGTCTCATCCTTCTCTTCATTCTCCTCAGGCCCACACTAGATCCCAGTCTATGTCCTACCTTAACTGAATCCTCTCCCAAGCACCTGATAAGCCAGGTTTTATCGGATCTTCCATACAATTCAGTACTTTCTATCAAGTATATACCCTGTGAAAGCACTATACTAGACATGTTTATAAATTTAAGGATAGAAAATATTTAATCTATTCACAGTGAAATATACCTAACCAAAAACAAATTGTAATACAGTATACCAAAAAATTAAGCTGTTATGATAACCATAAAGAGGACAAAATTTTCCTTTTGCGTTATCTTATGTTGTTTCCTTTTCACTACCACCACTATTCCGGCCTCTATAATATGGATACATCTGATATCCTTCCTAACTGGGTTTCACCACACTCCAATAATCAATCCTATATTCTATCCCGAAACTAACCTTTTTTAAAACAAAATCTATATAACATCACTCTCCTACTTAAAATATTCCTCAAACACAACAGGGATTTGCAAATTCCCCTACCCATATCAAGATGGGGGTGGGGGGGCATAAAATGCACATTACCAGGCCCTGCCCACAGAGATTCCAATTCAATCAGCCTGATATGATAATTGGGAATCTGAATTTTAACAATCCCTTTAGGTTTGATTTAGGTGGGCTATAGAGCACACTTCGAAAAAGAACAGGTCTACGAGGTAAATGTCAAATTCCTTAGCCTGGCATCAAGGTTCCCTGCAAAAAGGCCCCTGAGTTACCACTATAGGGCATGGATGGACTCTCCTACAAGAACTCTTCATTAGGGATAAACTTGATTTTCTGCAGCCTAAACAAGCCAATGTTCTCTCCCTCAAGCCTTACTGAAAATGTTCACTTTTCACCATTCCTCCTGGCCTAGCTCAAGCACCATACTTCCTAGTTCTCACGAGACTGCAACAATTTCTGCTGCCTAATTTTACAGTACCATACTGTCTGCCCTAAATCATTATTTAAACTGGTATTATTAACTTTTCAGTTGGTTTTATCATATAACAAAGGCTGATGGATCAAAGCTCTTTTCTTCTCTCTCAGTATCCAGAACAATGCATTTAGAGTCCTTTCCCTAAGGCAATTTCACTGTACATAAACATAACCAACTAGGAACTAATATTTTAGAACTAATTTTGGAATACTAAAAGGAGAAATTGTGAAAAAGAGATTTTTCTTAGGAAAAGAAACCAATAGTTAAATTAATATATCTGACATAAGAGTATCTGCCAGAACACAGTACTAAATATTGTTCTTCCTTAACCAGCCTACTAGATAAATGTTCCCTAAAGAATTCTTCCCAGATCAGAGAGAACAGGTAAACTTAAGTCCCAAGAAAAAACTGGTAAACCAAACTCTGCTTTAACCCCAGTGAGGGTTGCCCAAACTCTGACCCAAACAGTTATTCAAAAACGAGTTACATGGGGGGAAAATCTCACTTACTGTTAATTTCTGAAATTTTTACACATGTGACAAAGTTAACTTACGAGTAAGTTAATATTACATCAATATTGGTAATAACATAACTGCCTCTAACACACAATAAATGCTGGTTTACTTATGTCTTCCCCATAACACTGAGCAACATATGGGTAGGGGCCATGTGTCTTAATTCATCTTTTTATTCCAGCACTGAGAACATCACTGGTGATTAATAAAGATTTTGTGAGGAAAAAAATATATATATTTTTCAAGATAAAAAAATGATAGTGATTCTCCAAAGATGATATACAAACAGCCAAGAAGCATATGCAAAGATCACCAACATCACTAATCATTAGAGAAATGAAAATCAAAACCACAATGAGATATCCTCTCACACCCATTAGGATGGCTACTACCCAAAAAACAAAAAGCAAACAAACATACACACACCAATAACAAAACACAAAACAGGAAACACAAGTGTTGGCAAAGATATGGAAAAACTAACTGGAAACCTTGTTCTGCTGGTAGGATAAAATGGTGCAACCACTATGGAAAACAGTATGGAGTTCCTCAAACAATAAAAATAGAAATACCACACAATCCTGCAATCCTACTTCTGGGTATATATTCAAAAGAACTGAAAGCAGGGTCTCAAAGAGTGTTTACACACCCATGTTCTTAACACTATTCACAACAGCCAAGAGGTGGAAGCAACTCAAATGTCCAACGTTGGATGAATGAATAAACTAAGTATAGTGTATACATACAATAAAATATTATTCAGCCTTAAATAGGAAAGAAATCCTGTCTCATGCTACAACACGGATGAACCTTTAAGACATTATGCTAAGTGAAATAAGCCAGTCAACAAAGACAAGTATTGCATGATTCTACTTATATGAGGAATCTACAGTAGTCAAATTCAGAGAGACAGAAAACGGAATGGTGGTTACAAGGGGTTGGGGGGAAGGAAGAAAATGGTGGTTGCTTGCTGGGTACAGAGTTTCAGATTTACAAGATCAAAAAGTTCTGGAAACCTGTTTCACAATAATGTAAATATACTCAACACTACTGAACTGTACACTTAAAAATGGTTAAGATGGTAAATTTTACATTATATGCTTACTACAATAAAATAATTATAGTGATTTTAAGTACAAGAAAAATAAAATCTTAAGTATCAAATGAACTCACACTTGAGAAAAATATAAATATAAAACAGTATAACGCTTAAGTACAATTAAACAAATGGCCTTTTAATTTAGCTTCTAAAAGGTATGTAGTTTAAAATAAATCACGCTAAATGTTCAAATTTCATTTTAGAAGATTCTTGCTATTTATAAATTGTTTGCTCAGTCAAAAACAAAGTATTTCTGCTAAAAGAATCAGAACTCCAGAACTGGAAGAGATTCTTGAGATCATCTACTGCACTGATTCCAAAGTGGGCCCACAAACAATGCCAAAATGAGAAAAATAAGGAAAATGAAAGTAGTCTTTCACAAAGCTAAATCTATTTAATTTTAAGGCATATACTTTATTCTGAGAGCACATCCTTCCTACTTTGAACCTTGCTCTTTTTAACGGCAGTTTCATCCATTCAACAACGCTTGTTCAGCCAGGAACTGTCAGGTGCAGGGCTACAACAGTGAACAAGACCAGCAAGACTCTCACCCTCAGGGAACCACGTACCTTGTAGTGGAATGTGAGAGTAGCAGTAGTAAGAAAAGATGACAGGATTTGCTTTTTTAAGTCCTTAACATTCAAAACAAAAACTTGGTCAGCCTAGGTCAGTGGGAAACACTATTCTCCAGCTCCTTCCTATTTTATAAATAAGAAACTGGATATCCAAAAGTTCCACAACTCTTCAGTAAAAGCCAAAACCACTTTGTTTCTAGAATTTAAAACATCAGGGAAATATTCATGTCCCTGAGATTTGACCATGATTAATTTACAGGACTCCAAATATCTCAGAGAATACTATTTTTCCACTTAACATGTCCTTCCAGTTCTAACAGTATTTGATTCTACATATCAAACTTGTTATGTCATTTGAGGATATAAAAGCTTAATAAAAAACTTAAAATCCCTAGGGCAGAATTTATTGAGTTTCATGCCATCAAAAGAAAATTCATTCTACATACTTCGTGATAAATGATAAAGCAAGTCCAACATTAAGAACAAGGGGAAAGAACTGACACAGAAATAGTACCCACAGTAATACTGTCTTGGTCACTGTTTCTGTGGCCTAGAAAGTACAATAACTCTCTGGAGCATTGCTATCCCATTCACCAGAAACTTCAGAAAGTTTAAACATACAAAGCAACTGAAAAACAAGCAGTGATAATCAGCTAATTAACATTTCAAAGAACAATGATAACAAAACCTGTAGTTCCAGTGAATAATCTAGGTTTGACAATATTTGAACGGACAGTTCAATCTCTTCTCTCACTTCCCCCTACCTTTCTCCACCTCTGCGCAAGGGTGCCACAAAGTCCACAGACCTGTTCTCATGGGTTCAAAAAGTTTTTCCCACTTAAAAATAAACTCACACAGAACACAAATTTGGAAAAACAAACTTAAAGAAGATATTATCCCCTTTTGTAGATACAAGACATTTAGACAAAAAGTTAAAGTAACTTGCCTAGACAGAAAGTAGAAAAGTTAAGATTTGTACCTAACTGCAAAGTTCATAGACCTTTTTTCCCTCCCTCACCTCCTCTCACTTTCTTTCTCTGAGTCTTTCATAAACACCTACATGCTATTCACTGAACAGGAGAGAATGAGGCAGAAGGAACACAGAAATGTACAAAAAAATAATATTTTCCCTAAGATAGAATAATTTGAAAGAGTTAAAAGCACCTGTGACAGAACAAAGAATTCACTCACTGAAGAGGGAGGGAGTTGATGAGTTAGACCATACACAAAAAGAATATATTTTAGGCAGAAGGAACTACAAAGAGCAAAGGTGGGGAAAAGAGAAGGAAAACATAAGGCATGTATGTTCGAAAAGACAAAAATATCAAACCGGCTTAAGCTGAGAAATTATTAGAAATTAAGAGGGCAGTTAAATACAAAGCTGAAAGGGGAGGTTTGGGTCAGACACTGGAGGACCTGTTGAAACAAACTTCCTATTTACAGCGCCAAGATAGAATTAAAACTTAACTTTTACATATCTATTATCCTAATGAAATAAGACTGCACATGCCCTATTAACTGGAAGGAGTTTATGCTTTCCAGCTAGGAAAAAGAGTCCAGGACAGTACCTGACACAAAGATGAAAAATGTTGGATCTGAATTCAAATAACTGGGTATTTTCCCCCATCTCTTCATAACCACAGACTTATGTCCAAAGAGATGAAGGGAAAAAACTGAACCTACATCCATACTGCTGAAATTTTATGCCAGCTACTCAATTATAAGGGAGAAGTAGAACCCACAAATCTTTTGCATAGGATGGTGGGGAAGAGAAGCTTGAACAAGAAAGAATAATTAAAAGTCCCAATGTCAGAAAAATTCCTTTGAGTTGTCAAGACTGATTTAAAAAAAAAAAAAAGCTACAGTTGGACTTTCTAATGTAGCTTTATCTTTAATACCAGTTTTTTAAATCCAGGTTAGGTTCTGGGAAAATGTTCAATTAGACCACAACTGTCCTGAAGCTACTGCTAAGAACTTAAAATTCCAAACATCTGCAAAACTACCGTCTCCCTCTTTGAGAGCTAAGTCCCATCCACCATGTAAAAAGCAGACCTACCAGATCTTCAAGTGTTACCTGGATAATGACATCACTCTCTATTGCAGTTCTAGCAGGCCAGGATGGGCTGGTCTACGCCCTCTACATCACCACAGTAGCAATTCCCCCACCAAAAGAAAGGTTTGTGTTGAAAGAAGTTATAGTAGCCCCATCTCATTCCACAAACTATCAAAAGCTATGAAGACGTTAAAAAAAAAGCACTCCATTAAAAAAAAAAAGTGAGAGTGGGGTGGCGGAGTACGCTGAAACTAAGCAAATTCTTATACTATATTTGTAAAATATAAGCGGAAAAGAAACTTTGAATCTAGCCCAAAGCTCTCATTTTACATGTTAAGAAACTGAGGCCCAGGGCAATTAAGTGGTTTACCTAGGGCAACTGCTTCTCTATAAAGGTGTTAAGTGTCGGTTACCAGTCAGAGTAGCACTTAATCGCTTGTAAGAGTTACTTAAATGTTTATGAGATTAAGAACCCGATGTGCAAAAAAAAAACACCTCTTCTGTACCCCCTCAGGGCTTTGCCCCAGAGCTATACGGAAAATGCTGAATCTCAAATGAATACCATTTCTCCCTTCAACCACTACAGTCGCAAAATCTCTCTTAAGATAAAGTGAAAGCCTGAAATGCCTGAATTTCTCAAATTCTGACTACAAGTAAGTGGATCAACAAAACCTCAAAAGTTTTGGCGAAGTAACAATGTGAAGTGGAATATTACTGTTTTGGTTTTGCCAGTTACCCTTTCCTTTATGTTAACGTTTTCAGTCTAAGTTTTTTCAAAAATAAATTATTATTATACGCATACAGTTAATCACTGAGATAATAATCACAAACTATTATCACTTTTGAGACATGGATTTATTAGACAATTTAGCATATCTTCATCTCTCAAAAATAACTTGAAAATATCCTGCCCAGCACAAAGTAATACTTCTTGAACAAAAACACCCAAAATAACCCTCTACCAGGCCACAATATAGCAAAACCACAAAAAAACGTAATCCTGTAAAAAAAAATCCCACCAGCTAAAAAGCACTGAGTACCATCAGTCTGCCCTGGCTCACTGTTTATCGTCAAACTGTCAAAGCATTAGAAGAACCCGGGGGAAAAAGTTCCGCACCGACTTCACCGGCTATACCACCACCACCCACACACAACACGTTTGGGGAAATGCAAACACACCACATGTAGGTGTTTTAACCAGGTTTCACCACGTTTAACCAAGGTAGGTATTAAGTCAGCTCTGGTATCAAAAGCTTTAAAAAACAAAAAAAGAAAGAGGGGGACAGCAACATAGATGCATATTTCACCTCTTTAAAAAAAAAAAACACCAGAAATGACCAAGGCGAATTTAACAGTTTTGAACATTGAGGCCGCTGTACAGAGAGAGCGGTTTGGAAGGGTTCTGTCTTTCTGAAATGCCGGGAAAAAGTGCTCTGCCGAGTTTCAAAACTAAAGACCGCAAACTACCGCACAAATAATAAAAGTTTAATACAAACTACCCCGCCGTCAAACCATTTCTGCTACCATCGCCCAGAGTTTTTTTAAAACAAGCACTGAAAGGGGAACAATAAAAAGCGTCTCACCGCAAACGCAGCACGAGAGGGACTGTCGGAAGTAAGGCAAGAGCCTGTTAATCTCTGTAAACGCCTTGGGGTCTCCGGGGTCGTAGTTGAGCACTAGGCGGCTCGCGGAAATGTAGAGAGCAGTAGCATTCACGGGGTTCATTGCAGACACTTCGACACTGTTGGCTCTCGGCTGAAGAGAAATTCCGGATCCAACTTTGTAAGCAGCCAGGGAACAATGGCGAATTTGCAACAATTCGGAGGAAATCGGGGGAGAACCACTGGCCAAAGTTGTAACCAAAATCCGTACAAGTTTGTAGAGCTGTAGCAGTCCTCCCACACATGGGGCCTTGGCGCCCCTCCTCCGTCCCTGAGATTTGCAGACCAAGGGGAAAAAAAAAAGAGAGAGAGAAACCAGCGTTCGAGTTTGTCCCGAGCGGCCGCGGGGCGCAGAACGCGGCGGCTTCGGCGCTCAGTCTAGCCCCGCGGCTCGGCGGGCGGCCTGCGCTCGAGCTGCATCTCGGGACGCGAAGGCACCTCCTGTGGTCGAGCTGGGCGGTCGCGGGAGCAGGCCCCGGCCCGGTCCAGGGGCGGGCACGCTTCTCACGGGCTGCAGGGCCCTTACTCCATCACAGCGCCCGGCGCGGAGGCAGCGGCGACGGCAAGGACTGCGGTGCGGTCGTCGGATTCCTCGATCTAGTGCACCGAGCCGCGGCGGCGGCGAACGTGGCTGCTGCGGCTGGCGGAGGCCGCCGCCGCTCTCTCCATATCGGACACGCCTGGCTCTCCGCCCCGGCGATTACAGCCCGGCAGTTCCCTGAGGTGGCGAAGCGGACAGGAGAGGCCCCCGCCCGAGAGGGGAGGGCCGGGGAGGAAGTGCGCGGGCCGGCGGCGGCGGGAGAGGGCGGGGAGCAGGCCCGGCCGGGCCGCGGCGGCGGCCCTCGCTCCTCAGTCGCTTACTCCGAGGTCACCAGGCGCAAGCGCCGCCCCCTCACTGCCCGGCCATCTTCTCCGCGCGGCACACACGGACGCCTCCTCCGTCAAGCACCACGGTCGCCGCCGCCCACGGCGCCCACCCGGCCGCGGCAGAGGCTGAAGCGAGCGCTCACACCGCCAGGCCCCGCCGCCGCCCAGCGCACACAGCAAGGCCCCGCCGCAGGCCCCTCCCCCCGTGCCTCGCCGCCCTCACCCCGACTCCACGCGCCACTCTAGCTCGGTAGGGCCCGGGCTGCAGCGGCCTTAATGGATCCCGCGGGCTGTGCGGCGCCTCAGGCCCTGCCGGCGACGACGACCGTTACCCCAACGGGCAAAGCCACTGTCATCCCCGAGACTCCCCCGCCGCCGTCGTCGCTAGCGCTCGCACGCATGCGCAGACCACACTCTCACCCCTCCCCCCGCCCTTTGCTTTCCCTTCGCTTCCCTTTTCCCCTGCTTCTCCTCTAAGAGCCCCCTCCACGCCCTCCCAGAGCTACCGGCTCGCTCTGCGCATGCGCATTCCACTACCCAGCTCCACCGCCTTTCGCCCTTACGCGTGCGCTTTGACCGCCCACCCAGAAAACCGGATAAACACATCAGCCCGCTCACGCCAGCCCCTCCCCGCTGCCAACCCACCCTGAGCTCACTGCGCATGCCTGGCTCTCCACTTACGGCTCTCTGTACAGAGCATGCTCCCGGCGAGCCGCCTGCTCTTTCCGCCCCTCCCCCATGCGCTCTCAAATTCCCTCTTAGGCGTGTGGGCTGTGGTGAAACATTCGTTAGTTGACCCATCTTTCCCCAGTGTGGGCTGTAGGCTTCTCGCACTACACTGCTTCCTCGGTGTCCGCCAACGCGGAGGCCCTGTTGGGTCGCGCCATGTGGCTCTCTGCGCTGGCGCAACGCAGCCTCTCCTCGCCCTGGCTGACCGCGAAGTGAGGAGAAAGCCCCACACCGCCCCAAGCCCCGCCCTCGCGGCCTTTCTCCTAGAACCGCGCTTCCCGGCCGCCGAAAGGGCGCTGCCCCCCCCCCCCCCACCTCGTCGACACTCGCCCAGCCCAGAAGGGAGGCGGCGAGCGACGTGGCTGTGCGCCCAGCGAGCGTTCGAGCTTCAGGGTCTTGGTTGGGGCCGCGGCCCGCGTCGACGGCAGCCTGAGGCCTCTGAGGCCCGGGCAGGCCGTCTGAAGCGCCGGTGCCCGGACCCACCTGCCTCTCCTGCCCGTCCGAGCGGGCTCTTCCTGCGGCCTCTGGTCCTTGGAGTCCGACTGACGCGGGCAGCCCGGCCTTCCAGGGGCACCGGTCGGGACCGCACAGAGCTCTCCACGAGAACAGAGTACAATTTAAAAACAAAACGAGCTTCTATTTTAGCTCTTTTAACAGACGTAGCCCCTCTGTGTGAACAGATCTCTTAAATAACCCATGGTCCTGCTTTGGAACCCAAATCCTTGAAAGTATTATCTTTTTTTTAAACAAGTTTTGGCCTTGTGTTTTTGCAGGAGACCAAGGACACAGATATAAATAAGCAAAGCCTAAATTAACGTCTGATTCCCCTCCCCTCCAAAAGGACAAAACCTTCTTTAAAAATAGAAACAGCGTAGGAATCATTATCTCTGGATACACCAGAGCTCTTCAGCATAATTTTTTGCCCATAGTAAATGCTCTACACATGTTTGCAAAGTAAGATTTATGACGTATGTAAATCTTTAGCGGCACAACTACCTGTTAGTTTTAGAGGCTTGCCACTTGGAGGAGAAATGAAGAGTTAAGATAAGGGAACCCATGTAACCTCTGATATATAATTTCTATTACCATTTGAGAACAGGTTTATTTTCTTTACAAGTCCTAGCATATTATCAGTATGTATGTATTAAGCAAAAACAATCTATTTTCCTAATTTTGTAAAACGAACAAAGCTGTGCAAAATATATTTGGTCATCTTTTATCTAGAAAATGACAGTCTATAAAATTCACTCTTTTTTAAAAGCCTCATCATTTTTTTTTTTAAATAAGAGATCTTTTCTAAGTTCACTTTCAAATAAAACTGTTATAATATACAGTGCTATTTCTATTCCAGACTCTTAAGTTCTTCTAAAACACACAGGTTGTTCTCCCCCAGAGGACCAACACGGAGAGTAAAATAATCAGCACTGTTTCCATTCAGACAGTATAAATTAGCAGTCACTCTAGGCAAGTGATGACTTGCAGGGCCTTAACCTTGCTGATTTTCTCATAAACTAATTTTTTAAAATCTCTTGAGATGTGCACATCAAACTAAGATTAATTCTATTGATGGTTCGTGTGTGAAAGAGAGAGAGAGAGGAGACAGTTCTTTTATAGCTTCTGAAATTGGTTGCAACTGGTGATGATAAACTATGGCACTTAGAGGCAAAGCCTCTCCACACTGAAGTATACTCCCTGTCTAGTAACTATTTGCTCGCTTGAGGTTTGCCTAAAAAAACAAAAGAACGGTTTATACAGAAAAAGTGCTTGGATCAAATAGGAGAAATCAAACATAACTCAAATTCCTTAAACTATCAACCTAGGGTAACTTTTTTCATATTTTGTGTTTAATTATTATTCGGAAGTAAAAGTGTTAAGGTTGCCAGATCTAACAAAAATATGAAATGCCAATTTAAAAAATTTTTTTTAACTTTTTATTTTAGAACAGTTTTGAAATTACAGAATTATTGCACAGATAGTGCAGACAGTTCTAGTATATTCTACACCCAATTTCCCCTATTAGTAACATCTTACCTTAGTATGGTACATTTGTCACAATTAATGAACCAATAGTAATACATTATTATTAACTAAAACCATATTTTATTCATATTTGTTCAGTTTTTCCCTAATGTCCTTTTCCTGATCCAGGATCCCATCCAGGATAGCACATCACATTGAGTCATGGCTTCCTTAGGCTCCTCTTGGCACTCAGTTAAATTTTCATTTCAGACAAACAACAAATACTTGTTTCCTTCTTATTATCATCTTTCCTGCCCATTTTGAATTAAAGCTTCCCTTTCTGTCTTCCAAGATTTCCATGTGCTTACCTCTATCATTGCACTTATCATACTAAGTGGCAGTTGTTGGTTTAGCCCTGTCTTCTCCCTATTATACTATAACTGTTGAAGAGCAGTTTTCTGCTCTTCTTCCTCTTTGCCTTTTATCGTCATTGCCTAGCACAGGGTTTGACATATAACAGGTACTCGGTAATTGTTAAAATAATGACGGGGACTTCCCTGGCAGTCCAGTGGTTAAGACTCTGCACTTCCAATGCAGGGGGCACGGGTTCGATCCCTGGTCAGGGAACTAAGATCCCACATGCTGCGGCGTGGCCAAAAGATAAAAAAAACAGTAAAAATTTTAAAAAATAAAATAATGGTGAATTACTAGAAACGCGATAATGTAAGTAAACACCCCAGTACAGTGTTTGGTGAATAATAGGCATGGACACATGTTGGCTTCTCCTTAGGGAAAGACATAAAATGTCTTACAAATTTAAAGACGGTTCTTACATCAGCTAGATCAACGTCAATTCTAAGATCCTTAATAAAACAAGAAGTGTGGATTGATTTTAAACACTCAAAATAATCAGTCAACAAATATTTATTGATTGTACTCTAGCACTTTGGGGATAATAAAATAAATGCAGAAGTAGTTGTAGTTATACTTTCAAAGAACAAAGATCAGGCTGGCAGCAACTCAAAGGGATTTTCTGAGGGGTTAAGCCCTTTACAAAATTGTGAAATAGTTGTTTGCCTTCTTTTCTCTTCCTCTTTCACCCTCCTTCCTCTGCCCCCTCCTTCTTCTTTCTACACCAAAATCTACCTAGAAATTATGTTCCCTCTTCCCAGGTTGCATTCTCCCTCACTACCTAGGGTCTCCACTCCAGTGCCTTTGCCATTATAACCATCTGTTGTCTGTGTCCCCGCCAACCCAAATTTATATGTAGAAATCTTTTTTTTTTTTTTGTCTGCGCCCCTTGGCATATGGGATCTTAGTTCCCCGACCAGGGATCGAACCTGTGCCCCCCACAGCGGAAGTGCAGTCTTAACCACTGGACCACCAGGGAAGTCCCTATATGTATATAGAAATCTTAACCTCCAATATGATAGTATTACAAGGTGGGGCTTTGGGAGATAATTAGGTCATGCGGGTGGAACCCTTAAGAATGGGATTAGTGCCCTTATAAAAAGGCCCCCAGAGAGCTCTCACTCTCTCTGCCATCTGAGGATACAACAAGAAGTCAGCCATCTTCAACCCAAAAGAGGGCCCTCACCAGGTGATCATGCTGGCACCTTGACTCACACTTTCAGAATTGCAGAAATAAATATTTATTGTCTAAGCTGCTCGGTTTCAGTTTATGGTATTGTGTTATAGCTGCCCAGGCTCACTAAGACATCATCCCTACCAAATTTTAACAAGTGCTTAATCTACTGTCATCTGGAAAGAAATCAATCCAATTAACCTCAATCTATGGAGAGTGATAATAGCTTAATCTAACTTACAACAAATCTTTGAAGACTGACCAGAGCAAATACCTCTTTATGGGGAACAGCAAACCAGATGAACTTAAATGAGGGCCTAATCCAAACCAATCCTGTTCTTTCCAACCACTCCCTTCTGACTGTTACCAAACTTCATTTTCCATCTTCTGCTCTTTAGCTGTGGTCATACC
Organism: Balaenoptera physalus; assembly: GCF_965194825.1. Classification (NCBI taxonomy): domain Eukaryota; kingdom Metazoa; phylum Chordata; class Mammalia; order Artiodactyla; family Balaenopteridae; genus Balaenoptera; species Balaenoptera physalus. The sequence continues at coordinate 19,185,849 of NC_138891.1, forward strand.
TATCTCCTCCTCAAAAGGTGCCCCTCAAAAGAACCATATCCCTTTGCCTATCAATTCCTGTTCATATTTTTTCAATGAATTCTTTTCTAAATCCATACATATATCCATTCATTTCATCCAAAACATTTATTTAGCAAGTCTAGCGCCTATTTATTTTATATCTCAAATATTAAAATTGCCTTCAGCTTTTTCATCCCTAACTCCAGCCTAGATAAAGCAGCTGCTTTGTTGGTCATCCACCTAGCAGAGTGCCAGACACATACTAAGGTACCTACTAAATGTTACTGTTCTTATTCCTTAAGACACTTTCAACACTATTCAAATGCCTATTAAATTTGTCCATTCATTTATGCAACCAACATTTATTGCCAGTTATATGCCAGGCATTCAGAATACAAAAATGAATAATTCAACAGTTTCCAGCCCTCAAAGAGTTCACAGTCTAGTTGCAGTGGCAGCTATGTAAACAGCTAATTTATAATTCAGAGTGGTAAGGATTTAGGGATGCACTTGATGCAAATCTAAAGTATCTTAGTAGATATTTCTGTTACACTATGGGTTAAACAAGCTTGTGTAGACTTTCCTGGGAAAATAACTGCAATTATTCACAGCATTGTTTCTAAGAGAAAATGTGTTCTGCATTCCAAACAGTCAATTTAAAATTGAATTTTTGGAACACAGCCTGTTTGTCCCTGGGGGCTGTCTATGTGGCCATTATCTAAGATCCCTATTTGTCTTAGGACAATTTGTATCTCTTTACAATTCCCACCTGTTCCATATGGCCTATGGTAGTACCTGAAGGTTGCTAGTCTCAGGGCCATCAACTTACTCTACAGGGTTCAGCACTACATGACTGAGACAGTTCTCTGGTCAAGCAAGTTGAGTCAAAAAGGTAGGACTAAAAGAGCCTCAGTCCTAAATTTGACTGTTCAAAATTTTACTATTAGGGAAGGTAGTGAGAAAAGTTCATCAAGAGAGTGATGAGAGTTTAGAATCACTGCTATGTGAAATGAGAGCAGGAACTGCTTAGGGACAGAAAAAGGGATTACAAAAATGGTTTCCAAAAGGGTATACCTCTTGGATAAATAGGATCTGTAAAGATATCTTAGTAGACACTCCTGGACAATAAAGGCTTAAAAAAATGGTCTTTGAACCACGAAAGACCCCAATGAGCCAAAGAACTCTTGAGGAAGAAGAACAAAGCAGGAGGCATCACACTTCCTGATTTCAAGCTGTACTATAAAGCTATAGTCATCAAAACAGTATGGTACTGGCATAAAAACAGACAAATAGATGAATGGAACAGAATTGAGAACCAAGAAATAAACCTAAGCATATATGGTCAACTAATATTTGACAAGGGAGCCAAGAACACTCAGTAGAAAAAAGACAAGTCTCTTCAACAAATGGTGCTGAAATAACTGGATATTCACATGTGAAAGAATGAAATTGAACCCATATCTTACAACACTTAACAAAAATTAACTCAAAATGGATTAAAGACTTAAATGTAAGACCAGAAATCATGAAGCTCTAGAAGAAAACATAGGAATAAAGCTCCTTGACATGAGTCTTAGCAATGATCTTTTGGATATGACATTTAAGTCACAAGCAACAAAATCAAAAATAAACAAGTGGGAGGACTTCCTTGGTGATCCAGTGGTTAAGAATCCACCTTCCAATGCAGAGGATGCAGGTTCGATCCCTGGTCAGGGAACTAAGATCCCACATGCCACGGGGCAACTAAGCCCATGGGCCACAGCTACAGAGACCATGCCCTCTGGAGCCCATGTGCTCTGGAGCCCACGTGCCACAACTAGAGAGAAGCCCGCACGCTGCAATGAAGAGCCTGCATGCTGCAATGAAAGATCCCGCCTAACACAACTAAGACCTAACTAAGCCAAAAATAAATAAATAAATATTAAAAAATAATAATAATAAAAATAAATAAACAAGTGGGACTATACCAAACTAAAAACCTCTGCACCAAACCATCATAAAGTGAAAAGACAACCTGTGGAATGGGAAAAAGTATTTGCAAACCATATATCTGATAAGGGGTTAATATCCAAAATATAAAAAGAACTCATATAACACAATAGAAAAAAATCCAATTTAAAAATGGTCAAAGGACCTGAATAGATATTTCTCCAAAGAAGATATACAGAAAGTCAAGAGGTACATGAAAAGATGATCAACATTACTAGTCAGAGAAATGCAAATTGAAACCACAATGAGATATCACCTCACATCTGTTAGAATGGCCATCAGCAAAAAGATGAGAGATAACAAATGCTGGTGTGGTTGTGGGGAAAAAAAGGAAACACTGATGCACTGTTGGTGGGATTCTAAATTTGTACAGCCACTGTGGAAAACAATATGGAGGATCCTCAAAAAATTAAAATTAGAACTACCATATGATCCAGCAATCCCACTTCTGGGAATATATCCAAAGGAAATGAAAACACTAGCTCAAAAAGATAACTGCACCCCCATGTTCACTGCAGCTTTAATTACAATAGCCAAGACGTGGAAACAACCTAAGTGTCCATCCATGGATAAATGGATAAAGAAGTTGTGGCATATGTATACAATGCAATGTTATTCAGCCATTAAAAAAAATAAACAAGGAAATCCTACCATTTGTGACAACATAGATAGACCCTGAAGGCATTATGCTAAGTGAAATAAGTCAGAGAGAGACAAATACTATATGATCTCATTTATATGTGGAATTCCTGAAAATAAAAACAAATGAACTCATAGAAAAAGAGATCAGATTTGTGGTACTAGAGGCAATGGGTGATGGAAGGAAGTATTGGAGAAAGGTGGTCAAAAGGTACAAACTTTCAGTTATAAGATAAATAAGTACTAGGGATGTAATGTACAACATGATGACTATAACTAACGCTGATATACGATAAACAGGAAAGTTACTAAGAGAGTAAACCCTAAGATTTTTCATGACAGGGAGAAAATATTTTCCTTTTTTCTTTTCTTTATTTTCTTCTTATTGTATCTATATGAGAAGATGAATGATAGCTGAACCTATTGTAATCATTTTGTAATGTATGTATATCAAACCATCATGCTGTATGCTTTAAACTTATACAGTCATATGGGTCAATTATTTCTCTATAAAATTGGAAAAGCATGCTATTTGCAACTCAGAGACAGACTACAAGCTAAGAATGAAGATTTCTAACCTGATATATGTATGTATATATATATATATATATATTTGCTGTATACCTGAAACTAACACAACATTGTAAATTAACTATATTTCAACTTTAAAAAATGGTTTAAAAAATACTTCTAACCTGAAGTTGAACAAACTAGACTTTGTGGGCCATGTTGTCCTTCTTGTTATTCCTGAGCTTTGGGAGGTAGCATGGAGTAGTGGAATTAGTGTGAACAAATCTTTATTCCAATACTTACTATGTAGATTTGGGGAAAATATTCAAGTTTTCTGAGCCTTAGTTTTCTCAACTGTAGAATGGGGATAAAAATACTTTCCTTGAAGGGTTACCATGGAGAGTCATATATTCATCAAATGTGTTTCTAACACAGGCACTATGGGTACACAGGTGAAAAAAAACAGTCTCAAGGAGTTCCGGTCTACCAGCTAAGACAGAAATGAACATACAGTTATAACACAATGAGACAAGTATTTCAATATGGTGCTGTAAAAACATGAGAAGGGACACCTAACCAGACATCAAAGCTCAGGAAAATATAGAGGAAGTGATATATAAAATGTGACCTGAAGGACAAGTAGGGGAAACAGGGGAAGGGCAGGAAGAGTCTCTAGGCAGAAGGAAGAGAATGTAGTAAGGCCTAGAGGAAAAAGCTTGTATATTTGGGAAATTTCATGTAGTTGAGTAGGGCTAAAGCATATATATTATAAGAGGAAAAGTGATGAGATATGAAGGATTTTATGGACATTATAAGGGTCATCCTAAGAGTAATGGGACATCATAGAAAATAGATTTTGGGTGGAGGTGCAAGATTAGAAGCTGAGAGACCAATTAAGAAGTCACTGCAGTATTTCACCAAAAGATGATCTTGCCCAGGGGTCATCAATTATGGTCTGAAGGCCAAAGGCCTATTTTTGTATGGCCTACAAGTTAAGAATTTTTTTACTCTTTTAAATTTTTTAAAATAATAATAATATTTTATGACACATGAAATTTATATGAAATTAAAATTTCAGTGTCCATAAATACAGTCTTGTTGGAACACAGCCACACTCAATCATTTATGAATTGTCTAGAGTTTCTTTTGCACTGCTACAGGAGATTTAAGTAGTTGTGACCTGCAAAGCCTGAAATATTTACTAGCTGGCCTCTTTTTTTGGGGGGAGGGGGGCCTGCACTGGGTCTTAATTGCGGCATACAGGATCTTTTAGTTGCAGCGTGCGGACTTAGTTGCGGCACGTGAACTCTTAGTTGCAGCATGCATGTGGGATCTAGTTTCCCGACCAGGGATTGAACCCGGGCCCCCTGCATTGGGAGCGTGGAGTCTTACCCACTGGGCCACCAGGGAAGTCCCTAGCTAGCCTCTTACTTTAAAAATTTACTGACCCTTGATCTTGGGCATTAAGCTAAGGTGGTGTCAGAGAGGGATGAGAGATATTAGGAGACTGAATCAATAGGAGTTGGTGAATGGTGGAATGCGAGAATGAGAAACAGTCACAGGTGATGTCCAAGTTCTCTTATTTTGCCAACCATAATAACAAACACTTACATGGCCTTACCATGCGCCGGGCACTGATCTAAGTCGTTTACGTATATTAACTCATTAATCTGTTCAACAACCCTATGAAGTATTATTTTTATCATCCCCGTTTCACATATGAGGAAGCTGAGGCACAGAGGTCCAGTAATTTGTTCAAGGTCACACAGTAAATATGAGGTGAGAATTGAATCCAGGCTGTCTGGTTCCCCAGTCTCTACTCTTAAGATTATTCTATAAGTTCAGAATAGGGAACTCAGCAGGAAAAATGGGTTTGGAGGGAAATGATGAATGCAGGTTTTAGACATATGCAGTTTAAAGTGGCTGTGGAACTTCCAAATTAAATGTCCTATAGGCAGTTGGATAAATGAGTCTGGTGCTCTGGGTGTAGGAGGGAAGGATCTGGGTTGTAGATAAAGACTTGGGAGTCAGATGGCAAGAGCAATCATGGGAGAGATAGAGATTACCCAGGGGAAATAAGAAGAGAAAAGGGCTAAGAATGAAACCCTGAGGACCACCAATATTTAAACAAAGAGTAGAGAAGAGCATCCCACAAAAAAAGACTGAGAAGGAGTAGTTATAGAGATAAGCAGCAAACTGGAAAGATCTTTCATTTTTAGTCAGGTGGTGTATATAAATACTAGCATAACAACCAGCATACAGTAGGCATCTCAAATGGTAGCTCCTTTTACTATTGAAGTTTTATTTGAAAGTTCTAGCTCTTTCTTAGCCACACTATGGGCTGTTCCAAACCTTTTCCACATTCTCATGTCTTTGAACTCCCATCCCTCCTTGCCTTCCAATTCTTAGCAGCAGACCTTACATCTACTTTAAGGAGAAAATCAAGATCTCCTTCTTCTCTACATCAAAATATTCCATAATTCCCCATCATTCATTCTTCCCTTCTCTTTCTGTCTTCCTCCAGGACTTTGCTCCATGGTTTTCCCAAGTTTTACTTCTTCAGCCCTCCGTCCCTCATTGCTATATTTCTCAGTTCTATCTAGCTATGCCATATGCTTCTTTCAGACCATCTTTCTGACCTCATCTTCTCTCTCTTCCTTTAATCTGTCAAACTTTTGGTAGAATTCAACCTTATTTCAATTTTTTCATTAACCATTAATTTTTTCATCTCTTGAAATCAGATTTATGCCCCCACCATTCTAATGAAGCTATATTCACAGAGGGCCCCTACTGTTTGACTTATTTATTGTCCAATCACTACTTTCAACAATGCTATATTAAATTGTCCTTTCTTGTCCTTGTATTACATCTTAAGTAGAGCCCATAACTTTCTGGTTAATAAAGTCCAATCTAGTTTAAAACTTTGAATCAAGAGTAGGTTTGACTGAAATCACAGAAAACCTAAAATAACTATGGTTAAACAACATAGAAATTTATTTCTTTCATGTTTAAAAATAGTCCAGAGGTAGGCCACGCACAGTTGACATGGTAGTTCCACTGTCATCCGAGACTCAGGCTCTGTCTTTATACCTTACCATGCAAATACATCTACCTTCAAGATTATCTTATAGTCCAAGATGGCTACTGAAGCTTCAGCATTTCAGAAAACAGTAAGGAGGAAGGGAAAACAAAAGGGCCCACTTCCCAGCTGAGTCAGAGCCTTTTAAGCAGTCTCCAATTTTAAGCAGCCTGTATAACATTTCTCTTATGTTTCTTTGGCCATAACTTAGTCACTTTGCCATGCCCAGTTGGAAGGGAGTCTGGAAATAGTCTTTTAGTAGGTGCATGAACTTGCCAAGTAAAATGGAAGTTCTACTATCAAGGAAGCAGGGGAGAATAGACTTTGGATGGCAACTAGCAGTTTCTGCCACAAACTATAATCTCAAAATGTTTTAAAATCTTATCTCTTCCTCTCCCTTCACTCCTCAAGATCTAGCTCCTCTTGGTGTGTAGGTACAAATAGGAGAGAAAGAGGGACAGGACAGTAGCACCCTTAAACCCAGATTAGCAAGGGCAACTCTGGGGAAACCTCTCCTCCTGTCAGGTAGAGGGATCCACAGAGCCAAGGAGATTTTCCCAAGAGTCTAAGAAATGACCAAGGGACAGCAGTTGGTAATAGAGATTGGATGTTTGGATTGAGGTGAGCATGTTAAGAACCTTGAAGAATGAGGAAGAGCCAAGGTAAAAAGAAAAAGGAGGTGGGCCAGGAGCCATATTTGGGAGACCAACTCTACCTGTGCTGCCACATTCTGGTGTGAAATGCCAAGGACTTCAAAAATTCTAGATTGTAACCTGGCCTTCCATGTTTTGAAAATATATTTGTCAAAGTAGGAAGATGAAACATATTTTATTTAAAAGTTTTTTGTTAGTTTGATTTATAACTTGTAAATATTTAGACATATGGTATGTAAGCTGCCATGTGTACTCTTGTCCTGGGCCCTGCTAATGGTTGGGGTGGGTCTGGACAAGGGTCTGCCCAACTGGGAAGGATTGAAGTTCTTACCCTGATGGTTGCCACTACTTCTCTGGCTAACATTAACTGGCAACTGACGTTCTGAGTGGCAGGCATCTAAGTTCAAGGTCTCTCTTGGGTATGTGTTTGTATTTCTCTAGGACTACTTCTGGGTGTCCACACACATGCGCCCAGATATTCATGGGAGAATATCTCTGGGTTGGCCACTTCCAGGACCTCTTTGGTTCACACTCCCAGCACTCTATCCCATAGTCTCCTACCGCCAGCACCCCCTGGCCTGGTGATAGCTTCCTGAAGTGGGGTACAGCCAAAATGGTTCAATCGTGGCTACTTTCCTCAGGGCCCATCTAACAGGAATAACTCATTCTTGCTATGAAAAATGGTGGGAGTTCAGACTACTCCATAGCCTACCTCCAATGCCCATTTGACATCTCTCTTCTGTTCCTTTCCCTTTGCTTACATCGTCTCCTACTCAAGAATATATTCAACCAGGAAATCAGCTTCCCTTTCCCACATACACTGACTCCAATCTCACCTGGTGGTGAGAATAGAGGAAAAGCATGTTTCCCTGGGAGGGAAAAAAAAGCCTCTTGCCATAAGCACACAACCACAAGACTAGACTCTGATCTCCTATTTCTTCTCTCTTTTCCTATGAACTGGGAAGAGAGAGAAGGTTGGGGTGGTGTCTGGTAGTAGCAGGACTGGTTTTGTTGCCTCAGTCCTGAGGAAAATGGCTGCAACATTTGAGGTCCTGTGCTTCATTATCCTCAGCTATGGGACCTCAGTCCCACTTCTGGAACAAAGGAAAGGTACAATTCAACAATATCAATCTACTTTACTAAACCTTAACCCTTCTTTTCCTTGACCGCTCTGAAAAAAAATTTTTATCATTCATTACATCTTCCTTCTGAAAACATTCTTTCTCCATTGTTCCGCGATTTTGCACTGTCTGAGTGTTCCTATGTCTGTGTATTCTTTTTTTCACTAGTGGATTATTTCCTCCTATTTCAGTTTGACATTTAAGATACCCTTAAATTGAAATCAGCTATTTACATCTCTCACTTATCAGACCATAAGTTTTTTGAGGGCCTGAAGTATTAGTTCATTTATTTTTGAATGGACACATGCGTGGTTGAATGAATGAATTCAGGCCACAGTTGTTAGCTCTTCTTATTTCATATCCCCGCTCTGGCAACTCATCCTCTCTAATGGATTAAGCGACCCCTTCTTCTTGAATAACTGTTGTATCTGTATCTCTACTTTTACATCTCTTCGAGCTTCAGATTCACATCTCTAGCTTCTTGCTTTCTTCTTCACCTAGATGTGCTGTAGTCACCTTAAAGTGTATATATCCAAAACTGAATATGTCATTTCCCCAATATTCAGGTCTCGCGTTGCTCTTCTCTATTCTTTCATCATGCCATTGTTCTCTCTTTCTCTAAAGCTTATAACCTTGGGGTTACCACTTCCCCCAACAAGTTTCATCAACCCTTTTTCTTAAAAACAATAACAAACCAGCTTATTACGATTATTATGATTCTATTTTTATGGGGTACTTAGAATAGCCAAACTCATAAAAACCAAAAATATAATGGTGGTTGCCAGGGCCTGAGGCAGGGGATAATGGAGCATTATTATATTTAATGGGCATAGAGTTTCAGTTTTACAAGATGAAAAGAGTTATGAAGATGGATGGTGGTGATGGTTGCACAACAATGTGAATATACTTAATACCACTGAACTGTACACTTAAAAATGGTTAAGCTGGTAAATGTTACGTGTGTTTTACCACGATAAAAAAAATTAAAAGCAACGACAACAAACTCCCTTATTACAGATGTTATACATCTGCAAACAATTTATTATTTTTTAAAATTTTTAAAAATTTTATTTTATTTGTCTGTGTTGGGTCTTCATTGCTGTGTGCGGGGTTTCTCTAGTTGCAATGAGTGAGGGCTACTCTTTGTTGCGGTGCGTGGGCTTCTCATTGTGGTGGCTTCTCTTGTTGTGGAACACAGGCTCTAGGCATGCCGGCTACAGTAGTTGCAGCACGCGGGCTCAGTTGTTGTGGCACACGGGCTCTAGGCACGCGGGCTTCAGTAGTTGCAGCATGTGGACTCAGTAGTTGTGGCTCACAGGCTCTAGAGTGCAGGCTCAGTAGTGGTGGCGCGTGGGCTTAGTTGCTCCGCGGCATGTGGAATCTTCCCCGACCAGGGATCAAACCCGTGTCCCCCGCATTGGCAGACGGATTCTTAACCACTGCACCACCAGGGAAGTCTTGCAAACAATTTATAAATGCAAACAAAATGACCACCTGTAAATCCACCTGTTAACAATTTGCATGTCTTTACAGCCTCTACATGTACACAAATACATATATATTTTCCACTAAAATGAGATCATGAATGCAATTCTATTTTGGAAACTGTTTTTGGAACCTATTTTTTTCACTTGACAATATGCCATAGGCTTTTTCCCGTTTTGTGAAATTTTCTTCTACAACAGTGTTTCTCAAATCATGGTCCCTGGCAGAATCAGCATCACCTAAGGACTTGTAGATGCAAATTCTCACACACTACCCCGTGCTTACTGAATCAGTAACTCTGGGGGTGAGCCCAGCAGGCTGTATTTTGACAAGCCCTCCAGGTAATTCTAATGTACACAGAAGTGTGAGAGCCACTGTTCTACAATATGACTTTTTAACAGCTCATGATATTCCATTGAATAGTAATACTGCAATCTACTTAAGTATCCTGCTATTGTTGGACATTGAGGTTATTAATTTTTCACTATTTAAATAACACTCAGTGAATGTTGCTGCAAGTAAACTTTGAAGACATCCCTGAGAGGGAAATAAACTGCTATTTTATTTAGGCCATTGTATCTAGGGGTCCTTTTATACAGCATCTTAGCCTTTGCCCTAGTGTACCTTCTTTACCTCAAACTTACAGTTGACTTCTAGCCAGACCCTCTAATGTAAGCCTCCTAGACCTATAATTTATCTTACTCAGTATTGACTTATTAAGCTATTTAAGTCTCTAATTTGCACAAATCTCACCACCCTCCTCTGCTCAAGAACTACTACTGTTTATTCATTCATGCATTCATTATTTAAGGTACTGTGTTAAATATATTTCAGTCACTGTCCTAAGTGATATTAGAAAAATAACATGGACACAGTCCTTACCCTCATGTACCTTTATAGTATTGTTGGAGACTTTGACAAAACGGACATTAATCAAACATTAACACAAATAAATATAAAATGACAACTTAGATAATTACAAATAAAAGGAGAGGGTATAAGAGACATATAACAGAAGCATTTGATTTAAAGAAGTCAGGGAAGGCTTCTCTAAGGAAGTGTTAAACTGAAATTTAAGGATGAGTAGACCTTAAGTACTGAAAAGGGAAGAGATGAACCTTCTACCCAGTGAAGACAAAGACCCTGCAGAAGAGAAGCATGGTGATTTTGAGGAGTTGACAGAAGACCAGTTTGGCTGGAGCAGAGAGATGGGGGGATGGTGCTAGATGAGTCATAGAGATTGGTAGGATCTAGGCCATGCAGGGTCTTAGAGACAATGTTAAGAATGTTTGTCGGGACTTCCCTGGTGGTCCAGTGGTTAAGAATCTGCCTTCCAATGCAGGGGACATGGGTTCGATCCCTGGTAGGGGAACTAAGATCCCACATGCCATGGGGCAACTAAGCCCATGTGCCACAACTACTGAGCCCACACACCACAACTAGAGAGCCCACGTGCAGCAACTACAGAGCCCATGTGCTCTGAAGCCCATGTGCCACAGCTAGAGAGAAGCCCGCATGCCACAACTAGAGAGAAGCCCGCGCACTGCAACGAAAAATCCCGCGTGCCACAACTAAGACCCAATGCAGCCATAAATAAATAAATAAATAAATAAATATTTTTAAAAAGAATGTTTGTCTTTATCATATGAACATTGAGAATCCATTGAAGAGTTTAGGTTTGAGAATGGCATAATCATGAAATAGTTGCTTAGATGGATTAACTAACTAACTAACTAGCTAATTCTACCCTTAGACTTTTGCTCTTCCCCATTTATATTCTCCTCTGGACAAACCACCCAATTTCAAGTCATGAGTAATTGCACAAGGGAGACTGAGAATGAGTGGCCAATGATACAGGAGAAAAACTAGGAGTATGTGATGTCAAAGAAGCCAAGAGAATTCTTCATGAAGGAGGAAGTGAAAAAGAAGAGAGTGATCATTAGTATTCAAGGCTACTGAGAAGGTGGATAAAATGTAGATTTAATATGTCCATCACTTCCCAATGCCAATAAGATAGAGTCTGAATTTCTTACCTTGGTATTCAAGGCCCACAACAATTTTATTTTTACATACATTTCCATCATTTTCCCCATGACATCGCTAAAATGAGCCTTTTAGACATGGTGCTCTTCAGATAAAGTGCCCCATTTATTTTATCTAGAACACTCTGCCTACCAATCACCATTGCATGTATCTTCTGCCCACTGCTACTTATCTAATTACTACCTATTTTCTAGGCCCTGACCCTATTTCACCTCCTCTACGAAGATTGCCGTGGAGGCCACTAGAATGCACCTCTCAGATCTCTGATTGCAGTGAGCATAATTGAATGAGGGCACCAGCTACTGCCCTCTGCAATTCATCACTGTTTGCACCAAGGTTTTGCTTCCCATGGACTGCTCCCAGACAATGACTGAGCATGGCACAGATACTAAGGCAGGCCCATTCCTGGGAGATGCCAGACTCCTCTGACAGATGACTCTGAGAAATACTAAAACAACCATCCAAGCTGTCCTTAGAACTGCACTGGGGGGTAAGATGCTTACATCCAATCTTCCTTCCCTCATTCTTTCACTCAGAATCAGACTTGCATTGTAATCTGATGGCTCTCCCAGTCTCCCTTTTTTGCCTCCCCGTTTTCTCCAATAGTCATTTCCTCTAGCACATTTCTTGCATGATTAATCTTGCTTTGCATCATTTCTCAGGGACCTGGACTTACACAAGCGGTACCAGATGTGGTCCAAGAAAACAGGTGGTAAGATAGAAACTTGGACTGACTCATCTACTGCCATCCAAAGAGAATGCCAACATGGTTTGTAGGTGGGGCATAGGTAGTTCCTGGCACAAGATGGTAGCTCAGTTGCTAAAGATTCCACCAGTGTTAACCTGGGAAAATGGCCCAGTGGAGGGGAATGCTGTGGCAGATGTGATGACACAGGCATTTGAAAAACATGGGAAGGAACAATGCCTACAAAGATAGTAAAATTGGGTAGTTACTACCAAGTTGTATTGATGCCTGCAGAGAAATCACGAGAGACTGAAGGCCATTAACAACAAGCAATTTTTGGTTAAGTGAGAGAGCCATAGGCCTTTGGGATAGCTTACAAAGAGACCTTTATCTCCATCAGGGGAAGGGAATACACAGCTGAGTGGCAGGATGAAGACCTAATTGTTAGAGTAGCAGAGCTCTAGAGACATTAAAATGCTCAGCTAAGGCAGGTCTGCAATAGCCTTCCAAGGGCACTGAAGTACTGGATAGAGGTAGCAAGTACAGTATAGGGTTTGGGTGGATGGGGCGCCTGCCTTCAAGACACAGTGTATGTATTAATCAGAGACCTCTATATGGCGCTGTGTCCTCATTAGGAAGAATACATGGGTCTGGGAACCAAGCAGAAGTGACCCCACTTACTATGACACCCAATGCCCCACCGAGGAATTTTGTGCTTCCTGTACCCACAACTCTTGATTCTGCAGGTTAGACGTCCAAGTCCCCAAAGAGGGCACACTTGTGCCAGAGGCTATAACAAGGACCCCATTGAATTACAAGCTGCAGCTGCTGCCAGGGCGCTTTGAGTTCGGTGTGTCCAGGCACCAGCAAGCGAGAAGAATGACTATCCATCAAGCGTAGTTGACCTTGATCAGCATGGGGGCTGCTTTTACACAAAAGGGACAAGCAGGAACACATGTGGAAGCCAGCGATCCACTTGGGTGCCTCCTGGTGCTGTCTGTTGTAGCCATGAATGGACACGCAATGCAACCCGGCCTGGGAAACGTATGATTACCAATGGTTCAGACCCTTCCAGAATGAAAGTTTGGGTCACATCACCAGGTAAGTCAACAAGACCAGCCGAGGCGATTGCTGAAGATGAGGGGATTTGTGAATGGATGGTAAAGGAGGGAGAGGATGAATACCAGTTGTGGCTCTGAGATCAACTCTAGCGACACAGACTATAGCTTGTGCTACTAAATGCCCTCTTCTGAGTTTCCTCTCAGGAAGAAAGGCCCACAGGAACAGAGAGGAACTGCTTCCCAAACCTGTGGGAAGAGGTAGATCCGTGTGAGGCTGAGGGTAGACTATGGTGGCTGTGAGAATGTACCTTTCAGATCTCCAACTGCAAGGAGTATAATTGACCAAGGGCCCCAGCTACTGCTCTCTGAATTCCATGGCTGGATTCACTCTGAGGCCACACATCTTGCAGGCTGCTCCCAGCCAATGACTGAGTGTGGCAGAGAAACTGAAGTTCCTGGGAGATGGGGGACTCATCTTGAGGGTGACTTTGCTTAAGGACTCCCTGATGGTCTTGCTCCACTTTCCTTAACCTACTCTGCAGTTTAAGATGCTTCCACCCAGCCCACATCTGGTCCTTTCCTCTCTCCTTCACTCAGGGTCAGATTTACCTTATGCTTACAGTCTAGAGTCTCTCCCAGACTCCCCTGGCTCTCTCCCCATTTTCTCTCACAGGCATCACCTTAATACATTTCTTACATATTCAATCCTGTCTGGGTGTAAATTTCTTGGAGGACTTGGACTAAACCCCTGCCCTAAGCCCTCAGCAGTCCGTGATAACTTCCTATTTGAACTTTTATAGCACTTGCCCCACCGCTCACCTGACACTTCCCAAATGCTACCTAGAAAACAAAATTTATCCTTCCATGCCCACATCTTCCCAATTAGTTTAGAAGTCTCTTGGAGATAGCTACCATTATGTCACACTTGTCAACCTCTGCACTTTACCAAGTGCCCTATACCGAGAAAGAACTCAGTGCAACGGTCATAGGAAAGAGGTTGTCAGGGGTGCTGGGTTGTTCAGACTATCTTGCACCCCAGGATTGATGTTCCCCACTTACTTCAAGTTCCTGGTGTACTATATCTTTCTCCACTCTCCAAATCCCCTACTCAAAGAGTTCCCCATCTTTTCAGGGTGGTTTTATCTTTAGTTTCCTGTCCCCAAACCCCATACATTTTACCACATACATTGACTCAGTAGAGGATGTGGCATAGACAGCTACCTGGCAACCAAATTTTTGTGACCCCCTTTCTGTAGTGTGGAGTTGTTGCTAAAAAGAGGCTGGCCAGGCAGGGGCCACATTGCCAAGCTTGCTCCTGTATCCAGGGGTAGCTGGGATCTTTAAGAGGCAGGACTCCTCTTCCACTTGTCTCCTTCCCCATTCTCCAGTTGAATACGGGTAGGGATGGTGAGGTCACAAGATGGAAGAGGCCTGGGTCCCTGAATCACCATGTGGAGGAAAGCTGCCTACCATGTGGAGGAACACCTACACTGGAATGTTGGATGAGTGAACAATAAGCTTCTATTATGTTAGGTCACTGAAATTTGGGGGTTGTTTTTTACAGTTGCTAGCATTATTCTAAATAATACAGAAATCATCTGTCCTTTTCTTGGCCACTCACCATCTTAACTCCCTTTTACTTAGAGGGAGTGTCCTTTTATGGGACTCTTGAGGACAAACGGATTAGATCCTTCTCATGCTAGGGTGTGGGCATGTTACTTAGTCTCTGACAATCTGACACATTCCCACTCAAGACTCTGAATGTGGGAGTAATGCAAAGATACATGACAGTATAGAAACCGTTCACAGTAGTGGTATGGCCTTGAGAATCCAGGGCAGTGGCAGCAAGACCTGGCAAAAATGTTTTTTAGGTCAAAGTCCTAACAAGACTGTTCTTGTGGCATGACCTTTGCTGTGTTTTCCTGCTTCTAGATTCACTTGCTTTTTCACTTTTCTTCATCCTTCTTGACAATTCCTTCCTTGCAATAATTAATAATCTTCTTCAAAGCTCCAGAATTTGTTTCATCTACACTATCTTTCCTATCTACACTGGCCTCTCCTCCCAAGCTAGAGTCAACAGGATGACCATTTATTAAGCACCCAGCACGGTGAAAGACACTCTAAATATGCTGTCCCACAATTTAATCCTTCCATTTCTTCTATAGGGTCAGTATTATTATTGCTGTTAATAAATGGGAAAATTGCAGCTCAAAGAGATTAACTGATTTTTTCAGTGCTTGTGAGTGTTACTTGGAATTCAATTTTGATGGCATCAAAGCATGTTTTTCCATTGCACCAGAAACCCTTCACCAACTCCTAATTACTGCAGTGCTTCTTTCTAGGGCCTCTTATAGCCTACGATCATCTGATTCTGGAAGTATGGAATAATATCTATATTTACTTAATCCTTTCCTATACATAGAAGCGGTTGTAAAGAAAATTTTCTTGTTGCAGCTGTTTTCTAAGGTTTCAAAGAGTATGTGTTCTTCTTTTCCTTTCTTGTCCTTCCCTTCCCTTTTCTTCCTTTTCCTTCCCTTCCCTTTCATCCTTCCTTATTTTCTCTTTCTCTCTTACTCTCCCTCCTTCCCTTTCTCCCTCCCTCCCTCCCTCCCTTCCTTCCTTCCCTCCTTCCTTCCTTCTTTCCTTCCTTCCTTCCTTCTTTCCTTCCTCCTTGACAAAACAACAAATCATGTGGTATAGCAGATAGTACATGGTGGCATCACTTCAGTCAGCTCCAGGGGAGCTGACTTTCCTTAGAATGCACTGCAATCTAAGATGCTTCTTCCCAACCTTCCTTCCTTGTTTCTCTCATTCACTTAGGGTCACTCACACTTGCATCAATCATAAGGTTGGGTGCACCATACCCTAATGGAAAGTGATTATCTTTATTACTTTTGATATTCCTCACTAAGTATGTCTCAAATATCAACAACACCCTTGGGAAACTGTATAGGTTTCCTGTGCTCCACGAAAAAGAAACTGCCTCTAATGATGGAGCTGAGGGTCAGATAGTTCCATTTTCCCAGAGAAACTGGAGTAGGGAGAGACAAAGTCTTTCAATGATTGAATACCTCCCCTGTATTAGGGACCATTCGTCCTAGAAACATAGAAATAAAAATTATAGAATCCTTACCCTAAACAACCTTATAGTCCAGTGGAGAGTCATATATTAATAGTTATATTTTCCAGTTTCTAGATGTTAACTTTAATTGCTTTAGAACAGCATAATTCATACCAAATGCTTTAAACCATCCATTATAATAGAAATAATTGTGAAATTAGCATAGATCATATAACCTGTTAGAATTATAGCAGGAATTAGAAAAAGAAGTGAGGAGAAGCCACTAATTAAAAGAAACATTTCTTAATCCAGTACCATGACTCTTGTCTTAGAATTTTCTGAACAGTTGGAAGAGGGCTAGAAAGGAGGAGGATGAGGGGAAATGAAAGAATATTTCTTGTATCATGGCTGCATTTTAAGTTAAATGCAACCCAGTATCCAGAAATGGGGAGAATCATTAAGACTCTTTTGTTTGAAATGGAAAAGGCCATCCTCAAGGGTAGTAGAATCAGTATACTCAGAAGGCAATACTGGAACTGTTCTTGTGAGCTCAAGGGCTCTTTCTTCGAATCCACATCGTTTTTCTTATCTTCTACCATTTCAGTTGGATGTCTGTACCCAGTATACCATAGTTCTGAACACATACATCCCAAACCCATTGCCAGGTATAAATACAGATAGAATTGGAGTGTAATGTGGGTGGAAAGGGCGAAGTTAGCAAAACCTGAACAAGTAATTTTAATGCAACTGATCAAGAAGGTACTGTCATAGAAGTAGGGACAAACCATGGGAACACAAAAGAAAAATGCAGTAACTTTGTGGGATGGAAATCATGTTGGATATTAGAAGGAAGGGAACTAAGGCCATCAGGAAAAGCCAGAAGGGGAAGGGAGAGTTCTTAAAGAAAGTTAAGGCTATCTAGTGGGCCAGGTGTAGGGGGTAGGAGAAAGCCCCAAGCAAAGGACTGAACTGGTAGAGGAGAGAAAAGGGAAAGCCATCAGCGGCCTAAGTGGCAGATTTTTGCTTCATAGGGCTGAACAAGGTGGGAGATTGAGAGGTGGAAGTAGAAAAGGGACAGGTTGCTGAGCGGAGCACTGAGGGAAAGCAGAAGCAAAGAGGTAGGAAGACAGAGAACTGGTTAGGGAATAAGAATCACTAAGAATCATAAGCCTCTTTTTGTTGAGAAAGACAAGGACCTTTAGGATAGAGGGGCCAGGGCAGCATGTTCAATGGCGGCAGGAACAACATAAATGATTCAAGCCAGAGCTAAGATTCCACACTGAAGTCTGCTAATGAGACACTTTCTGCAACCCAGGTAACCAGAGAAAGTGTAAGGCTCTCTTACACAGATATCATCAATAGAAGGTAGAAATTGATAAAAGCTATAAATTAGGAACAAAAAACAGATGGGAGTTTAGAGAAAGAAGAGGTTGCTTATAATGGGAAATTGTGGAAATGTTTTGTGGAAGAAATGGTGCTTGAAACTGGAGGCATTAGATTTGGACATGCATAGATAGCATTGAGGAGAACAGCAAGGCAAGAATCTGCAGTGATCTAGTGTAGTGTTGGGAATGATGTCCCCTCAAAAGGTATGTCCAAGCCCTAACCCCTGGCACCTCTGTGAATGTGACCTTATTTGGAAATAGATCTGTGCATATGTAATCTTGTTATTGATCTCGAGATGAAGTCATCCTGGATTTAGGGTGGGCCCTAAATCCAGTGACTGTTACCCTAACAAGAAAAGGAAGAGGGAGATCACAGACAAGGAGACACAGGGAAGAAGCCCATGTGAAGATGGAGATTGGAGTGATGCTACCACAACCTTAGGAACACCAGGGCATGGACCAGATTCAGTATGAAGAAAGGGTATGGGAAATGTAGGAGGAAAGGTGTGGTAGAGAGAACCTCCGGGTTCCAGGTCCTGGAAGTGGAACAACCAGGAACCACCAGAAGCTGGGAGAGACAAGAAAAGATTCTCCTCTAGAGCCTTTGAAGGCAGATTGTCCCTGCTGACACCATAATTTTGGTCTCTTGTCCTCCACAACTGTGAGAAAATAAATTTCTGTTGTTTTAAGGCACCAATTTTGTGGTAATAGGTTGTGGCAGCTCTAGGAAACTAATGTACCTGGTATGATTTTTCTGACTTCTTCCAGCAACTGTGGGCAGTCTGTGAGCAGAATCAGAGTGATCCAAAGGAAGCGGTGACCCAGGGTTGGGCCTTGGCATGGTGATCTTTTCTTAAATTTTAAAATAAATATTTATTTATTTTGCTGTGCCGTGTCTTAGTTGCGGCACGTGGGATCTTCATTGCAGCATGCAGGATCTTTAGTTGTGGCATGTGGGATCTAGTTCCCTGATCAGGGATGGAACCCTGGTCCCCTGCATTGATAGTGCAGAGTCTTAGCCACTGGACCACCAGAGAGGTCCTGGCATGGTGATCGTGATGGAAAGGAGTTGAGGGAGGCTAGAGTGCTAGAGTAGGTAGAGTTTAAATAGTTATATTGTGGGAATTAAAAGGTTCTATTGAGGGAATGGACCAGATTCAGTATGAAGAATGGGTATTGGGGGAAGGTAGGATGAAAGGGGTGGTAGAGAGAACCTCCGGGTTCCAGGTTCTGGAAGTGGAGCAATTCTTGGTGATTACAAGGCCCAGCTTGTGGGTGGCTGAAGTGGAACAGAGCTGAAGACCCTTCTTTTTGAGGAAGCTGAGGCATTCTCAGGCCAGGTAGCCAGAAGATATTGGTATAAAGGCTGAATGAACTCTCTGAGAATAGTGGTGAAAGGCAGGTGTGATGGTTAATTTGATGTGTGAAACTAATTATGTTTAGGCTAAGGGATGCCCAGATAGCTGGTAAACATTATTTCTGGGTGTGTCTGTGAGGTGTCTCTAGAAGAGGTTTGTATTTGATTGAGTATACTGGGTAAAAAAGGATCATCTTCACCAATGTGGGTGAGCATCGTCCAATCCATTGGCGGCCTGAGTAGGTCAAAAAGGCAGAGGAAGGCCAAATTCCCTGTCTCTGCTTGAGCTGAGACATCCATTTTCTCCTACCCTAGGACATCTGCGTTCCTGATTCTAGGGCTTTTGGACCCAGGTGGAGACTTACATCATTCACTCTCCAGTCTCCTTTTCTAAGACTTTTGGACTCAAACTGAATTGCACAACAGGCTTTCATGGTTCTCCATCTTTCTTTCTTTTTTTTAAAATAAGACCATATAATCTTTAATATTCATTGATACATGTGTAAACATGCAATACACTATGAATATTATAGAGTGTTTTCTTTTTTAATTGAGATATAATTGACATATAACATTATATTAGTTTCAGGTATACAACATAATGATTCTATATTTGTATATATCGTGGAATGGTCACCACAACAAATCTAGTTAACATACATCACCATACATAGTTACAAATTTATTTTCTTGTGATGAGAACTTTTAAGATCTACTCTCTTAGCAACTTTCAAATATGAAATACAGTATTATTAACTATAGTCACCATACTGTACATTACATCCCCATGACTTATTTATTTTATTCCTGGAAATTTGTACCTTTTGATCCCCTTCACCAATTTTGCCCCCCCCTTCTGTCTCTGGCAACCACCAATCTGAGCTCTTTTTTTTTTTTTAAGATTCCACATATAAATGAGATCATACAGTATTTGTCTTTCTCTGACTGACTTATTTCACTTAGCATAAAACCCTTAAGGTCCACCCATTGCAAGATTTCGTTCTTCCTCATGCCTGAATAATATTCATATATATATAATATACATATATAATATAATATTTTATTTATCCATTTATCGATTGGTAGACACTTAGGCAGTTTCCATCTGCCTAAGCTAGTTTGGCTATTGTAAATAATGCTTCAGTGAACATGGTGGTACATATACCTTTTCAAATTAGTGTTTTCATTTTCTTTGGATAAATACCCAGAAGTGGAATTGCTAGATCACGTGGCAGTTCTGTTTTTAGTTTTCTGAGGAACCTCCATACTGTTTTCCATAGTGGCTGTATCAATTTACATTCCTACCAAGAGTGCACAAGTGTTCCCTTTTCTCCACATCCTCACTAACACTTGTTATTTCTTAACTTTTTGGTAATAGCCATTCTAACAGGTGTGAGGCTAAAACCTCATTGTGGTTTTGATTTGCATTTCCCTGATGATTAGTGATGTTGAGCATATTTCCATGTACCCATTAATCATTTGTATGTTTTCTTTGGAAAAATGTCTATTCAGATCCTCTGTCCATTTTTAAATCAGATTATTATTATTATTTTGCTGTTGAGTTAGGAGTTCTCGCTCTCTATTTTTTTAATATTCATGTTATTTTATTGTTTAAAAATTCCATCCATCCTTTAATATTTATTGCAAATGCTGACTCCTCTATGTTTTAAAAAAATTATTTATTTTATTTATTTATTTTTGGCTGCATTGCGTCTTTGTTGTTGTGCGCGGGCTTTCTCTAGTTGTGGTGAGCGGGGGCTGCTCTTTGTTGCGGTGCGTGGGCTTCTCATTGCAGTGGCTTCTCTTGTTGTGAAGCACAGGCTCTAGGTGCATGGGCTTCAGCAGTTGTGACTCACGGGCTCTAGAGCACAGGCTCAGTAATTGTGGCTCAGGGGCTTAGTTGCTCTGAAGCATGTAGGATCTTCCTGGAACAGGGATCAAACCCGTGTCCCCTGCATTGGCAGGCAGATTCTTAACCACTGTGCCACCAGGGAAGTCCCTTTCTATATATTTTGGATGTTAACCCCTTATCAGATATATGTTTTGCAAATATTTTCTCTCATTCGGTTGGTTGCCTTTTCATTTTGTTGATTGTTTCTTTTTTTGTGCAGAAGCTTTTTAGTCTGATGTAGCCCCACCTGTTTATTTTTGCTTTAGTTGCGTTTGTATTTGGTGTCAAATCCAAAAAATCATTGCCAAGACCAATGTCAAGGAGCTTACTGCCTATGTTTTCTTTTAGAAGTATTGTGGTTTCAGTTCTTACAGTGAAGTCTTGAATCCATTCTGAGTTAATTTTTGTGTGTGGTGTAAGGTAGTGGTCTAGTTTCATTCTTTCGCATGTGGATATCCAGTTTTCCCAACACTGTTTATTGAAGAGACTGTTCTTTCCCCATTGCATATTATTGGTTCCTTTGTTATAAATTAATTGATCACATATGTGGGGTTTATTTGTTGGCTCTTGATTCTGTTCCATTGATCTACACGTTTGTTTTTATGTCAATACTATACTGTTTTGATTACTATAGCTTTTTAATAAAGTTTGAAATCAGGAGCACAATGCCTCCAGCTTTGCTCTTCTTTCTCAAGATTGCTTTGTCTACTGGGGTCTTTTGTGGTTCCACGCAAATTTTAGGATTGTTTGTTCTATTTCTGTGAAAAATGTCATTGGAATTTTGATAGGGATTGTGTTGAATCTATAGATTGCTTTGGGTAGTATGAATATTTTAACAACATTAATTCTTTCAGTCTATGAGTGTGGAATATCTTTCCATTAATTTGTGTCTTCTTCAGTTTCTTTCATTAATATCTTATCATTTTCAATGTACAGGTCTTTTACCTCCTTGGTTAAATTTATTCCCAGGTATCTATGTATGTATGTACGTATGTATGTACGTATTTATTTATTTATTTATTGGCTGCAGCACGCAGCATGTGGGATCTTCCCTGACCTGGGATCGAACTTGTGCCCCCTGCAGTAGAAGCACAGAGTCTTAAACACTGGACCACCAGGGAAATCCTATTTCCAGGTATTTTATTCTTTTTGATGCAATTGTAAATGGGTTGTTATTTTAATTTTTCTTTCTGATAACTTGTTATTAGTTTAAAGAAATGCAACACATTTTTGCACATTGATTTTGTACCTTGCAACTTTACTGAGTTCATTTATTTACTGAGTTTTTCTGGTTGAGTCTTTAGTGTTTTCCATATATAATATTTTATTTGCAAATAGTGACAGCTTTACTTCCTTTCTAATTTGGATGCCTTTTTTTTTTTTTTCTTGCCTAATTGCTCTGGTCCATCTTGCAGACAGTAGATAGTGGGACTTCTCCTCCTCCATAACCACATGAGCCAATTCTTTTTTTTTAAATTAATTTTATTGAAGTATAGTAGATTTGCAATGCCATGTTTAATTTCTGCTGTACACTAAAGTGACTCAGTTATGCATATATGTATTCTTTTTCATATTTTTTTCCATTATGGTTTATCACAGGATATTGAATATATTGATAGTTCCCTGTGCTATACAGCAGGACCTTGTTGTTTATCCATTCTATATATAATAGTTTGCATTTGCTAATCTCAAACTCCCAATCCTTCCCTCCGCCACCCATACCCTAGGCAACCACAAGTCTGTTCTCTATATTTGTGAGTCTGTTTTTGTTTCATAGATATGTTCATTTGCGTCATATTTTAGATTCCACATATAAGTGATATCATATGGTATTTGTCTTTCTCTTTGTGACTTACATCACTTAGTATGATAATCTCTAGGTCCATCCTTCTTGCTGCAAATGACATTATTTCATTCTTTTTAATGGCTGAGTAATATTCCATTGTGTATATATACACCACATCTTCTTTATCCATTCATCTGTCACGAAACATTTAGGTTGTTTCCATGTCTTGGCTATTGTAAATAGTGCTGCTATGAACATAGGGGTGCATGTATCTTTTCAGATTATAGTTTTGTCTGGGTATATGCCCAGGAGTGGGATTGTTGGATCACATGGCAACTCTATTTTTAGTTTTTTGAGGAACCTCCAAACTGTTCTCCATAGTGGCTGCACTAACTCACATTCCCATCAACAGTGTAAGAGGGTTCCTTTTTCTCCACACCCTTTCCAGCATTTGTTATTTGTAGACTTTTAATGATGGCCATTCTGACTGGTGTGAGGTGGTACCTCATTGTTGTTTTGAGCCAATTCTTATAATAAACCTCCCTATCTATCTATCTATCTATCTATCTATCTATCTATCTATCTATCATTTATCACCTAAAAGTTCTGTTTCTTTGGAGAACCCTAATCCTGACTAACACAGCAGGAAAGAGGGAAAAAGTGAGCCTGACACAGACATCATGAGAGAAGGGAGAGGACGGTGTGTTGTAGAGGTCAGGGAATGCTGAAAGGTGGTACCAACAGATGGCAAAAACTTCAAAGGGGGATTCCCTGGTGGTCCACTGGTTAAGAATCCACTTTCCAATGCAGGGGACGTGGATTCGATCCCTGGTCAGGGAACTAAGATCCCACATGCCACAGGGCAACTAAGCCCACGCACCACAACTACTGAGCCCACACACAACTAGAGAACCTGCGTGCCGCAACTACAGAGGCCATGTGCTCTGGAGCCCATGCACCACAACTAGAGAGAAGCCCGCATGCCACAACTAGAGAGAAGCCCATATGCCGCAACTAGAGATAAGCCCGTGCGCCACAACTAGAGAGAAGCCTGCATGCCGCAACTAGACCCGATGCAGCCAAAAAAAAAAAAAAAAAACTTCAAAGCAAGAGCAGCTCAGCAAGGGTGGAAGGGATGTCTGGAATTGCCTCTGGAAAAAAAGATAGGGCAGTTCTGTTCATTTCCCACAGAGCCCAAGGAGCCAGAAAAGATGAAGATTTTCCAAGATGGTGTGAAAAATGTGTGTGGTCTGGGGAAAACCAGGTTCCACATGTTGATAACAATTTTAACTGGAATTTAAGCCAGGTCTCTTGTAACCCAATCTTAGTAGCCAAAGAAACACAGTTCGGGGGAAAAAATGTGAATTTAAAATACTTCTTTTTTTTCCTTCAGTTTTTAAAATAAAACACTAAGGGAGAAGTGCATACATAATGCACAAGAAACATTTAAAAAATCCTCTCCCCCCACATGGATGGTAGCTGCTCTCCAAAATTTCCTCTAACACTCTTTACTCCTACCACACAAACCTCACTAAGGTGAGACGACACCGGTACTGCACTACACCTAACTGACGAAGAGCTCTGGCCCTTATTCTGAAATTAACTGCTGAATTTGCACTGAGGCCACGCCTCTCACAGGCTGCTCCCATCCAATCAGGGGCAGAAATATTTTGGCTCCAGGACTTAACAGCCTTGCTGAACTTTCCTTAAAACTGCATAGTAGTCTAAAAAGCTCCTAGTCACCCTTCTTCCTTCTTTTTCTCCTTGACTGGGGTTCAGAGTTGGATTGCAACCTGACTGATAGTTCTCCCAGCCTCTCCCAGGTTTTGCTCCATTTTCTCTCACAGGTGGTCCCCTAACTGATTTCTTACATGTTTAATTCCCCTCTTGGCAGCTGCTTCTCTGAAGATTCAGACTAACACACTCTCCCAAATATGGCACCTCTTCCAAATTTACTCCTTCCTTCTATTTCACCCATTTTTGCTGACAGTGGTCATTGACAAGAATAGGATGGCCAGATCAGGGTGACTCCTGTCTTGAAGTGTAGAAATAACTCAGACATAGTAATTCAGTGAAGGGGCACTAGGGACAGGAAAATAGGCCAGAGCATGCAAGGATTCCAAAGGGCAATTGTTGGGTAAATAAATCCTCCTCCTCCTCCTCCCACCCACCCTAGGCTGGGTCTTGCATCTGAAGTAGGAGAAATAACATGATAGATCTTTAGAATTCTGTATTGAGCACCCATGGGTGGGGCACTAGTACAGCAAAAAAGAAGACTGGGAGGAGAAAGAAGGGGAGGGAAAGAGACCTACCTGGACGGAGCACTTAGGTTCAGTCTAACAGTTGTTTCTGGATCCCTTCTGTGCTGGGCTTTCTGCTAAATGCTGGTTACTCAAAGTTAAATAAGAAAAAAATCTTCCTTGCTTCCTGAGGGACCGGTAGTTTCCCTAACCCAGGTAGAGGGAGGATCAGTGTAGACTGCCTTGAGGAAATAGCTGAGTAGAGCCTGGAAGGATGAATAGGCATAGAAGAAAACATGCTATTGTCTATTTGCTAGCTCAGTTCAACTCCACAAATACATTCTGAAGGCCTCCTATGTGTTGCGCCTTGTTCCAGGTGCAAGGGCCACAGTGGTGAGCAAGCTGCCACAGTCCCTGCCCTCTGGCTTGGGAATTTAGTTGGGAAGAGTTCTAAACAATGTTAACACCGTGTGAGATGTGCCACAGGAGAGAGATCTGCAAAGCATCTTAGGACAAAGGAGTTCCAATGCCCCAACCCAAATCAAGTCCCAGTGTCTGAATATGGCAAAATTCTTCGCACTGTAACTACATCCCTGCTTTTCAGGCTCATGTACCACCATTCTCCAAAAGCTGGGGACTCAACCATGTGTGTGAATCTGAACAGGCCATTATTCCTGGCATGCAGCTACCTTCTCAGAGATAACTCTCCTTTACACACCCAGCCTTGCCTAAATTCTCCCCTGTGCTACCAGGCTGGTCCTTTGTCTACCTGTCTAGATTGGAAAGGTCCTTAAAGCAGGGACCCAGATGCAGGGCCAAGAGCATCTACTACGGAGTCAGAGAGATGCAGGTGGGCTTTGTCCAGCCACATGCCTTCAAGCCTTAGACCCTCAGCTTCACTGCATATGTAGGTGAACAATTCCTACTCCAGGAAAGTAATGAATACTAGTGGTTAGTTCTTGGCACATAGCAGCTGCTCAAAAATGTTTGCTAAATTGAGTTCTATTAACGTTAAAGTCTCAGGCCAGAGTTTGGACTTTACAAAGGCCCTGGCTGTGAGCTGGAGCTCGGCGGGGTTAATGATCAACTTTGGCAGTTTTCTGTGGCTAAGAATGTGAAATATACACCTTGTTCTTTGCTTTGAAGAGCTGACTGTTGGCTGGGGAAACAGATGGACAAGCTCCCAACAGTTCAGTTCTAAATCCCTAGAGCAGTGGTTCTCAAACTCGAGCAAGCATCAAAATCACCTACAGGCCATCTGTTGAAACAGATTGCTGGCAACACCCCCAGAATTTCTGATTCAGTAGGTCTTGGATGGAGCCTGAGAATTTGAAAGTTTGCATTTCCAACTCGCTTTCAGGTGATGCTGAAGCCTGGTGCTCAGTAAGTGGTACACAATACATCTGTGTTTGAATCCTGGTTCCACTACATCTCTAGTCTTGGCTGATCAAATCACTCTACCTCTCTGTGCTTCATTTGCTACATCTGTGAAATCAGGATAGTAAGCTAATGCAGGTAAATGCTTAAAGCAACACTTGGTACAGTGCTCAACAAACGTTGGTTAACTTTATTTTCTAAAGAAAGTGGGAGGACAAAACTAGGGGTCTAGGTAGCCAGAGAAAAGCAAGGGCTAAGTTGCTCTTCTGTGCAGCCTGGCGGGCACAACATCGGTTGACCAGGCGCACACATCTCAGGGTGACGCCCTAGCGCAGCCTCGGGTCTCGAACTCTCCTGCCTTTCTGCTAAACGCGCTCCGCATTCCAGCCCACAGGCTCCCTACGTCCCGCCGACGCTGCGCAGGCGCAGACTCCGCGGTGCGCACACAACGCACATGCGCGCTCAGGTGCGCTGGTAAAGCAAAAATGGCGGCGGCGGCAATGCGCGTGGCGGCACCCGGAATCAGGCTCAGTGCTGTAGTGAGAAGTCTCCGGGCCGCGGTGCGCAGCGTGTGCGCCCAGCCTGTCTCTGTTAATGAGCGCATCGAGAACAAGCGTCAAGCCGCACTACTGGGAGGAGGGCAGCGCCGCATCGACGCGCAGCATAAGCGAGTGAGTCCTAGGCCAGCCCGCTTCCGGCGGTCGCGGCCTATCACAGCGTGCGCGGCTCGCGGCGTACGGGGCCTCCCAGCCAATCCGCGCGATGCCGCGAGGGGCGGGGCGGAGCCGAGGATGTTCACCTTGTGAACCTATTGCCTTTCACTGGGGCAGGTAAAATCAGGACAAGCACGGTTGTGCTTTGTCAGTGTCTGCTTTCCCTTTGGAATTTTAGACGGGTCTGGCTGGGCTCCAGCTGCTTACCAGTTAACAACTATGAACTTTTGGACAAGTTACTCCTTTGGAGTCAATTTATTCTAAATAGAAGATGGTAATAATTCTCCCCTTGTAATCTTACTGGAATAAGACAGTGAAGCAATGATAGACACTTAATTAAAAAAAAAAAAAACCTTGTTCTTCTCATGCCCCATGAAAGAGTGGTGGTAGGTTCTTGCTCCATTATGGAAGCAGGAAAATCAAGGCGTTTGGCAGGGGAAGTTACATGGGCAAACTCACATTCGTCTGGGGTGGCTGTGTGGTGTGCGCAGGGAACTTGTGGAAACTCTGCCCCCCGAATGCCAGCCGAACCTCCTTTAGGGTATCAGCGTTCTTGCTGGGTAGGAAAGACACCTTCGGAAGCAGGTGTTTTTTTCCTGGGGGTGCTCAGGTTACTCTGAGAGTTTGGCTGGAGTGAGCAGCTGAGGCACTGCCACCCACTTCCCCGGGGTACTGCGAGGCCCAAATCGGTGACTTGGGACTTGAAACGAGGCTTGCTCAGTGCGTCCTGGACACGTGTGAGTCTGGCCTGATGTGCTGGATGGGTTAAATAACCAACCTGGAAGATGCAAAAGTGAAATTTTTAGAGGTGAAGGGACACTGAGGCATAAATTTACAGGCGTGGGGGTAGTGGGGTCTTTAGTGAGGACATTTGCACTGGCCCTTTATTAACTCTAATTTGAGTGTTAATTTAGATGTTGTAAATGCCCATTTGACAAGAGCCTGAAGGTGACAGTTCCTTTTTGCCATTTGGGAGTGAGATGTAAATTTGGTTGACAGTGTTTGGTGCCCGGAGTGCTTTTCCTCCCTCCCCTGAGGTCCCTGGGGTGGCAGTGTTTGGGGTGAGGGAATTTTATTATTATTATTTTTTGGCTGCATTGAGCGGCATGCGAGATCTTAGTTGGCATGCGGGATCTTAGTTTCCCAACCAGGGATCGAACGGGTGCCCCCTGCAGTGGAAGCGGGGATTCTTAACCACTGGACCTCCAGGGAAGTTCTGTGAGGGAACTTTAGATTATCCTCTGGAAAGGCCTGTCAGTGCTCCCTGCACTCTTTCTGTTGGGGCCCATGGCTCAATCCCTCCCTGGAACATCATCCCACCCATTTCCAGACGGATCTTACTGGATTTAGATGCAGCCTCCAGAAACTGTTTTTCTTTTGCCAAGGCTGACTTAGTCAGGAGGCTTACTTGGTTTAAATCTCCTACTCCATACCCTTTTACACAATATTTGGACTACTTCCATAGGATAGATTCCCAGAAATGGAATTACTGGGTCAAAAGATACGAATATTTTTAACACTGATATATGTTGCCAGATTGCTTTCTTGAAAACTTATTTTACACAGTAGTGTAGAGGATTACCTTTTTGTTTTAATACCACCTCACTGGCATTGGCTTCCTTCTTAAGAGGAAAATATAGCTAGTTAGAGGTGTTTTTTTTTTTTTTAACAGGGGTCGGGGATAGACAATGGGCCTGGTTATTGGTCTTGGTCTAAGGGCTTGGGAGCCCAAGCAATGGAGGCTCTTGACAGGTTGAGGTCTCCAACCTCACCCCCTCCAAGAACCATTTTTTAACTCCTCTCAAGTGAGCTCTTTAGCACTCTCTGTCCCACTCTTTTTCTACTAAGGCACTCTCTGCTGTGGGGTTGTCTGTGTATCACAGAGTCACTGTCAGGGGTAGGATCCCTAAGCAGGGCCCCCAATGTAGGAGAAGACCCTGGAGGAGGCAGGAGAAGAACCAGGAAGTGTCCTTGGGGCTGGACCCTAGTGAGGTGAGCTTCTGTGGGGTTCCTTAGAAGAAGCTTGTGAACCTGGGGGTGTAGCCTCAGACCCTTCGTGAAGCCTGCTTTAGTTTTCTATCTCCTGCTTCTGCGTTCTCCTTTTTACTGCTCCTTGGGTCTCCAGTAAATGTTTGTAGAACTCGTTATCTTGTTCCAGGGTCAGGCTCTCCTTACCCCCACTTCTCCTCTCTGCCTTTTCCTCCTACTCCCTTAATTTGCTTCCACAGTTAGTGGCTCCTGGAACAGCCGGTCTGCCCTGATTTCCTTACTGGCTGAATTCTACTGATAACACCTTTCTCTTGGGCAGGTTTATGGAACAGAGGCTTTCACATGGGGTGAAGGCAAAAACTAGTCCTCCTGGCCCTCCCATGAGCACTCCTTGCTTACTGACTTTTGTTTATGATGACATCACTGAGCGATTTTTGTTGCATTTTAGGGAAAGCTAACGGCCAGAGAGCGGATCAGTCTCTTGCTGGACCCCGGCAGTTTTGTTGAGAGCGACATGTTTGTGGAGCACAGATGTGCAGATTTTGGAATGGCTGCTGATAAGAATAAGGTATCTGTTCACAGTGGTGGTGCAAGCCTTCAGGTTTCACTTACCAACTGTGGCCCTGCAGTTCGACACACTAGATTAATGAAGTCCTTTCAGGATACATTGAAACATTTTCAAGTGTGGGGCCCTGGAATTGCAGAAGTGCCTCTTGAGAAGCACTGCTGGGGCCTCCAGGTTCCCCACTCAACTTTGTCTACAGATGAAGGAACGTGGGTGCACTACTCATACCTTGTGCAGGGTGACTCTGGCCCAGCTCC
Source organism: Balaenoptera physalus (assembly GCF_965194825.1). Taxonomy (NCBI): domain Eukaryota; kingdom Metazoa; phylum Chordata; class Mammalia; order Artiodactyla; family Balaenopteridae; genus Balaenoptera; species Balaenoptera physalus. The sequence continues at coordinate 19,215,735 of NC_138891.1, forward strand.
CAGGGCTCCGGTGTGGGTTCACAGTTCTCGCTGGTATAGAATGACAAACTTAGAAGGAGAGTTGAGAATTTTTTTTGATTGTTCTGGTCTGCCTAGGCACCAGGGACCCCTAAAGGCTAACCAGTCGCCTCTTTTGACATACTTTAAGTTTATGCCTTGGAGTTTTGGAGGTCAGAGTTACCAACACTTGTTCCTTTAGTTGGATGTTCTCCATGGTGCACAGAGTTCTTTGGACTCTCTTTTGGTCCATTTATTTTCAAGACTATGATCAAAGATTTGTAACCTTGGCACTAAACTTGCTGGCTCCATTTGAGCCATTATGGGCCACACAGTGACTGTCAGAATTCCGAGCAAAATGATAGGTTTGCCTTTTTAAGGTTTGGGGGTGGGATGTGTGGCTCTGTAGAAGTTGCCATGTTTTGTTATATATTCTCCTTCCTCCTGTGAGCGTTCGGTAGTGGCATCCCTAGGGGGTCCCCTGATTATTCTGCTTTTAGGAAGGAGGGTAAGGCCCAAGACTACAGTGTTCTGTTGATGAAGCAGTAGCCCAATGCTTGCTGTTGCAGAGCTGAGGGGGGAAGCGGGGATTCCTTCATGTTCTTTATTCATATTGAATTTTAAGGAATTTGGGGTGTAGTTTTTTTTTAGGGGGAGTCTTTCCTTGGGGCATAACTGAGAAATTAATTAAGAGAAGTGTTTGGTTTTTTTAACTTTTATTTTTCTATTTTTCTGGTAGTTTCCTGGAGACAGTGTGGTCACTGGACGGGGCCGAATCAATGGAAGATTGGTTTATGTCTTCAGTCAGGTATTTCATACTCTAATTGGCTGAGGTTTCCTCGAGGGCAGAGCCAGGAACAAAATATGTGAGAAGAAAACAGTCCTGGGGAATGAAAACTTGCCTGTAGTTGGGGCAGGTGAGGGAATCACTTTGTTTCTTAGTGCGTATGTCCAGCGTATTACACTATTATAATGTAATAGGGTGTTTTTAATTAGGGAGAAAGACTCCTTAGTCGGTTTGGGGGAGGATCACAGGGCAGTAGTCATCTAAGAAGTCACAGGAACCAGGAGTTTATCCAAGTGAGTGAGATTCCTCTTGGCATGTTGCGTGCGTGCCGGGAGGGCAGCCGTGTCCTGGGCAGATTGTGTGGACCTGAGGGAGTGCAGCGGATGCAGCTTGGGCAGAGGGGATTTGACTCTCAGAGCCACAGGCCCCTTGAGTTTTAGGCTTTCATGAAAGAGTTCAAACAATTTTTGTTAGGCTGCATCAAGACATACAGTTTCTTCACACGGACACCATAGGATGTATGTAGTAGGCAGAATGTAGTAGGCAGAATAATGGCCTGCAAATATATCCAAATCCTAATCCCTGAAACCCGTGAATATGTAATTTTACCTGACAAAGGGGAATTAAGCTTGCAGATGGAACTAATGTTACTAATCAGTTGACCTTAAAATAGAATAGCTTGGGTTATCCAGGTGGGCCCAGTGTAATCACAAGGGCCCTTAAAAGTGGGAGAGAGGCAGAAGGGGAGGTCAGAGTAATGCTATGTGAGAAGGACTTGGTCTGCTGTTGCTGGCTTAGAAGAGGGAGGAAGGGGGTCATGAGGTGAGGAATGTAAATAGGGTGGTCTCTAGAAGCTGGAAAAGATAAGACAGCAGATTCTCCTCTGGAGCCTCCAGAAAGGAGCATAGCCCTGCTAACCTTGATTTTAGCTCACTGAGACCCATGTAGGACTTCTAAATTACAGAACTGTAAGATAATGAATATGTGTTGTTTCAAGCCACTGAATTTGTGGTAATTTGTTACAGCAGCAGTAGAAAACTAACACAAAGAACATATTGTATACTATTTTTTGTTTGATTTATTTTTCCTCCACTGAGAGTTGGAAATATGTATATAATTCTAAATATTTAGTTTCTTTTACAGATCTTAAAGGTATAGAGCTTATTTAGGAACCTAGAACGTTTTCCGGGTTTGAGAGTAAAATAATTATACTTGATTATTTTAAGATTTATTTAGACAGTACTCATTTGCTAATAGAATTACTTTTAAAATATTTTAAAACTGTGTTCTAAATGGGTCTGCCGAATGCCTAACTAGAAGGGATCATCTCTCTTTTGTAATTTATGAGAGCTAGGCAAAGAATTGTATAGAAGGAACCATTAGTAAGATAGCTAGAACAAAGAAGGCTATTGTGCTTTCTGGGCACGATGTTCCCTTAACTATTAAGGAGATAACAAAAATTCATTGAATTGATGCTTTGGAGCACCTCTTAACGCCCGCCCATGGGTTTGGGTGGGAGTGAGGGGGAGGTGGAGATGACTGAGACAGTTCTTGCCCTGGAGAAGCTAATCATTTTGTAGGTAGAATGGGGCAGAACAGGAGTGGCTACAGTTACCGATAGCCGGTGAGAGGTTCTGGGCACGTGCCATGGGCTCAGGACAAGGGAAGATCACATCCAGATCCAGGAAAGCTTTAGGGAAAATGGGGCATGTGAAGTAGGCCCTGAAGGATACTGCAGGGGAGGAGTGATGGGTCAGCTTTTTTGTAGTGATCCCCCAAATGTTAACATCTGCAGGCATTTTTTTCTGCGGGGAGCTTCTGTTTTTCCAGAGAAGCAGTCGCAGTCCTTTGCGTGATAATTGGCTTTAGATGTGTTCTGGGGGAGGTGGGTGGGAGGAAGGAGGGGCCAGCAGTGGCTCATCATTCACTGTACAGCTTAGGCATCTCACCTGTTTTCAGCCTTGCCTTTGCTGCCTTTTGTGCCTGGGGATTGTGACTCCAGAAGCCCTCTGGTTAAGTTTCTTTAGAGAGTAAACCTCCTTTCTCCTCTCCAGGTGAAGAAGAGGCCCTGTGGGGTCTAACTGCTCCCAACACAGACTTCCTGTCAGTCTGCTTTCCAGCGCACTTTCTGTGGTTCCTGGGCTGTCCCCTCCTGTGGTTACTCCCTCTGCAGGTGTAAAGGCTTCCATTTGCTCCAAGTCAGATATTCTTGTGCTTTCACTTCCCTCATTTGTTCACTCTCTTCTGCTGTTGTTTCCTCTTCCTTTTTTTGTCCTCATGGGCTGAATGTGTTTTTAATTCCCTACTGTCTTTTTGATGGGAGTTTAGGAAGGAGGTCATTCCTGCAAGAAGCTTTTTATATCAGAAGGTAATGAAAATCCAGAAGCAAGAAGAAGCAGTGAGGACTCTGATTCACTTCTTTCACCTCCTTTGTCAAAACAGCAGATATTTCCTAGTAATAGAAATGTCTGTTTGACCTCCATAGAATCTGATTTTTTTGGGTTAATTCTGCCAGAAAAGTTTTCCTTCCCTCAGAGCTACAAGTTATTTTTGTATACAAAGACTAGGTCTTTTGCTCTTCACATTACATGAACTCCTTTTAAGACATTTTATTCACTATTCATTCTATGGAATACTTTATGTCACACTTTTCCCCTAATCTTTTAAGCTTCTGAAAATCCTTTAAAAACTTTTATCCATGATTTTTCCATTTCCTCCTCCTATTGGGTCTTCATCTCTGGCTAGTCACTCCATATTATTTTTTGATTTGTTTTCTTTTTAGGATTTTACAGTTTTTGGAGGCAGCCTGTCCGGAGCACATGCCCAAAAGATCTGCAAAGTAAGTATTTATTTATTTTTTATAAATTTGCTTTTTTAAAAAAAATTTTTATTTTATTTTTGGCTGTGTTGGGTCTCCGTTGCTGCGTGCGAGCTTTCTGTAATTGCGGTGAGCAGGGACTACTCTTCGTTGTGGTTGCGCGGGCTTCTCAATGTGGTGGCTTCTCTTGTTGCAGAGCGCGGGCTCTAGGCGCATGGGCTTCAGTAGTTGTGGCACACGGGCTCAGTAGTTGTGGCTCACAGTCTCTAGAGCGCAGGCTCAGTAGCTGTGGCACACAGGCTTAGTTGCTCCGCGGCATGTGGGATCTTCCCGGACCAGGGCTCGAACCTGTGTCCCCTGCATTGGCAGGTGGATTCTTAACCACTGCACCACCAGGGAAGCCCCCAAAGTAAGTATTTAATATTGAAAACAAACTCAATACTTTCATCAGTCACATGGGGTGGGGCAGAGGTGTGCAGGATGTGGTGCTGACCTGAAGGTGCCTTCAGTCCAGGGCAGGAGGTCTTAACATTTTTTGTAGCATGGATCCCTTTGGCAGGCTGGTGAAGCCGGACCCGCATTTTTTATATTTTTTTAAAATTTAAAGTCTTTATTGAATTTGTTACAGTATTGCTTCTGTTCTATGTTTTGGTATTTTGGCATGAGGCATGTGGGATATCAGCTCCCCGACCAGGGATTGAACCTGCACCCCTTGCATTGGAAGGTGAAGTCTTAACCACTGGACTGCTGGGGAAGTCCCTGGACCCTCATTTTTACACATGCATAAAGTAAAATGTAGGATTACAAGAGATTGAAAATTAAAAAATCACATTTGTAATATATATGCTTCCTTATTAATGAATTAAATAACGAGATTTAGCAGTGGATAAACTGCTATAATTTCAAAGTTGGCATGAGTTGAAAACGATATTTCAAGATATCTGCCAGAAAGTGGGACCCACCAGAAAGTGGGAATTTCCTGGTGGTCCAGAGGTTAACTAAGATCCCACATGCCGTGCGGTGTGGCCAAAAAAAAAAAAAAGATATTTGCAGCAACTTTAATGTGGCATAAACATCTGTGGCTTCTATTAATGACAAAGTCACAGGTATTTCTAATACTGCTGTGGTTAATAAAATGTAAAATTTTCCAAGTTCATGGACTCCTTGAAATCTACTCACAGGCTCCTTACAGCTCTGAGGACCCCAAGTAAAGAACCCATGGTCTAGGTGGAGAATCCAGGTACTAAAAAAGCAGTGCAAGGATTACGTGATGGTGTTTAAAAAATGCTGCTACAGATGAGATGCTCTGGTGGTGAATAAAAGTGTAGATCATATTTGGGGAGTTTTGGAATAAAGGTAGAGTTGACTTTTAGTAGCTGGGCAGGGCTTCCCTGTGTAATGGAATACCAGGCTTCTCGGTGTGGTCCTGTCATGTGTTACTCCTGAGACCTTGGGCCAGTCACTAAACTTTTAAACCTTCCTAATTTCCTCTTCTTATTGCCTCTGTTGTGATTGCTAAATGAGATAATGGAAGTGAAAGTGCTTTGTAAATTCTCAAGGACTGTTAGAAATGTTGCTCATTAGGCTGTCAACTACTGACCCATGAGGAAAATCTGTCTTATTAGAAGTAAAAGGCCTGGGCCTGGCCTCCAGTTAATAGATGGGTCCACATTTACTTTCACAAAAATACTGCTTTGCCATTCTGTCTATCAGTTCAAAATATTATTTTGTTCAGGCCCAGGCTGAAAAAATATTACAGCCTGGGCCTGAGGCTCTAGAAATGGTTGCCATGAACAGTCTTCGCCCCTGCAAATGGGAAGTGCTTTGGCTCTTGGCTGCTTGGGGGGCTTTAATCAGAGGTTTAAATATCTGATTTTCTGTCTTCCACGAGGTACCCAATCATCATGTGGAATGGAGCCAGTGTTATGGACTCCTGTTTTGAAAAGTACACTCAGAACATTTTCCAGAAAACCACCATGGTGCTTTGTAAATGCTGTTTTTCATAACAGGATCAGTTGTCTCACAAAAGATTTTTCTGCTGTCTCAGATCATGGACCAAGCCATGACAGTGGGGGCTCCGGTGATTGGACTGAATGACTCTGGAGGAGCACGGATCCAAGAGGGAGTAGAGTCTTTGGCTGGCTACGCAGACATCTTTCTGGTGAGAAACCGTTAATAGAGAATGGAAGAGTACAGAGAGTTCTCTAAGCTGCGTCCTGGTCAGAGCTTCCCCATCTTACCTCACTGTGTCCTGTAGCTCCTTCCTGTGTCATTGGGGTGGCATGAAGGGTGGATGGAAAGCAAGAGAGATGGGGGTTCCTGGTGGCCTAGTGTTTAGGACTCTGCTGTGGCCCCGGTTCAATCCCTGGTCGGGGGAACTGATAAGGTGGGGAGGGTTATCTTTCTTTTTCTTTCATAGAGGCCACTGATACTTACAGGGGAAAACAAAATTAAAGATTATTCAGAAGGGAAAGTCACTTAAGTATTTTTTTTTTCAAAAGCAAGGAGGAGGGAATATAAAAGATTAAAATGAACTGACTTGCTAAAAATTAGGAATTTTATTATTACTTTAACTTTACTTTATATCAGAGTATAGTTGATGACCAATGTTATGTTAGTTTCAGATGCACAGCAAAGTGATTCAGTTATACATATACATGTATCTATAGAATTAACAGTTTTAAAAAAAGCAATGTTTTTTGTTTTTTGTTTTGGTTAAGACATTACAAGATCATTATACAAAGTTCAAGCTGTAGTACAAAGAAGAAAGAAATCCCACCATCACCCGAGATCCCACCATTCAGAAGCATCTGGTGAACATCATTTCAGATATCTGCTTTCTTACAGACTAAAAGAGAAAGAAATGAAAAGAAACACAAGCATTAAATGCATTATTTGAAGTAGGAAGTGCATTGTGAGAGTATAGTAAGGGAGGTTGGGGTGAGGGAGAGATACTGCCAGATGTAAACTTGAGAGAAGGGACAGATCAGCATGTCCAGGGAGGGGAGGGGAGAAAGGACAGAGACAGGCAGACATTGTTTCTAATCAGGCCAGCTGTTCTTGCCATCACATCCCCTGGCCTGCAGGCTCATGAGGGTTTTATTCCCTACGACTGCCCTTCGTGATCAGTCAGAAAAATGTGTGTTTGCTTTGTGTACGACACTCTGGTAGTTGTGGGAGTACTTGTGTTCATTGAGAAGCCACTTTGTAGATCTTAAACCTACTTTTTAATCTTTACACTTGAGCTCTGGGGATAGCCCACTGGGGAGTAAAGGCACTCCCGTATGTCTTTTACCCACATTCACCAGTTGTTTACATTTTGCCTGTTTGCTCTATCATTTTTCTCTCCGTATGCACATATTTGCACATTATATTTTTCTGAAACATTTGAGAGTAAATTGGAGATTGTGCCTCCTTTATCTCTTAAATCCTTCATTGTATGTTTTCTAAGAACAAGGACATTCTTATATAAACAGAGTACAGTAATTGGGAAACTTCATATTGATTCATCAGTATTATTCTTATTCGTGGTCCTTATTCATATTTCATCAAATGATCCTAATAACGGCCTTTATAGTTATCCCCCCTCCCCGCCCTTCCCCCCCCCCCCAATCCAGGATTAAGTACTGCCTTTAGTTGTCATATATCTTTAATCTCCTTCAATCTGGAGCATTTCCTCAATTTCTCTTTGTCTTCTATGACTTTTGATTTTTTTTAAAACAGCTTTATTGAGGTATAATTTACGAAGCATAAAATCCATCCATTGTAAGCATACATTTCAACGATTTTTAAGAAACTTGTGCAACCATCCCCGCAGTCTACAATTTAGAATGTTTCCCTCCAAAAAGATCCTTCCTGCCTGTTTTCAGTCAATTCCTACCCAGCCCTAGGTAGCCACTGATCAGCTTTCTGCCTCTACAGTTTTTTCATCTCTCTTCACTTAACATAATGTTTTTGAGGTTCATTCATATTGTACTGTGTATCAGTGGTTTGTTTTTATTGCTGAATAATATTATATACATATACCATATTTTGTTTATCCATCCACTAGTTGATGGACATTCGGGTAGTTTTTACATTTTGAATATCATAAATAATGCTGCTATGGACATTTGTATATAACTCATTGTGTGGACATATGTTTTCATAGCCCTTGAGTAGATTCCTAAGAGTGAAATCGTTGGATCAAATTATTGAACCCAAGTTCTTGTGCCCAATGCACAGTGAAGCCAAACAAATGGAAATGTCGGAGACTGGAGCGGAGAAAAGTTTATTGTAGGGCCAAGCAAAGACCTGAACTCCTCCATGGGTTTCAGGGAAGAGTTTTCAAGGGGAAGGTGAGGGAGGGGAGTAGCAGGGTGTGTGTGTCTGATTGGTTGGTGGTGAGGTAGCAGGGTGGTGTTTCAGGAATCTCAGTCATCAGCCTTCCGGTTCCAACCAGTCTGGGGTCCGCATGCTTGTGCTCAGGGGACCTGAGTTCCTGTAGAAGAACTCAGAGATATGTATCAAATTGTTATGCACATCCTCTGAGGAGGAACCAGGCCCAGGCCCCATGCCGCACTATTATTTCTTTCTGCATTCCCTCAATCCCCTAATTAGTAACTATTTGAGTCTGTCCTTTGGAACTCAGGGAAGGTCTAGGAGGCTAAAACCTTTTTCCTACAAACAAGAAATGGGGGACACAGAAAGGCTTTTGTACTTGGGAGGGCCTCACAGGGTCCTGCTCGGTTTCATTGTAAGTTTATGTATAACTTTTTTAAGAAACTGCCAAATTTTTTCCCAAAGTGACTGTACCCTTTTATATTACCACAAGCAGTGTAATTGAGGGTTTCAGGTTTTCCCCATCCTTGTTGACACGTAGTATTGTCAATCTTTTCCATTATAGCCATTTCAGTGGTAAGTAGTGGTATCTCTCTGTGGTTTTAATTTGCATTTCCCATCTGACTAATCCTGTTGAGTATCTTTTTATGTACATGGTAGTCATTTGTATATCTTCTTTGCTGAAATGTTTGTTCAGATCTTTTGCTCATTTTGTAATTGGATTTTGGGTACGAGTTCTTTATACATTCAGGATACAAGTCCTCTATCAGATATATGATTTTCAAATATTTTTTACTAGTCTGTGGCTTTTTATTCCTTTTTTTTTTTTTAATTAATTTATCATTTATGTTGGGCTGTGTTGGGTCTTCATTGCTGTGTGTGGGCTTCCTCTAGTTTCAGGGAGTGGGGGCTACTCTTCATTGCGGTGCGCAGGCTTCTCATTGTGGTGGCTTCTCTTGTTGCGGAGCATGGGCTCTAGGCACGCGGGCTTCAGTAATTGTGGCATGTGTGCTCAGTAGTTGTAGCTCGCGGGCTCTAGAGCACAGGCTTAGTAGTTGTGGCACACGGGCTTTGTTGCTACACGGTGTGTGCGATCTTCCTGGACCAGGGCTCGAACCTGTGTCCCCTGCATTGGCAGGAGGATTCTTAACCACTGCGCCACCAGGGAAGTCCCTGTGGCTTTTTATTTCTTAATGGTGGCATTTTAAGTGCAAAAGTTTTAAATCTTAAAGTCCAGTTTATCAATTTTTTTCTTTTGTAGGTCATGCTTTTATTCTCATACAAGAACTGTGCCCAATACAAAGTCATGAAGATTTTGTCTAGTGGTTTTGTTACCAACCAGGGTTCTTGGCCTCCTTAATCAATAGAAATTGGTCAGAGGCCAGACAAGAAATTCAGGCAAGGCTTTATTGGGGCCCCTGCTGCAGCAGGAGGGAGCGAGAACAAACAACAGGTTCCCTTGCTTGCTTGCTCACTGAGGGGGGTGCAGGCGAGCTTTTTCATTACATGGGGTGAGGGTAGGGGTGTGTCTGGGAGTCGGGCTGGAGGGGTGGCTTAGGTAGTCTGCCCACCCTTTAGGTGGTGTTGTGTGCAGGGGGCATGTGCAGTGCCCTGCTTTAGCTCCGGGCTCTTCAAAAGTGGCAGTTGCGTTTTTTGGTCTCTTTGTATCTTTTGTCCAGAATTTGCCCTGATTGCACCTGCATGCAGTTATTTTTAGTCCCATGTAGTTTCCTTGTATTTTGTTGCTCGAGGAGAGATGTGTCCAGGTGCAAGCACTGCAGCACTGCAGCAAAGGGTCCCAGCTCCCAGCCTGTCTCAGTTTTTTTTCATGGGGTTTTATAGGTTTTTGGCTTTATATTAGGTCTGTGATCCCTTTTGAGTTAATTTTTGAGTATGGTGTGAGGTCGGGTCCAAATTCATCCTTGTCCCACCACCATTAATTGACATGACTATTCTTTCCCTACTGAATGGTCCTGGCACTTTGGTGGAAAGAAAATCAATTGACCATAAATATAAGGGTTTATTTCTGGACTCAGTTTTTTTCCATTGATGTATACGCTTATCCTTACATCAGAAACACACTTTCTCTTCTGATAGTCTTATAATGTGTATGTTGGTACATTTGATTTCCCACAGGTCCCTCAGCCTCTGTTCTTTTTTCCTTTTTTTTTTTTTTTTTTTTTGCTGTTCCTCAGAGTTGTGAACTTAAAAACTGTTCACAAACTAAAAGTTGTGTCAACTTAAAAAAAAAAAGCACAATGTGAGAGTTGCGAGTTAAGTTTTATTTGGGGCAAAATGAGGACTGCAGCTCGGGAGACAGCATCCCGAATAGCTCTGAGAAACTGCTCCAAAGAGGTAGGAGGGAAGGTCTGTATATATGTGATTTTGGTGAAGGAGGAAAACATGTAATCAAGCACATATTTTTTGTAGAAGTTTTCTGCTAGTCTCATGAAAGTTACTGCTAGTCACGAGGAGCAGATGTCACCATGAAGGATTTTAGTGTTTTTCTAGATATGAGGAGATGCAAGAATTGGGCTCAGGGGCTTCCCTGGTGGCACAGTGGTTGAGAATCTGCCTGCTAATGCAGGGGACACGGGTTCGAGCCCTGGTCTTGGAAGATCCCACATGCCGAGGAGCAGCTGGGCCCGTGAGCCACAATTACTGAGCCTGCGCGTCTGGAGCCTGTGCTCCGCAACAAGAGAGGCCGCGATAGTGAGAGGCCCGCGCACCGCGAAGAAGAGTGGCCCCCACTTGCCACAACTAGAGAAAGCCCTCGCACAGAAACGAAGACCCAACACAGCCATAAATAAATAAATAAATATTAAAAAAAAAAAAAAAAGAATTGAGCTCATAAAATTGGCTCCTGAAAATATCTAACATTCTGAAGACCTGTTCTGCCAGTTTTTCCCAGAGCACGGAGTTCCTAATTTCAGCTCTCCACCCTGAACTCCTTTCGGGGCAGTGTTGAAAGTCAGTAGCTGCAAATGCACAAGATTTAATCCTTGTAGAGGTAGATGGCAAGTGCCAATTGTAGTTGACATTTATTTTTTAATATTTGTTTATTTATTTGGTTGCACCAGGTCTTAGTGGTGGCAGGCGGGCTCCTTAGTTGCGGCTCGCTGGGCTCCTTAGTCGTGGCATGTGAACTCTTAGTTGTGGCATGCATGTGGGACCTAGTTCCCTGACCAGGGATCGAACCCAGGCCCCCTGCATTGGGAGCACAGAGTCTTATCCACTGTGCCACCAGGGAAGTCCCTAAACTTAGACATTCTAAAATGTAAAGTTCAATGGAATTGAATGCATTCATAATTTTATGCACCTACCATTGTCCACCTCCGTAACTTTTTTTTTAAGTGTCAATTCTTTTTTTTTTTAATGTTTTTTAACATCTTTATTGGAGTATAATTGCTTCACAATGTTTTGCTAGTTTGCGCTGCACAACAAAGTGAATTAGCCACATGCATACATATATCCCCATATCCCCTCCCTCTTGCATTCCCTCCCACCCTCCCTATCCCACCCCTCTAGGTGGTCACAAAGCACTGAAGTGATCTCCCTGTGCTATGCGGCTGCTTCCCACTAGCTAGCTATTTTACATTTGGTAGTGTGTATATGTCAATGCTATTCTCTCACTTCATCCCAGCTTACCCTTCCCCCTCCCCGTGTCCTCAAGTCCATTCTCTACATCTGCATCTTTATTCCTGTCCTGCCCCTAGATTCTTCAGAACCATTTTTTTTAGATTCCATATATATGTGTTAGCGTACTGTATTTGTTTTTCTCTTTCTGACTTACTTCACTCTGTATGACAGACTCTAGGTCCATCCACCTCACTACAAATAACTCAGTTTCGTTTCTTTTTATGGCTGAGTAATATTCCATTGTATATATGTGCCACATCTTTATCCATTCATCTGTCGATGGACACTTAGGTTGCTTCCATGTCCTGGCTATTGTAAACAGTGCTGCATTGAACATTGTGGTACATGACTCTTTTTGAATAATGGTTTTCTCAGGGTATATACCCAATAGTGGGATTGCTGGGTCGTATGGTAGTTCTATTTTTAGTTTTTTTTTTTTTTCCACACACTCACACTGTATTTTATTTTTACAAGAGATAAATAGACTGTCACCAAGCATTGTACATGGATGACCACAACAAAAGCAACAATGATTGCAATTACCAAACATGAAACACACTCATACTATGTCATAATATTGACATTCAGTCCAGTAATCCTCCACTGTAACAGCTCCTTTACTTTGCAGTGAAAATTGATTTGTGTATTCTTTGCCTCTGAGTCCTTGTGGGATTTTTTTTTTTTTAATTCAGACAGAAAGTCACAAAAATTATACTCGTCCTCATCAGTTCACTCAGTCCCATGTAATTAATTGTTGTTTTTCATCTTGATCTTTTGTTAGCACTTTTATGAGTTCATCAGTTTTTCATCAGAGTTCTGAAAATGCTTATTCATTCAGTTCAGCAGTATAGTCAGTTACCAGAAACCTGTACTTGTCAGAGTCTTTTCCATGAATTTCTTGTAGATGAAACCCTTTTATAGGAACATATTTGCAAAATCATCAGAGTACACCCAGAACTGTCTGTAAATGACAAAAGACTTAAAAATGACCACGGTAAAAGATTTGATGAAAGTTCATAATAATGCAGTTGACAAGAAAATTAGTTATTTCTGAGATATACATTTTAAAGTAATAACTAGGATTGTTACTTATAACATTATACCAGAACATGTAAGATTTTTAGAAATTTCATGTAATGTCTGAAACATTTATATTAACATATTTCCATACATATTTCCATACAAATACAAGATTTTTAGAAATTTCATGTAACGTCTGAAACATTTATATTAACATATTTCCATACAAATAACCCAATGAAAGTTTAGTATTAGTTGTTTTGTTTGCTTTTTTATACTGCAGGTTCTTATTAGGCATCGATTTTATACACATCAGTGTATACATGCCAATCCCAATCGCCCAATTCAGCTCACCACCATCCCCACCTCACCGCAGTTTTCCCCCCTTGGTGTCCATATGTCCATTCTCTACATCTGTGTCTCAACTTCTGCCCTGCAAACTGGCTCATCTGTACCATTTTTCTAGGTTCCACATACATGCATTAATATACGATATTTGTTTTTCTCTTTCTGACTTACTTCACTCTGTATGACAGTCTCTAGATCCATCCACGTCTCAACAAATGACTCAATTTCGTTCCTTTTTATGGCTGAGTAATATTCCATTGTATATATGTACCACAACTTCTTTATCCATTCGTCTGTTGATGGGCATTTAGGTTGCTTCCATGACCTGGCTATTGTAAATAGTGCTGCAATGAACATTCGGGTGCATGTGTCTTTTTGAATTACGGTTTTCTCTGGGTATATGCCCAGTAGTGGGATTGCTGGGTCATATGGTAATTCTATTTTTAGTTTTTTAAGGAACCTCCATACTGTTCTCCATAGTGGCTGTATCAATTTACATTCCCACCAACAGTGCAGGAGGGTTCCCTTTTCTGCACACCCTCTCCAGCATTTATTGTTTCTAGATTTTTTGATGATGGCCATTCTGACTGGTGTGAGGTGATACCTCATTGTAGTTTTGATTTGCATTTCTCTAATGATTAGTGATGTTGAGCATCCTTTCATGTGTTTGTTGGCAATCTTCTTTGGAGAAATGTCTATTTCGGTCTTCTGTGCATTTTTGGATTGGGTTTTTTGTTTTTTTTGATATTGAGCTGCCTGAGCTGCTTCTATATTTTGGAGATTAGTCCTTTGTCAGTTGCTTCATTTACAAATATTTTCTCCCATTCTGAGGGTTTTCTTTTCATCTTGTTTATGGTTTCCTTTGCTGGGCAAAAGCTTTTAAGTTTCATTAGGTCCCATTTGTTTATTTTTGTTTTTACTTCCATTTCTGTAGGAGGTGGGTCAAAAAGGATCTTGCTGTGATTTATGCCATAGAGTGTTTTGCCTATGTTTTCCTCTAAGAGTTTTATAGTGTCTGGCCTTACACTTAGGTCTTTAATCCATTTTGAGTTTATTTTTGTGTATGGTGTTAGGAAGTTTTCTAATTTCATTCTTTGACATGTAGCTGTCCAGTTTTCCCAGCACCACTTATTGAAGAGGCTGTCTTTTCTCCATTTTATACTCTTGCCTCCTTTATCAAAGATAAGGTGACCAAATGTGCATGGGTTTATCTCTGGGCTTTCTATCCTGTTCCATTGATCTATATTTCTGTTTTTGTGCCAGTACCATACTGTCTTGATTACTGTAGCTTTGTAGTATAGTCTGAAGTCAGGGAGCCTGATTCCTCCAGCTCCGTTTTTCTTTCTCAAGATTGCTTTGGCTATTCGTGATCTTTTGTGTTTCCATACACATTGTGAAATTTTTTGTTCTAGTTTTGTGAAAAATGCCAGTGGTAGTTTGATAGGGATTGCATTGAATCTGTAGATTGCTTTGGGTAGTAGAGTCATTTTCACAATGTTGATTCTTCCAATCCAAGAACATGGTATATCTCTCCATCTGTTTGTATCATGTTTAATTTCTTTCATCAGTGTCTTATAGTTTTCTGCATACAGATTTTTTGTCTCCTTAGGTAGGTTTATTCCTGGGTATTTTATTCTTTTTGTTGTAATGGTATATAGGATTGTTTCCTTAATTTCTTTTTCAGATTTTTCATCATCAGTGTATAGGAATGCAAGAGATTTCTGTGCATTAATTTTGTGTCTTGCTACTTTACCAAATTCATTGATCAGCTCTAGTAGTTTTCTGGTAGCCTCTTTAGGATTCTCTATGTATAGTATCATGTCATCTGCAAACAGTGCCAGCTTTACTTCTTCTTTTCTGATTTGGATTCCTTTTATTTCTTTTTCTTCTGTGATTGCTGTGGCTAAAACTTTGAAAACTATGTTGAATAATAGTGGTGAGAGTGGGCACCCTTGTCTTGTTCCTGATCTTAGAGGCAATGGTTTCAGTTTTTCACCATTGAGGATGATGTTGGCTGTGGGTTTGTCTTAAATGGCCTTTATTATGTTGTGGTAGGTTCCCTCTATGCCTGCTTCTGGAGAATTTTTATCATAAGCAGGTGTTGAATTTTGTTGAAAGCTTTTTCTGAATTTATTGAGATTGTCATATGGTTTTTATCCTTCAATTTGTTAATCTGGTGTATCACATTGATTGATTTGCATATATTGAAGAATCCTTGCATTCCTGGAATAAACCCCACTTGATCATGGTGTATGACCTTTTTAATGTGCTGTTGGATTCTGTTTGCTAGTATTTTGTTGAGTATTTTTGCATCTGTGTTCATCAGTGATATTGGCCTGTAGTTTTCTTTTCTTGTGACATCTTTGTCTGGTTTTGGTATCAGGGTGATGGTGGCCTCGTAGAATGAGTTTGGGAGTGTTCCTCCCTCTACTATATTTTGGAGGAGTTTGAGAAGTATAGGTGTTAGCTCTTCTCTAAATGTTTGACAGAATTCGCCTGTGAAGCCATCTGGTCCTGGGCTTTTGTTTGTTGGAAGATTTTTAATCACAGTTTCAATTTCAGTGCCTGTGATTGGTCTGTTTATATTTTCTATTTCTTCCTGGTTCAGTCTCAGAAGGTTGTGCATTTCTAAGACTTTGTCCATTTCTTCCAGATTGTCCATTTTATTGGCATATAGTTGCTTGTAGTAATCTCTTATGATCCTTTGTATTTCTGCAATGTCAGTTGTTACTTCACCTTTTTCATTTCTAATTCTGTTGACTTGAGTCTTCTCCCTTTTTTCTTGATGAGTCTGGCTAATGGTTTATCAATTTTGTTTATCTTCTCAAAGAACCAGCTTTCAGTTTTATTGATCTTTACTATTGTTTCCTTCATTTCTTTTTCATTTATTTCTGATCTGATTTTTATGATTTCTTTCCTTCTGCTAACTTTGGGGGTTTTTTGTTCTTCTTTCTCTAATTGCTTTAGGTGTAAGGTTAGGTTGTTTATTTGAGATTTTTCTTGTTTCTTGAGGTAAGATTGTATTGCTATAAACTTCCCTCTTAGAATTGCTTTTGCTGCATCCCATAGATTTTGGTTTGTCGTGTTTTCATTGTCATTTGTTTCTAGGTATTTTTTGATTTCCTCTTTGATTTCTTCAGTGATTCCTGGTTATTTAGTATTGTGTTGTTTAGCCTCCATGTGTTTGTATTTTTTTTACAGTTTTTTTTCCTGTAATTGATATCTAGTCTCATAATGTTGTGGTTGGAAAAGATACCTGATACAATTTCAGTTTTCTTAAATTTACCAAGGCTTGATTTGTGACCCAAGATAGGTTTATCCTGGAGAATGTTCCATGAGCACTTGAGAAGAAAGTGTATTCTGTTGTTTTTGGATGGAATGTCCTATAAATATCAATTAAATCTATCTTGTTTAATGTATCATTTAAAGCTTGTGTTTCCTTATTTATTTTCATTTTGGAAGATCTGTCCATTGGTGAAAGTGTGGTGTTAAAGTCCCCTACTATGACTGTGTTACTGTCAATTTCCCCTTTTATGGCTGTTAGCATTTGCCCTATGTATTGAGGTGCTCCTATGTTGGGTGCATAAATATTTATAATTGTTATATCTTCTTTTGGATTGATCTGTTGATCATTATGTAGTGTCCTTCTTTGTCTCTTGTAATAGTCTTTATTTTAAAGTCTATTTTGTCTGATATGAGACTTGCTGCTCCAGCTTTCTTTTGATTTCCATTTGCATGGAATGTGTTTTTCCATGCCCTCAGTTTCAGTCTGTATGTGTCCCTAGGTCTGAAGTGGGTCTCTTGTAGGCAGCATATCTATGGGTCTTGTATTTGTATCCATTCAGCCAGTCTATGTCTTTTGGTTGGAGCATTTAATCTATTTATATTTAAGGTAGTTATCAATATGTATGTTCCTATTACCATTTTCTTAATTGTTTTGGGTTTGTTATTGTAGGTCTTTTCCTTCTCTTGTGTTTCCTGCCTAGAGAAGTTCCTTTAGCATTTGTTGTAAAGCTGGTTTGGTGGTGCTGAATTCTCTTACCTTTTGCTTGTCTGTAAAGGTTTTAATTTCTCCGTCGAATCTGAATGAGATCCTTGCTGGGTAGAGTAATCTTGCTTGTAGGTTTTTCCCTTCAATCACTTTAAATATGTCCTGCCACTCCCTTCTTCGTTGTGGAGTTTCTGCTGAAAGATCAGCTGTTAACCTTATGGGTATTGCCTTGTATGTTACGTGTTGCTTTTCTGTTGCTGCTTTTAATATTTTTTGTTTGTATTCAGTTTTTGATAGTTTCATTAATATGTGTCTCGGTGTGTTTCTCTTTGGGTTTATCCTGTATGGGACTCTCTGCTTCCTGGACTCAATTGACTGTTTCCTTTCCCATGTTAGGGAAGTTTTCGACTATAATCTCTTCAAATATTTTCTCAGACCCTTTCTTTTTCTATTCTTCTTCTGGGACTGTTATAATTCGAATGTTGGTGTGTTTAATGTTGTCCCAGAGGTCTCTGAGACTGTCCTCAATTATTTTCATTATTCTTTCTTCATTCTGCTCCTTGGCAGTTCTTTCCACTATTGTATCTTGCAGGTCACTTATCCGTTCTTCTGCCTCAGTTATTTTGCTATTGATTCCTTCTAGAGTATTATTAATTTCAGTTATTGTGTTCATCACTGTTTCTTTGTTCTTTAGTTCTTCTAGATCCTTGTTAAATATTTCTTGTATTTTCTTCATTCTGTTCCCGAGATTTTTGAACATCTTTACTGTCATTATTTTCAGTTCTTTTTCAGGTAGGTTGTCTATTTTGTCTTCATTTATTTGGGTTTTTAGTTTTTTACCTTGCTCCTTCGTCTGTAACATATTTTTTTGTTGTTTCATTTTTGTTTTTTCTTTTTGGATAGGTGGGGCGGTATTCCTGTCTTACTGGTTGTTTGGCTTGAGGCGTCCAGCATTGGAGTTTGCAGGCAGTTGGATAGATCCGGGTCTTGGTTCTGAGATTAATACCTCCAGGAGACCTCACTCCGATTAATATTCCCTGGGGTTTGAGGTTCTCTGTTAGTCCAGCAGTTTGGACTCAGAGCTCCCACCACAGGAGCTCGGGCCCAGCCTCTGGCCTGGGAACCAAGATCCCGCAAACTGTGTGGTGTGGCAAAAAAAAAAGAAAAGGAGGAGTATAATATCAAAGAATAAAAAACAAAATAAAATTAGAAAGATAAAAAATATATTAGGAAAAATAAAAATATAATTGAAACAACTGCAACAAGGTAAAATAAAACCACAACAGAAAAAAGAGAAAAAAAGTTGAGGGGGCGGGGGGAATAAGCCAAAAGGAGAGAACAGTAACAAAGTATGAAGAATAAAATAAAATTAGAAAATAAAAAGTTTATTAGGAAAAATAAAAATATAAATGAATCAACAACAGTGAATCAACAAGGTAAAACAGAACCCCAATCTAAAAGAGGAAAAAAGAAAAAGAAAAAAAAAGCCTTGGCTCTGGGGGTGGAGTTTAGGAGGGGTGGAACATAGGCAGGGGCAGGGTTTAGGGTGGGGTGGGACCTAGGCCCGTGGGGGAGTGACGCCTGAGCATGGGGCGGGGGCTTTGCTTAGGACCCTGTCGCTGGGGGTTCCTCCCATCCCCTTAGGTGTCTGTGGTCCCCCACCGGTGCCTAGTAGGTGCCCTAGTTGTGCAGAGATATGAATTCTGCATCCTCCTAGTCTGCCATCTTGACTCCCCCCTCTGCTGAGTTCTTTCTTGCTTCAGTTTCTGACATATCCGTTGCCCCTGGGCCATTGGGTGGGCTGGTTCCTGACTGGCGTGCACGCTCTGTGCTGGTGGTAGCCTGGAATTCCGCACCTGGAGAAACTTTTCAGCCAGCGGGGCAGCCGCAGGGAGGTGGGCAGGGGCCATCTCCATAACTTTTTGTTTTGCAAAAACTGAAACTCTATACCCATTAAACAATCACCCCCCATTATCCCCTCTGCCAGCCCCTGGTAACCACCATTCTACTTTGTCTGTATTATTTTGACTAAATAACTTAAGTAAAATCGTACAGTGTTTGTCTTTTTGTGACTGGCTTATTATTTCACTTAGCACAATGTCCTCAAGTTTCATCTATGTTGTAACATGTGACAGGATTTCCTTCCTTTTTAAGGATGAATAATATTCCGTTGTATAGATATACCACATTTTGTTTGTCCATGTATCTGTTGATGGGCATTTGGATTGATTCCACATTTCACCTATTGTGAGTAATGCTGCTATGAATGTGGGTGTACAAGTTATCTCTTTGAGACCCTGTTTTCCATTCTTTTTGGTATATCCCCAGAAGTAGAATTTCTGGATCATTTGGTAATTCTATTTAAAATTTTTTGAGGAACCACCATGCTGTTTTTCACAGCGGCTGTACCATTTTACATTCTTACCAATAGTGCACAAGGGTTCCACTTTCTCCACATCCTCACCAACACCACTTGTTTTCTGTTTTTTTGATAGTAGTCATCCTAATGTGTGTGATGTGGTATCTCATTCTAGTTTTGATTTGCATTTTCCTAATGCAAGTGATTTTGAGCTGGAGGGGGAGGAGCTTGCAACAGTGGGGTGAGGTGCAACAACAATGGCTGCCTAACTTCCTAGCTTCACCTCTGATCAGAATCAACAACCGGCTGTCGGAGCATAGATTTCCGATATTTGGAGGACAGGGTCCTTTTTGTCTGCCTCTGTGTAAGCCACTCCAGGAACACATGCATAGCTGCATGCCTCATGGCTGGGGGCAGGGGGTGGGTAGGGGTAGCTGCTACTGTGCTACCAGTTGAAATTGATTGCAATTAACCGCAATTTGCCCTCCAAATCTTCCTGTGGATGATAAGCCTTCAGTAGGCTTAACAGAGTTCCAAAAAGTTACATCAGAGAGATTCTGCCAGTGTAATTTTTGTCCAGGTGGGGAGACAGATTCCTGGTGCTTCCCATTCTACCATCTTCTCAGAATCCTCTCTGTGGATGCCTTTTTGTGCTGTCCTGAGCTATGTCCTGTGAATTATAGAAATTGGTCTCAGACCCAGGGCAGGGCTAAAAGTGGACATACTTCTCTTAAGCTGATGGGGTTCAGGGAAGGATAGAAGCTGGGGGATGGGCAAGGAGTCATTGGGCTCTTATCTTGCCTGGGTCTTCCAGCCCCCTGGGAAATCTTGTTTTTCCTAGAAGGTGGCCTGAGGCTTGGCTCTTCACAACACCCTTGTCCCTATGGAACCTTTTTGCCTTCTGCCACCTCCCTATTGCCCATCTGCCCTATGTAGGGGTGGGCAGACATTGAAGACTGAGTAAAGTAGCACCTGTCTCTTAGCCTTGGCTTGTAACTGTTGGGCATCCTCTGCGGATAGTGTGAAGAGGCTGCAAGTAGAGGTCATGGATCCAGGGTAAGTGTTGGCCCTGTATATTCCACCTAAGGTTTTCATTGATTCTTCCAGCCAGTTTTGTACACACAGGGGTCCTGGCCTGAGGTGTGTTTAGAGCTGGGGTGAGAGTGGTAGGATTCTCTCTGAGCTCATGTCCTGGTGGAGCTTTGGGGGAACTACTGCCCTGCCAAGGAGAGAAGAGGTTACTTGCCCCAGAAAGTAATATGCCAACCATCCCACCAGTTATGGGGAAAAGTTGCATATACAATTCTGGAAGAAACTGTACAGATTAGGCCTCTTGTCTCTAGGATAGAATTTCTGTGAATAAAAGCCAAATGTGCTTTTATTGTTGCCTCTGTCTTTCTGCAGATAATGCCTTGAACACCTCTGTAACCAGATGCCTTTGCCTTTCTCTTTTGGCAGAGGAATGTCACGGCATCCGGAGTCATCCCTCAGATTTCTCTGATCATGGGCCCTTGTGCCGGTGGGGCTGTCTACTCCCCGGCCCTAACAGACTTCACGTTCATGGTAAAGGTAAGAAAGAAGGACCTGGTTCTCCTGCCCTTTGAGAGTTGTGCAGTACCTCACCTGAAATAACAATAATTCCTGACCCAGATCTGGGTTGTTATCTGCACGATTATTGGATTTCAATGCAGTGCTGATAAGGTCTTGGTGGAGAGAAGGTTTTGGCATGAAGACTGTAGCTTGTGTGGGTTCAGTGGCAGAATGTGCTTGTCTCCTTCATTGGTGGGTGATTTTACTTGTTGATCTGAATTGCAAATGATTTTCAGGTAATCAAAGGTCCTATCCTCTACCCAGACAGATGATCATTTACTGAATCCTATTCAGAAAGTTTCTCATGGAAAGCTTTTCTGTAAACTGCTTCACTAGGAGGTTGTTTCTTATGTCCCACCTTTATGTCTTTAGCTGTTTGCCATTTTATTACATTTTGTCTGTGATGGTAATGGTAAATCTGATCTCCAACTTCATTGTAAAGAGGTACATATCTTTATTACATGATTTATATGAAATGATATTTTAAAATGATTTTTAAAAGAAGCCTATTTGAAATCATACATGGGTAATTACCTTTAACCTGATACTTAAAAAAAAAATCAGTCTTTTCCTCTTAAATATTTTTAACCATAATGAGCAATAAATGTCAAGACAAATTACGGGGCAAAAAGGAAAGAGAGTCATCCAGTATGAAAACAGTGTAAATAGAGGAAGCGTGAATAGGAAACACTTTTCTCTTTGGCAGTAGGGATTAAAGTTTAGCAAAGTGCTTACCCCTTGACTCAACTATTCTTTCTTGGTGACAGATTAAAAGCAACCTAAATGTTCAATGTTCAGTTTAGGGTGGACTTTAAAAATGAAGATGACCACATCTCTTATTTCCTGAGCAAAGCAGGATTCCTTGAACTTTGCCCACTAAATCTATATATGCCATACCTATGTGGTGCTACCCCAGTTGTCTTCCTACCTGGCAGGAATGGAGGTGTGGGATCAATTCCTCTGGCTAAGGCCATTCTTTCCTCCTCTCCCTACATACATGCTGGAAAATTCTAAACTGCTTTCTCTTATTTTTTTTTTAAATTAATTTATTCTTTTTTTTTTTGGCTGTGTTGGGTCTTCATTGCTGCATGTGGGCTTTCTCTAGTTGAGGCGAGTGGGGGCTACTCTTCATTGCAGTGTGCTGGCTTCTCACTGCGGTGGCTTCTCGTTGTGGAGCACGGGCTCTAGGCGCGTGGGCTTCAGTAGTTGTGGCATGTGGGCTGAGTAGTTGTGGCTTGCAGACTCTAGAGCACAGTCTCAGTAGTTGTGGTGCATGGGCTTAGTTGCTCCGCGGCATGTGGGATCTACCCGGACCAGGGCTCGAACCCGTGTTCCCTGCATTGGCAGGCGGATTCTTAACCACTGCACCACCAGGGAAGCCCTGCTTTGTCTTATTTTTAAAACATTTTTTCCCAGTTATATTGAGATATAATTGACATATAACATTGTTTAAGTTTAAGGTGTACATTTTAAAAATAATTAATTTATTAATTTATTTATTTTTGGCTGCGTTGGGTCTTCATTGCTGTGCGCAGGCTTTCTCTGGTTGAGGTGAGCAGGGGCTACTCTTCGTTGCAGTGCACGGGGTTCTCATTGCGGTGGCTTCTCTTGTTGCGGAGCACAGGCTCTAGGCGCGCAGGCTTCAGTATCTGTGGCTCTAAGGCTCTAGAGTGCAGGCTCAGTAGTTGTGGCACATGGTATTAGTTGCTCCGCTGCATGTGGGATCTTCCCGGACCAGGGCTCGAACCCGTGTCTCCTGCATTGGCAGGCAGATTCTTAACCACTGTGCCACCAGGGAAGCCCCCTTAAGGTGTACATGTTGATTTGATACTTACATATTGTAAAATGATTACCCCCTTAGTGCTCTCATAATTACCATTTCTTTTTTGTGGTGATTAACATTTAAGATC
Source organism: Balaenoptera physalus (assembly GCF_965194825.1). NCBI lineage: Eukaryota > Metazoa > Chordata > Mammalia > Artiodactyla > Balaenopteridae > Balaenoptera > Balaenoptera physalus. Next base: position 19,238,514 of record NC_138891.1, read on the forward strand.
TACTGTCTTAGCAGTTTTCAAGTATGTGATACAGTACTGTTAACTATAATCTCCATATTGTACATTAGATCCCCAGAACTTCTTCATCTTATAACTGGAAGTTTGTATCTTTTGACCAACATCTCCCCTCACTCCAACACCGCCCCTGCTCTTAGTAACCACTATTCTTTTTCTGTGAGTTCAGCTGTTTTAGGTTCCACATATAAGTGAGATCATACAGTATTTCTCTTCCTCTGTCTGACTTATTTTACTTAGCATACGCTAAGTGAAATGCCCTAAAGATCCATTCATGTCACGAATGGCAGGATTTCCTTCTTTCTTATGGCTGGATAATATTTCTCTGTTTTTGTCTGTGTGTATGTATGTGTCACTTTTTTTATTGATATGGATATCCAGTGGATAATTCTGTGTGTATATGTGTATTTATATGTATGTCACATTTTTTTTTAATCCATTCATCCATTGATGGACACTTAGGTTGTTTCCATATCTTGGCTACTGTGAATAATGCTGCAGTGAAATGGGAATGCAGTCATCTGTTTGAGGTCCTGATTTTATTTCCTTTGGATATATACCCAGAAGTGGGATTGCTGGATCATTTGGTAGTTCTATTTTTAGTTTTATGAGGAACCTCCATACTGTTTTCTATAGAGGCTGTATCAATGTATATTCCTACCAAGAGTGCACAAGTGTTCCCTTTTCTCCAGAACTTTACTAGCACTTGCTATTTCTTGTCTTTTTGATAATAGCCATTCTAAGAGGTGTGAGGCTAAAACCTCATTGTGGTTTTGATTTGCATTTCCCTGATGATGAGTGATGTTGAGCATCTTTTCATTAGCCATTTGTATGTTTTCTGTGGAAAAATGTCTATTCAGATCCTCTACCCATTTTTTTAAAAAAAATGTATTTATTTATTTATTTTTGGCTGTGTTGGGTCTTCGTTTCTGTGCGAGGGCTTTCTCTAGTTGCTGCGAGCGGGGGCCACTCTTCATCGCGGTGCACAGGCCTCTCACTGTCATGGCCTCTCTTGTTGCGGAGCACAGGCTCCAGACGCGCAGGCTCAGTAGTTGTGGCTCACGGGCCTAGATGCTCTGTGGCATGTGGCATCTTCCCAGACCAGGGCTCGAACCCGTGTCCCCTGCATTGGCAGGCAGATTCTCAACCACTGCGCCACCAGGGAAGCCCCTCTACCCATTTTTTAATCAAAAAAATATTTTTTTGCTGTTAAGTTTTACGAGTTCTCTATCTATTTTGGATATTAATCCCTTATCAGATATATGATTTGCAAATATTTTCTCCTATTCAGTAGGTTGCCTTTTCATTTTGTTGATTGTTGCTTTTGCTGTGTAGAAACTTTTTAGTTTGCAGTAGTCCCACTTATTAATTTTTGTTTCTATTGCGTTTGCTTTTGGTGTCATCCATAAAATTATTGCCAAGAGCAGTGTCAGGGAGTGTTTCTCCTATGTTTTTTTCTAGGAGTTTTACGGAGTCGAGTCTTTAAGTCTTTAATCTATTTTGAGTTAATTTTTGTGAGTGGTGTAGGATATGTGTCCAGTTTCATCTTCCGCATGTGGTTATCCAGTTTTCCCACCATCATTTATTGAAGAGACTATCTTTTCCCCATTTAGTGTTCTTGGCTCCCTTGTCAAGTATTCGTTGACTGTATACGTGAGAGTTTGTTTCTGGGCTCTTGATTCTGTTCCATTGGTCTGTGTTTCTTTTTATGTGACACCATACTTCTGTAGAAAAATGACATTGGAATTTTGATAGGAGTTGCATTGAATCTATAGATGGCTTTGGGTAGTACAGACATTTTAGCAATATTTTTATAAACATGGGATTTTTTTCCCACTTACTTGTGTCATCTTTGGTGTTTTTCATCAAAGTCCTATAATTTTCAGTGTTTAGATCTTTCACCTCCTTGGTTAAATTTATACATAGGTATTTTGTAATGTTTGATGCTATCGTGAATGGGCAGGTGTTATTTCTTTTTCAGATATTTTCTATATAGTGTATATTTTGTACATAGTGTATAGGAATACAACTGATGTCTGTATGTTGACTTTTTGTACGCTGTATCTTTTAATCCTGTGTTTTCATCCTAAGCAATCCTATCCTCCACTTGCAGAACTTTAATTAATACCTGCATATTGGCACCACCTCCTCTTTCTTGTCCTCCGCAACTAATCATTAAGCCTTAACCATTCTACATCTTAACTATTCCATGTGCTTAATGAGAGTACAATAAAAATGCTAACAGATTCTTTCTTAAAGGTCTAGACAAGTTCACATTAATAAGAAAACTACAATGTAAGAGTAGACATTCCATGAAGGAAGTGCAATGAAGGGCTAGCCCTGCCAGGTGAGAAAATATGTTATAAAGCTAAAATAACTAAAACTATTTGTTCAATTTGTAAATAAATAGACCAGGGAACAGAACAGAATTGAGAAACAGAACAGAATTGACAGATAGATCTAAATATATTTAGACATTTAATTTATGATGGAAAGGATATTGTTCTATTCAGGGTCACTGATAATGGCAGTTTCTTGTATCAAAGACACCAACGATTTCTATATCATTAAATCCAATTGACATTTCTCAGTCCTATCTTACTTGACTTTCCAGCAGCATTTGACCTATGTCATCACTTCTTCCTCTTTGAAACATCAGGGCACTATACTCCCTTGGTTTTCTCCTAGCAATTCTCTCATTCCCTTGGTGATCTTATCCTACCTCAAGACTTTAAATATCCATCTATGTATATGCTGACAACTCTCAAACCTATTTCTTCAGGATGGAACGGTCTCCTGAACTCCAGGATTAAACATTCAGTTGCCTATCAAATTTCCATTTGGACTTTAATGGGTTTCTCAAAATTGATAGGTTTTGATCTCTAATGAGACCCTCCCAAAGTGCTCTCTTATAGCCTTCCCCATCTCAATAAATGGGAAGACCAGCCTTCCAGTGGCTCAGGTCAAAAACATTGACTCATTTTTCTGTTACATTCTGAGTTCAATCAGTCTAAAATCGTATTTGCTCTATTTTAGGATATAATCTAAAATATAATAAAATTCCTATGTACTTCTTATTACTTACACTGCTATTACTTTGATTCAAGCACCTCACCTGGATTATTGCATAATCCTTCTAACTGGTCTTCCTGCTTCTGTCTCTGCCTCCTCTCCCAGTTAATTAAAAAATTTTAAACAATTTAAAATTTCTAATGTAATACATACTCAGGGAAGTACATAAAATACATGAAGTTTAGCAATTATTATAAAGTACAGATCCATGTAAATGATACCCAGATCAAGAAATGGCCCTCCAGGAGCCTGCCCCCATTACCCTCGTAATCAGTATTGTCTCTTTCCATCCTGCCTAGAAGTATTTGTCTCAACTTTTATGGTAATTTTAAAATTTGCTTTGCTCTACAGTTTAAAATTTTAATTATGCCTCACTAAACAATGGGGTTAATGCTGCCTATTTTGACCTTTAATGTAAAGTGAAACATATAATATGCATTCTTTTGTGTGTGACTGTGACGCATGTTTATAAGATTTATCCATGTTCTTTGTAAATGTAGTTCATTTTAATAGCTGTGTAGTATATTATCTTAAGATCCTCATCCTTTCTACTGTTGATGGATATTTGTGTTTCAAGATTTTTGTCATTGCAAATGATTCTGATATAAGCATTCTTATACATGTATCTTGGCGCATACATATTTCAGTTTCTCAAGGTGGAGCAATGTTAGGTCATGGGATACACATGTCTTCAGCTTTTCTATGTAATGCCTGTTTGCTGAAGAAGTTGCAGCAATTTACACTTCTACTAGCAGTGTGTGAGAATTTCACTTGTTCTACATCCGTGCCAGCACTTTTATTGACATAATTTAATTATGCCAGTTTGCATGTGGTGTGATCTCTCATTTTTTTTTTCTGTTTTGTTTTTAATTTTAATTTTATTTATTTTTGGCTGCATTGGGTCTTTGTTGCTGCGCGCGGGCTTTCTCTAGTTGCGGTGAGCGGGGGCTACTCTTTGTTGCAGTGTGCGGGCTTCTCACTGCGGTAGCTTCTCTTGTTGCGGAGCATGGGCTCTAAGCACGCAGGCTTCAGTAGTTGTAGCTTGTGGGCTCAGTAGTTGTGGTGCGCAGGCTCAGTCATTGTGATGCACTGGCTTAGTTGCTCCGCGGCATGTGGGATCTTCCTGGACCAGGCTCGAACCTGTGTCTCCTGCATTGGCAGGCGGATTCTTAACCACTGCACCACCAGGGAAGCCCTCTCATTGTTTTAATCTGCATTTCCATGACTAATGAGGTTGAACACCTTTTCATATGTTTCTTTTTTCTTTTTTTCTTTTTTTGGTCGTGCTGCGCAGCTTGTGGGATCTTAGCTCCCTGACCAGGGATTGAACCTGGGCCTCAGCAGTGAAAGCGCTGAGTCCTAACCATTGGCTCACCAGGGAATTCCCTCATGTTTCTTTCATGGCATGGCCATTCATCTATTTTACCCATTTTTAAAAATTGAGGTTTTTGTTTTTTTCTTACTGATTTTTAGCAGTTCTTTGTATATTTTGGATGTGAGTTCTTTATCAATTATATATATTGCACCTGTCTTCTCCCACTCTGTGACTTCAGTTTTTTCTTCTCAATGCTATCCTTTGAGCAGAATTTTTAAAAAATCTTTTTATCTTGAAATTTCAAATTTACAGAATTCTTAACTGTTTGAGAGTGGGTTATATATATCATTTTCCTTTACCTTTTTAATGCTTCAGTATATAATTCTTTTTTTAAAATTAATTAATTAATTAATTTGGCTGTGCCAGGTCTTAGTTGCGGCACGCAGGATCTTCATTGCTGCTTGTGGGATCTTTGCTGTGGCATGCTGGATCTTTAGTTGTGGCATACAAACTCTTAGTTGTGGCATGCGAACTCTTAGTTGCAGCATGTGGGATCTAGTCCCCTGACCAGGGATCGAACCTGGGCCCCCTGCATTGTGAGTGTGGAGTCTTAGCCACTGGGCCGCTAGGGAAGTCCCCAGTATATAATTAAGAACTAGGATGTTTTCTTACATAACCAGTTGTTAAAGTCCAGAAGTTTAACACTGATACAGTACATTTTTTAAAAATATGTAGAATATACATAAGAAATGGTTAAGTGGTAAGATTTAAGTTACAGTTCTGTTTGTGCAACCATCATCACCAGTCATCTCCAGAACTTTTTCATCTACCCCAGTTGAAACTCTGTACTCATTAAACATTAGTTCTTCATTCCCTACCCCCAGGCCCTTTCTGTTGCGGAATTTGTGGACTCATACAATATTTGTCCATTTGTGACTGGCTTATTTCACTTAGCATAGTGTCTTCAAGGTTCATCCATATGGTACCATGTTTCAGAACTGCCTTCCTTTTTTAGACTGATTAATATACCTTTGTATGTAATACTACATTTTGTTTATTCATTCATCTGCCAGTGAACACTTGAGTTGTTTCCACCTTTTGGCTACTGTGAATAATGCTGTAATAAACGTTGGTGTACATGTATCTGTTTGAATCCCTGTTTTCAGTTCTTTTGGGCATACACCTAGGAGTGGACTTACTGGGTATTATGGTAATTCTGTTTAATATTTTGAAGAAACATCAGACTGTTTTCCACAGTGGCTGCACCATTTTACATTCCCACCAGCAATGCACAAAGGGTTCCAATTTCTCTACATCCTTGCCAGCGTTTGTTTTCTGTTTTGATAATAGCTATCCTAATGTGTGTGAAGTGGTATCTCACTGTGGTTTTCATTTATATTTTCCAAATGATTAGTGATGTTGAGCCTCTTTTCATATTATTTGCCATTGATATATCTTTTTTGGAGACATGTCTATACAAGTCTTCTGTTCATTTTTTGATTGGATCATTTTATTGTTGTTGTTGAGTCGTAGGAGTTCTTCATATATTCTGATATTAACCCCTTAACAGATCATGATTCGAAAATATTTTCTCCCATTCTGTGGGCTGCCTTTTCATTCTGTTAGTGTTCTTTGCACAGAAGATTTTAATTTTGATGAAGTCCAGTTTGTCTACTTTTGTAATCTCTGCTATTATTATCATACCCAAGAAATCTTGCTAAATCCAGTGTCACGAGACTTTCCCTGTATGTTTCCTTCTAAGTTTTGTAGTTTTAGCTCTTATGTTTAGTCCTTTGATCCATTTTGAGTTAATTTTTGTATATGATGTAACATAAGGTCCAACTTCATGTTTTTGCATGTGGATATCCAGTTTTCCTAGCACTATTTTTTTTCTTTTCCATTATAGTTTATTACAGGATATTGAATATAGTTCCATGTGCTATACAGTAGGTCCTTGTTGTCCTATTTTATATATAGTAGTGTGTATCTGTCAATCCCAAACTCCTAATTTATTCCTCTCTCCACCCCTTCCTCTTTGATAACCTTAAGTTTGTTTTCTATGTCTGGGAGTCTGTTTCTGTTTTGTAAATAAGTTCATTTGTATCATATTTTAGATTCCATATATAAGTGATATCATATGATATTTGTCTTTCTCTTTCTGACTTGGTTCAGTTAGTATGATAATCTCTAGGTCCATCCATGTTGCTGCAAATGGCATTATTTCATTCTTTTTTATGGCTGAGTAGTATTCCATTGTATATATATACCACATCTTTATCCATTCATCTGTTGATGGACATTTAGGTTGGTTCCATGTCTTGGCTATTGTAAATAGTACTATAAATATTAATACTGAGGTGCACCTATCTTTTCTGAATTAGAGTTTTCTCTGGATATATGCCCAGGAGTGGGATCCAGCACCATTTGTTGAAAAGACTGTTCTTTCTCCATTGAATGGTCTAAGTATCATTGTTGAAAACCATTTGACCAGGCATGGAAGGGTTTATTTCTGGGCTCTCTAGTCTGTTCCATTGGTCTATATGTCTGTCTTTATGCCAGTACCACACTGTTTTGATTTCTGTAGCTTTTTAGTAGGTTTTGAAGTCAGGAAGTGTGAGGCCTCCAACCTTGTTCTGTTTCAGAATTGTTTTGGCTGTATACAGAGTCCCTTGAGATTCCACATCAACTTTAGGATGGATTTTTCTATTTCTACAAAAATGTCATTGAGATTTTCATAGGGATGATGTTGAATCTGTACATTGCTTTTGGTAGTTTTTACATCTTAACAGTATTGAGTCTTTCAATTCATAAATAGAAGATATCTTTTCCATTATGTCTTATTTAATTTCTTTCAGAAATGTTTTATGATTTTCACTGTACAAGTTTTTTTTGCTTTTTTGGCTAAGTTATACCTAAGTACTTTATCCTTTTAGAAACTATTGTAAATGAAATTGTTTTTGTAACTTCCTTTTCAGATTGGTCATTGTTAGTGTACAGAAATGCAACTGATTTTGGTGTGTTAATTTTGTATCCTGCAACTTAATTTGTTTATTCTAACTTTGTGCGTGTGTGGAATCTTTGGGGTTATCTGCATATAAGATCCATGTCATCTGAAAACAGATAATTTTACTTCTTCCTTTCTGTTTTGGGTGCCTTTTTCTTTTTCTTGACTAATTGCTCTGGCTAGGATTTCCAATACTGTGTTGAATGGAAGTGGAGAAAGCGGGCATCCTTGCCTTGTCCCTGATCTTAGAGGAAAAGCTTCCAGTCTTTAACCATTGAGTATAATGTTAGCTGTGGGTTTTTCATATGTGGCCTTAATCATGTTGAAGTAGTTTCTTTCTAGTTTTCTGAGTATGTTTATCATGAAAGAGTACTGAATTTTGTCATGCTTTTACTGCATTAAGATGATCATGTAATTTTTTCCCTTTGTTCTTTTAATGTGGTGTATTGATATTGGTGTGTTCAACCATCCTTGCATTTCAGGAAAGAATTCCTCTTGGTCTTGGTGTATAATTCCTTATAAAATGTTGAATTAGATCTGCTAGTATTTTGTTGAGCATTTTTGCGGCAATATTTATATGGGATATTGATGTGTACTTTTCTTGTAGTGTCTTTGTCTGGCTTTGGTATTAAGGTAATGCTGGGTCTCAGAATGAATTAGGAGGTATTTCCTTCTCTTTAATTTTTTGGGAAGAGCTTGAGAAGGATTGGTGTTTAATCTTTCTTAAAATGTTTGATAGAATTCACTGGTGAAGCCATTTGGTCTTGGGCTTTTCTTTGGGAGGTTTTTGATTACTGATTCAGTCTCCTTACTAGTTACAGGTCTATTCAGATATTCTATTTTTTCATGATTCAGTCTTGGTGGTAGGTTGTGTGTTTCTAGGAATTTGTCCATATCATCCAGGTTATCCAATTTGTTGTATAGAATTGTTCATAGTACTCCTATAATCTTTATTTCTGTGGAATTGGTAGTGATGTCCACACTTTCATTTCTGATCTTAGTAATTTGAGTCTATTTTTTCTTAGTCCATCTAGCTAAATATTTGTCAATTTTATTGATCTTTTTGAGGAACCAAGTTCTGGTTTTACTGATTTTTTTTTTCTCCCTCTATTTTTCATTTATCTCGGCTCTAATCTTTATTTTCTTTCTTTTGCTAACTTTGGGTTTAGTTCTTTTTCTTTTTTTTTTTTTTTTTTTTTTTAGTTCCTTAAGGTGTAAAGTTAGGTTGAGAACTTACTTTCTTTTTTTTTTTGCTTGTTGATTTTTTTGGCTGCATTGGGTCTTCGTTGCTACGAACAGGCTTTCTCTAGTTGCGGTGAGCGCAGGCTACTCTTCGTTGCAGTGCGTGGGCTTCTCATTTTGATGGCTTCTCTTGTTGTAGAACATGGGCTTTAGGCACACGGGGTTCAGAAGTTGTGGCTCGCAGGCTCAGTAGTTGTGGTGCACGGGCTTAGTTGCTTGGCGGCATGTGGGATCTTCCCAGACCAGGGCTCGAACCTGTGTCCCCTGCATTGGCAGGCGGATTCTTAACCACTGAGCCACAAGGGAAGCCCTGAGAACTGATTTTCTTAGTGTATTTAACAGCTTTAAATTCCCCTCTTAGCACTGTTTTTGCTGCATCTCGTAAGTTTTTGTACGTTTTCATTTCTCAGTATTTTCTAATTTCCCTTGATTTAATCTTTGGTCCATTGGCTGTTTTAAGAGTGTGATGTTTGGGACTTCCCTGGTGGCACAGTGGTTAAGAATCCGCCTGCCAGTGCAGGGGACACGTGTTCAAGCCCTGGTCCGGGAAGATCCCACATGCTGTGGAGCAACTAAGCCCGTGTGCCACAACTACTGAGCCTGGGCTCTAGAGCCTGCGAGCCACAACTACTGAGCCTGTGCACCACAGCAACTGAAGCCCATGTGCCTAGAGCCCGTGCTCTGCAATAAGAGAAGCCATCGCAATGAGGAGCCCGTGCACCGCAATGAAGAGTAGCCCCCGCTCGCCGCAGGTAGAGAAAGCCCGTGCGCAGCAAGGAAGACCCAACGCAGCCAAAAATAAATAAATTTATTTAAAAAAAGTGTAATGTTTAATTTCCACATATTTGTAAGTTTCCAGTTTTTCTTGTTTCTAGTTTCATTCCATTGCGATCAAACAAGATAGTTTATATGATTTCAATCTTTTTAAATTTATTAAGACTTGTTTCACATATGCCTAACATGTAGTCTATCCAATATAATACTGTTGTCTACTCTACCATCTAGATTCCAGTTTGGTCACTTGTCCCCAAAATGTCCTTAATGGCATTTTCTTTCTCCAGTACAGGATCCATTTCAGGATCACATATTGCCTTTAGTTGTCATGTTGCATTAATTTCCTTTACTCTGTGACAGTTCCTCAGACTCTTTGTCATGACATTTTGAAGGCTACAGAATGAATTATTTCATAGACTGTTGCTCAATTTGGGTTTATCTGGTATTTCCTCACGATCAGATTCAGATTAGGTATCCCAGCCTGTCTACTACATTAGTGATGTTGTATCCTGCTCAAATGATCACATCTGGAGGCAAGTGATGGCCATCTGCCCTTCATTGGTGACATTAATTTGATCATTGTTGAGGTGTTGTCTGGTTTCTCCACTGTGTAGTTACCGTTTTTTCTTTGTAACTGATACTCACTGGGGAGATGCTTTGAGACCATACAAGTATGCTGTTCCACATTATACTTTTTTCCCTTGATTTAGTATCTTTTGATGATTCTTGTCCAAACCAGTCTTTACAAGATGGTTATTTTTCAGCTCCACCACTTGCTTCATATCAGTTGGTGATCTACTCTAAGGAAGAGCCCTGCTTTTCTTGGGCATTTGTTTATTTCATTGACTTAATATGGGTTCATGGATTTCCTATTTTACTCTGTGGTTTATATTCCATTACAGTACTATCATTATTTTGATGCTCAAATTGTCTTTCCTTTAGCCAGTGGGAGTCCCTGTAAGCTGGCTTCTGTGCTCTTTTGTTAGGAGAACCAATGTCATATGTGTACTTTATGGGTAGTGTGTTTTAGTTCTTGAACTTTTTCCTACCCTGAAGTCACGAAGATACTTTCTGTTTTCTAAAAGTTTTATTATTTTGCCTTTTACGTTTGCATCTAAAGTTGGAGTTGATTTTTACACATAGTATGAAATAGAGGCTAGTTTGATTCTTTAAAAAATTTTTTTCCAGTATAGATACCTAGTTGACCTAGAGCCTTTTATTGAAAAGAACAATCTTTCCTGCTCTGTGATGTCATTTATATTGTGAATCAAGCATCCATATATCGAGTGTTTCACTGAGCTTTCTTGGTCTGTTTGCTTATCTCTGTGCCAGTCAGTACCATATTTTCAATTACAATGGCTTTATGACAAATGCTGATACCTGGTACAGCAAGTTTTCCTTCTGTATTTTCTTTAAGTGGTATGGATATGGGATATTCTTGACCCTTTGCATTTCCACAATTTTTTTTTTTTTTTTACAACTTTGAGATATAACTCACGTACGGTGAACTGCATACACTTTAAGTTGTGCAATTAGAGCTTTGATGCATGTATACAACCATGAAGCCATGACCACAATTAAGATAATGAACATAACCATCACTTCCCAAAGTTTCCTCATGTATTGTTGTAATTCATTCTTTCCTACCTCCCAGCCTTGTCTTTAGGTAACTGTTCATCTGCTTTTTTTTCTAATTAAAAAAATTTTTTAAATTTTATTTATTTATTTTTGGCTGTGTTGGGTCTTCGTTGCTGCACACGGGCTTTCTCTTGCTGTGGCGAGCGGGGGCTTCAGTAGTTGCGGCGAGCAGGGGCTACTCTTTGTTGCAGTGTGCGGGCTTCTCATTGCAGTGGCTTCTTTTGCTGCGGAGCACGGGCTCTAGGCACATGGGCTTCGGTAGTTGCAGAACATGGGCTCAGTAGTTGTGGTGCATGGGCTTTGTTGCTCCGTGGCATGTGGGATCTTCCCAGACCAGGGATTGAACCCGTGTCCCCCGCATTGGCAAGCAGATTCTTAACCACTGCGCCACCAGGGAAGTCTCTGTTTCTAGTTTTTGATTGTTACAAGTAATGCTCTTATGAACGTTTGTTTGAGTCTTTGTGTGGAGTGTGGAAGATAGACCTCTCTAGCTAGGCCATTCTAGCAAGATTCCAAACCAAGGAGCCATAAAATAAAGACTGATACAACACAGATAATAGTCTAAGGACTAATGTCCTTAGTATATAAAAACAACTATCTAGTAGGAGAATGGGCAAAGAACATGAACAATGAGATGACAGAGATGATTGTAGTAACATACTTATTGCAGCATTGCTTGTTATAAGTAAAACACTGGCAACAGTCTAAAGGACCATCAGTAGGTGACAGTTAAGTAAGTTGTGATACATATCCTACTATACTGATACGGAATAATCTTCAAGAAGTTTGAGAACAGTGTGTGTAGGACAGTGTGCTAGAGAGAGAGTAAGGGAAAAAATGTGTAAATGCTCATATGCATGGATGTCAGAGAAACTGACAGTGGTCGCCTTTGGGGATGGAAATTAGAGGGCTGGAAATAAGGGCTTGCATGTAGACTTACTTTCTACTGTATCTCCTATTCTGATTAAATTTTTTACAATATGCCTTTATCATCTTTAAGTTAGAAACTAAAAATTAAAGCCTGTCACTCTCTCAAAACACCAAACATTGATTATCATTGTCTCCAGATGGCTTCACTTAAAGTGACTGATTAATTTTAGGCAAGCTGCACACTATCACAGTGCCTCAATTTCCTGATCTGTAAATGGGGTGATAATAGTACCTAGGCTTTAATGACACAATCCCATGAAATGCTTAGAAAAATTCTTGGTGTGCAGCAAGCTCTGAATAAGGGTCACCTGTTAGGGTGTTCTACAGATGACTGATTGGTAGCCACACTGCAGGCCATTTTGCTGAGAGGGAACCAGGCAACGAAGATTTTTTGATAGACAGTGAGGCAGGGAAAACGTGGGTCTTTAGTTTGGATACGCATCTGTGAGCTGCGTCCTAACCTGGTTTTGCCACCACGTCACTATCTTCTCTGCGTTTGTCATCTTGGCTGTGTGAACTCTATGGCTCCATTGAGTTCTGGTGCTCTGAGATTGAACTTTCTGGAATTCTCTGGTTTCAGGACACCTCCTACTTGTTCATCACTGGCCCTGATGTTGTGAAGTCTGTCACCAATGAGGACGTTACCCAGGAGGAGCTCGGGGGCGCCAGGACCCACACCACCATGTCAGGTTAGAGGCCTCGAAGCTTACCTTACTGTTGTCAGACACTGAGAAGAGGAATTGCTAGAAGTGACAGTCTGTTACAGATACCACTTCATTGACAGAATTTCTCTGAATAGACTGTAGTGTCATGTATTTTCTACAGATGTAGTAATAAAGGTGGATTTATATCTCAAATTCGTTAAATTAAATTACAGGCTACTACTAATGCTTTCATAGTCTTTGAAATTTTTGAGCTAACTAGAATGATGGTTATAAGAATTATGATTCATAAAAGTATGTGTGCTGTGGAAAAAGTAGCACAGGGTAAGGGGGATTGGGATTGTTGCAGTTTTAATGAGGGTGGTAAGGACAGGCCTCACTGGGCAATAGATCTGAGCAGATTTGAAGGAGTGTATTGCGTGGATACCTAGGGGAGAAGCATCACAGGCAGAGGCTTCTGAGGAAGGAGAGGGGCTGGTGTGCTCGGTGAGTGGCAAGGAGGGTGGTTGGATTAGACACATGACATGATCTGACTTTAAAAGCTCAGTTGGGCTGCCTGGTAGAGAAGAGACTCTGGGGGCAGCGGTAGAAGCAGGGAGTCTGGTGGGGTGAACCTGAGAGGGAGTTTCCTGCCCCACTTTCTCTATCATGTCTGTGGCCCTGTTTGGCTCTTCTGTGATTTCAGAGTGTTCTTGAGGAATGATGGCTTGATTCCTTACCAGGGCCACGTGGTTCCCCTTCTTTCCTCCTTTGTTCTGCCATTGCTGAGTACCATGACATGTGCCAGCCATTTTCCTTTTATTTTTTATTGTCCAGCTTTCTTGAGTGTTAATGGACATATTACCAGGCATTATTCCAGTTGCTGGGCTGCAGTGATAAGACAGGCCTGGCCTCTACCCTGTTGGAGCTGATACTCTCGGGGAGATGTAAGGCAGTAAACAGGGAAATAGGTGCTGCAGGGAAAAGTGTGATGAGAATTCCCACCTGGTCCAGGGATGGAGAGTGAGGGGTGTGGGGAAAGTTGTGCTCTGGAGAGGGGCAGGGAAAGCCTTGGCAAGTAGGCGACACTAGGCCAAAGACCTGGATAATGAAAGGAGTGACCCTTGCAGAGAGAACAGGCTGCATGGACTGAGGGTCAGCCTGAAGGTGTGTGGTGTGGTACCATCCTCAGTGGAGGGGGCGGCGACAGGGCTGTCGGCACAGTCTGCTGCAGACCCGCCCTAGAGGGGGCAGGTGGGCATGAAGCTGCGTCTCTGGGCTGACAGGCACCCTGGCCCATTATATACTCCCTGTTTTCTCAGGCGTGGCCCACAGAGCTTTTGAAAACGACGTTGACGCCTTGTGTAATCTCCGGGAGTTCTTCAACTACTTGCCTCTCAGCAATCAGGACCCGGCCCCCGTCCGTGAGTGCCATGATCCCAGGTGAGTTGCAGGCCGGAGCTCCTTCTCTTGTTTTGCAGGTTGGCTTGTCCTTCTCTGGCCCCTGTGCCCTGGCGGGACCTCCAGGGTCTGTCCTGGTGGGCAGCTTGGAGTAGACTGTGCAGTGGAGTCAGGTGTAGGCATGGTGGTGGCATGTTTGGGTATAGGAGCCACGAAGGATTTTATTTACTTATTTAAAAAGAAATTAAAAAAAAATTTTCTGACCACGCTGTGTGGCATGCAGGATCTTAGTTCCTCCACCAGGGATCAAATCCATGCCCCCTGCAGTGGAAGCTCAGACAGAGTCTTAACCACTGGACTGCCAGGGAAATCCCAGGAGATTTTATTTTTATTCACGTTTTTCCTCTCTGTAATATCTGACAAGTAGCTTGGGAGTAAAAAGTGGCCAAAAAAAATATTATTTCTGAGTCTTTGTCCAGAATTGAGAGAGATTTTTTTTTTTTTTTTGGTCTTAACATGAAATAAATCACTGTGAAATGATTCAGACAGCATGCCCTTTAGGAAATGTGCTGTGCACACCTGCTTGTGGCCAGAAGCCGGGGCATTCCTGGGGAAGGGTGTGTTGCTGACCACCTAGTGAAGACCTTCTTTTCCTTCGTGCTATTCCGGCCACTGCTTGATGTGGGGGGCACCGCAGATTAAGCCAGAAGCCCAGCTGGGGAACTATAGCTCCAGACCGCTCGCTGCTGTCTTCTCCATTTTGTTTCCTCTCTGATTTTGAAGCACTCACTTGGCCTGCAATACTTCTGCAGAAGGACTTGAAATTGTGTCCCTCGGGAAGAAGCCGTTTTCAGACACTGCCCTGGGCTTCTACCTATGGGGCCGTGTCTGGGCCAGGGATGCTCTGAAGAGTCATGTCCCCAGGGCCTCTCCTTGTCTGCCTCGGCCTCACTCCTCAGGGGATAAAATCAGTGGCCCACTGTGTGTAGTCATGAGAGGGAGGGTGGTCACAAGGCCCAGAAGCGATGGGCACAGCCTCCTTTTCCGAGCTGCTGTACTGTTTGGGGTTCTTTTTTTTTTTGAATTTATTTATGGCTGTGTTGGGTCTTCGTTTCTGTGCGAGGGCTTTCTCTAGTTGCGGCGAGCGGGGGCCACTCTTCATCGCGGTGCGCGGGCTTCTCACTATCGCGGCCTCTCTTGTTGCAGAGCACAGGCTCCAGACGCGCAGGCTCAGTAGTTGTGGCTCACGGGCCCAGTTGCCCCGCGGCATGTGGGATCTTCCCAGACCAGGGCTCGAACCCGTGTTCCCTGCATTGGCAGGCAGATTCTCAACCACTGCGCCACCAGGGAAGCCCTGTTTGGGGTTCTTGAAAGGTTTAGGACATCGTTTGAAGGTGTTATGGTCCGAGGGCCCAGACATGTCTGAACAGCCTGCTTTGGCCCAGCCATACCTCCTCTTCATTCAGTCCCAGGGAAGCTGTATGCATATGTGTAAACAGCACATGAAAAGTAAGGGAGGACTTTGTTACTGGGTGGGGCTGTACCCAAGACGCTGGTGCCGAGCTCTTTGGGAAGCTGGGCTTGATGGTACAGTGGCTTGTTCACTACAATGTCCTTTGGTGCTCCATACAATACCTAGAACGTAGGAGGTGTTCAGAGAGGATAAATGAAGGAATCTCCACATTCAGGGGAATAAGCTCATTTTTTTTTCCTCAGAATGAAAACAGAAAGATCTTCTGGGTTAATATCAAGCTCAGGTTCAGTTTAATATGGTGGTAACAAAGGAATGTATCTTTGGGGACTGCTTTGCAAGCCCAGCAGGGACAGAATCAGTCCAGCCCCCGTGCTGTGTCTCCCCCATTTCCTCTCCCATTCCCCACCCACAGAAGGCAACGGGCTCTTCCATGTTGATTATATCTGCTTCTTTTTCTATCCAAAGTGACCGTCTGGTTCCTGAGCTTGATACAATTGTCCCTTTGGAATCTACCAAAGCCTACAACATGGTGGACATCATACACTCTGTAAGTGCCACATCTGTCTGTCTTGTCTGTGCTGGCTCAGCCATGTGCATGTCATTGTGCTTTGGCTCAGTGAGGAAGTGCTGGACCCACAGGCCTTACCATTGGGCAACACAGGCAGGGCACGGGGTGGCACAGAACAAGGGCACTGAGTAGTGTGTTATGGGAAGAGCTAGTGGCTGTGGCCACCCTACTGGCTTGGATGGGCTTGGGGGCGTGGCAGGTGGGTCCGCAGAGCTCAGGGCTCTTGAGCTGGCACTCTGAGACCCACAGAGAAAGGGCCGTGTCTCCAGAGCCTGGAGTTGAGGCAGGATGACTCTTCAGGTACCTCTGTTTGGAGCCTCATGCTCAGAGGGCTTTTTTTTTTTCCTCTGGAGAAAGGAGAGTACACAAAGTGTCCTGTGACAGGGTTGAGGGGTGTGTGTGTAGGTCGGAGGAGGACGGGAGTCGTTTGTAACCTTTTTCTTGGTGTAGCAGGTTCCTGGGTCATTAAGTGAAGAGACAGTGTTGGGGTGAACTGGGGGCATCTGTCGATGGCCATTGTCTCCCTCATACTTTCCTACATGCACTGTGCTCTTAGCTCTTCTCGCTTAACTGAACCCAGACGGCTCTGTGGGCACGGCCTCTCCCGGGGCCCTGGCTCTCCCAGTGACCTGTTCCTCCTCCCTGTACTGTGGGGAGTCAGCGTGAGTCAGCAGCCGTGGCCGGGCTCTGCCCCTCCTCATTGCTGGGTTCCTAGCCTGCTGAGCACCATTTGAGCCCAATTCTACCAGCATGTCCTCCTCTGACCTTAGCCTTCAGTACTCTCTACACCCTCACAGTTGTCCTGTCCGTCTCTCACCACCTCTGCTCCTGGACTCTCCAGCCCTCAATCATCCCATTCCTCTGGAGCCCTCTGCCCCTCCTGGCCTCTGCTTTCCTGGCCCAGCTTGGACTCTGCCATTGTGCCAGATGTTAACAGCCAGGCCCTGTTCTCAGTGTTGGTGCTGTATGACACTGTGATGGACAGAAACCCTGCCTCGGCGACCTCACATTTGCGTGAGAGATTCAGAGAACAAAAGCATACATGGCATGGGTAGTTTTAGGTCCAAGAATAGTGTGAAGAAGGTAAAATGGGGTCTGTGTCATCCGTGCTCCAATTCTCCTTTTGCCCTGTGGAGTCCCATCCCTGGTTCAAGGCTGCAGCCATCCATCCATCCATCCATCCATCCATCCACACACCCATCCATCCATCCATCCATCCATCCATCCATCCATCCATCCATCCATCCATCCATCCATCCACCCATCCATCCATCCATCCATCCATCCATCCATCCATCCATCCATCCATCCATCCATCCATCCACACACCCATCCATCCATCCATCCATCCATCCATCCATCCATCCATCCATCCATCCAGTCACTTATTCATCCAGTCACTTATTCATCCACCCACCCATGTTGCCAGTGGGGCCTGAGCCTGCCAGAGGAAAGCCCCGGAGCCTTGCTCCAGCCTGAGCTGGGCCCTCGGTTCACCTCTCTGGTCTCTGGCTTGAATATGTGCCGTGAACCTCCTCTCAGCTCCTGTTTTTATCTTCTTCACTTTCCCTGATCGAAACCCTAACTTCCTTCTCTATTCCCCACTCTGATCAGATGACATCAGCATTTCCTTCATGGAGAAAATTGAGAGCATCAGGTTCATCACTCTCCATAGCTGCCTGTTTCTCCCTCTCCACCATCCCTCCGTGTCTCCCCAGGCTCAAAGAATGAGGTGCCTTCACCTGGGCTCCTCACTCCATTGCTTCCTATCTGGCATCTTGCTTTCTTGACTGGTTTAACTTCTTCTCCCTCTCTTAACTCCTTCCTCTTGGCAATAAATGTGTTTGAACATGTATGGACTTCTTGTCTGCTAAACCAAACCCTTCTTAACCTGAATCTCTGTTTAACTGATGTCCACAGTCTTTTCTGCCTTTTTCCTTAAACTCCTCTTGTCTCTTCTTCCTTTATTCCTCTCTGGAATCTGGCTTCTGCTTTTCTCCCTCTGTTGTATGACAGCTCTCCTAATGGCCTCTCCAAATTGCTAAATCCAGGGAACTAAGGTCATTAAAGAGGTATAGTTACAGAGGTAACCATTATTAAAATAAATATAAATCCTCCTAAATAACAGAAACATTTATATAGAATAGATCAAATAAATGCATCACATAGAGAAACAGACAAGCCTCCCCAGTGTTCTCTTCCAGGCATTGTTTTCCCACCAAGCCCCTGAGGGAAACCACCATCTTGACCTTTAACAGCATAAATTAGTTTTTCTTGGTTTTGTATACTATATAAATGGAATCATTTAGTGTGTGGTCTTTTCCGTCTGGCTGCTTTCATTCAATGAGATGACTGAAATTCGTCCATATTGTTGCAATGCATGTTATTCTCATGGTTCTCCTTAGCCTTTTTTTTTTTTTTTGATGCTTTTTAAAAAAAATTTTAGAATTTTATTTATTTTTTTATACAGCAGGATCTTATTAGTTATCCATTTTATACGTATTAGTGTATATATGTCAATCCCAATCTCCCAATTCATCCCACCACCAACACCCCCCACCACCACTTTCCCCCCTTGGTGTCCATAAGTTTGTTCTCTACATCTGTGTCTCAATTTCTGCCCTGCAAACTGGTTCATCTGTACCATTTTTCTAGGTTCCACATATATGCATTAATATACGATGTTTGTTTTTCTCTTTCTGACTTACTTCACTCTGTATGACAGTCTCCAGATCTATCCACGTCTCTACAAATGACCCAATTTCGTTCCTTTTTATGGCTGAGTAATATTCCATTGTATATATGTACCACATCTTCTTTATACATTTGCCTGTCGATGGGCATTTAGGTTGCTTCCATGACCTGGCTATTGTAAATAGTGCTGCAGTGAACATTGCGGTGCATGTGTCTTTTTGAATTATGGTTTTCTCTGGGTATATGCCCAGTAGTGGGATTGCTGGGTCATATGGTAGTTTTTTAAGGAATCTCCATAGTGGCTGTATCAATTTACATTCCCACCAACAGTGCAAGAGGGGTCCCTTTTCTCCACACCCTCTCCAGCATTTGTTGTTTGTAGATTTTCTGATGATGCCCATTCTAACTGGTGTGAGGTGATACCTCATTGTAGTTTTGATTTGCATTTCTCTAATAATTAATGATGTTGAGCAGCTTTTGATGTGCTTCTTGGCCATCTGTATGTCTTCTTTGGAGAAATGTCTATTTAGGTCTTCTGCCCATTTTTTGATTGGGTTGTTTGTTTTTTAAATATTGAGCTGCATGAGCTGTTTATATATTTTGGAGATTTATCCTTTGTCCATTGATTCATTTGCAAATATTTTCTCCTATTCTGAGGGTTGTCTTTTTGTCTTGTTTGTAGTTTGCTTTGCAAAGCTTTTAAGTTTCATTAGGTCCCATTTGTTTATTTTTGTTTTTATTTCCATTACTCTAGGAGGTGGATCAAAAAAGATCTTGCTGTGATTTATGTCAAAGAGTGTTCCTCCTATGTTTTCCTCTAAGAGTTTTATAGTGTCCGGTCTTACATTTAGGTCTCTAATCCATTTTGAGTTTATTTTTGTTTATGGTGTTAGGGAGTGTTCTAATTTCATTTTTTACATGTAGCTGTCCAGTTTTCCCAGCACCACTTATTGAAGAGACTGTCTGTTCTCCATTGTATATCCTTGCCTCCTTTGTCATAGATTAGTTGACCATAGCTACGTGGGTTTATCTCTGGGCTTTCTATCCTGTTCCATTGATTTATATTTCTGTTTTTGTGCCAGTACCATATTGTCTTGATTACTGTAGCTTTGTAGTATAGTCTGAAGTCCTCCAGCTCCATTTTTTTCCCTCAAGACTGCTTTGGCTATTCGGGGTCTTTTGTGTCTCCATACAAATTTTAAGACTTTTTATTCTAGTTCTGTAAAAAAATGCCATTGGTAATTTGATAGAGATTGCGCTGAATCTGTAGATTGCTTTTGATAGTATAGTCATTTTCACAATATTGATTCTTCCAATCCAAGAACATGGTATATCTCTCCATCTGTTGGTATCATCTTTAGTTTCTCTCATGAGTGTCTTATAGTTTTCTGCATACAGGTTTTTTGTCTCCCTTGGTAGGTTTATTCCTAGGTATTTTATTCTTTTTGTTGCAGTGGTAAATGGGAATGTTTCCTTAATTTCTCTTTCAGATTTTTCATCATTAGTGTATAGGAATGCAAGAGATTTCTGTGCATTCATTTTGTATCCTGCAACTTTACCATATTCATTGATTAGCTCTAGTAGTTTTCTGGTAGCATCTTTAGGATTCTCTAGTATCATGTCATCTGCAAACAGTGACAGCTTTACTTCTTCTTTTCCGATTTGGATTCCTTTTATTTCTTTTAATTCTCTGATTGCTGTGGCTAGGACTTCGAAAACTATGTTGAATAATAGTGGTGAGAGTGGACAACCTTGTCTTGTTCCTGATCTTAGAGGAAATGCTTTCAGTTTTTCACCATTGAGAATGATGTTTGCTGTGGGTTTGTCATATATAGCCTTTATTATGTTGAGGTAGGTTCCCTGTGTGCCCACTTTCTGGAGAGTTTTTATCATAAATGGGTGTTGAATTTTGTCAAAAGCTTTTTCTGCATCTATTGAGATGGTCTTATGGTTTTTCTTCTTCAATTTGTTAATATGGTGTATCACTTTGATTTTGCATATATTGAAGAATCCTTGCATCCCTGGGATAATCCCACTTGATCATGGTGTTTGATCCTTTTAATGTGTTGTTGGATTCTGTTTGCTAGTATTTTGTTGAGGATCTTTGTATCTATATTCATCAGTGATATTGGTCTGTAATTTTCTTTTTTTGTCGTATCTTTGTCTGGTTTTGGTATCAGGGTGATGGTGGCCTCATAGAATGAGTTTGGGAGTGTTCCTTCCTCTGAAATTTTTTAGATGAGCTTGAGAAGGATGGGTGTTAGCTCTTCTCTAAATGTTTGATAAAATTCACCTGTCAAGCCATCTGGTCCTGGACTTTTGTTTGTTGGAAGATTTTTAATCACAGTTTCAATTTTATTACTTGTGATTGGTCTGTTCCTATTTTCTACTTCTTCCTGGTTCAGTCTTGCAAGGTTATACCTTTCTAAGAATTTGTCCATTTCTTCCAGGTTGTCCATTTTATTGGCATAGAGTTGCTTGTAGTAATCTCTTAAGATGCTTTGTATTTCTCTGGTGTCTGTTGTAACTTCTCGTTTTTCATTTCTAATTTTCTTGATTTGAGTCCTCTCCCTCTTGATGAGTCTGGCTAATGGTTTATCAATTTTGTTTATCTTCTCAAAGAACCAGCTTTTAGTTTTATTGATCTTGCTATTGTTTCCTTTGTTTCTATTTCATTTATTTCTGCTCTGATCTTTATGAATTCTTTCTTTCTGCTAACTTTGGGTTTTGTTTGTTCTTCTTTAGGTGTAAGGTTCCGTTAGGTGTAAGGTTAGATTGTTTATTTGAGATTTTTCTTGTTTCTTCAGGTAGGCTTGTATTGTTATAAACTTCCCTCTTAGAACTGCTTTTGCTGCATCCCATAGGTTTTGGATCGTCATGTTTTCGTTGTCATTTGTCTCTAGGTATTTTTTGATTTCCTCTTTGATTTCTTCAGTGATCTCTTGGTTATTTAGTAACGTATTTAGCCTCCATGCGTTTGTGTTTTTTACGTTTTTTTCTCTGTAATTGATTTTTTAAAAAATTTATTTATTTTTGGCTGTGTTGGGCCTTCGTTGCTGTGCACGGGCTTTCTCTAGTTGCGCTGAGCGGGGGCTACTCTTCGTTGCGGTGCGCAGGCTTCTCATTGCGGTGGCTTCTCTTGTTGCGGAGCACGGGCTCTAGGTGCACGGGCTTCAGTAGTTGTGGCACGTTGGCTCAGTAGTTGTGGCTCGCGGGCTCTAGAGCGCAGGCTTGGTAGTTGTGGCGCACGGACTTAGTTGCTCCGCGGCATGTGGGATCCTCCCAGACCAGGGCTCAAACCTGTGTCTCCTGCGTTGGCAGGCGGATTCTTAACCACTGCACCACCAGGGAAGCCCCTGTAATTGATTTCTAATCTCGTAACATTATGGTCAGAAGAGATGCTTGATATGATTTCAATTTTCTTAAATTTACTGAGGCTTGATTTGTGACCCAAGATGTGATGTATCCTGGAGAATGTTCCGTGTGCACTTGAGAAGAAAGTGTAATCTGCTGTTTTTGGATGGAATGTCCTATAACTATCAATTAAATCTATCTGGTCTTTTGTGTCATTTAAAGCTTGTGTTTCCTAATTAATTTTCTGTTTGGATGATCTGTCCATTGGTGTAAGTGAGGTGTTAAAGTTCTCCACTATTATTGTGTTACTGCTGATTTCCTCTTTTATAGCTGTTAGCAGTTGCTTTATGTATTGAGATGCTCGTATGGTGGGTGCGTATATATTTATAATTGTTATATCTTCTTCTTGGATTGATCCCTTGACCATTATGTAGTGTCCTTCTTTGTCTCTTGTAACATTCTTTATTTTAAAGTCTATTTTATCTGATAGGAGTATTGCTACTCCAGGTTCCTTTTGATTTCCATTTGCATGGAATATCTTTTTCCATGCCCTCACTTTCAGTCTGTATGTGTCCCTAGGTCTGAAGTGGGTCTCTTGTAGACAGCATATATATGGGTCTTGTTTTTGTATCCATTCATCAGGCCTGTGTCTTTTGGTTGGAGCATTTAATCCATTCACATTTAAGGTAATTATCGATATGTATATTCCTATTACCATTTTCTTAATTGTTATGAGTTTGTTTTTTTAAAAAATAAATTTATTTATTTATTTATTTATTTTTGGCTGTGTTGGGTCTTCGTTGCTGTGTGCGGGCTTTCTCTAGTTGTGAGTGGGGGCTACTCTGTTGCAGTGCACGGGCTTCTCATTGTCGTGGCTTCTCTTGTTGTGGAGCACAGGTTCTAGGCGCGTGGGCTTCAGTAGTTGTGGCATGTGGGCTCAGTAGTTGTGGCTTGCGGGCTGTAGAGCACAGACTCAGTAGTTTTGGCACATGGGATCTTCCTGGGCCAGTGCTCGAACCCATGTCCCCTGCCCTGGCAGGCGTATTCTTAACCACTGCGCCACCAGGGAAGCCCTATGAGTTTGTTTCTGTAGGTCCCTTTCTTCTCTTGTGTTTCCCACTGAAAGAAGTTCCTTCAGCATTTGTTGTAGATCTGGTTTGATGGTGCTGAATTCTCTTAGCTTTTGCTTGTCTGTAAAGCTTTTGATTTCTCCATCGAATCTGAATGAGATCCTTGCCGGGTAGAGTAATCTTGGTTGTAGGTTCTTCCCTTTCATCACTTTAAATATATCATGCCACTCCTTTCTGGCTTGTAGAGTTTCTGCTGAGAAATCAGCTGTTAATGTTATGGGAGTCCCTTGTATGTTATTTGTCTTTTTTCCCTTGTTGCTTTCAATAATTTTTCTTTGTCTTTAATTTTTGTCAATTTGATTACTGTGTGTCTCGGCATGATTTTCCTTGGGTTTATCCTGCCTGGGACTCTCTGTGCTTCATGGACTTGGGTGGCTATTTTCTTTCCCATGTTAGGGAAGTTTTTGACTATAATCTCTTCACATATTTTCTTGGGTACTTTCTCTTTGTCTTCTCCTTCTGGGACCCCTATAATGTGAATGTTGTTGTGTTTATTCTCCCAGAGGTCTCTTAAGCTGTCTTCATTTCTTTTCCTTCTTTTTTCTTTATTCTGTTCCATGGCAGTGAATTCCACCATTCTGTCTTCCAGGTGTCTTATCCGTTCTTCTTCCTTAGTTATTCTTGTATTGATTCCTTCTACAGTATTTTTCATTTCAGTTATTGTGTTGTTCATCTCTGTTTGTTTGTTCTTTAATTCTTCTAGGTCTTTGTTAAACATTTCTTGCATCTTCTCGATCGTTGCTGCCATTCTTTTTCTGAGGTCTTGGATCTTCTTCACTATCATTATTCTGAATTCTTTTTCTGGAAGATTACCTATCTCCACTTCATTTAGTTGTTTTTCTGGGGTTTTATCTTGTTCCTTCATCTGGTGCATAGCCCTCTGGCTTTTCATCTTGTGTGTCTTTCTGTAAATGTGGTTTTTGTTCCACAGGCTGCAGGATTGTAGTTCTTCTTGCTTCTGCTGTCTGCCCTCTGCTCTCCTTAGTCTTTTGTATGAACAGACCACAGTTTATCTACTGTTGGTGGGCATTTGGGTAATTTCTAGTTTGGGATTATTACAGATAGTTCTGATATGATCATTCTATTATGCAATTTTGGTAAATAAACGAATAAACAAGCTTCCACGTTTCTGTTGAATCTGTAGTGAGGAGTGGAAGTACCGCCTCATAGCCAGGCATACATGGAGCCTTAGTGGACCCTGCCCAAGGGTTCTTCAAAGGCTGAGTCAGTTTGCACTCCCGCCAGCAGCATTTGAGAGTTCTGGTGCCTTAACATTGTCACCAACACTTGACCAATACCATACTGCCTTAATTATTCAGTTGATGGTACGCTTTCACATCTGGTAGAGATAGTTCCTCTTGATTATTCTTTTCTTGGAATTTTCTTGCCTAGTCTTGTTTATTTTTCCATATGAAATTTAGAAGTCAGTTTGTCTTGTTTTAGGGTGAAAGCGGGGGGTGGAAGTAGGGTATCCTTTTGTTGTTTTTATTGAGATCCCATTAAATTTATGCACTAACTAGGGAAAATTGACATCCTTATGAATCTGAAACAATCTAAAAACACAGTTTGCATTTTTATTTGTTAAACTGTACTTTTTTCTCCTTGACTGTTTTAAAGATTTCCTTGCTTATTCCTAAGTATCTTTTTATTGTAGATGGGGTCTTTTCTATCTTCTGTTGTTTTTTAGGTATATATGAAAGCTTTAGATTCTGTTTATCAATTTTATATCCAATTACCTATTAAGTTCTCTTATTATTTGTTATAGTTTTTCACTGTTAATTCTTTTGGCTTTTTCAAGTATATTAGTATATTGCCTACATACAAATAGTTTTGTCTTTTCCTTTCCAGTTATGTTATATCATTTCTTTCTCTTGTTCAGTTGCATTGACTGTACCTCCATGTATTATCAAATGCAGTGATAAGCAGCGGTTGTCATAGTGGGTATCTTTGTTTTGTTCCTAACTTTAGAGAGACTGTCATTAGTGTTTCCTAATTTTATATCTTTTTCTCATGTTAAGAAAGCTACCACTGCTTCCTATTTTTTTTTAACATCTTTACTGGAGTATAGTTGCTTTACAGTGTTGTGTTGGTTTCTGCTGTATAACAAAGTGAATCAGCTATATGTATATATATATCCCCATGTCCCCTCCCTCTTGCTTCTCCCTCCCACCCTCCCTATCCCACACTGGTTCCTATTTTAATTTTTGTTGTTACCTACTTGTTTTCTTTTTAAATCACGGATGGGTATTGAACATTGCTAAATGCCCTTTCAGCATTTATAGAGATAATCACATGATTTTTCTTAGTTCTATTTGTAAATATATCTTAATACTTGTTATATTTTATAAATTTTTTATTTTGAATGTTTACATCAATATCATGGAATGTTAGCTGATTTTGGGGGTATTTTATTTATTTTAAACTTTTTATTTTATATTGGAGTATAGCCGATTAACAATGTTTTGATAGTTTCAGGTGCACAGCAAAGGGACTCAGCCGTACATATGCATGTATCCATTCTCCCCCAAGGTCCCCTACCACCCAGACTGCCACATAACATTGAGCAGAGTTCCCTGTGCTATACAGTAGGGCCTTGTTGGTTATCCATTTTAAGTATAGCAGTATTTACATGTTGATCCCAAACTCCTTGACTGTCCCTTCTTTGAGGAGGCGGTGTATTTTAAAATCAGGTTTTGGTGTCAGTGCTCTTGCATCATTTATTAGTTTGCTAGGGCTGCCATAACAAAATACCACAGACTGAATTGCTTAAACAAAAATTAATTTTCTCACGGTTCTGGAGGCTAGAAGTCCAGGATTGAGGTGCCAGCAGAATTGGTTTCTGGTGAGCCCTCTCTTCTGGTTTGCAGATGGCTGCCTTCTCACTGTGTCCCGATGTGGCCTTTCTTCTCTGTGCGCAAGAAAGAGAGATCTCTGGTGTCTTTTCCTCTTAAAAGGACACCAGGCCTTTCAAATTAGGGCCCCAACCTTTATGACCTCATTTACTTTATCTCCTTAAAGGCTCTGTCTCCAAACATAATCACATTGGGGGTTAGGCTTCAATGTATGAATTTTGGGGGTGGGGGTACATAGTTCAGTTCATAAAGTGTCATAATGAGAATTTGCAAGTTTTCTATGCTTTGGAACAATTGAAGTAGCATTGGGATTATCTGCTCTTTGAAGATCTGGAGGGATTTTCCTGGTGGCGCAGTGGTTAGGAGTCTGCCTGCCAATGCAGGCGACATGGGTTCAGTCCCTGGTCCAGGAAGATCCCACATGCCGCGGAGCAGCTAAGCCCGTGTGCTGCAACTACTGAGCCAGTTTTGGTAAACTATATATATTTTTTCTATGAATTACCTATTCCAGATTTTCAATTTTACCTGCATAGGATTATGCAGGGTTATATAGTCTCAGAAGATTAGCAAAATCTGTTTCAGTGGTTTTCTCTGACATTTCTTGTTTTATATTTTTTTGATAGTTACCTAGTAGTTGAAATATTTTATTGATGTGTTTCAGAGAATCAACTTTTTGTTTAATTTTTGTTTCTTTTTAAAGCTATGTATTTTCTACTTTTTTATTGATTAATTCCTTTTGTGCTTTCTTTCAGTTAATCATTTTTTTTCCTTCTCGAACTTTTGAGCTAGAAGTTTAATAAATATATTCTGTTTCATTTTTAATACTGTATTTAAGTCCATTGTAGAAAACATAGTCAAATAGCCACATCTAACTGCAGGGGAGGTTAGGAAATATGATAGGCATTTGCCCATCGTTTCTTTTACAGTGGTAGAAACAGAAGCTGGATTTTTGGTGGATACTTAGGAGTCTCTGCTACACTCTCTAAATCCTTTTTAAATAAAAGCAAATAATATGTACAAAGGGAAAAAAGTATAGAAACATGTAAAATGAAATGCAAATATTTTCTCTCTCCTTCTTATCAGTCTTTCCCAGAGGTAAGCACTATTAAGTTTCTTGTGTATCTTTCCAGAAAAGAATTTATTTATATGTCAAATATATATCAATATATTTACTTTTAACTGAAAAAAGATTGTATTATAGACACTTTCACACCTTACTCTTTTTTCACTTTCTTTCCCTATCATGGCATACAGGTCTACCTTATTCATTATAATGACAGTATAGTACTCCATTGTATGGATGGAACATTATTTAAACATTACCGTACTGATGGACATTTAGATCTTTTACAGTTTTTGTTGTTATAGCAGTGCTGCAGTAAACATCTGTGTATTAGTATGTTTTTGTGACTATATCCATTGGATCAGAACTCAGTAATGGAATTTTGTCAGTGAGCATGAATTCTTAAAATTGTTTAAAAAAAAAGGAGGGGGAAGGTGGTATTTCTGGGTAGTCAAAGTCTCCTGAATCCAAAACTCTACACATACTTGAAAAACTATATGTAGGTCAATAAGAAGAAAAAATAAAACTACCATTTCCATTCCTTTATCATAATTGTAAGACAGGAAACTACAAACTTCATATAACAATAAGTAGAACAATAAATACCACTTTAAAAAAAAATTTATTATTATTTATTTTTGGCTGTGCTGGGTCTTAGTTGTGGCATGCGGGATCTTTAGTTGCAGCATGTGGACTCTTAGTTGCGGCATGCAGACTTCTTAGTAGTGGCATGCATGAGGGATCTAGTTCCCTGACCAGGGATCTAACCCAGGCCCCCTGCACTGGAAGCTCAGAGTCTTAACCACTGGACCACCATGGAAGTCCCTAAACACCACTTTCTAGTAGGACTGTCTTGAATTTTGGCAACAAGTCTCTGTGGAGAGCTGGAAGAAGTGTTGAGACACTGCTCAGAAGAAAGAGAAGGGAATTTAGAAGAATTCACTCAGGGAGAGAAAGTTCACTCTTTTCACTATAAGAGTGAAAATACTGGACAAGAGTCCTGTTAGGTTAGAAGAGTTACTTAAGGGGAGGGACTTAAACATGCACAAGAATCAAGAAAGCATGGAAGGGCATTCCTTCTAGGGAAGAAAAAATTAAAAAGGAAGAGAGAGGCACCTTTGGAAATTGTGAAGTGAAGGAAAAATGAAGAAAGAGGTAAATTTATGTGTCTGCAAGATAAAAACAAAAAACTGAAAGTCATACTACCCCTTTCCCTACCACCCTCTCTAATATCAAGACACCCATTAACTAAGTGGCACTTTGTTATACTGACAGAAGAGGGCGCTCTTGAACTGGGAATCTTGTTCACCATCCCAAACTGTCAACCCTGTCCACAAAATGCAGATACAAGTAGTTTATCTATACAGAGCTACTAAGATAAGAAAACCAAAAATGAGAATAAAAAACTTCACTTGACAAAACTCCCTTCATTGTAAAAGTTAGTCATTCAGCAGATAATCACACTGCAGTTGAGTTCAGTAGCCTCAAATCATCACCTGAGTTATGAAAATCAAATTCAGAAACTAATGACAGAATGGACATAAAATAGGAAGAAGTAAAGTTAGAGGTAACTGAATTAAAATGGGGGGGGACAAAATCATATATCAGAAATGAAGACAGAATTATAAAGTGCTCTAGGGAGAGTGTATTTGAATGAAATTTAATAAGGAATGTTGAAGAAAAGTGGGAAAACAACCAAAAACATAAAGAAAAAGGTAAAAAAAATCAGAAAAAAGTGACTAAAATGGAAGATAGGCAAAGAAGACTGAACATACATATAACTGGAGTGTCTGGCGAAGGACAAACAGGAAGAGAATTAATGTTTAAAACTGTAATCCAAGAAGACATCCCAGAAAAAGACCCAGAGCTACATAATGAAATAGCTCACTGAGTGTATGGGAAAATTAACCAAGAATGATCAAACTCGAGTAAATATCCACATATAACTATTAGATTTTTTTTTTTTTGGCTGCACCAGGTCTTTGTTGCGGCACGTGGGATCTTTGTTGTGGCATGTGAGACCTTTAGTTGCGGCATGCAGACTTCTTAGTTGCGGCCTGTGGACTCTTAGTTGCGGCTTGTGGGCTTCTTAGTTGTGGCATGTGGACTCTTAATTGCAGCATGCATGCGGGATCTTGTTCTCTGACCAGGGATCGAACCCAGGCCCCCTGCATTGGGAGCATGGAGTCTTACCCACTGGACCACCAGGGAAGTCCCACTATAAGATTTTGAAAAGAAAAATCCTCAAGACTTTGAGGCAAAAAGATCAAATAACTTACAAGGATGGGAGAATTAGAGTAGCATCAGACTTTTCAAAAGCAACAACAAAGCAAGGCAACAATAGAGAAGCACTTCCCGGAGACTCCAGGAAAGACTAAGGATTTTATATCTGGCCAAGCTGATGTTCATGTATTAAGACTAAAGAAAACCAGCTAAAACTGAGGGAATTCTGTGTTCCCAGGCTCTTCTTGAGGAAGCTACTAGAGGATGAGTTTCATCCAACCAAGAGATTACTGGACAAATTTTAGGAAAAGGATCAATGGTGCTTATTTAATTATAAGACTAAAATAAGGTTGGGAATGAGGGTAGAGAACAATGTATAAATGCTATGTTTCAGTTGCAGAAAAAATGCCACTGAAAGATGGAAGAGAAGGAAGAGTGAAAGAGTATAACAGAATAAGTATACTGATTGTTGTGACTCAACAGGTATTAATAGTAGACAACCCCGTTAATAAGACATTAAATGAGGAAACAGACTAAGGGCATTAAAAAGGTATAATTACAAAGGTAACCACTAGACCAAAAATATAAATCTTTGTAAACAGCAACATAAAGCATATTACTTGAACAGTAAATATAACATGGTACACAGAATAATTACAAGAATAAAAAACATCTGAAATAGCAATAAATATGAATGGCCTAACTTATTTATTAAACTTGTTTATCTCATTTATTAAAAGAAAAGGATGTTCAATTTCCCTCATAAAGCAAGATCAACTATATGTGGTGTACAAGAGACAAAGTGATTCTGAAAAGTTAAACGTAAGGGATGGGGAAAGGTATGTCAGGAGAACAGAAACAATGCAGTGTGTGTGTGAGCCTAATATTGGGTGATGTGAAATTCAAGTATTTACTGTGACAAGGAAAGACATTTTCAGATGCTAAAAGCCATAATTCACAGTGATGATGTAAAAGATCTATGCCCTAAATGATACAACTACCATCTTTAAAAAGGAGAAACTATAGGATGTCCAAGGAGACATAGGTAGAAACAAATAATAATAGATTTAAATGCACCATAATTAGTACAAAGTATGTCAAATGGACAAAAATAAGTAAGATATAGAAGACCTCAATAACATCACAGATAGATATTAAAGATCTGTTTCAGACTTTACAGCCTGGTAATAGGCAATGAATCTTATTCTGAAGTGCACATGGAACAGTCACAAAAGTTGATCACATATTTGGTCAGAAAGAAAGCATCCTAGCAGTCCATAAAGCAAAAATATTACAAAAACAATGATTAAGACTAGAAATTTATAGCTACAACAATAAAAGCAGTGTCTCATTTAAAAATAAATCTTCTGTTAATTCCTGAATAAAAGGAGAAAATATAAGCCAAATGACAGAATTCTAAGAGAATAAAGATAATGAAAACACTACATATCAAAATCTATGGAATACTATCTATGAGAGGAGGAAAATTTATAGCCTTAAATTAGCTTAGTAAAAAATGAAAGAAGGAAAAGAAACTAAATTCTCCACTCAAAAAGCTGGGGAAAAATATTCTAAAGAATAACAAGACAGGATTTAATACGGATGAAAGCAGAAATTTTATGATTTGGGAAATAGAAAAATAGCTGTAACTAATGGAATAGAGTAACTACTAGCTAACTTAAAAAAAAAGGCACAAGTAAAAAGTGGAAAGGAGAAATGATAGAGATAGAAGAAATTTAAAAATCATAAGAGGTTAGATGAATTGGACATTTTATTTGGAAAATACATTTTACCCAAAATTGACCCCATTAGAGGTAGAAAGCCTAAGTGGACCAAATTACATAGTAGTTATTTCACAAAAATAGCACTAGGCCCAGATAGTTTCATGTGGGAATTCTATGAAACCTTCAAAGACCAAAGAATCACAGTGCTACATAAATTATTTCAGATCATAGACAGTAAACACATACACACACACACACACACACACACACACACACACACCCACCCTTTACAAATTCTTTTTATGAAACAAGTATGACATTGATACCTGAACCTGATAAAGCTAGAACTGAAAAAGATTTCAGATTGGCATCACTTACCAATATTGATGCAACAATACCAAATAAATGTTAGCTAACAGACTCCAACACCATGTTAAAATTGTATACCATAAGCAAGTGGGATTTATTGTAGGAGTGCAAGGTTGGTTCTAGAAAATCTATAATGTACTGCATTAATAGATAGACAGGAGAAAGATTATATGGTTGTTTTCATACATGCTGAGAAAAGGCTTTAAGAAAGTTCAACACCCATTTCTAATAGGAACACTCAAGAAAGTAGGAATTGATGAATACTTAACATGATAGAGTTTAATATACACTTTTTCAAAACCAAGCATCTTACTTAATATGGAAATACTTACACTAAGATCTGGGACAAGGCAAGGATGCTCTCTATCTCCACTATTATTTAACATTGTACTGGAGGTATTAGCCAATGCAATTAGATAAAGAAGAAGATCAATTAGAGGCAAAAAGCTTTGCAAAAGTTGACCTATGCTTGTGTATGACATAATATGTTAAAAATCCTAGGGAATGCGTGATAAAACTGAAACAATAAATAGGGAACAGGATATAAAATTAACCTAGGAATAGTCTTCATATACACAAACAGTAACCAATTATGTTGTGGTAATGTAAAAACTCCTTTTGCATAGCAATAAAGATAAAATATTTAGTAATAAACTTATGGGGCAAATTTTAAAACTTCTGAAAACCATGAAAATAGACTTGAACAGATGCAGAGACATCCCTTGTTCCTGGATATTGAGTTAATATAAGAACATCAAAAGAAAAGCTATGGCCATATCCTTTATTAAAGCATACTATAGTTACAACAGTGTAGTCCTGGCACATAAATAGATCAGTGGAATAGAATAGAAAAGCTAGAAGTTGATTCAAGTACATATAGAATTCTGATACATATGATAAAGGTATTATGTCAAATTCCAGGGGCAAAGATTAGCTTTTTAATAAATGGTGCTAGGGAATTGCCTGGCAATCCAGTGGTTAGGACTCTGCTCTCTCACTGCCGAGGGCCCGGGTTCAATCCCTGGTTGGGGAACTAAGATTCCACAAGCCGTGCAGTGTGGCTCCCTGCCCTGCAAAAAAAATAAATAAAAAATGGTGCTAGACAACTGGATAGCTGGTTAGGAAAATATAAAATTTTATTTGTAGTTTATACCATATACAAAAATAAACTACAAATAGATCAGAGAACTAAATATAATAAGTGAAATATTTAAAGAAAGCATAGATGAATTTCTCTAACTTTAGGAGAAGGTAAAGGATTTTGAACTATGATTTAAAATTCAGTTTCAGTTAAAAAATTGATAAATATGACTGTATAAACATTTAAAAATTCCACTCTGCGTAGCAAAAAATACATGAAGTTAAAAGACAACCACGGGGACTTCCCTGGTGGCACTGTGGTTAAGAATCCACCTGCCATTGCAAGGGACATGCGTTTGAGCCCTGGTCCGGGAAGATCCGATGTGCTGCGGAGCAGCTAAGCCCGTGCGTCATGACTACTGAGCTTGCACTCTAGAGCCTGAGACCCGCAACTACTGAGCCTGCGTGCCACAACTGCTGAAGCCCGCGTGCCACAACTACTGAAGCCTGAGCACCTAGAGCCCGTGCTCTGCAACAAAGAGAAGCCACCACAGTGAGAAGCCCATGCACCGCAACAAAGAGTAGCCCCTGCTCGCTGCAACTAGAGAAAGCCCGCACACAGCAACGAAGACCCAGCGCAGCCATAAATGAATGAATGAATGAATGAATGACAACCAGGAATTCCCTGGTGGTCCAGTGGTTAGGACTCCATACTTCTACTGCAGGGGGCACAGGTTAAATCCCTGGTTGGGGAACTAAGATCCCATATGCCCTGTGGTGTGGCCTCCCCCCAAAAACAACAACAACAACAAAAAAGACAACCAACAAACTGGGAGAAAATATTTGCAACATATATCACAAGTAAAGGACCAATATCCCTAATATGTAAAGAGCTTTTTAAAAAATTGAAGGAATAAAGACTAAAACTGATAGAAAAGCAGCCAAAAATCATGAATAGATAGCTCACAAAAGAAGATATAAAATGGACCTTAAACATATTGGAAAGATGTTCAGCTTTACTCATAATGCTAGAAATGCAACTTAAAATTATACTGAGTTATTTCTCCTTTGTCAGATTGGCCAGTGATTCAAAACTTGAAAATACTTTCCATGGTAAGTCTATGGGGAAGCAGACACTGTCATGCGTTGCTGGTAAGAGTTATGGTAATATCTGAGAGTTTGCCCCGGCAGTCCCACTTCTAGGAATTTACCCTGAAGATACATTTCCCACTTTACACAATTATAGAT
The DNA here is from genome assembly GCF_965194825.1 of Balaenoptera physalus. Lineage (NCBI taxonomy): Eukaryota > Metazoa > Chordata > Mammalia > Artiodactyla > Balaenopteridae > Balaenoptera > Balaenoptera physalus. The sequence goes on from NC_138891.1 coordinate 19,272,325, forward strand.
GCACAAGGTTCCTAATGTTACAGTGTTATTTATAATTGCAAAGTATTCTAAACAACCTGAATGTAAGTGTCAAAATAATGTACACAACACATAGGAGATTGGTTGAATAAACTTTGGTACGTCCACACAATGGAGTACTATGCAGGAGTGAAAAAGAGTGAGGAAAAGCTCTATGAACTGATATGGAGTGATTTCCAGGATATATTGTTAAGTGAAGAAACTCAGAGTGCAAGAGAGAAACTCAGAGTGTGAGAGAGTATCTATAGTTTGTTACTTTCCATCTAAGGTGGAAGGGGAATTAAAAAGCTATAAATGTATCTACTCATTTTTGCAGTGCACACACAAAGGATAACTCAGAAAGTGATGACATTAATAACAGGGTGAGGGAGTTCCCTGGTGGTCCAGTGGTTAGGACTCAGCTCTTTCACTGCTGTGGGCCCGGGTTCGATCCCTGGTCAGGGAACTAAGATCCCGAAAGCTGTGCAGCACTGCAAAAAAAAAACCCAAAACAAAAACGGTGAGTAGAAGGGATGGGGAGTGACACTATTAACCTATATTAATGTTTACATACTAAAAATAAAATCAAGATGGGGTGGGGGTAAACCTTTGAAATAAAAACAAATGAACCTGACTGTGTTTCAAATGAATAACTTTTGAACACAGTATTTTGACTATATACCTTTAGTCTAATGACAGAAATAGTTATAAAGAAATACTGAATATTAGGTGTTTTTTTTTTTTTTTTTTGCTGTCATATGGGTTAGCAATTCTGAAACCATTTCATTTACATTTGAGGATTGAATAATAAGTACGTTTTGAGGATAATGGGAGTTAGATGTCCACTGTAGGAGAAAGGAGTTATGGTATGGAAAGGGGGATACGAGAATGAACCCTGTAGTTGAATTGGAAGTTGGAATTGGAGTTATCAGTATGAACTCCTGGTTTTCATATTACTTATAGAAATAAGTGTGTGTGTGTGTGTGTGTGTGTGTGTGTGTGTGTGTGTGTGTGTGTATGTGTATGTGTATGTAGATCTCCTAGCTCTGTGCTCTGGGCTAACTTCTTAGAAGCAGCCATTTATTCTACCCCGCACCCTTGGGACCTGGTTCCCTTGGAGAAATGGCTGATTCTAGGGCTAGGGGCAGGAAAAAAATACAGGATGAACCTGAAAGTAAGGTAATTCCAGAATGTAAGGTAATGCTCAAAGAATGATGGAGAATCATCAAAAGGGCATAGGATCCACCTTGAATGAGCTCTCACTGTCAAACATGGGACAATTTGAACATAAAATAAATAATGTTGGTGGTAAAGATTATAATCCACATAATAAAACAAAAGTCTATACTTTCATACTGTGGATTTCTCATAAGTAAATGGGAAAGGCAAAGACATTTTTGACAGTAGAATACCAAGTAATAAATGGAGAAGGAAAAATGGAGTTAGAAAAATTGTTTGGCAATTATCATGGCAGTAATTGGGTTAATAAGCAAGGGTCATCCATGAATGCTAACTAAACCTACTAGGTAAAAGCTTGATGAAGCATAGGATTTTTACATAATTTCAGAATATTTCCCCACAAAATACTTATTAATTACAAGTGGAAAAATAGTAACTTTACAGGGGAGAAACCTGACATATATCACCGCCATTAATGGACAAATTGACATCATGTGCCTTTTGATGTGATGCACTTGAGAGGGTCACTTCTGTGATATTCTGCCAAAAACGCTTTACCTGAAGTTAAACATGAACAAACATGAAACCCAAATAACCAAGTAACTGATCTGTAGTCTTCAAAGATGTTATGAACATGAAAGACAAAGATTGAGGGGAAAGAATCAAGGCAGGCTAAAGAGACCACATGACCACTCAGAGTACCAGGTGATCTTGGGTCAGGTTCTAGAACCAGATTTTTGTTGCTATAAGGGATGTTGTTGGAATAACTGGCGAAATTTGAATAAGGTTTTATAATAGATAATAATATATTAATGTTAATTTCCTGATTTTGATAATATCACTGTAGTTATATAAGAGAATGTCCTGTTCTTAGGAGATAGACAGATAGGTACTTAGAGGTAAAGAGGTGTCGTGTCTGTAACTTATTCTCAAACAGTTTAGGAAAAAAGTCGTGTATATGGACATATATATAGTTAGAGAATATATATACAGACACATACTTAAGAGACAGAGAGAAAAGCAGGGTAGGCAGGTTGGGAGAGGGAACTATGAAGCTTACATGGTAAAACGTTAATAAATGGGGAATCTGGGTGAAGGATATTTAAATTTTTTTTTATTATTCTGGAAATTTTTATGGAAGTTTGAAATGATTTCAAAGTAAGGTAAAAAAAAAAAAAGTGTATTAAATATGCCAAGTTCAAATAGAACCTTTAAAAAAGACTGTACTGGTTTATCCTCTTCCAGTTGTGTACGAGATTGTTTTCCCTTCCAGCAGGGAGGAGGTACTGCCTCTGCCTGTTGTCCTGCTTCCTGGTAGAACCTGTGGTAGGGAGCAGCTATCCGGCCTGTAATTCTGTAAATGTCTGTCATTCTATAATGGAGTTGGATATTGTTTATCATTTTGAGCTCAGGAGTAAATTTATCCCTGCAGGTTGTTGATGAGCGAGAATTTTTTGAGATCATGCCCAGTTATGCCAAGAACATCATTGTTGGTTTTGCAAGAATGAATGGGAGGACTGTTGGAATTGTTGGCAACCAACCTAAAGTGGCTTCAGGTAGGAGGGAGACGCTCTCATAGACCTTGGGGGGTGGTTGGGAGCCAGGGCTGCCTGGGCCCAAGGTGCCCATCTTCTGCCTTTTCCTCAGACACGGCCTTCCGTGGCCAGAGAAAAACACTCAAATATCAATAGCTGAAGTTGTGAAAGCTCCTTTGTCTCTTAATTTCTCAAAATTAACATAAGCATCTGAAAATGCTTCTTTCATGCTTCTCTAATTTTTTAAGGATTTATAGATAACTTTCCTCCTCGACTTTTAAGGTCTTTACTTTTTCAGAGGCCTGCTTTCTGTCCCCCTAATTACATTATGACTGACCCACTAAACTATGAGCCCCCTGAGGCCAGGGGTGTTAGTGTCTTATTCACAGTTTTCTCTCTAGTGCCTTTGATGGTGCCAGGAGAACAGTTGGTCCATGACAAGTTATATACTCTTTTTAAAAAAATTAATTAATTAATTAATTAATTTGGCTGCGTTGGGTCTTCGTTGCTGCACACAGGCTTTCTCTAGCTGCAGCGAGCAGGGGCTGCTCTTTGTTGTGGTGCGTGGGCTTCTCATTTTGGTGGCTTCTCTTGTTGCGGAGCACGGGCTCTAGGCATGCAGGCTTCAGTAGTTGTGGCATGCGGCCTCAGTAGTTGTGGCGCACGGGCTTAGTTGCTCCGTGGCATGTGGGATCTTCCCGGACCAGGGCTTGAACCTGTGTCCCCTGCATTGGCAGGCAGATTCTTAACCACTGCGCCACCAGGGAAGTCCCCGATCCATGACAAGTTAACAGCATCTTGCTGTGTCTGTACCCCGCAGCTTTCTGGTGAGATGGTCAGACTTGAGTCACAGCCAGGGTGTGGGGACTCTTCCGTGGTTGTGCTCTGGGTGGGGTTGGGGACTCTGGGTACTGCTTCCCTCCTTCCTATTTTCCTTCTTAGGTTTCCTTTGAATCCCTATGTGGACACATACACCCTCCCTTTTTGACCTAGCCTCATCTTTTATTTCTGCTGTGGCAGTTTCTCCTTGTCTTTAGAAAAAGGTTTGTAAAAATGTTTTTTATTGTGGTAAAATATATATAACATAAAATTTGCCAATTTAACTTTTTTTTTTTTGTTACTAAACTATGGTTGATTTGCAATATAGTGTTAGTTTCAGGTGTACAGCAAAGTGATTCAGCCATATGTGTATATATATAAATTCTTCAGATTCTTTTCCATTATAGATTATTACAAGATATTGAATATAGTTCCCTGTGCTATACAGTAAATCCTTATTGTTTATTTTATATATAGTGGTGTGTATCTGTTATTCCCATACTCCTAATTTATCCCTCACCCCCTCCCCTTTCCTCTTTGGTAACCATAAGTTTGTTTTTTATGTCTGTGAATCTGTTTTTGTTTTGTAAATAAGTTCATTTGTATTATTTTTTAGATTCCACATTTAAGTGATAACATATAATATTAGTCTTTCTCTGTCTGACTTACTTCACTCAGTATGATAATCTCTAGGTCCATCCATGTTGCTTCAGATGGCAATATTTCATTCTTTTTTATGGGTGAGTAATATTCCATTGTGTATGTATGTATGTATGTATGTATGTGTATATATATATATATATATATATACACACACACACACACACACACATACACACCATATCTTCTTTATCCATTCATCTGTCGATGGACACTTAGGTTGCTTCCATATCTTGGCTATTGTAAATAGTGCTGTTATGAACATTGGTGTGCATGTATCTTTTCGAATTAGAGTTTTTGTCTTTTCTGTATATATACCCAGGAGTGGGGTTGCTGGATCATATGGTAGCTGTATTTTTAGTTTTCTTAGGAACCTCCATAGTGTTTTCCACAGTGGCTGCACCAACTTACATTCCCACCAACAGTGCAAGAGGGTTCCCTTTTCTCCACACCCTCTTCAGCATTTATTATTTGTAGACTTTTTGATGATGGCCATTCTGACTGGTGTGAAATGATGCCTCATTGTAGTTTTGATTTGCATTTCTCTAATAATTAGTGATGTTGAGCATCTTTTCATGTGCCTGTTGGCCGTCTGTATGTCTTCTTTGGAGAAATGTCTATTTAGGTCTTCTGCCCATTTTTTGATTGGGTTGTTTGTTGTTTTGATATTATTTTAACCATTTTTAAGGGTACAGTGCAGTGGCGTCAATTACATTCACAATGTGTGAGCCCATTACCACTAACTTTCCCCCCAAAATTTCAAATCATCCCAAATAGACACTTCATTTCCATCCTACCTCCTACCCTTGGTAATCTTAATCTACTCTCTGTGAATTTACCTATTCTAGATATGCCATATAAGTGGAATCATACAATATTTGTTCCTTTGTGTCTGGCTTGTTTTACTTAGCATAATGTTTTCAAGGTTCATTCATATTGTAGCATGTATCAGAACTTCATTTTAACTTTTCATGTCTATATAATATTCCATTGCATGTGTATAACTGCATTTTGTTTAATCATTTATCTGTTGATGGACACTTGGGTTGTTTCCACCTTTTTGCTATTGTGAATAATGTCACAGTGAACATTGGTGTACAAGTATTTGTTTGAAACCCTGTTTTCAGTTCTTTTGGGTATATACCTAGTTGTGGAATTACTGAGTAATATGGTAATTTTAGGATTACTTTTTTGGGGAAACATCACACTGTTTTCCACAGTGGCTGCACTGTTTTACATTCTCATTAGCAATGGACAGGGTTCCAATTTCTTCATACTCGTCAACACTTGTTATTTTCTGGTATATTTTGATAATAGCCAGTCCTAATGGCTGTGATGTATTATCCCATTGTGGTTTTCATTTATATTTCCCTAATGATTAGGGATGTTGAGCATCTTTTCTTAGGCTTATTGGCTATTTGCATATCTTTGGAGAAATGTCTATTCAAGTCCTTTGCCCATTTTTAATTACTTAGAGTTTTTTTGTTGTTGTTGAGTTACAAGCATTCTTTGTATATTCTGGATATTAAACCCTTATCAGATAAATGATTTGCAAATATTTTCTTCCATTCTGTAGGTTGTCTTTACACTTTCTAGATAACGTCATTTGATATACAAAAGTTATAAAATTTGATGAAGTCTAATTCTCTTTCTCTCTCTTTTTGTTTTTGGTTGCTTGTGCTTTTGGAGTCATATTATAAGAACTTATTTGCAAATCGAATGTCATAAAGCTTTTCCCCTATGTCTTCTTTTAGGAGTTTTATGCTTTTAGCTTTCACATTTAGGTTTGATCAGTTTTGAGTTATTTTTACATATAGTGTAAGTTAGGGGTTCAGCTTCATTCTTCTTTTTTTTTAATAGATCTTTATTGGAGTCTAATTGCTTCACAATACTGTGTTAGTTTCTGTTGTACACCAAAGTGAATCAGCCACATGCATACCTATATCCCCATATCCCCTCCCTCTTGAGCCTCCCTCCCACCCTCCCTATCCCACCCCTCTAGGTCATCGCAAAGCACCAAGCTGATCTCCCTGTGCTATGCTGATGCTTCCCACTAGCTAACTATTTTACATTCGGTAGTGTATATATGTTGATGCTACTCTCACTTCACCCCAGCTTCCCCCTCCCACCCTGTGTCTTCAAGTCCATTCTCTATGTCTATATCTTTATTCCTGCCCTGCAATTAGGTTCATCAGTACCATTTTTTTTTAATATTCCATATATATGCATTAGCATTTGTAGTGAGCTTCATTCTTTTGCACGCAGAAATTCAGTTATCCCAGCACCATTTGTTGAGTAGACTATTCTTTCCCTATTGAATGGACTTGGCATTTTTGTTAGACGTCAGTGGGCTGTAGATGTATGAGTTTATATCTGGGGTCTCAATACTATTCCTTTGGTCTGCAAGTCTATCCATGTTCTAGTATCACACTGTTTTGATTACGGTAGGTTTGTAGTAAGTTTTAATATTGGGAAGTGTGAGTCTTCTCATGTTCTTCCTTTTCAGATTATTTTGGCTTTTTGGGGCCCCTTGCAATTCCATATGAATTTGACTATTGGCCTTTCCATTTCTGCAAAAAGGTTGTTGGAATTTTGGTAGCAATTGCATTGAATCTGCTGATCACTTTATGAAGTATTGACATTTTAACAATGTAAAGTTTTCTAACTCATGAACACAGGATGTCTTTCCATTTATTATTTATTTATTTATTTTAAATTTTTGGCTGTGTTGGGTCTTCATTGCTAGGCTCGGGCTTTCTCTAGTTGTGATGAGCAGGGGCTACTCTTTGTTGTGGTGTGTGGTCTTCTTATTGCAGTGGCTTCTCTTGTTGCTGAGCACGGGCTGTAGGTGCACGGGCTTCAGTAGTTGCAGCACGTGGGCTCAGTAGTTACGACATGCAGGTCCCAGAGTGTGCAGGCTTCAATAGTTGTGGTGCGTGGGCTCAGTAGTTGTGGCTTGCAGGCTTTAGAGCACAGACTCAGCAGTCGTGGTGCACAGGCTTAGTTGCTCCGTGGCATGTGGAATCTTCCCAGCCCAGGGATCAAACTCACGGCCCCTGCATTGTTAGGCGGATTCTTAACCACTGTGCCAAAAGGGAAGTCCCCTTTCCATTTATTTTGGTCTTCTTTTATTTCTTCAGCAGTGTTTTGTAGTTTTTACTGCACAGGTCTTTAACATCTTGGTTAAATTTGCTCTTGTTTTATTCTTTTAGTTGCTATTGTAAATGGAATTCCTTTCTCAATTTCTTTTTTGGATTGTTCATTATCGGTATATAGAAAGACAACTATGCAACTGCGTTTTGTTTGCTGATCTTGTAACCTGCAACTTTGCTGAATTTATTAGCTTTAGTAGCTTTCTTGTAGATTCTCTGGAATTTTCTACATATAAGATCATACTTAATGCATATAAAGATAGTTTTACTTCTTCTCCAATTTAGATGCCTTTTATTATTATTTTTTCTTGTCTAATTGCTCTGGCTGGAACTTCCAGCACAGTGTTGAATAGCAATGGTGCCAGTGGGCATCCTTGTCTTGTTCCTGATCTTAGGTAGAGAACTTTGTGTTTCACTATAGAATATGATGTTAGCTGTGGGTTTTTCATATATGGTCTACATCGTGTTGGGGAAATTTCCTTCTATTTGTAGTTTTCTGAGTGTTTTATCACGAAAGGTGATAGATTTTGCCAAATGGCTTTTCTATGTTGGTTGAGTTGATCATGTAGCTTTTGTCCTTTGTTCTATTAATGTGGTGTATTATACTGATTGATTTTTTTGTATATTGAACCACTTTTGCATTCCTGGGATATATCCCATTTGGTCATAGTGTCTAATCTTTTTTCTTTTTTTTAAATAAACTTTATTTTTTAGAGCTTCTTTTAGGTTCACAGTAAAATTGAGTGGAAACAACAGAGCATTCCCATATATACTCTGTTTTCACACATATACAGCCTACCCCACTATCAGTATTCTGAACCAGAGCAGTACGTCTGTCACAATTATGGAATGTACATTGACACATCATTACAAGTCCATGGTTTACTGTAGGGTTGACTCTTGGCGTTGGATATTCTGTAGGTTTGGATAAATGTGTAATGATATGTATCCACCATTTGCAGCATCATATAAAATAGTTTCACTTGCCCTAAAAATCCTCTGAGCTCCCACCTATTCATCACTCCCTTCCCCCTAACCCTGTTAGCCTGATAACCCCTGGCAACCGCTCATCCTTCTACTGTTTCCATAGTTTTCTTTTTCCAAAATGTCATATAGTTGGAATCATACAGTATGTAGCTTTTTCAGATCAGCCTCTTCCAGTTAGTTATATGGAGGAAGCTGGTCTGATAAGGCCACATACTCTATGATTCACGTTTCCTCTGTGTCTTTTCACGGCTTGATAGCTGATTTCTTTTTAGTGTTAATATTACATTGTCTGGATATATCACAGTTCATTTATCCATTCACCTACTGAAAGACGTCCTGGCTACTTTTAAGTTGTGGCAGTTATTAATAAAGCTGCTAAAAACATTCTTGTGCAGGTTTTTATGTGGATGTAAGTTTTCAACTCATTTGGGTAAATACCGAGGAGCATGATTGCTGGCTCAAATGGTAAGAGTATGTCTAGTTTGTAAGAAACTGCCAAACTGTCTTCCAGAGTGGCTGTACTAATTTGCATCCCCACCAGCAGTGAAGGAGAGTTCCTATTGCTCCACATCCTTGTCAGCTTTTGGTGTTCTCAGTGTTCTACGTTTTGGCTATTCTGATAAGTGTGTATTTTAATTTGCATTTCCCTGATGACGTATGATGTGGAGCATCTTTTCATATGCTTATTTGCCCTGTCTGTGTTTTCTTTGGTGAGGTATCTGTTCAGGTCTTTGGCCATTTTTTAATTGGGTCATTTTCTTATTGTTGTGTTTGTTTGACCTAAACAAAGAGGTAAACTCAAAAAGATGAGTTTATTCAGGAATAGCAGAGGAACTGTAGTTCAGGACAAGCAAACTGTAGCAAGCTACAGGTGAGTCCATTGAGGGTTTGGGGCAGGTTGTATTTATGGACAGGAAATGTAAAGAGTTGGGGGGGAGTCCAGTTAGAGTCAGTTAAAATAAACAACAAATGGAGACCAGCCTTGAAAACTTCCTGAGCAGATAAAATCAGTCCAGTCACAGAAACAAAACTCAATTCAGCCCACTTTGTGAGTCCATCCTGACCTGGGTCATCTCCCATTCATGAAACTTCCCAAGGTTGATATGAGATAACCCCTGATCAACCCCCTGTCATCTGAGAAAATTTTGGCACTATCAGTGTTCTGTAAATCAGGCCTTTAAAGGAAATCAGTTTCTTAGTCCTTAAGTTTTGTCTTCCTGAGGGCACATGTGTGAGATTTTCCAATTACATCCTCCAGTTCTATTTTAGATTGAAATTCTTTCACAAGTTTTGAGAGTTCTTTGTATATGTTAGATAGCAGTCCTTTATCAGATTGTGTGTTTTGCAGATATTTTCTCCCAGTTGGTGGTTGTCTTCTCATTCTCTAGATAGTGTCTTTCACAGAGGAGTTTTTAATTTTAGTGAAGTCCAGCTTACCAATTATTTCTTTCATAGATCATGCCTTTGAAAGTAGTTTATCTAAAAAGTTACTGCCATATCCAAGGTCACCTAGGTATTCTCCCATGTTATCTTCTATGAGTTTTATAGTTTTGTGTTTTACATTTAGGTCTGTGGATCCATTTTGAGTTAATTTTTGTTAAAGGTATAAGGTTTGTCTACATCAGTTTTTTTGGATGTGGATGTCCAGTAGTTCCAGCATCATTTGTTAAAAGACTGTTTTTCTTCCATTGTATTACTTTTGGTCCTTTGTCAAAGATCAGTTGATTATATTTATGTAGGTCTATTTCTGGGCTCTTTATTCTGTTCCATTGATTTATTTCACCAATACCATACTTCTTGATGATATTGAGTCTTTCTATCCATGAATATGGAATATCTCTCTACTTATTTAGCTTTTTCATTTTGTTTATCAGAGTTTTGTAATTTTCCTCATATAGATCTTGTTTTGTTAGATTTATGCCTATGTATTTTTTTGGGGGGGTGGGGGTGTGCTAATGTAAACGGTATTCTGTTGTTAGTTTCAAATTCATTGCTGGTATACAGGAAAGCAATTGACTTTAATAAATTCACTTTGTGTTCTGCAGCTTTGCTATAATTATTAGTTTCAGCAGTACTTTTGTTCTTTAGGATTTTCTACATAGACGGTCATGTCATCTGTAAACAAAGAAAGTTTGATTTCTTCCTTCCCAATCTGTATGCGTTTTATATATTTCCTTTCCTTGTTTCATTGTATTAGCTAGGACTTCCAGCATAGTTTTGAAAAGGGGTGGTGAGAGGGCACTATTCTTGCATTATACCTGATCTTAGTGGGAAAGCTTCTAGTTTTTCACCATTACGTATGATGTTAGCTATAGGTTTTTGTAGATGTTCTTTATGAAGCTGAGAAAGTTCCCCTGTATTTCTAGTTTGCTGAGAGTTTTTATCATGAGTAGGTGTTGGATTTTGTGAATGCTTTTCTGCATCTATTGATACGTTCATGTGATTTTTCTTCTTTAGCCTGTTGATGTAATGGAGTACCTGAATTGTTTTTCATATGTTGAATCAGCCTTGCATACCTGGGATAAATCCCACTTGGAAGTGGTGTATAATTATTTTTGTATGTTACTGGGTTTGATTTGTTAAATGTTTTGTTGAGGATTATTGCATCTATGTTTGTGAGAGACACTGGTCTATAGTTTTCTTGTGATGTTTTTGCCTGGTTTGGGTATTAGGGTGATGATGGCCTCATAGAATGAGTTAGGAAGTATTCCCTCTGATTCTGTCTTCTAGAAGAGATTGTAGAGAATTGGTGTAATTTCATTTTTAAAGGTTTTGTAGAATTCACCAGTGAACCTTTGTGGGCTTCATTTTTTTTTGTTTGGTTTGGTTTTTTTTGGCCATGCCACGCAGCTTGCAGGATCTTAGTTTCCCAACCAGGGATTGAACCCAGGCCCTGTCAGTGACAGCGTGGAGTCCTAACCACTGGACCACCAGGGAATTCCCTGCATTTGTTTTTTAAATCATGTAAGAAATAAAAAGTGGTGTTACAAACCAAAAATACAATAATACTGGCTTTTTTATATTTCCCCATGTAGTTACCTGTACTGGAAATCTTTACTTCTTCATACAGTTCTGTGATACCATCTACTACCCTTTTATTTCAACATCATGGGCTCCCTTTACCATTTCTTGTAGGGCAGGCCTAGTGGTAACGAACTCCTCAGCTTTTGTTTATCTAGGAATGTCTTTATTTGTCCCTCATTTTTGAAGGACAGTTTGCCAAGTATAGAGTTGTTGGTTGCGTTTTATTCTTTCAGCATCTTGTTTTTTAATTTTTTAATTGAAGTATAGTTGCTGTATAATATTATATATTACAGGTGTACAATATAATGATTCAGAATTTTTAAAGGTTATACTCTATTTATAGTTATTATAAAATATTGGCTATATTCCCCATGTTATACATATATCTTTGTATCTTATTTTGTGCCTAGTAGTTTGTGTCCTTTACTCCCCTACCCCTATATTGCCCCTCCCCCCCTTATTGCTCCTCACCGGTAACCTGTAGTTTGTTCTCTATATCTGTGAGTCCACTTCTTTTTTGTTATATACACTAGTTTGTTGTATTTTTAAAATTCCATATATAAGTAATACCATACAGTATTTGTCTTTCTCTAACTTACAGTAAGTCCCCTACATACGAATCTTCAAGTTGTGAACTTTCAAAGATGCGAACGTGTGTTCGCCTGTCTAATCACGTAAGTTAGTTCATGTGCCTGGCGTACATTGTCACGTGCGTGCATCCTCTACAAGTGGTTGTGCTTTTGTGTACTTTACTGTACAGTACGGTATAGAGTACAGTAGTACAGTATCTTTATTTCAAGCCCAGGATGTCCAGAAGTAAGTGTAAAAGCAGCGGTGATGTAGTGGGTACTGCTAAGAAGTGCCAAGCGATAACAGTGGAAAGAAAAATGAAAATAATTGAGAGAGTGGAGCAAGGCAAAAAGATGGTAGACATCACTCATTCTTATAACATGAATTGTTCAACCATCAGCACAATTCTAAATAACACGGACAAGATCATGGAACATGAAGTCTGCTGTGCTGATGATGTCAACAATACTATCGAAGAAGCGTGGAAAAATGATGGAGGAGATGAGTAACTTCTCAGTGTGTGGATGCAGGATCAGCACCAGTGTCGAGTCCTGTTCAGCTTAATGCTGATTCAAGAGAAAGCTAAAAGCCGTTATGAAAACTTGAAGAAGAAACACGGCGAAGAATCAGAGGGTGCATCTTTTAATGCCAGCCATGGCTGGTTTCATTGCTTCAAGACTAGAGCCAACCTTCACAATATGGTAGCTGCCCAGGAATTTCCTGAAATGCTTTGAGAAATTCTTGATGAAGGCATGTATTCACCCAAGCAGGTTTTTAATGTGGATGAGACAGGACTGTACTGGAAGAGGAGGCCAGACCAAAGTTACATCAGTAAGTAGGAAAAGTTGATGCCAGCCTATAAAGCAGCAAAGGATAAGCTAACTCTGTTGTTTGCTGGCAATGCTTCCAGTGATATAAAGCTGAAGCCTCTCTTAGTTTATCATTCAGAGAACCCAAGAGCCCTTAAAAACATAGCCAAGGGCTCTCTTCCTGTTGTATGGAAGAGTAACCCCAAAGCCTGGTTACACAGGCCATTTTCCAGGACTGGTTTTTCCACCACTTTATCCCAGATGTGGAGAAATATTGCTTGGAGAAGGATGTCCCATTCAACATTCTTTTGCTGCTCGACAATGCCCTGGGCCATCCCCCATTCATGGACAACTTTCATTCCAATGTCCTGTAGTGCATCTGCCACCGAATACTACGTCGCTCATCCAACCTATGGACCAGGGGTTATAGCGACTTTCAAGAAATATTATTTATGTCACACTTTTCATCAGGCAGTAAAAGCGAGTGATGAATCAGGAACAAACTTGCGACAATTTTGGAAGGACTGTAACATCTACAAGGCCATAAAAAACATTGACTTTGCGTGGCATGAGGTTACGGCATCACCGTGAATGGGGTTTGGAACAACATTTGCCCGCAGTTTGTTCACAATTTTCATGGATTTGAGAAGGTGGATGAGGAGTCCAAAGAGGTCTTCAGCAACTTAGTGATCCTCAGCGAGAAGCTGGAGCTAGATCTGCAAGAGGACGACTTCATTGAACTCCTTGCTGTGCAACGTGGGAGCTTACTAATGAAGACCTGATGGAATTGGAGGCCCAGAGAAAGGATGAAGAGAGACAAGAAGAAGAACAAGTAACTGAAGAACCTAAGAGATTCACGATGCAGGAAATAGCAAGGGAATATTCTTTATTTGAGAAGGCACTGTTAGTTTTTGAGGCACAGGACCCGAACGTAGAATGGTACACAAAGGTTGCAGCAGCCGTGAAGAATGCAATCCAGTGCTACTGTGTCATCTGTCACGAGAAAAAAAGAGCTACTACCCAGACATCACTGGATCGTTGTTTCAAAAGGGTAGATAGAATTGAATCCAGCAAGGAACTAGAATCTGTGCCATCAACTTCAGACGTGAGTGAAATGGCAGCTTGCCCTCCGTCTCCTATTGCTGACGACCCTTCAGCTCTACCATCTCCCACCTCCTCTCCCTCCTCCAGTCAGTAACTCTTCTTGCATGTTCACTCGATGCCAGCCCCGTATGCCAGCTGTTGTACTGTACTACTGTGCTTTTCAAGGTACTGTACCGTAAGATTAAAGATGTTTTCTTTAGTTTTTGTGTTTGTTTTTTATGTATTATTTGTGTGAAAAGTATTATAAACCTATTACCACAATTACTATATAGCTGATAGTGTTAGTTGGGTACCTAGGCTAACTTTTCTGGACTTACGAAGAAATTGGACTTACGGCCGCGCTTGAACGGAACATGTTTGTATGTAGGGGACTTACTGTATTTCAATTAGCATAATGCCTTCCAAGTCCATCCATATTGCTGCAAATGGCAAAATTTTGTTCTTTTTATGTCTGAGTAGTATTCCATTGTATATATACACCACATCTTCTGTATCCATTCATCTGTTGATGGACACTTAGGTTGCTTACATATCTTGGCAATTATAAATAATGCTGCTATGAACATTGGGGTGCATGTATTTTTTCAAATTAGTGTTTTTGGGTTTTTTGGATATATTCCTAGGAGTGGAATTACTGTGGCAGAAGAACTGAATAGACATTTTTCCAAAGAGGAAATGCATATAACCAATAGGCATATGAAAAGATGTTCAACCTTGCTAATCATCAGGGAAATGCAAATCAAAACTACAATGAGATATCACGTCACACCTGTCAGAATGGCTATCATCAAAAAGAACACAAATAACAAATGTTGGCAAGGATGTAGAGAAAAGGGAACCCTGTACACTGCTGGTGGGAATGTAGATTGGTGCAGCCACTATGCAAAACGGTATGGAGGTTTCTCAAAAAACTAAAAATAGAACTACCATAAAAAATAGAACTTTCAGCACTTTAAATATGTGTCCCATTTGGTAAGCTTATTGAAGATTCTTTGTGTATGATGAGTCACTTCTCTCTTGCTACTTTCAAGATTCTGTCTTTGTCTTTTAATAATTTGACTATAGTGTGTCTCAGTATGGGTGTGTATGAGTTTATCCTACTTAGAGTTTCTTGAATTTGTAGCTTCATGTCTTGTGCCAAAATTGAGAAGTTTTTGGACATTATTTCTTCAAATAATCTCTCTGCCCCTTTCTCTCTCTCTCTTCCTTCTGGTACTGCCATGTGGTATATGTCAGTTCACTTGATGATATTCCATAGGTCCCTTAGTCTCTGTTCACTTCATTTTTTCTTTTCTTTCTGCTCCTCAGACTGGATTATTTAAGTTTTCTTATCTTCAAGTTTTCTTACCCTTCTTGTCTACTCAGGTCTGTTGTTGAACCCCTGTAGTGAACTTTTCATTTCAGTTATTGTACTTTTCAGCCACAGAATTTCTGTTTGGTTTCTTTTTATAATTTCTCTTTATTGATATTCTCATTTTGTTCATACTTTTTTTTTTCATGATTTTTTTAGTTCTTCGTGTTTTCCTTTACCTCCTTGAGCATATTTAAGACAGTTGTTTTAAAATCTTTGTTTAGTAAGTTCATTGTCTGGGCTTCTGCGGGATGGATTCTTTTAATTTATTTTGCTCATTTGAATGGCTGTACTTTCCTGTTTCTTTGTATGCTTTGTTATTTTTTGTTGGAAACTGAACATTTGAATATTATAATGCGGTAACTCTGGAAATCATATTCTCCCCTTTTTCCAGAGTTTGTTGTTTTTTTGATTGTTGAATGCTGTAGTAGTCCATTTGTCTAGTGACTTTTCCCAACTATTTTTGCAGAGGCTATATTCCTTGTTGTTTTCCTTAGCTTGTGTCCAGCTATTGTTTTAACAGAGATTACCTTGAACACCAGGTGCCAAAACAGACAAATAAGAAAACATCTCTCCTAGTCTTTGCAAATTGGCTCTGTACTGAGGCTGTTCTTCAACATGTAGCCAGACTTAAACTGAGTTTAGGTATCAGCCCAAGGTTAAAGCTTAAGGTCTTCTCAAGTCTTTTGTAATGTTATGTTTTCATTTTAATTCATCTCAAGGTATTTTCTTTTTTAAAAATTTTTTATTGAAGTATAGTTGATTTACAATGTTGTATTAATTTCTGCTGTACAGCAAAGTGACTCAGTTATACACATATATATTCTTTTTCATATTCTTTTCCATTCTGGTTTATCTCAGGATATTGAATATATTGTTAGTTCCCTGTGCTATACAGCAGGACCTTGTTGTTTATCCATTCTATATATAATAGTTTGCAAATCCCAAACTCCCAATCCTCCCCCACGCCCCCTTGGCAACCACAACTGTGTTTTCTTTTCTATGAGTCTGTTTCTGTTTTGTAGACAAGTTCATTTGTGTCATATTTTAGATTCCACATATAAGTGATATCATATGGTATTTGTCTTTCTCTGCCTGACTTAATTCACTTAGTATGATCATCTCTAGGTCCATCCGTGTTGCTGCAAATGGCATTATTTCATTCTTTTTAGTGACTGAATAATATTCCATTATATATATACCACATCATCTTTATCCATTCATCTGTCACTGGACATTTAGGTTGTTTCCATGTCTTGGCTATTGTAAATAGTGCTTCTGTGAACATAGGGGTGCATGCATCTTTTTGAATTATAATTTTGTCTGGGTGTATGCCCAGGAGTGGGATTGCTGGATCATATGGCAACCACCTGTGTAGGAGGATTCCCTTTTCTCCAAACCCTCTCCAGCATTTATTACTTGTAGACTTTTTAATGATGGCCATTCTGACCGGTGTGAGGTGGTACCTCATTATAGTTTTGATTTGCATTTCTCTAATAATTAGCAATGATGAGCATCTATTCATGTGTCTATTGGCCATCTGTATGTCTTCTTTGGAGAAATGTCTATTTAGGTCTTCTGCCCATTTTTTGATTGGGTTTTTGTGTTGTTGTTATTGAATTGTAGCTCTTTGTATATTTTGGAAATTAAGCCCTTGTTGGTTGCATCATTCGCAAATATTTTTTTCCAGTCTGTAGGTTGTCTTTTCATTTTGTTTATGGTTTCCTTTGCTGTGTGAAAGCTTATAAGCTTGATTAGGTCCCATTTGTTTATTTTTGCTTTTATTTCTGTTGCCCTGGGAGACTGACCTAAGATAACATTGGTGCAATTTATGTCAGAGAATGTTTTGCCTATGTTCTCTTCCAGGACATTTATGGTGTCTTGTCGTGTATTGAAGTCTTTAAGCCATTTTGAGTTTATTTTTGTGTATGGTGTGAGGGTGTGTTCTAACTTCATTGATTTATATGTGGCTGTACAACTTTCTTAACGCTACTTGCTGAAGAGACTGTCTTTTCCCATTGTATATTCTTGCCTTCTTTGTCGAAGATTAATTGTCCTTAGGTATGTGGGTTTATTTCTGGGCTCTCTATTCCATTCCACTGATCCGTTCAAGGTATTTTCTAATTTCCCTTCTCAGGTCTTTTCTGAGCATGCATCTGGCTCTAGGCATATCTGCGTCTTTCTGAAGTCCCTTGTATACACAGGTGCTCTTGAATGACCTAATTTCCCCCCCAAACCCCCTCTCTCCCTGTTTTTTTCCTCCCAGGCCTTAGGGAATCTCAACTGTAATCTTTCACCCCAGATGTCTATAGGTGGTTCTTTTGTCTTACAGTGAGCAATGCCTGCCACTTTTCTGGCCTGGGTGAGTTCTGAGTTAGGTGAAGTGATGAAAGGCTTACGTCCATCTTTCAGGTAGCCCCCAGACAAGTTAGAACAGACCTACATGGTGATTTGTGCCTCAGGTCTTCTTTGCTTCTTCTAGAACCAGGGAAGTGTGGGGCAAGTGTAATTCAAAACGCCACAGAGCTTCTCTACAGTTTCTAAGTTGCCTTTTTCCTGATTCAGCTTTTTACTTAGTTGTAAACTTTTTCCTGTTCCAGAGTTTTGACAAAGTTGGTTCTGACAGTTTCTGCCTGTGTTTTGATGTTTCTGTTTGCAGACAGGAGCTTGGAGCTGCCTATTCCACCATTTTGTTGTCTAGGAATAGTGTTTAAAGTTAGGAATTTACACATACTGAAAATGCATTTTGTTCCTACAGTAAGTTCTCGGCTGTTCACGTATCTCTTTAGTTCCTCCTCTTCGCTGTGTCTGTCCCTGGTGTGGACTTCACATGATTTTCTGTGTCTGCTCAAAGATAACTTCTTGTCGCGTGACTATGTCTGCAGGTTCTGGCACCCTCCAGTACAGGTGCACTTTCACAAGCTCACTTTTTAAGAAACTGCTTGGCTCATTGTGGAAACTTTATCTACAAATACTTAGAATGTCTATCCTAGGGGCCTGCCCTAGCCCTGGCTGGAGTCTGAATACTTGGTTCCATTGTGGTTCTTCAGCTTCCCTCCTTCTTGACTCAGTAATTCTTTGTGATGTTTATGGGGTGTCAAAAAAAGCAGCTTTAGAGGCTCACAGAGGAGGCCTCTTTTCTGGTTCTCATTTCTTTTTCTTTTTTCTTTTTTTATTTTTTATTTATTTTTTTATTTTTTTATAAGTGAGATAGATTCTGACTCTTTTTATTTATTTATTTATTTATTTAATTTTGGCTGTGTTGGGTCTTCATTTCTGTGCAAGGGCTTTCTCCAGTTGCGGCGAGCGGGGGCCACTCTTCATCGCGGTGCGCGGGCCTCTCATTGTCGCAGCCTCTCTCGTTGCGGAGCACAGGCTCCAGATGCGCAGGCTCAGTAGTTGTGGCTCACGGGCATAGCCACTCCGTGGCATGTGGGATCTTCCCGGACCGGGGCACGAACCCGTGTCCCCTGCATTGGCAGGCGGATTCCTAACCACTGCGCCACCAGGGAAGCCCCCTTTTTCTTTTTTATTGAAGTATAGTTGATTTACAGTGTTGTGTTAATTTCTGCTCTACAGCAAAGTGACTTAGTTCTACATATATATATTCTTTTCCATTATGGTTTATCACTGGATACTGAATACAGTTCCCTGTGCTATACCCTAGGACCTTGTTGTTTATCCAACCTATATATACTAGTTTGCATCTGCTAATCCCAAACTCCCGATCCTTCCCTCCCCAAATCCTCCTCCCCCTTGACACTGGTTCTCATTTCTTCCTTGTAGGAATTAGCCAGGGCTCATTGGGCTCTCTGGGTGCCAGGTGCTCTGTCAGGCCTGGACTAGGGCCTAAGATGATGAGGCCATCATCTTAGTGGACCTGGGGCCCACTCTTGGCAGCTCAGGGCCACAGGTTT
The DNA here is from genome assembly GCF_965194825.1 of Balaenoptera physalus. Classification (NCBI taxonomy): domain Eukaryota; kingdom Metazoa; phylum Chordata; class Mammalia; order Artiodactyla; family Balaenopteridae; genus Balaenoptera; species Balaenoptera physalus. The sequence goes on from NC_138891.1 coordinate 19,291,429, forward strand.
TCCATTTCTGACTTCATTTCCCCAACGATTTTATCTTGTTTTGGTTGTCATTGCTTGTATTTTTCTTCATTTTGATTTTTATTCTGGCCTCTTTGTACTTCTTGTGGTTTCTTAATTTAGAATTGTCTTCATCCCAGGACTCATCACTCACATTCTTTATTTCAAGTCATTAACATAGATTTTTCTTTTATTGAGTTACAATTTAGGCACAGTAAATTACATGTTCATTGGGATGGGTTTTGGCAGTTTATACAACCTTGTATTCACCATTCAAAACAAGATATGGAACATTTCTATCATCTCAGAAAATGCATTAGGCAAGAGGGAAGTTTTGCCTATTGCTATTATTTTTTGAGTTGTCTTTTTATTGTTGATTTGTAGGGTTCTTTATATATTCTGGATGTGAATCCTTTGTCAGATATGTGTATTTTAAATATTTTTTTCGTGGTCTGTGACTTATTTATTCATTTAATTAATGGTGTCTTTTGATTCACATTATTTAAAAAACTTGGTAAAGTCCCATTTGTCAGTGTTTTTACTTCTGATTAGAACTTTTTGTGTCCTTTCCAGGAAATCTTTGCCTACTACAAGGTTTCAAAGATAGTCGACATCATCTTTTAGGAGCTTTGTAGTTGTGGATTATGTTAAGGTCTACAATCCATTTTGGGCTAATTTTTGTGTGTCGAGTATAGAGTGGAACAGGAGTCTACTTCCTTTTTTTTCCATACAGATATTTAATTGTTCCATCACCATTAGTTAACAAGACTTACTTTCCACACTGAATTGTTTTGGTTCCTGGTCTAAAATCAGTTGTGTGGGCCTGTTTCTTCACAACCTATCCTGTTTTATTGCTGTTTTTGCCTACCTCTATGCCTCTGCCATACTGTCTTGATTACTGTAGCTTTGTAGTTCTTGGTGGTTCTCACCAGGGACAATTTCAATATCCTGGGAACATGTGGCAGTGTTGGAAACACTTTTGGTTGTCACAGTGGGGATGAGGGGTGGAGGGGTGTGCTACTGGCATCTAGTGCGTGCAGGCCAGAGATGCTGCTCTACATCCTACGTGTAGAAGTCAAACACCCACAGCAAAGAATTATCCTGTCCAAATTGTTGATAATACCAAGACTGAGAAACCCTGCTTTTGTGAGTCTTCAAGTCAGTTAGTGTAAGTCTTCCTATACTGATATTTTAAGAAAGAAAATACCGTTTTGACCATTCTTTCTCCTTTGTATTAACCATGTGAATCTTAGAATCCACTTATCAAGTTCTACAAAAGAAATTCCTATGATTTTGATAGGAATTGCTTGAAAAATAGAGATTTCTCCACTATACTTGCTATTAAACTTTAAATCTAAAATAATTAAAATAGTATAAGTAATTAAAATTGAATACAATTAGGAACTTAGTCTCTCACTTTTACAATTAGGAACTTAGTCTCTCACTTTTTTAGTCCTGTTTCAAGTATTCGGTAGCCACATGTGGCTAGTGGCTACTATGTCGACAAATAACAAAGCCAGAGAACATTTTCATCATCATAGAAAGCTCTTTCGGGCAGCACTGGTATAGATCAGTTTGGGGATTTATTCTTCTAATCCATGAGTATATAAGTTTTTTTGTAGATATTCTTTATCAGACAATGGAAGTTCAATTGTACTCCTAGTTTACTGCTAGTTTTTAATTATGAATGTTGGATTTTCTCAGATGTTTATATCTATTGAAGTGACCATATGGTTGTTCTCCTTTAATAATTTCATTGCTTTTCACACATTAAATCAAGTCCGAATTCCTGGGTATAACTGCACTTGGTCATGATGCATCAGTGTTTTTATCTAATGCTGGATTTGATTTGGTAATATCTTAGGACTGTTTCTATCTATGTTCTTGAGGGATTTTGGTCTGCATTTTCTTGTAATGTCCTTTTCTTGTTTTGGTATCGGGGTAATGCTGGCTTTATAAAATACTTTGCAAAGTGTGGTAAGAGAGGGTTTACCAGTAACTGAGCTCTCATTCTGTGCCCTTTCACAGATCCTATCTCCTTTAATCCTTACAGCTGTGCTAGGAGAGGGTTTACTAGTAACAGCTCTCATTCTGTGCCCTTTCACAGATCCCGTCTCCTGGAATCCTTACAGCTGTGGTAGGAGAGGGGTAACACCCCTGCCTTTCAGGTGGTGAATCTCAGGCTCAGAAAGTGAAGTAATTAACCTGACACATGGCTATAGCTGGTGAAGCCAGAATCCGATTCCAGGGTACAGGGACTCTCTAAGACCAGCCCCTGAATGTCACCTCCCACGACTGGCTGCAGGGGCGAGGCAGGCTGTGCATCAGGTGGCAGCAAGCAGCCCTTCAGTTTACGAGGCCGAGACTGGCTGCCTGCCCTGGGCTTTGCTGCCAGACCCTCAGGGGCGGCGCCACTCCTTGGCCCTCTGGCAAGTGCCAGGTGGGTTCTCCTGTCTTCCCAGTTTTTCCTGGAGTGTGAGGATCCCCTTAGCTGTTTTCTGAGGAGGTAACTTTGGTGCCTCCTTAGTAACCAGCTCTGAATGGTTGCTGAGGGCACATTCCCAGTGTGGATGGGACTGGGAATTGCCCAGAAGCTCAGCCTGGATAATCTGTCTTTTTCTAGGATGCTTGGACATTAATTCATCCGTGAAAGGGGCTCGTTTTGTCCGATTCTGTGATGCGTTCAATATTCCACTCATCACGTTTGTGGATGTCCCTGGCTTTCTCCCTGGTGAGTCATTGACAGAGGTGGGGGCCAGGAGAGGCGGTTTTGCCCAGCAAGGCACCCACTTTATTTGGAGATCTTCTTGCAAAATTCCCTCAGGATTTGTGACGTCTCCATATTGTGGGTGTCTGGATGGTGCGGCTGTGTGAGGGGTGGCCCTCTGGGGAGGGGGAAGACCTCCCAGCTGAGAGCAGAGGCCGACCTCCTGAGGATTCTGTGGGTATCCAGTAACTCTTCCTCGTGACCCAGGCACTGCGCAGGAGTACGGGGGCATCATCCGGCACGGCGCCAAGCTTCTCTACGCGTTTGCCGAGGCAACTGTGCCCAAAGTGACAGTCATCACCAGGAAGGTGAGGAACTCACGCTGGAGGCTGTGAGCTCACTCACTCCCACAGCAGGGTCGTGGCTGGAAGTCTGGCCGAGAGGTTCAGCAGCGCTGGAGGGAGACTACGCCTCGCTCCCCTTAAAAGGCTCTGGAGGACAGCACAGCGTGGACAGCCCTGCAGACACGCCCTGCAGAGGTGTCCCTGGTCATCTGGGAACTGAAAGCAGCAGTGGGAAAAAGCAGCCGGGAAAGACCGTGACCATGAACTGTGAAAGGCCTGTGGGCTGTGCCCTTGTGCTCCGGCTCCCTGGCCTCACAGACACTGGGCCTTTAGCAGCCCAGGAGGGCTCTACTTGCTTTTTGTCCTCATTTTGCTTGGCTTCCTGGGGTCTTGCAGGGACATGACATGGGTGACTCAGGCACTAACATTCAACATTTGGGTCTGTTCTAGGCCTATGGTGGAGCTTACGATGTCATGAGCTCCAAGCACCTTTGTGGTGACACCAACTACGCCTGGCCCACAGCAGAGATTGCAGTCATGGGAGCAAAGGTGAGGCCCTCTGGCTTTCCCTTCTGTGTCTGGGAAATGTTGGAGAGGGGCCAGGGCTCCAGGGAGTTGGGGTCTAGACCCTGGCAAGCCTGCCTCCCGCCCTCTCACTTCAGGCGTGTGCCGCCATCTTCGTGCCCAGGTGGGAGGAGCCTAGAGTGGGTTTTGAGACGTCAGTAAAGGGGAAGGGGCTGAACTGGCCTTTGGAGGACTGGACATTCCCCCAGCCCCCAGCTGCTGACTTAGGGCAGGTACTTCCTGTTGCTGTGCCTGCTCCCCACTCCTATCCTGCTTCAAAACAGCTGGTGCGGTTGATCCGGGTAACTCCCGTGCCCCCGCCTCTCCAAGCTGACTTTCAAGGGTTCTGACGTGAAGGCTCATCTTTCAGTCCTCATCTTTCTACATTTGCATTTCAGTCTTTCCACCTCTGGCCATTGAATTGCGCGCTCAGGGCTCAGAATCATGAAAAAGGAAAACAGCACTCTGCTTCCCTCAGTGAGGGAACTGTGGATTTAACAGTGGAAACTAGGCCAAATATCGTGGCCTCAGAGAAGGATAAATGCAGTTGGAGAGAGCAGGACAGAATCTGGGGAGGCAAACACCTGGCTTAGCCTGGGCTGCTCGTCCCTGGGGCCGCAGCTGAGCACCTGTCGCAGCCCCCGGAGTCACGGAGGTCACCTCCAGGCGCCTGGAGCCGGCACTTGTCTCTGGCACACTTTGATTTACCAGGACACTGGCAACCACGCCCACGATGACGAGCTGAGGGAGGCCTGCCCAGGTCTCCAGGGGCCGCCAGGGGCGTTCACTGACTCCTCTCGTGACAGGGCGCTGTGGAGATCATCTTCAAAGGGCACGAGAATGTGGAGGCCGCTCAGGCAGAGTACATCGAGAAGTTTGCCAACCCTTTTCCTGCAGCCGTGAGAGGTAGGGCCTGTGGTGGGGAGGGCAGCTCCGTTCGTTTGTTGGGTCACTTGCTTCTTCTTTTACTCCAGAAGTCTGCCTTTGCCCTTCCAGTTTAATCTGGAGACCAGTGAGGGCTGGCTTGTCCCTGAGCAGTCATCACTTAAGGACGCTGCTCTGTCACCAGAATCAAAACAACATTGCTGAAATGGCTGAGTCTCTTAGTGTTGCTCCAGTCACCCTAGTGCTGTGAAAAATCTACCCAAAACAAAATGACTTAAAACCACCACCGTTTTTGTTTTGTTTTGTTTCGTTTCGTTTTCCCTCATAGTTCTGAGGGTCAGCAGTTTGGTCTGGGCTGAGCTGGGTGGTTCTTCTGCTGGCTGGGCCTGGGATCAGTCATGCAGCTGTGTCATCTGGCGGTCTGACTGGGGCTAGTCCACGATGGCCTCACTCACGTGGCTGGTGCTGGCTGTCAGGTAGACTCTCTGTCCATGTGGCTTCTAATTCTTAGGGAGGCTAGTCCACACCCTGCTTTACATGGTGTCCTGAGGGCAAGAGGGAGAGCGGGGAAGCTGCAAGGTGCCTTGAGGCCTAGGTTTGGAAGTTGCAGTGTTACTTTTGCCACGTTCTGTTGGCCAAGGCAAGTTATAAGGCCAGGTGAAGAAATACAATCCACTTCCTGATGGGAGGAGTGGCACAGTAACATTGCAGAGGGGTTTATGTACAGGATGGGAGGAGTTGTTGTAGTGATTTAAAAAAAATAAAAGTGCACTTTCTTAATTGGATTCCCTGTTGAATTCATCTTGGTAGGGAGGGGGTCACATTTTCCTTTTCTTGCCGAGTGTTCCTAGGCCAGAAGTTTGGGACCTGCCAGAGGAACAGGGGGCTCCTGGGATCAGGGGAAGGTTCACAGGACCCAGCTCCTCTTGTGTCAGGTTGGGCCCTGCTCACACTGTTGGCCGCAGAAGATAGTGCCCTGGCTGAGCACCATGTGGGTGTTGGGTGGGTGGCAGCATCTGGGGCTGCAGATGATCTGCTTCCTTTTCTGTGCTTCCCCAGGGTTTGTGGATGACATCATCCAGCCTTCCTCTACACGTGCCCGAATCTGCTGTGACCTGGATGTCTTGGCCAGCAAGAAGGTACAGCGCCCATGGAGGAAACATGCAAATATTCCACTGTAAATGTACCAAGGGTAATTGCTGCCTGGCCATTTGCACCCATCCCTGCCTTTTGCAGTCATGAAACCTGGCAATCTAAATACCAGTAATAACTTGGCTAAGTTTATTAAATTCTAAAAAGATTTCATTTGTGCCTTCCTATAAAATTGTTTTATTAAAAATCCTAACTAATATTTTTTGAGCATAATTCTTATTTTTTTGTGGTAAAAAATCTGAAAAATGAAGAAAACTAAAGAAAACACTATAGTATTATCACTTAGAGCTGACCCTTATTTAACACCTCTGTGTATTGTTTTCCTTTCTTTTCCCAAGAATTAATTTTTTTCTCTAAAGGTGAGATAATGAGCTTTTAGGGTGAAGTACTTGTCTGCTTAGGCTTTTAGTTTTCTTACTTTTAAATAATATAACAGTTAAATGATATGTCCTAGCCTTTCAATTCCTTCAGGAATTGTTGAGGATTAAAGGAGATGTTTGTAATTGTGTGTGTGTGTGTGTGTCTACCAGAATAGATGCTAAGTAAGGCATATACCCTATATTAATTTCTTACCCTATATTAACTTCTTTCCAGAAACGTGTTCTCACATTTTAAAAAACTTATTTTGGAAAATTTCTAACCTGTGGAAATGTTGGAAGAGTTGTATACCCTTCACCTAGATTACCCAGTTAACATTTTCTATATTTGATTCATCTTTTATATAAATATATAATTACTATTTTTACTGACCTATTTGAGAGTAAGTTGCAGAATCATGACCCTTTGTCCCCCCAAATGTCAATGCTTATTTCATATGAAACAAGGCTCATTGTCTTACATAGTCTTTAATGACATTGACATTTTTGAAGCATGTTCGCCAATTATTTTGTAGAATGTCCCTCAGTTTGGGTTTGTCTGATTGTTTACAGACATTTAGATCCAGGTAGGAGTAATACACAAGAGTGTTCTTTCCTTGTATTACATTAGGAAACACGTTAGGTTTTTCCATTATTGATGAAATTGAGTCTGATCAGCATTCTTTAAGCCTGTCAGCACACTTCCGTCCACTACTTTTTAGTATCCGTTATGATTCTTGCCTCAATCAGCTGTTCTATGTTGGCGGTAAAATACTGTATTTCTAACCCTATCATTATATCCACAAGGAAGGAAGGAAGAGCTTTCTCTTCTTTAAGTTTTTAGTATCAATTTAGATGCATAAATTACTTTTTCATTTTTAAACATTTTTTTTCTTGAAATAATATATTTTTCTTACTATGCTATCGCCCTATCAAATTTTCAAACGCACATTATACTAGTTTATTGAGAATCATTTATTAATATTCATAACTGAAATCTGGGCTTAGTACATAGTAGGTGTTTCATAAATGTTTTAGTGAATGAATATTTTCAGTCATTCAGTCAAGAAAAAATAGAGACTCATGGGTTCTTTAGAAATTTAATGTCACTCGTTTTGATGCTCAGAATTTCCTGATACGGCCAGAGGGGTGCTCTTTCAAGCTGGTTCCTCAGTCCTTTTGATACGTCACAATAATTTTTTGTGCACTTCCTTAGTTTTTGACACAGGGTAATGTACCAGGTTCATCTTATATCTTCCTCGCCCAGCTCCGGATTTAGTGATTTCTCTAAGAGCCCTGGTTTCTTTTAGTAGATGAAATTTAGACGCAAACATATGGCCTGAAACATATTTTTGTCTTCCTAACTAGGTGGTTAGTTCCTAGGGGGCAGAGATGTTTGGCCAGAGGCTCCTTGTACTTCTCTTTGGCACCAGCAGTAAGACTGTAAGCCATTGGAGCTGGGAAAGGAGTGGTGGCAGACTCCTGGTCTTTTAGGGAGACCATACAGGTTGGTTAGCATGTGGCTCAATAGCTTAAAGTTGCCTGGCCAATCCGATTTCTGGGGTCTGCCAAGCTAGGATTTGGCCCATCTGAAAACCAAGCTGGTGGCGGAGACACAGAGCTGCAAGACCTTGGAAGCTCTGTCAAGTAGACCAGCCTCTGTGTGTTGCAGAGCAGCAGTCAGTTTTCTCATCAGCTGCTCTTAGGAATGCCATTCCCAACTGTGGTCTCGTCTTAAAGGGACAGAGAAAAATGCTGACTCTTGTAACCAGAGAGGACTTGGGTGTACTGAGTGGAGCGCTGGCAAATGCGTGTTTAGACCGAGAGCAGATAATACAGCGAGTTGTGGTGGAGGTAGGAGGCTCTGTGAGTGTCCTGCTGTAACTGTCCCTGCCCTAAGTATGTAAACCGATTTGTCCTGAACCACACAGCTAATGAGGGGTGAAGCTGGGATTTGAACCCAGGCAGTACTGTCTGAATCCCAAAGGGTTGGAGTGAGAAAGGTGGTGGTCTGCTCCACTTGGGATTGTATCAACCCAAAGAGCTACTAAACTTGGAGAACTTTCCCGCCTCATGCATGACGGCATCCCTCTGAGCTGCTGGAATCACGGGAGCACGCACATCCACCAGCAGCCGTCCAGTGCTTCTGTTGTGTGAAGTCTTTCCAGCCTCTCTTCTGACCACGTCTTGGTCTCCCCAGCCCAATTCTCTGCTTCTGGATGCACTGATGCTTTTTGCTGGCACTTGAGATGTGGTTTGCCCAGAGTCAGAGAAGCCCGTGAAGGACACTCACCCAGTACACTGACTTAACACCCTTGATGGAGTTGTTGAATCAACCCAGACTCCACCTGTTTGACAGATGTGAACCTTAAGTCCTTCTGGTTTCAAAGGATTTCTGGAGAGCTGTGGCTTTATTATATATATATTTTAGTGAAACTACAGGTCCTCGTGCTCCTGCTTCCCTGTCAGCATGGGATCTCCACCATTCCAAGCGGAAGCTGTGGCTACTCAGTGGGCGGAGCCTCAGTCTGGGGCCTGTGTCGAATCCAGCCAGCACGTTGGGCAGATGTGGCAGCCTTAGTAGGTACGTACTGACCATGTCCCTACTGTCCTGGTGATGAGAAATGCCTCATTTATGTGTCCTTGGGAGCAGAAAGTTATCCTTCAAGACGCGATGCCCAGTGGAGACCCCTACAGAGCAAGGCACTTAGGAGGGCATGGATGGAACCTTACCTGAGTTTGGTCTGATATGTGTAGCCTGAGCAGGCACTAAGCCTTTGTTTCCCATGAAGACACTGCTCCTTGTTTGATAGATTCTTTTCTGAGAGCAGGGCCAATAGAGAGTCACAGTCAAGTCACATCTGGGAGGTTTGCAAGCTTGTCCGAAGGTAGAGTCACACATGGGCAAAGCCCTGGTCTAATCTCATAAGCACGTAACCTTCAAGATGAGCTGCTACAGAGATCCGTCCTCATCACCTTCCCTCCTGGGCTGCCTGGAGAGCTCACCTGCCGATTCATCCCCTGCATTCCTGCCTCTTCTGCACAGCCATCTTAGGCCATCTAATGAACACAGCCCAGAGGACACGGTCAGGCCCATAAAGTGTAGGATACAGTTTTGTTCAGAGTGACACCTGGCAGCAATGTCAAGAGAAACCCTCACTTCAGCAGCCATGCAGAACACAAGTGATCTTTACAGGGCACTGCTAGGGGGCAACCGTGCAGAAGTGCTGAGTCTGGATCTCAGGTGGGGGAAGCACCCAGGCTTCAGACCAGTTGATAATCCCTGAATGCCTCCCTCCAAAACGCAGCCCACGAGAGGCTTCCTCTTGAATCACAGACCACTTGGCCTAGCTAGTCTCTCACTCTCTCCAAGGAAATACAAAGAATGAAAGAAAACTGATGAGCTAGTCCTAAGATAATGCTTGCTTAAAGAAGTAAAGCCTCATTGATACAGGAATTTTTCCATCATTTAACAAATGATCTGAAAGAGCAAACTCTCAGTTTTTGGTAAAAAAGGAAAGCTTCATCATTCTGTCGACAGGACAAGAAATCACCTCTTTAAAGCTTTACCTAGTAGGAACAATAGGATGACTACCACAAGCCTGATTTTGAATAGTTTATTAAAGGAAAGGTGAAGCATCAGTTTCAAATTGTACAAAAGGAAAAAAAACCTCATATTGCAAATGTACAATTTACAGAATTACTAGCAAAACCAATCAAGGAGACACTGAAAATACAAAAATTCGATTGACTTCAAACTGAACTGGAAACCCATTGGAGTCGATATTATGCCTTTTCTGTTGCATGGTAGTCTACAATTCTAAGTCAGCATCTGTTTGTTTTCCACGTGAAACTGTCAAGCCAAGGATCAATCTGTGCAGGTGCCAGGGCACTTCCCAGCCTGCTCCCTGGCCAGAACCACAGGCGGGCAGGGCTGGCGTGGTGGACAGTCCAATCAATCAATCAATCATCCCCGCCCCTTCACTTCCAGTGAAACCCACATTTCTGGAGGAAAGCGAGACCCCAGCCCCAACTGGAGCCCAGGAATTGCTCAATCATCAGCAGATAAAACATTTTTGATGACCAAGAAGTTTTTTTCAGAACTGTACAAATGTTGAGAAAAGTTTGTTTTGTCTGTTTACTAAAAGGATGAATAAAGTAATCCATTCTGCTTTCCCACATAGTCACTGGGTGCACAGATTTTTTTTTTTTTTTTAATGCTTTTGTTTTTTGGTAAAAAGGGAAAGCCTCATCACTCTGTTGCAGCTACTTTAAAAACCAGCCCAGAAACAGCTGTGGATGGATTGGTTTGGAAGTTCTGAGGCTTACTTTAAAAATCAGAAAGGAAGAAAGTAAGTAAGTGGGCTTTTTAAAATAACAGTAGCAGCAAGTCATAAAAGTCTAAGCAGAATGTAACTCTAAACCATTAAAGGCTGTCCTGAAGATTCATAATTTCTTTCCCCCAAAGAATTATCCTTAATATGCACATTTAACACTGAAATGTTGCTGTATTTCAAGGTAGGCTTAAGTACTTCACCCTCTAAGCACAGACTTCTATGCAGCACACACTTCTATAATCGGTAAACTTAATTCACAAAATTAGTGCATAAGGGTATTATTAAGTGCATGGGAAGTAGACACGGTTATGTTACACTTAAAATTACGTTTGAATGGCGAAGGAGTCCTTCATGATTATCTTTTTAAGAAAATGGAAGTCCACGTAACTTGAATTTGGCAGGGCATGAAATAAGTGGTAAAAACGGCAAACTGATAACTTGAGAACCATTTTTGTTTTACTGAGAATACTTTATTTGCTGGTAGAAGTTGCTAAAAATGCACAGAACAAATACCAATAGAAAATGTACTGTATCTGAATCTCCCTAATCTATATAAAATGAATGGTGTACAGCATCTGTTGGAAAAATGGCTGCTTGGACATGTCTTATTTTATGCCCCCTTATAAATAAAAATAAACCTTTTTATTCAAGAGTATATAAAATCGGGGATTTCATATCTATGTCCACAGAGGGTGTATGGTTTTTGGCAGCGATGCACTGTCAGAGTTTCATCTTAGCTTGTCAGTATTCTGCTCCTCCATATTTCTGTATTCCACAAGGTCCAACCAAATCCAGTGAGCTCCAAAACACTCTTCGGCAATTAGGATGAGCTGCTTTACTCATAGGTTTAATAAAAATGGTTAGCTTTTAAAACATAAAAAGGCAAAATGTTAAAACGGTTTTTAAATTGTACAACAGGAAAATAAAGTTAAAAATATTTTTTTTTTACTCAATGCTGAGTTTTCATAAAACAGGTGTATTACAGTGTTTATCTTGACAGCTGTTTTAAAAATTTAAAATTTCTTCCTCCCTCCAGAAAAACACACACATCTGTATTGGGATAAGTCCAATAATAGGACACAAATGATTTTTCAGGTCAGTCTTTCTGAGGTGACATTCACCAACATTCTCTTGGGTAATTTACATGCTCCTCTTCTGTCACTGCAAAAAGGGATTGACCTCAATCATTTGATTAAAAAACAAATCAGATCACATCAAAAGTGTTTTTTTCCCCATACAAGCTATCACAGTATATAGGCCTCTAGCTCTAAATAATAGAGTTCCAGATTTGTAAATTTTCTTCAGACTTCAGAACATAGGCATTCCAAATCCCTAGAAAAAGTGAAACACAATTATTAAATTCATGCATAAACAAGACCCAGAAACCATAATAAAGAACAGTAATAATTTAACATTTACTGAATCGTCTTCTATGATAGCTGCAGAATCAAAGAAATCTGGCCTCAGCTCAGCTCTCTCTCTCCGATTTCTTGACGGGGGCTGGAAAGAGAAGCCAGATACTTAATTTTTTCCTGAGATACATTAAGACAATGAACTGTGATAATCAGCTAATATTTCTAATAGTATCATAATTATAAAGAACTGTTAAGGGTCAATTTGAAAGGAAAAGAATCTGGCTTTTACAGGAGCATACATTAAAGAAAAATGTAACAGTATTTGGCTTTTAATTATCACTTAGATAAAAAAAGGCTTTCAAATTACAATGAATGTGTAAATGCATACAAATAATTTTTGGGCCTATAAACAAAGAACATACCTCTCAATCATGGAATAATTATAAGATTGATCAAACACTAGGTGACAAAACTTCACTAAATTCCCCAAAGCAGGTAGATGGAGAGCTACTGATGGGTGGGTTGAGGGAGATTACAGATTGGATATGGTCTCATTTACATTTCTTACCAAACCTTTTCATTATGGAAAATTCAGAACATACAAAGCAGAATGCTATGGGGTAAATTATGTCCCCCCAAATTAATATGTTGAACTCCTAACCCCTAGACCACAGAATGTGACCGTATTTGGAGACAGGGCATTTAAAGAGGTAAGTAAAAGGAGATCGTATGGGTGGGTTCTAATCCAATGTGACCCATGTTCTTATAAGAAGAGGAGACACGCACAGAGGAAAGATCATGTGAAGACAAAGGGAGAAGATGGCCATCTACAAGTCAAGGAGAGAGGCCTCAGAATGAAATCAATCCTGCTGACACCTTATCTCTGACATCTAGCCTCCAGAACTGTGAGAAAATACATTTCTGTTGAAGCCACCCAGTCAATGGTATTTGTTATGGCAGTCTAGCAAATTAATACATAGAGAAAGCAGTATGATGAACTCCCATACACCCATCACCCAGCTTCAACAATTTTCAAACATTTGGCCTATCCTTTTCCATTGAATTCCTGTTTTCTTCTTCTCCATGTCATTTCACCTATGACTACTTCAGTATGTATCTCTTAACAGATGGAAACTTTTAAAAAACATAACCACCATGTATTACTATTTCTGACAAAGAAAATTTCTTAATATCACCTACACTTAGTCCATATTCAGATTTCCTTATTTTAAACATGTCTCTTCACATTGAACAAATAAGGTCCATATTCTGCATTTGGTTGCTATGTTGGAGTGCAGTGTACATAGACTCCAATTTAAAGTACAAGAGGCCAGATGAACATGCTATACTGAAAGACAGATCTAGTGTAAGCTGTTTTTCATGAAGGTAATAAGAAGGAGCCAGTTCCTGTTATTGCCAGAACTGAAAATCTGACTGCTTTGAAAACAGGCTTGAAAAACATAAGCTCATCCAAATGCCCAGCAGTGCTACAAGCGCTACACGGGCCCTGCCCACTGTTGGTCAATGTTGCCTCCTCCTCCTCTTCCTCTCACAGGGTTCTGAAAACAAGAGCATCATCTTACACCAACACCTTCACATATTTTAACAGAAGAAAAATGTATTGAACTTCCTTACCAGGTCAATAACCATAGTATCTTCAAATTCTTCATTCATGTCTTCTAACTGACTCCGGGATGACATCATTACATCTTCAAAGATGGGCTCAGCATCTTCCTCCATTAGACCCCGACTGATACAGAAGAAGCACAGTCAGAGAGCTGTTCAGACTGATAGAACCTGGAGTTCTGGCTCTTACACTGGGTCTTCTAAGCAATGAAAGCACACCTTCCAATTACAACCAATAGACTGCACAAATTATGATACTGAACTCTAAGGTAATTAAGAATCATTCATTTGGTTAACTCAAGATTTCATCTCAACTCATCAGAAGGAAGTATAATTTAAATGCAATAACAATATTACTAGCTAGCTATGTGTCATGTCAGTTCCCACAGAACTCTAAGTGATTGGTGCCATTATTATCCCAAATTTACAAATGGGGAACCAGAGGCACAGAGGTTTTAGAGCTTATCCAAGGCCACACGGCTGGCAAGTGGCACACAAGGATTTAAATGCTGAAAGCCTCAAGCACCCATGTCCTCCATTCCTATCCTACGCTGCATAGCATATCCTGAATTATGATTTTAACTCCTAAGACCAAACATCAGAGAAACCCAAGTCGTTACACAAAATGACCATCACACAGTGATCATGTTCTTGTGACACTTGATGTAACACTTACACGGCATGCCTTACTCCAGTTCTCACTTTCATGTAGTTCATTCCTGTTCTGTCCTTCCGATTTAAGTCTTCTAATTTCGGCTGGCCTAACCAAGAGATCTGCATCTGAGGACTAAGAGAGGGTACTATTATTCATTTTGTGGCAGCAGATGAGGAATTTAGGCAATCAGGCCCATGCTAAAAAGGCCATAGTTGGTTGGCCTAATCCCCATGTAAGGGGAGTTAGCTGGATTTATTCCAGGGTCAAGGTTGAGATCATTATCAAAGGACCTGTCTTTGCAGAAATGGCAGTAAACTGGAGATGCCTAAGTCTCCAAGAGAAGCTGGCTGTGGAGGCTAGTTGTTAAGTGTGAAGGCAATCAGAATATGTCACCCCAAAATATGCTTCTTTGAGATTAAAATTGTTTTGAGCTGAAGGCAATTAAGAAGTAGTAAAACACAAAAAAGTTCCCCCTTTTCTGCCTAAAGGCAGGAAATAAGTTCTCCTTTTACTGGAGACAGACTCTTATCAGCCCAGAGATGGCACCAGAGGAACGTGCAAACAAACCCTGTTAAACTAATGCTTATCTTCCTAGTTAAGATGAGGACTACCTAGCCCTAGTTGGACTACCCCTAGTCCAAACTCGTTTGTCTTGTCATTTCTTCACAAATTTATTGTTTCTTTGTCTAAAAGGCTTAAAAGCTTCCTGCTCTGGTCACTTCTTTAGGTCTTCATTCTCTTGTGAAGGCTCCCATGTACATGTAAAAATTTAATAAAATTTGTATGCTTTTCTCCTGTTAATCTGTCTTTGTCAGTTTAATCTTTAGACCCAGCCAGGGGCCCTAAGAAGGTTGAGGAAAACTTTCTCCTCTCCCACAGGTGCTTAAATTATCAGCTTCTTTCCCCAAATCCCTGCTAAACCAGAGCGCTTCTCACACTTCCGTATCCAGCTGCTGCCCTACTTACAAGGGTTCCTAGCTGCACACTCAGTCCCCGAAGGGACAGGAATGATGCTGGCTTCGTGGCTCAGAGCTCTTCAGAGATGAACAAGGGAGGGTAGATCACATTTTTTCTCAGTCCTTCTGAGGAAGTTTGGAGTCAGGTACATGCTGAGCCAAATCTCCACCTGCACTCTATCCTTACTGGCACATGGACACTTGCATACAATCAACATGACTCTTGGGAATTTTATAGGATGGAAACTTGAACGATTTTTGGTAGCTAAAATCTGCCGCATAAAGTTCTCTCGAAGCAGCTGTCTTTATACCATGTTAGGCTACCACCTTGATTCAACTTATAAATCTATAGCAGGAAAAAGACGACAGACCACAGCCAGGAGGGACTGACATGGTAAGTTCAGGGAAGCAAGGCTCAAATAAGGAGGATACCCCCCCTCCCCCAGTAGGAAATGGAGTGGGAGTGCTGGTCATAAGGCAAACTACCCTCTAAGATGGCCCAGTTATGCAGTGGCTGACAAAGACGATCCTTTCAGCTTTGAAGAAGGCAGATCCTCAGAGCAAAGATTCCTTATGAAAACCCAGGATCTGAATTCTTCTAACACTGCCCCTTTCTATTTTCAACCTGCTAAATTTGTTGAGTTCTAATGAGAATTCTCTCTTATCCATCAGAGTAATTCACAGCATTACTCTAATAAGAACAGAAACACAAGTGAGGAGCTTAGAGACTTTCAAAGTTGAATGGAAAATAACAAAGAAACGGTTAAGGTTTTCAAAGCAAAAGTCATGCCATCACCCTGCCTTTTCCATGATTTTCAGAGCCGTGGTACTAGAAAACAGTTTAATTGCTAGTGCGGTAAAAGGTTAAGAGCTTGATTCTCCTACAGAAAGGACCGCTATTCTCAGAATTTATCACTGCTTTAACAATTCTTAATCTATGAACAGTTCAAGTTTAATATATAAACTTAACCAAGACAAAGTACTATTAATTAAATGGCTGATAAAAGTAATAGTCTATTTGGTGTTCAAACTAGGAACAACCTTAGCAGAGACTCTTCTAGGCTCTCTCGCCAAGGAAGTAAACCTGCATGTGTTCTTGGCAAATCTCTGAGAAGAAACAGACCTGCCCAGTGAATCTGCAAACTCCAACTGAAATCAGCGCTTAGTAAGACACCATGCATTTAACGGTCTCTGGACTTTGAGGAACTGAGATCCACAAGTGTTTGCAGACTTATTATACATCTTCTAATATAAGTTATTTAAACTCTATTTGTGATTTTGTTTTCTCATTAACTGAGAAAACAATAGGCTCGGATGAAATAATTTTTCTTACTTTAACAGTTGCAGGTTTTATGCCAAGAAAACAATTTTTTTACTACTTACTTGTGTAAAAAGTCAGGTTCAGAACCATGTTCAGACTCAGGCTCCTGAATCTGCTCTCCCATGGGCCGGCTGTTCTCTCGCAGTACAGTGGAAGTGAGCTGTGGTGCTGGCAGGGGGCCAGGAGTCTGAATCATGGTGTCAGTCCTGTTCAGCCACGTATTATCCAGACTTTCATCTGTAAAATTCCAGTTAATGAGTGTCACAGAATGTCATGGGTGGAATGAACTCTGGTAGAAGTTATAGCATAGATTTAAAGAGCATGGCTCTGGAGTAGACTGCCTAGGTTTGAATTCCAGTTACACCACTCACTTGTGTGACTTTGTATAAGCTATGAAATTTCCAAAATTCAGTCTGCTCATATACAAAAGGGGATATCAGTAACTGACCTCATTGAGTTGTAAGGCTTAAATAAGGTAATGTATGTAAACATCAAATGTTAGCTATCCTACATTATCATCTCTTCCAAGTCCCTCCATCCCTATAGAAGGGGAAGAATGTGGCCAGCCAGAGAGACCCCTCTAACCTTCCTTTTGCTCAAGCAATAAAAGGCCTATTTACTGGGTCTTAGAGGGGCCCCAGGCAGCAGCACTTAAAATCTGGCTGGCCTTTACTGAGAAATCAGCAAATCCTGTTACACCATTAGGCACTGGTCACCAGAGAAGTAACTCTTTGGCCAGGTTATACTTGTGGGGCTGGATTGAGGGACTCACTGATTTCACGCCTCTAACTTCTACCTCTTTAGGGAAGTCTTCTCTGATCACCCCACTCAGCCCCCACTTACCATTCTTTTTTAGCTTCTAGAGGAAACAAAATCATTCTTGCTCACTTAGGGCTTAATTATACACTGTCCTGCATTGGCAGGTGATCTGTCGTGTGTGTATGTGATCTCTGTAATTAGATTTGAGTTTCTTCAAGAGATCAGGAACTATTTTTTCCTTCTTCTAAAGATCATTTATAAAGATTTGAACAGATTAAATTACTATTTATAGCGTTATTTGCATATCTAAATCCTGATAAAATACTACATAATTATAAAGTTCTACCTACAAAATGCTAAATTACAGTTGACCTTTGAACAATACGGTTTCAACAGCATGGGTCCACTTAAATGCAGATTTTTAAAAATAAGTATGTACTCCAGTACTACACGATCCACAGTTGGCTGAATCCACGGATGCGGAACCAAGTACATGGACTGTAAAGTTAGATATGGATTTTCAACTCTGTAGGTGGTTGGTGCCCCTAATGCTCCCCCTCACCCCACTGTTCTAGGTCAACTGCAAGTTCTTGATGTGGGAAGACTTAAAAAATAGTATTACTGCTATGTGTTTCCTTCTGAAGAATTTTAATCACAAAATGTAGTATGAATCCCATTGTTTTTCCTCCCCCAATAAGTCTCAGAGACATGTGCATGTGAGGCTCCTCCTCTGCTATCAAGTATTCGCTCTCTCTCAGTGTATTCTCTGGTTTCTAAAATTTTGTCAGACGCATGTATGTTCCGGATAGGTTTTTCTGTTCCTGGAAATACCTACCTATTGTCTGGTTAAGGTCATTCCACTAATCTAAAGCTCACTACTGAATCTCTTCAGCAAAGATATGTTACATCTTCTTTTATTCATAACACTTTTCATTCAACATTTAATTCAAAACTTTTATTCTCTGCTGCACTTAAAATTTTATGATCATAGGAATGGTTTCATTTAGGTTCTTAACCTGGTAAACCATCTTTCAGCTTTCTACTACATGTCATCTTTTCCAGAAAAATTTTCCCTGATTCATTACGAGTTTGGTCACTCCCTGTATGTTTCCAGAGAACCTTTTTGGCCCATCAGAGAACTCACCATGCTGAACTGAAATTGCCTGCTTCTCTGTCTCCCTTTCTTCACTGGGAATTAATACCCAATCTCCAGCATCTAGTACAGTTCTTAGGAAGGTGCTTGGTAAAGACTTACTGAAAAAAAGAGTAACTTCAGGAAGAACTCACTCTTCTTGAAGAGATCCTCCTAACCCTCAAGATTCCTCAATGAAAACACTTCTTGCAAAGCTCTCTCATCTTCATTCCAAACAGATGAAACTCTGTTGCCTAAGGGTTCTGGACATGTAACTTACCTTAGTTACTTGGTAAATTTGAAACTGATATGGAGCAAGTTTTCTTTTTTGCAATTTAATGATTACCAAATTAGGTTATCTGGTCCATATATGTTTCTCCCTCCTGAGGACGATAATACTAACTGCTCCATTAATGTATAGATAAATGGTTATCTAAATTCTCTAAGCCTTTGGTTTCTTCTGTGTAAAACCTGGATAATACTGTTGAACTCAGAATTATTTATAAAACATCTATACAGCATTTATTATGTGCCAGGGACTGACCTAAGTGCTTTACAAATATTAGTCAAATAAATGATTAAGTGATGTAATGCATGTAAAACACATTCTTGGTATAGCAAGGATTTGATGAATGCTGGCTAAGATGACTATTACATCTAAGAAAAGCTGTGAGCAGAAAAAAAATACAGATAGAGGAATAGATGTAGGGTGCCCTGATAAAAAGGCTGCTCTAGAAGACATTTCCGAAAGGAAATGACTGGCATCATTCTTTAGAGAACAGTTCAGGATGCTATACTATAAAGACAGGGTTTTGTATTTTCATTTTCTGAACCAAAAAGATTTTAAGCCCCAAAGCTGAAACTTGAAAGGTAATCTTAAACTTTACCATCAAGTCTGTAAATATTTTCAAATCTTTTATTCTCTTCGAAATATACATTCAGCCTAATCTACTGACTGATGCAAGAAAAGGGGCATTACTATATGATGACAACATTCTGACAACAGCAGCTAACATTTATCAAATGCTGCCTGTGTGCCAAGCACTGTGCTAAAGTAATCACTGTGTGTGTGCTAAGTTTTTTTGGGGAAGTATCTAATTTAATATTCACAATAGCTAACAGGATAGATACTCAGATCGTCCTTCATCTGATCGGTGATTGAGGCTTAGAGAGGTTCAGTAACATGCTCCAAGGTTACACAGCTGAAAAACGAGAAAGCCAGGTCTGAATCCTAGAACTCTGAATTTAGAGTTTGTGCTCTTCATCAGTAGTTAATACTGCCTCCCCAGTGATGAAAGAAACATTAGACTTAAAATTCTAATTAATTTTGCTACAGATTTCAGCAACGTCTTTGATGAGTCACTACTTTTTAGGCAGCAGAGGTAAACAGAAGTTTGTGAAAAGGGGCCACGGCATGATGCAGATCACTGTCCTCTCCTGCTTTGGAGAGATTTTATTAGGAGAAGCATGGCGATGGAGCAAGATTATTTGAGGAAATAAGCATTTTTACTTTGAGTTTTCTTAGTTTAAGACTAATGCTTTGTTTTAATAAAGCAATCTTTAGTCTTTTTGGATATAGGAATATCTATTATTGATCACATTTTCATAACAGTTCAACTCCCTGTTCCCCATAGCCTATGAGGGTTAAAAAACCAGATCTGGCCATCACTAATTTAATATACAAAAATAAGTTATCCAACCAAGTGGTGGAAATGGAAAGTTTTCTGGTATATTCAATGTGCTGCAGAGTTCCATCCTCAACTTACCAAAATATCTCCTATATTAGGATGCATTTTGATAGAATAACATTATGACTGTATTATTTTAAATTTTAATGTATTAGAGATCTATGGTAAGGGGATCAATTTTATAAACCTTCCTGTCTCCTCTTTTTCTCTGTGCCTATCTTCCTCTGTGTTCAGTGTTTTTTCAAGCTCCTTTTCCTTGACCCGCTTCTGTCCCACTTTGTCTGTTACAACCTTTGTGGCTGAACCTCTCAGTGTATATGAAACATACAAGGAAATAATGTGCTTAACAGTATTATCTTGCTTCAACGGATTATTTACCACTTTATTTATCTTGATACTATCAGGCACACTATTTGCCTCATAGTATAAAGGCACACTTACCTTCTACTCGTTTTTTGTGAAGTGGAGGTCGTCCTTTCTTATTCCTTACTGAGGAGGTTTTGCTGCTGCTACTTCCACTGTTCACGGACATTCTATCATCTTCACCTCCAGTGACTAACGAATTTCTATAGGAGATGAGTGGAAGCCATACATCCTCCCTCCTTTCCATCATCTGTTCCGTTAGGAATTTTTCTAGGTATGAGTGACTAGAAACACAAAAGCAGCAGTCATTTTTATGGAAGTAGTTCATGCATCACTTATTTCATTTTTTTTCATAACCTGAGGCTCTCTCTCTCTGAAGGTTCTGAAGAATCCTTAAGGACACATATTAAACTATTAACAGTGGTTACCTTTAGAAAGAGAGGGATTGAGAATTTAAGGTTTTGCTTCACAAATTCCTGGAATACTTTTAAACAAGCAAATGTATTACTAAGGGTGTATGTGTATTTCTTCCTTTACTCCTTTCTTTGTTTTTAAGTACCAATGTTTAAAAAAAAAAAATCAGAAGTCTGGCTCAAAAAGGTTATTGAATTTTCTTTTAAAGTGTTCAAACCAGGGCAGGATTTCTAGAATGGTGACGTGAGGAGCTTGGCATACCCTCTCCCCGGCAAAACAACCTTTTTGGTGTTGGTTGTTGATAGTGGGGGAGGCTATGCACGTGTAGAGGCAGGGGGTCTATGGGATGGCAACTCTCTGTACCTTCTTCTCATGTTTGCTATGAACTTAAAACTGCTCTAAAAAATTAAAGTTAAAATAAATAACATAAATAAATTAAATCACATGTTTTCCTGTTAGTATGGAGGACTGTACATGGCCCAAGACTGCCCTTCTCAGGAGCAATCAGAGAGGGACATTCTAAGCTGCCGGTCCCCTGGCTGACCATGGGGCAAAGTAAACACCCTGAACTGTGATAGCAGCTTTCAAAAGCCACACCCACATCCAACAGTAAAAATCCAACTTGCTAAGGAGGTTTAAGCACAACCTTTGATTAATAAGGGGCAGACACAGGCTAAATGATAAAAAACAAGGGAAAAAAAGATCTGAGTAGGGACAGCAGAGGCTGCATACTGCAAGAGAACAGACCTCACAGAGTTTGTTACTCCAAATAAATGACCAAGCAACCAACAACATCAATCTCTAGGAGGATAAAGAATGAATATCAAGAGTAGCTAAATTATTATTTTACAATGTATCACATATACAATATATTATCTAAAATGGTCAGTTTGCAACAAAAAATTATGAGACAGACAAAGAAACAGAGAAATGTAATCCATATGTAGGAAAAAAACCCCAAGCAATAGAAACTTGGCCCACAACAACTGCAAAGCAATTATTATACATATGTTCAAAGAACTACAGAAAACCATGTCTAAAGAATTAAAAGTATAATAACACTATCTCTCATTAAATAGGGAACATGAATAAGAAGATAGAAATATAAAAAAAAGAATCAAATGGAAATTCTGCAGTACAACAATGGAAATTAAAAAGTCACTAAAGGTGCTCAACAGATCTGAGCTGGCAGAAGAGAAATCAGTAATCTTGAACATGTATCAATAGAGATTATGTAATCTGAAGAGCAGAGAGAAAAAAAATGAGGAAAAATGAACAGTGCCTGAGAGAAATGTGGGATTCATTAAGTACACTGACATGTATAATGGGAGTACCAGGAGAAGAAAGGTGTAGAAATAAATTTGAAGAAATATGGCTAATCACTTCCAAATTTGATGAAAAACATGAATCTACACATTTTCAAAGCTCAACAAAGTCCAAGCAGGATAGATGCAAAGAGATCCACAACCAGATGTATCACAGTGAAAATGCTGAATGCCAAAGACTAAAAAAATCTTGAAAAGTATCAATAGTAAGAGAAAAGTAACTCATTACACACAAGGGAACGCCCAATAAGTTTAAAAGCTGACTTCTCATCAGACACAGTAAAGGCCAGAAGGCAGCAGGATAACATAGTCAATGTGCTGAAAGTAAAATGCTATCAACCCAAAATCTTGTATCTAGAAAACTATATTTCAAAGCTAAAGATGAAATAAAAACACTCTCAGATGAACAAAAGCTTAGAGAATTTGTTGCTGGCTTACTTGCTTTACAAGAAATACTAAAGGAAGTTCTTCAAGCTAAAAACAAATCAGAGAGTAATCTGAATTTACAGGAAAAAACAGAGTGCTGAAGGGTAATTACCAGGTAGTCATAAAGGACAATATAATTGCACATATACTTATCTTTTGTCCTTTTCACTGATTTAAAAAAGCAATTGTATAAAACTATGCACTGCTCTGTCACTGGGACAATAACATAGAAATGTGTATTTGACAATGTACACAAAAAAAGTGTGTGACAGCAAAGATGTATTAGAGTAAGGAAATGATAGCAGATGGTATTTCATATCCACACCTATGAAAATAACTAAAAAATATAATTAAAGGTCTCTGAAGGAATTAAAATGTTACACTAGAAAATAGCCATTTAATATAAAAGAAGGCAATAAAAGAGGGAAAAAACAAAGGCACAGACATATAAAAAATAGAAATTATTATGGCAGAGATTGTTTCAAAAGTAAAAACATGATCTAACTACAGGCGTGCCTCATTTTATTGTGCTTTGCTTTACTGTGCTTTGCAGATACTACATTTTATACAAATTGAAGGTTTGCAGTAACTCTGCACTGTCAGATGATGGTTAGCATTTTTAAGCAATAAAGTATTTTTTAATTAAGGTATGGACACTGTTTCTAAGACATCATGCCATTGCACACTTAACAGACTACAGTGGAGTGTAAATATAACTTTTCTATGCACTGAGACACCAAAAAATTCATGTGACTTGCTTTATCTATTACAATATTTGCTTTCTTGTGGTGGTCTGGAAGTGAATCTGCAATATCTCTGAGGTATGCCTGTATATGCTGTCTACAAGAAACACACTTTAGATTCAAAGGCAAAAAGGCAGAAAGTGAAAGGATGGAAAGAAAGCTATACCATGCAAATAGTAACAAAAACAGAGCTGGAGTGGTTACACTACTATCAGACAAAATAGACTTCAAGAGAAAAATTACTAGGGACAGAGGAGGACGTTTTATAGTGATAAGTAAGAGTCAATCCACCAGGAAGACATAACAATTATAAACATATATACACCTAACAACAGAGCCCCAGAATACACATGAAGCAAAAACTGAGAACTGAAAGGAGAAATAACAATTCAGTAAAAATAGTTGGAGACTTTAATACCCCACTTACAGTAATGGATAGAACAACGGAACAAAAGAAAATAGAAGACTTGAACAGCATCCTAAAAAAAACTATAAGCGAAATGGACCTTCAATCTTCTTGAAACAAGTCAAAAACAAAATAAAACTAAAATATAATTAATATAAAAGGAAAGAAGAAAGTGTTCCACAATAGTTAAGCCAGTGTTCACAGATCTTTGAATTAGAGAATAAGAAGTCACTTCCACTTGCAAATTCTAGGGTACTGAAAGGTAAGCAATCAAAGAAAAACTATATAAAAGTCTGAAAGAAAATTATAGTCCCTTAAAATAGGGGTCCCCAACCCCCGGGTCTGTTAGGAACCGGGCCGCACAGCAGGAGGTGCGCAGCGGGTGAGCAAGCGAAGCTTCATCTGCCGCTCCCCATCTCTCACATTACCACCTGAACCATTCCCCACCCCCATCCCCCATCCGTAGAAAAACTGTCTTCTGCGAAACCGGTCCCTGGTGCCAAAAAGGTTGGGGACCGCTGCCCTAAAACAACCTATCAGAGCCTAAGTTACCAAGAGTAATCATATCTAGATGATTTTCTTCAAAAATTAAACATTTAAAATTATAATGGTGTCATGATAAAAGCCACTTGTCCTGCAACGTGCAACTTACACAGTCTTTTTGTCTTGTCGAAGAAGCTTAGATGAAAATTCACTTAGTACTTCTAGGAAAGCCAGATTAGGAGGCGGATATTCTTGTCCTTTCTGATTTTGGTATTTAAAGGCAAATTCTATGCCATCCCTGAAATAAAAGAAAATTTTGTCTTATTTTTCCAAACAGCTAGTATAATTCTTCAATGGGCTAGAATTTCAAAAATAGTTGGGAAGGCAGCAAAATCATCACTGAAGGTAGTTAAAACCTGACAAATTCAAATGGTAAAATAATGTTAATTTGTATGACATAGTTGCATAATAATATTTAATTTTATTATTTACAGTGGAAAACAACTTATATTGTGAACATATATTTCACAACTTATATTGGGAAAAATAATAAGAAATAGCTAAACACCCACTAAGCTAAATTCCTGTATAGCTTTTAGAGATAACAGAATACCCTGGAAAGATACTGAGATTGTTAGAAAATTTGGTTCTTAGAGTTGGTCATGGTACCAAGCAGGTGTCTGAGTTTTTGTAAGATACTTAAAATTTTTTGTCATTCAGTTTTCCATTATGAAATGAGGTTTCCATTATGAAATGAAGTTGCACAGTGCTTTTAAACCTATGTCTCCCACAACATTTTCTCACCAATAGACCAGATAAGAACATCTTGTTAAACTTTCCTTTCTATACTTTATAAGATGAAAAAATGTGTGAAGTAAGTAACTATTTTTCAAATTAAAAATACCCTCCTGGTTGAGAATCACTAGATTAGACAACCTCTAAAGTTCTCATAACTTGAAAATTCTAACATTTGTCACTTTAAAAATTGGTCATATAATAGTTGTTTCTGGTAAACTCCAGTAAACCAGACTGTATATAACAGAGTGTTTATTTATCTCACTCACTTGTGAAGCGTGGCAACTGCTTCTCGTGTCTTGATCTGGTCCAATCCGAACGTAAGGGCAAAGCGACGTGCCAATTCTTTAATGCCACTGACATGGGCAGATGTCCTATCTAGGTTGGGACCTTGCTCTTGAACAAGTTCATTAAACAACTGGTAGAAAGAAAAAAAAAAAAAAAGAGGAAAAAACCTATAGTTAAGAAATATTTATTTATTGTTAGAATAAGTAATATAATTTAAAAATATTTAAAAAGCCATATGGTAAAATACATATTTCCCTCCTTGTACTAACAGTAGCCACACTGTTCCTGTTCTCCAAGTCATCTACTATTTCTTGAGCTCATTTTCATGCTAGTTGTGTGATTAAATGCAAACCGGAATTTCTTTTTTATCAAAAAGGAACACATTTTGGGTTGGGAAAAGGAAATATGTTTACAAAAATATACTATGTATTCATAAACATCTATGTATTCTTTTTGTTGGTTTCACAGGAATGGTAATATATGAAATACAGGGCTCAGAACTTTGTTTTTTCACTTATTACATCTTAGACAAGAACATTATGTAAAAGAAGACCATTAAAATATATGGGGTGATTTTTCCCACCCAATAACAAAATATACAAAAAAGTTCTTAAACTGAGTGAAGAGGTTTTATAATTACATAGACATTACATATATTGTATCAAAATAACAGAAACAAAACTCTGGAGTACTAAAGAATATAAAAGCAATCATCATTCTGTCATTAAAGTCAGACACTTAAGATTATCTGCCTTCCCTTCTATTATGAGAGACAGATAGCCCAAGCTTTCATCTAAAGCCACTCCCTGCTTATGTACTGAATCTCCCTGTCCTTTACCTACTTAGTGGTTTGGTCCTGAGCTACTGCTTTCTCCTGAATCCATTAACTATTCCCTCTCTGTTAGATGCATGCATCTTAAAAATCAAACAACCAACCCTAACTTCTTAATTCCATCTCTTCTGCCAGCTACCAACACGTTTTTCTCATTCTCTTTACACAAAGATCCTGAGTATTGTTTACATTTGTTTTCTTCACTTCCTCATCTCCCAATCTCTCAATACACTTTAATCACACCATTTCACTGAAATAGCTCTTATCTTCTATTAATTATGTTGTCTACCATTTTAGGTTTCTTTAGCAACAGACCAGCTTAAACTACTTACTCTGCCATGACTAGAAACAGCAGTTCTTCCAGAGATTTTCAAATTTATACATAGATAATTGTTTATAAATTCTTAAACTTAAAAATGTTTTCACAGATAATTGTATACAATAGCCTTTAACTTTAAAATTTACATTTAAAATAAATTACAAAGAATATATTTCACTGTACAAATATCAAAGTAAAAGTTCTCTTTTCTCTTTCCCATTATATATCATTCTTCTCTCCAAAGATAATCAATGTTAAAGTTTGAAAGTTTTCTAGACTAATTTAGACACATTAATATATTACATATATAAAGTTTTAACTTTTACACAAATGGTACTGTACTATATATTTTATCCCGAAACTTGCTATTTTTCACTTAATATTTTGTCTTAAAAATCGTTTAGCTACTTCAGAGTATCAGTTTATTTAACCATTCCACTGTTGATGGACATTTAGACTATTTCCAATTTTGCAATATTACACAGACTGTTGCAGTACAACATCTTTCACATATACGTTTTTGTGCATACCTGCGTGTATCTACGTAGATACCTAAGTAGCAAAAATACTGGTTTAAAAGGAATGTATACCTTAAATTTTGAAATATACTGCAAAATTATATTCCAAGAAGGTAAGAGCAATTGCTTTCACAAGGGACCTTTTCCTGCCACATCTTTAACAATCATTGGTATTATCTATCATTTAAATTCATGCCAGTCTATTTGGCAGTGATAAATGTCTCTTTGTTTCAATCTGTATTATATTAATTATTAATTAAGTTATGCCTCTTTTCATGTGTTTACTGCTTTTTAAAGTTTCCTCTTCTGAAAAGTGGCTTTTCATTTGCTCACTTTTCTACGGGATTTATCTACCTTTGTTACTGATTTGTAGGATTTGCTATGTATGATTAAAAATACTTTCCCACAATCTGTCACTGTTCTTTTAATTTTGTTCAGAGTGCTGGTTGATGTATAAATCTGTGTGTAAGTATATATATATAATCAATTTTTTACATTGTGGCTTCTTTCCTTGAGGAATTCCCTACTCCAGGACATAAAAATATCCTTTTGTTTTCTTATAAACTTTTAATTTTTAACATTTATATGTAATCCACCTAGTAGTTATTTTGGGTACATGTTATGTAGGGCTATCACCTAATGAATAGGCCCGATCCTTTCCCCACTGACCTTTATCATAGGCTAAATATATACATACATACCTACAGCCATCCCCAACTCTCCCATCTCTACGTTAATACTAGGCATTTACTAGAAATCTTAGTTAGGCAATACATGTGACATATTTTCTTCTTTGGATACTATTGTTGCCCCTTCCCTTATTAAATACTTTAAAAATGTATTTTTAAATTTTTTCTTTAAAAATGATTCTTTCAAAATATCCAATTTGGCATTTCATCTGGTCTAAGAATAGATCACCTTAGGATTTCATCTATTTGAAATGTGAACTATAGGACTGTCTTCCTAAAGAAAAGACACATAACACATCTTTGTACCAGAAAGTATCCATAGTAATGTATTAATGTAATGACCTAATTTAAATGAGGTAAGATACCTAGCACATAATAATAAGCACATGGAAGTGCTCAATAATATTAATTCTACCCTTCATCTCTTTCCCTTCAAATTTCTTACCTGCTGTAAACTGAGAATGAGGGTCTTGGCACACTGAATTTTATCAATCTGCCTGGTTTTACTCAGTGTTTCCTTAATAATATCACCATAGTCATTGTAATACTGTGAGAAAAAGAAAAAAACATAGTTTTAAAACTGTTGATATTTAATGAGATAAATAATAGGCTGATGAAAGAAATGGAAAGGTGAGTACAGAGGTGTTTAATTTTTCATCTTAAAAACCTAACGAGAGTTAAAAGATATTGTCTAAAGTTAAAGGAATACACATTTGATATTTAAAATTATGAAATAACTAATAATAATAAAACTAAAAAATTGGGAATTCCAAGAGAAGAAGAAGTGATATAGGTGAGCAAAATTCCTCATTCTTTACAACATGGATTCAATAGATTTAAAAGGTGACAAATCAAGAAATAGAACTCTGACAGAAACATCTTAAAGAGCTAAAATCAAAACAGTTAAAATTGCTTGCTTACTTCTGGGGAGTAGGCCTAAATAAGGGGAAGGGCAGATTACAGTAATAGATTTAAGTTTTCACTGAATACTTTTGTGCACTCATTATCCCCCATAACATGTCTATATTTTACCATTATAAAAAATAAAAACACTGACTTCTTCAACAGTGATTAAGAAAAATTCAACTAATTTCTTTATAATTCAATTTTTGGACACAGGATTTAAAGAGTTTTCCTTGTGAGTAAATAATTAGGAAAAACTTTGAGACATTAAATCTGGATGTTACTTCGAAGCTAGAGCATAAAACCTATAACCTATGTAAAGAAGTGAGTATATTAGCTTGACAACTGGATTTTTATAATCTTCAAGAAGATGGGTATACTTCCATGATGTGAGGTGCAAAAAAAACGGGAAATGTCTCGAAAGAATCATCCTTTCAGTGCAATTAAAAATTATCTCAATGCAGATAAAGAGAGAAAGATAAATGAGAACACTAAAGTGGTTCGACAGGTAGATCAACAATAAATTCAGATTTTTAACGATCACACAGAGAAATGAGGCAAAAAGCCAAATAGACAAGGATGTATAATAAAGAATAGCAAACAACTATTAGAATATTCACAAAAAGATTAAAGCGTAGAAAGAACAGAGGAGTGTAAAAATTGCTAAGGATGATAAAGCTTATTTCTTGAAACCAAGACAGTATTGCTAAGGGATGACAAGGAAAACCATATTAAGCTCATATTCATCTAACCAAACCCCATTTCGACATTACTTTTGGAAGCCTTCTCTGGTTGCTCACTTGTCTCTATTTGTGCTTGCTTTGTAATTTATACATCTATCACTACAGTAATCATGATGAGGCTTTATGGTTTAGTGGAAAGACCTAAGCTTTGAAGCTAGGCAAACCTAAAATCGAATGCCAGTTTTTGCTACTTTAATCGTTGTGTGGGGACTTCCCTGGTTGTCCAGTGGTTAAAATTGGTCTTGCAATGCAAGGGACACCAGTTTGATCCCTGGTCAGGGAACTAAGATCCCACATGCCGCGGGACAACTAAGCCCGCACACTGCAACTACTGAGCCCATGCGCCACAACTAGAGAGCCCACGTGCCGCAACTGCAGAGCCCACGCGCTCTGGAGCCCTCGTGCCGCAACCACTGAGCCAATGCACTCTGGAGCCCGCGTGCCACAACTAGAGAGAAGCCCACGCACTGCAATGAAGAACCCGCGTGCTGCAATGAAAGATCCTGCATGCTGCAACTAAGACCCGACGCAGTCTGTAAGTAAGTAAGTAAGTAAATAAATAAATAATAAAAAAAAGTTGTGTGGATCTTCGAAAGTTATTTACCCTCTCTGAGCCTTAATTTCCTTATCTGTAAATATGATATTATTTCCTAACTCACAGAGTTACTGTAATCAACAAAGATAATGTAAAAGCTTTAGAACAGTGTCTCAAATATAAATGGCATAGAACATAGGCAGCTATTCATTATTAGCATGTTATATTATGTTTACATTTCAGTTTCTCTGTTAATCTGTAACCTCCTTAGTGCAGAAATCATGTCTTATTTAAATCCCTGGCTACAAACACAGTGCTCATCACATTGCAGTTGTTTAGCAAAATATGATGACTTAGTTACTATGTCATAACTAGAATTGGACATAAACATGTGAATCAGTGGAATACACAATATTCTGAACATGGGCAAAATAAAATACTGTCTCTGACATAAGAACAAGGCCAAAATACATAAACTGAGAAGTGTGCCTCTTAGGCTATATCAAAGATTTTTGAGCACTGCTTTTTTTGTGGTTCAGAAACAAAATGCAGCTTCTGGAAAGGAGAGCAGCCAGGAAGGCGACAACCTATCAAAATCCTGTCATAATAAAGAATGGTATAAAACCCTTCGACATCTCTTTACCTCCCTCAGGAAAAAAATCCCAAGTTCTCACACAGCATATAAGGTCTACCCTGTCAGTTTCTTTAAATCTTACCTCTGGCTCCATTCTCATAAGCAATCTATGTTGCTATATCAAATTACCTGCATTTCCCCCAAACAATTCATTTCCTTTGCTTTGTACACGGAAGTCCAATCTGCCTAAAAGTCCTCCCACTACTTTTTTGCTTGACTGGCTGATTTATGCTTATCGTCTCAGACTTAGTTCAGAAGGCACTTCTAAGCAGTTTTCATTAACCCTCATATTTCTTAAGAGTGGGGTATCTGTTTTATATATTTCCAGGAACCCCTATACGTACTTCTATTATACTGTATAAATGCAATTGTCTAATTACTTGACTATTTCCAGCTTTAGACCACTTTGGATCAGGAATTTAAAAATCTTTGTAACCTGAGTGCCTGGCAACACAGTAGTAGGCATACTTATAAATATATGTGAAGAGATTTCATAGGGAAGAGAGTTAGCTTTCTTCCGAAGAGTCCATGGCCTCATGAAAATAAAAAGGCATTCTTTCATATAAATGTAAGCAACTCCTACTTTATGGAATTGATATAATAGTATAGAGTGATAAAAAGCTCATATATAAAAGAGAGGAATTTTAAATATGTCAGAAAATCATCAATAATATTTAGGTAAAAGCTGTCAATTTTAGCTTATTCATCATTCTTTCATCTTTAATTGCAAACTTCTCTGCCACTTAAGTGGAAGGAGAAAAATAAGAATATGAAACTAATATCTTAATAAATAAATATCCTTTTACCCGTTTAAAAAAAGACTGTAAAACTATACCTTCATGTAGTGTTTAAAGATGTCTGCAGCTGCATGCATGTCAACAATATCGTAGATGATAAGTTTGCTGAAGGCAGCAAGTAGATTCCTTCTCTTATGTAAGGCCTCAATTTTATTAGCTTCATCTTCTTCATCACCCTCTAACCACAGAAAATAAATTATTTATGAACTTTGGCCCTTTATCCAAGGTAAAACAAAGTAGACAATCTGAATAATAAAAAACCAGCTTATAACTTTACAAATAGGTACAATTCAGTTTTAGATAGGATAAAAACCGTTAGTTATACTCATTATTTTAGGATGCTATATTTAGTTAAACATTTATTAAACACTTAGTAGGCACTAAGGTTTCTGTCTTCTGGGAGACTGTCATAGCAAAGATTGAGTAAGGTAAACAAACCATATAGATTTTTTTTCTGATACTTTCATCATAATAATACTGTTGTTCTGTTTACCTTTAAAATGCTGTCTTCTCTTATCTGAATATTCCTTATGTGCTAATGTATTTCTACAGAGAAGAAATTTCTAGAAAATTTTAAGACACAGGGAAAAAGTTTTCTTTTAGAAAAATATATGGGGAGTAATGGAAATTATATGGAGGAGTTAGTTTTCAGTTCTTGTCCTAAACATCATTACACTGTAAGCTGAGAAAGTATATTTTGCAAACCATGTTAATGTACATATGCATTTTTTTAAACAAAACCTTACCAAATGCTTTCAAACAAGTAGTCTTTATTCCTCAATTTTTAGATTCTAAGGCCCTATTGGTTTATCTATTTCTAATCCCAAGAAAAATTTCTCCACAAGGCCACAGACAATAAAAGTTAACACATTTGTTTCAGGCTCTGTACTGACCCTCTCATGTTTTGGCATGCCCTTATTTAGGGACAGTGTTCTTCCTTCCCTTCTTTGCATGTATATATTCATAAAAAAACTTACTCTCAACTTTTCTCTTCCCTTTCTATTAACTGGTCCTGCTGTGAAGCATCAATGCTTTGAGAAGTTGGAAATCTTTTTGCTTAAGATAAGTAGAAGGTAAATTTTATCTCCTGAGATTAATATGAGCTCAAAATAAAGATCCTTTGTTCACAGCCCAGTATTTTCTAAAATGTTCTGTTAAATAAAGAACATTCTAATAGCACCAGGTAGATCTGTGGATCTGATATGCCACAGATCTTAGAGATTATCTATTTCACAAATAACCTATATAATGTTTATTTATAATTATTTATATTCAGTCTAATTTTACTAAGTTTTCATTCTGCAGGCTCAGCACAATTTTGACTGGTGAGGTTTGATAACATTCTTTTAGCACTTAGCATCTTAGAGTCACATTTTGTTAATTTAAGTAATATATGATCACTACTCAGAAGCAGAAAGGAACTCAGATGCTTTCCTTTAGAAAAATTGTGAACCTGGAAGCAGTTCAATTAGAAAAAAAACATCTATCCTAAATATACATTTTACACATGTGGGAAATGACAAATGTACACAATTATTCATTATAGCATAGATTATAATAGAAGATTGGAAACTAGCCAAATGTCAATCAATATGAGATGAATAATATAAATTATGCTATATGTAAATAATAAAATACTATGTAGCTATTAGAATAAGGAAGCTCTGTACGTAGTGATGGGGAAAGATCTTTAAGGTACTAAGTTAAAGTTAAAGCAGGGACACCTCACTGTGTATATTTTTATTCTTGTTGGTTTCTGAACTACATGAATGTATTCACTTTTTTTTTAAAGAGAGAAATTGTAGTATTTTTTAGGATTGAATTTGAAATTTTTTCTCATATCTTTTGGTGTTGGTAAAACAAGATCAATATTGACAAAATGATAGCTACAAATACCCATGCTCTGGTTCTCCTCATCTTGGTCAATGAAAACATGATCCATCACAAAACTGAGGAGCTCAGACTGAAGTCCAGTATCTGGATTAAACACCAAAGGCTGAAGGCCCTCCCTGCCACCTGTCATTAATTGGTGGCTGAAAATCATCAATAGATCACAGAGTAACATGAAAGCCTGGAATGCAAAGGAAATTCATCAGTAAAATATTGTACAAATGTAGCTGTAACTACACATCAATGTTAATGAAAATATACTAAATTAAATACAGCTCAATAACAGTACCATAATAGAAATTCTGAGTATTCAAATTGCAGCTACTTAATTTTAATTTCCAAACTGAATAAAATTATGCTGTCTCATTACATACTAGTCATACTTAAGACTCTCCACCCCCCTAAATATAACCTATTTCTTTTACTTGGCTGTATTAACTCAAAACAGTTGATTAAGAGATTTTTGACTTGAACTCATAAAATATGAGTTAAACTCAACT
Source organism: Balaenoptera physalus (assembly GCF_965194825.1). Taxonomy (NCBI): domain Eukaryota; kingdom Metazoa; phylum Chordata; class Mammalia; order Artiodactyla; family Balaenopteridae; genus Balaenoptera; species Balaenoptera physalus. The sequence continues at coordinate 19,324,866 of NC_138891.1, forward strand.
CTGGAAATACAAAATTGATATAATAAATTAATGACAGATGTTACAAATCAATCTTATACTGCATAATCAAATAATAAGCATAAATCTTAACACAAACTGTATAATTCAACAAATTACAATGTAGTACTCTAAATCTGTAAGCTCCTATTTTGGATTCTTCTTTAAAAAAATCTATTGTAAAATAAAATTTTTAACAGTAGGTTAAAATTGAATTCAAGATCATTCACATAAAAACCAGTGACTGAAAGCTTCCCAACAAATGTAACCACATAAAGAAACTTTCAATATATTTCCCCATAGAGAAAGTATTATAGTTATGTTGCCACATTTATCCTATTTAATGGATGGTACAAAATAAACTTGTATCATCAGTTTATTGAAACTGAAAGATTTTGTTATGGAATAACTGAGGGCTCTGATACCTCAAAACAATCCACTCACCCCCTTCTAAAAATTGACTTCTATGGGAAAACATAATTTTGGAATGTATCTGGAGATGGCTGTATACTTGGTTGTTTACCTCCAGCAAGACTCATGGCAGTTCATGCTCTAAGTACACAGCCATGAAATACATTATTTGAGTCACTTGAAAAGAGGAGAACATGAAAGGAATCCAGGAGAATATATATTTTTAACTGAGGCCATACTTTTGCATGTCACCAAACAGTGAGGATGCAGAAACACTGAATTTTTGGCTTAAATGTCCTGAGCTAGGTACTTTTTAGACAGCACTGGTTGAGTTCAGAAGGTTTAGAGAATAAGGTTTAGGAAAGACCATTTCTGTTCCCATTTACGTTAGATGCTGATAACTCAATATAGAAGAGACCTGGATAACCTATTTGTAAGAAGAGATAGCAAAGGGTAAGTACTGCTGTACTCTTTTAGATGTAAACTCGTTTTCTAGCCCAACATCATAATAAAAAACGATATGGAAAAGGTGTATCTGTTTTGTATAAAAGTATTTCCTAATAGTACAGTATAATTAAATAGATTACAAAATCACTTTGTGAAAATGGTATTGCCTTGGGCTCCACTTTGACCCTCTTTGGTCTACGACCTTTCCCAAGGGGTGAGGGGTCTGTTGGACCAATGGGATATGCCCACCTGCACCCCTACTTTACATCACTGCCCAGGTACAGGGATTCAGGAATTCCCTGCCCTCACAGACCTGATTCTGCTACCAGGGGGTGCACAGGCATCTTTCCTAGACACACTGCATCCCCAGTGTGTACTCCTAGGCCCCAGGGTTATCAAGGAGCAGCTGTTTGAGGAAGTGATGTTGATAGTTTGGATATGGGGGCTGAATTGTTCATATGCATGTGTGAGGAGTTCTACCTGGTGTGGGAAAGAGCTGAAGGTGAGAAGAGAAGGTGGACCCTATGCCAGCTCCCCAACCCTCCAAGTTCTGGTATAGAACTCTTAGGAATCAAGAATTCTAAATTTGAACCTGGCCTTCCAGGCCATTATGACAGTATACTTGTCAAGGTACAAAGACGTGTAACGGGTTAGCTTACTTTATAACTTAAATATTCAGACATCTATATTCTTGTCCCAGGTGCCACAAATGTTAGGGATAAACCTGCATGCTAAGAACTGTCATAAAAAATTACATCTTCTGGGGCTTCCCTGGTGGCGCAGTGGTTGGGAGTCTGCCTGCCAATGCAGGGGACGCGGGTTCGGGCCCTGGTCTGGGAGGATCCCACGTGCCGCGGAGCGGCTGGGCCCATGGGCCACAATTGCTGAGCCTGCGCATCTGGAGCCTGTGCTCCGCAACGGGAGAGGCCGCGATGGTGGGAGGCCCGCGCACCGCGATGAGGAGTGGCCCCCGCTTGCCACAACTGGAGAAGGCCCTCGCACAGAAACGGGGACCCAACACAGCCATAGATAAATAAATAAATAAATAAAGACTTTCTATTTCACTGTCTTTTAAAAAAAAAAAATTACATCTTCTTAAAAAAAATTTACATATTCTTACTGTTCTTCAGTAACTCATTTGAGTTATTTTTATTGAGAGCTCTTAACTGACAATTTCTTACCTGTTCCTTCACTGGAGTATTAACATTAGATAGGCACTGTTGGCAAACAGCCAAAAAGGATTTCACTGTTTTCCTCAATACCAACAAATCCTCCTGTAAGACACATTCAAATTTACAAGCATGAATTACAATATCCTAGAAAACTGATCCAGAAGAAATAATAAATGGAAAATAGCCAAACTAGTTTATTGTTAAGGAAATTCATAAAACCAAATTTATTGTTGGGAACCAAATCATATAGTTATTTCCTAGTTATCTTAATGGAAGGGTCAGCGAAACTGATAATCCTGAATACTCAGTTCCATTTAGCTTTGGAATGCTCAGTATGATTTCCTCCAACATATTTTCCTTTATCAGTATGGTTTACTCAGGCTGATATTAAAATTTTTAGCCATTCCTATAGCAAATACTAGCTGGTAGTAAAGTGCAGCAGCATACTGAAAAAAATCAATTAAGCAATAAACATGTACTCCCATATTCTCAGGACTCTGCAAAATGTCAAGGGGAAAAGATAACTTTAAGATAGTGTCCATGTTCTCAAACAGTTAACATCTTAGCAGGGAGTTAGACCAATTAGAGAGTAATTAAGTGTTTAATTTTTTGGTGTTAACTCTAACTGTAGCAGAAAGAGCTGAGTTGGAGGCAGCTTCATAGAAAGATGGCCTTTAATCTAAGATTGGATGGGTGAATAGGATTTAATCAGATGGCCATATAATATTCAAAATGAAACACTTAAAAAGTATAAAAGGAAATTTAAATTTATCAAGTACCTATAATGTGCCAGGCACTGGTATGAGGGCTGTTACATAATTTCATATTTATATTGATTAGAAGAAGTAGTTATTATTAGCAAGTGTTTGAAACCAGGACAGTCTGATATCAGAGTTCACGTTCTTTTCACTGACTAATGAGCAAGATGCAGGCAGATGACTCAGTATGATATCAATATTTAAAATAGTAATGAAGAGTAATTAAATGAGCATAGGCTGATGTAGAAATCACTTTTAAAAAGTACTCTGTGAAACTAAAATTCTTTAAACTACTCTGTTTTGTACAGATGACCGTACTTATTCCTTTTTGGGATCTTCACATACCAAATAATGATACTTTAAAAATTATACATATTTCCTCTTGCTAAAATGAGTGCAATATTCAGAAGAAGGAATAAGATCATCTTGTGCAGAGTAGTAAAAAGGACACTGCCTCCAGTACCTTTAATGTTCCTGCAGATGAACATCCAACAACCAAACCTCAACATTCCTTGACCTTTAATTTCAAAGACTCACAAAGCATTAGGGGAAACAGACAAGAGAACAGGCAACCACAACAGAATGTAAGGAGTGCTATGTTGGAAAGCCTAACCCAGAGTCAAAAGTAGTCACAGAAGGGTTCCCAAAGAAGACTACATGTAAGCTGAGTTCTGAACAACTAAAAATTATCTACCTATAGGGAAAGGTGTTCCAGAGGGCACAGAATGTTCAAAAGCCCAGAGGTGCTTTTGAGAGACTGCTAATTTATTGCAGTTGAGGCACAAACAGGGAGGAGAGTGGTGAGAGAAAACTGAAGAGAAAAAGAGGACCCATTTTCCATTTAAATGGAAAGTACTTAAAATGCCATGTTAAAGTATTTGGCTATTATCCTGTCGGCAATAAAGGAACTAATGAATAGGATTTTTATCATGAAGTTGTAATAATTTATGTTAAAGAATCATATTCTAAGCAGAAGGGAGAAAGATATAAAATAGGGAGGCTAGTTAATAGTAAATACAATCTTCTGTTGAGGGCTTATTATGTACCAAATACTGTGTTCTAAGGGGCATAAACTGAAGTCTCACAATCACTCTGTGAAGTAAGTGGTTAATACTCCTATTTTACAGATGAGGAAACTGAAGTTCAGAGCACATATAGATTCTAAGTGATAGAGTAAGGATCCAAACCTAGGGTTATCTGACTCTAAAGCCCATGCTTCTAATCATTATTCTACAGTTCATCACAAAGGCCATGGGAATAATCTAAAATGAGGGCCTGAAAATGAAATGTTGGCAGAAAAGATGTAAATAGAGTGAAAAGAAATTAAAGCAGCAGGATTGATAGAATTTAGGAACTAATCACAACAGGGGATGTTGATGTTACGCCTAAATTTCTAGGTAGTTGCCTACTAAATGGCTTACGGTATAAGTCACCAAGATAGTTAACACAGGAACAAATGCTAAGGTAACAAGTTTGGCTTTAGAGATGATGATCTACGATCCCTGAAAGATATGCTACTAGAGATGTCTAGTAGGCAGTTGGATGAATTCAAAGTCCATGGTAAAGAATCTGAGCAAGGGTAGAGACTTGGGAGTCCTCTGTATTTAGCTGGCAGCAGAAGCAATGGAAGTAGATGAGACTGTTAAAGGAGAATATGTAAATAAAGAGGGCTGACAAAAGTATCCTGGGGAACACCAATATTTAACAGATGGATGAGAAAGAAGAGCATATGAAGAAATCTAAGAAATGGTCTGAGAAGTAAGAACAAAACCAGAACATGGCATCCCAGAGGTAAGGAAAGAAAACATTTAAAAATGAATAGAAGGACTTCCCTGGTGGTGCAGTGGTTAAGGATCCGCCTGCCAATGCAGGGGACACGGGTTTGATCCCTGGTCCGGGAAGATCCCACATGCCATGGAGCAACTAAGCCCGTGAGCCACCACTACTGAAGCCCGCGTGCCTAGAGCCCATGCTCTGCAGCAAGAGAATCCACTGCAATGAGAAGCCCACGCACTGCGACAAAGAGTAGTCCACACTCGCCACAACTAGAGAAAGCCTGCGTGCAGCAACGAAGACCCAATGCAGCCAAAAAAATAAAAAAGAAAAAAAGAAAAAAGAATGGAATAGTTTAACGATGACAAATGTTACCAAAAGACAAGATAAGGATTAGAAAGTATTGCAAGGATAAAGCAACTCAAGGTTGTGAGTAACCTTGGGTTGAACACTCTCAAAGTAATTAAAAGGGCTAAAGTCAAACCGCAAGGGGTAGAAAGGAGATAAGAAAGAAGGCAACTCTTTCAAAAAAGTTTGACTGTAAAAACTAAAAACAGAACTACCATATGACCCAGCAACCCCACTACTGGGCATATACCCTGAGAAAACCATAATTCAAAAAGAGACATGTACCACAATGTTCATTGCAGCACTATTTACAATAGCCAGGACATGGAACCAACCTAAATGTCCACTGACAGATAAATGGATAAAGAAGATGTAGCACATATATACAATGGAATATTACTCAGCCATAAAAAGAAACGAAACTGAGTTATTTGTAGTGAGGTGGATGGACCTAGAGTCTGTCATACAGAGTGAAGTAAGTCAGAAAGAGAAAAACAAATACTGTATGTGAACACATATATATGGAATCTAAAAAAAAATTTTAAAAATGGCACCGATGAACCTAGTTGCAGGGCAGGAATAAAGATGTAGACATAGAGAATGGACTTGAGGACACAGGGTGGGAGGGGGAAGCTGGGGCAAAGTCAGAGTAGAATTGACATATATACACTACCGAATGTAAAATAATTAGCTAGTGGGAAGCAGCAGCATAGCACAGGGAGATCAGCTCGGTGCTTTGTGATGACCTAGAGGGGTGGGATAGGGAGGGTGGGAGGGAGACGCAAGAGGGAGGAGATATGGGGACATATGTATGCATATGGCTGATTCACTTTGGTGTACAACAGAAACTAACACAGTGTTGTGAAGCAATTATACTCCAATAAAGATCTATTAAAAACAACAACAACAAAAAGCAAAAACAATAAAGAGTGAGAAAAATAGGATGGCTGCTAGAGGTCTTTTGGCGTCTTTGTTGACTTTTTCAATATAAAAGATTTAAGAATATTTGTTGAATAAATAACTGAAAGAAAAACAAAATGCAGGCCATGCTACTAACTAGCTATGTGACCTTAGAGAAATTATCTTATATCCCAGGATTACAGATTTTAAAAATCTATAAACAAGAGGGTTGAACTATGTATTCTCTGAGGTTCTATTGCATTCTGTGATTCTGCTGAATTAATTTAGGCACTCAAATGAGAACATACAGGTGCTAACTGGTAAACGTAGTATGCAAAGGATGAATGTTCAGTTCCTGCTAGTACCTAGAATAGTGCTTGGCACATGGGCAGATGTTTAGTAAATATTTGCTGAATGAAATCCAAGTACACATAATACAGATGATACCACAATCCTAGGGAGAAATATGTAATGTGTTCATTTTATCACACAATAAATATGATTAAAAAATGCTAGGAGGTATTAATGCTCCTTTATTCCCTTAAATTTCATGGTTAGTGTGCAGTTTGAAGCAGTCTAGGGAATCAACTATCTTTGGAGTTGGAGGCAAAAGATTCCTTTAAAGGTCAATCATAAAGCAAATGTGTCTTATGTAAAATGATTACTTGCCAATTCATCTGAGGAGTTGTAAATTTAACATCACAACTAAGTAAGCAACCTACTGATTGTAGCATTTTAAGAAGAAAGTGGAAATGGGAAGTAATCAAGGAAATACTGAGAGAAGCTAAAGGCCTTCTTTAGCAATAAGTTTAGCATAGATTTGGATGCAACCTAAATATTGAATGCTCAAGAAAGTTAACTTAATTGTAATCAGTTAGAATTCATTGAGAGAAATATAAGTACCAATCAATAGGTTTAGGTAAATAGGCACAGTTACTGTATATTTAACAGAGTTAGCTAATCTCATATAGTAGATTCCTTTGAACAGCTGGGAACGGAATTTAGGTTTTTTTGGATTTCAGAACACAATTTTCCTACAAACTTCATTATGCTGGCATCTTACACTACATAAAGTTAACGTTTACTTGGCACTTAACTGTGTACGAGTTACTAATCTAAGCTTTTCACATATTAACTCAACTAATCCTCTCAACTGTGATGGGTATTGCTATTATCACTCCCATTCTACATATGAAGAAACAGGCACAGAAATGTTAAATGCAGGCCCAAAGACACAGTTAGTAAGTGGAGTAGTAAATTAACCAGAGCAGTCTGCTTCCAGAGTCTGTGCTCTTAACCATTTTGCTATAATGACTCTTTTTATAATGCGGGAAAATTAACATATTGAAGAAACAGGCAGCATTATGGAGGCAAGAAATTTGAAACTCCAGTTAGTCAAATATATTTATATATAAACAAAAATGCCAGTCAACCCAAAAGACGCTGAAAAAGAACAACCCAAGAACAAGGTATGCTAATTATCTAGACTGCAATTTTAAGCAACTAGAATGTTCAGGGAGTGCCTCTAACGCTTTGAACACAATGGAATTCTACTTAAATAAATTCTACTTACTCTTTCTAGCCAGAGTACTTGAATTATAGGGATGAAACTGAAGGCAAAGAGTAGAAGAGTAATCTCCTCTCTCAGTCCATATAAGAGAATGTAGACTAAGTATATGGTGCTTCCTTTCAAATGTGTTTTCCTAGATGAAACCAACATTTTCTCTTATTTTCAGAAAGCAGCTTGGCGTTAAGAGCACTTTTTCCTAAAGTAGCTATGGAAAGGAATTCAAATGGGTCAGGTGAGAAGATTACACTGAAATTTAAATTATAATATCTTGGCTATATTCTTTTGTATGCCTTTTGCAAGTTGCTTCACTAGCCTGGCTAAAATTTTTTTTGCTTCCCTGTAGATCTAGTGAAACCAAGAATTAGAAGACTGAAACCTGATATGCTCTAATGTGAAAGGGCTAAAATAGTTTCAGTTTTTCAGTGATCTACTGACAAAAATAAGAGAAATATCTCTTAACGAGTTAAGATGATGTTTTAAAAATACACCCCGACCAGCAAAATCTCAACAATGAAGACTCCCAAATAAGGCTGGCACAATTAAGATGGTGAATTTATCATATAAGCTATATTAGAAGTTTTCTCAAAGGTACAAAGGCTCAAAATACCCTAACATCTTGGGAAGAAAAAAAAAGATCTTAAATGTAGATTGCCCCTTAACAGCTAAGTACTCCATATGATTATAGTCAGTGAGGAAAGATAAGGGTGTAATTCTGAAACACACAGAACATGCAGATTTTAAATGGGTGATTTCTTTTCATTTTGTATCACAATTTTATGTGTCTAGAGAAAGACTAAATTTAGCTGTCCTTTTATCCACAACTATGAAATACCATTAAGATAATCATAGCCAGAAACTGAAGCCATGGAAAAACTAGCAGTAAATACATAAAACTATTTCAACATTATCTGACAAATACACATTTTTAGAATAGGCAGAAATAAAACAGGATAAAGGTGTGAAATAAGGACCTAGATCAGGCCAAAGATCTTAGAATATGAAAATAAAGCCTGTTAAGAATTTAGTGATCAGTTTTCATGATAAAAATGGGGCACAAAACTAAACTAGTTACAAACAAGACCAAGGGGTTACCTTACTAGGCCAGGGACTGGCAAACTTTTTGTGTAAAGGGTCAGATAGTAAATATTTTAGGCTTTGTGGGTCATAATGTCTCTGTTCGAACTACTTAACTCTGCCACTGGAGCAAGAAAGCAGCCCTAGTCAGTACATAAATGAATGAGCATTACTGCGTTCCATTAGAACTTTACTTACAAAAACAGGCGTCTGGCCAGATTTGGCCCATGGGCTATAGTTCGTCCAGTCTGTACTGGGCTATAAAGCTCTTTGGAGGTATAAACTGTGTTATGCTTATCTGTACTTAGCATCATTACTAACATATAACGAGGCTCATTTAATTATTTTTCAGCTCAACTAAGTCATTAGTCATAGTAAATATGATAGAAACACATGTAACTAAATTCATTCACTTGGGATACATTGGGTGTCACCATTGTGGTAGGGTAAACCCTATGGAATATCTTTGAAATTGCTTTCTTATATGAATAACTGCTACTAGCTTCTCTTTTGAGGCTAAGGAGTGAGTGTGCCACTCTTGTTAATACACAGTAAAATAACTACTGGATTTTTAAACCCCAAATGTAATACCTAGTTTTCAATGTTGTTGCTGTTCTTGGCGATCTGAATCCCCACCTGCTTGACTCCTGCCATTGCCTCAAAGGCTAATCCACTTATGATCCAGGAACCCTTAAGCTGCCTACTGTAGTTCCAAAACATCTTCTGATTTCTCTTTTCTGTGGTGTACAAAGATGAAGAAGCTAAAGAAGGAGTCAGAGGAACAGGGGAAAAGTAGTGACTGTTAGGACCAAAGCGAGAGATTTGAATTCCCAGATTTTCAAAATATAGATGGAGGACAAAATCTACCATGCTATATTCCAAACCTACAGTAGATACTGAGCATGTTTACATGCTCCCATAACCTTATATAATAGTTCATTTAGTATTAATTTTTGGTTTTGGCAGGGGAGAAGATTAGGAAAGCACAGACTAGGACTGCAGTTTAATGCCAGCAAAACAATAATTATTGTTGACTGAAACATTTCTTTTAATTTAATCTTCCCAACAACCCTATCCAGCAGTGAATATCACATATTAGGAAACTGAAGTTCAAATGTGAAGTAACTTGCATACCTTTGTCATAGGTGGTAAGAAATGGAGTCAAAATTCAAACTCGGATTTAACTCCAAAGACCATGCTCCAACAGAAAAAATGCTGGAAATATATCCTATTTATAAACTGGGAGCTTCTTATATATATAAATTAGGTGAGAAACAATAAGTCGTTTAAACAAATACCTAGTAATTACGGAATGACCACTGGGAAAAAAAAATTTCAAAATAAAAAACCTACTGTGGAAAGGAAAAGGCATTACTTTATCAGGGAATATTAAATAGGTTAAAACACTTATTTCCTTTTACTCAAATAAATGGCCTGACAGGAAAGTAAACTTTTATCATTAATTTTGGTGGAGAAAGATCTCCAATCTCTGTACTGAAATGTGGGAAGTGTTAACGTTTCATTTAAATATTCTTAATGTTGCTTTAGGCCTCTAATAAACTCAGTTAAAACACATTTTTACATTATAATAATTGTTATTTAGAATAGATCTTCTCAGTCCTGGCTCATTACTTAGATTCTGAACTATTAAATATCTTAGGAGTTAAGAGTATTTATAAAGTGGTACTTTAAAGACCACTGTCCCTGTGTAAGTAAAAACAGCATCCAACTGGACAGGCTAGGGAAGCTGAGGAAGCCTTATGCTGTCCTTCAAGGGGTGGGAAGGTATTCCTTACAGATAGAAAGCTCCAAAAGTAGAGGCCCAGGAATAGGGTTGCAAACACAGCATAGAATTCTTAATAGAATGTTGGAATCATGACTTGTAAGTTCTCTTCTAAGTTGAACATATTTACTTCTGACTTCCACAGGTTTTTAGAATGTTAAGAGTTGGATAAAACTTTGGACAAGTTCAGAGTTCAGTATAAACAGCCATCTACTTATGTATTCCAGATTTTAAAAAAAGAACATTCTGGGAGCTGAACAAGAAATGAATGTAAAAACAAGTCCTGGATCTTTCTCTCCTAACTTTCCTAGACCAGCCAATCAGGCACTTGAGATAGGATATATTAATAGAAACAAAGCTATCAAAGAATGACTCTGAAGTCATGGACCAATCAAAAAGAAAGGCTTAAAACTAACTAGATAGTTACTGAGGATAGTCTTCTCAAGAAATAAAAGGTAGGGGGAAAAGATCTAGAAAAGAATGAAGTAAAATGGTTATAAACTACTAAAAATTCATTCCTAGAGGGATAGCTATTATTTCCAACTCTTGGCCCCATTCCCTTCCCCTTCAAAGCAGTTAACTCTGCAGATGGAGAGGTACTATCTATATTTTGTTACTACAGGAATTTGGGGGAAGGACCTGAGTGACCTATCTCTTTTCTTATTAATTGTTATTCTAAAGGACTGGGAAGGGGAGAGGAAGAGGTCTAGAAAGCAGCCTGTAGATTTTTATACACAGCAAGGTTAAACATGTCTCTTCATGGGGCTTGGCCACCACTAGTCCCATCTTCACCCTAAACTTCTCTTTTCTCCAGTTTGTTTGGAGGTAAACAAGTTGAAATATGCAGAGGAGAACCTTCAGTCAAGAGGGTAATGGAGGAACAAATTTCACAGTAAACATGCTATACTCCTCAATAATAATTTGACTTGTAGCTCTCTGGGGGATGTAGATTTTCTTTAATTTAAAGACTTAGGGATAAGGCCTGGGTCCAGAATGCAGCGATGTTTGCCCCAGGCCATTCCTACTGCTGTCCAGCATAGAAACATGCAGGGTGAGGCAGAGAGCACTACAAATTTAAGACTACAGAGAGTAGGACAGCTCCTCCCAGGAGGAAAAAAAATTGAGGATAAATTCTAGATCCCCAGGCCAAAAAAGGCAATAGGGGCATTAGTTTAGCCCTAACTCTTATTTACCTGGCTCTTTAAATGTCTTTGTATATGTCCAGAAGGAGCTGAAGGAAGAAGGATGTTTTCTGCTACAGAGAAGAGAAACTGAAGGCTGCTTCTACAGGACCAGCACTAGGGGGCACCGGAGCAAAGTATACTGAGCATGACCTGTGAGACTGCCAAAGAGCTTCAACTCTGGAAATTAGGGGAACAGAGGAAATACCCATTGGTGAAACCCAGTGCACTTCTATTTCAAATAAAGATCTAATCCTGTTCTTGATACAGTCGTCTCATATACTTCAATTTATAGAATACTGTTTACTGTTGAGTTAAATTATAATTTGAATTTAAACTTCAAATATAACTACCATTCATAATACCCCGAATGACAGTGTTCATGACAACAGGGAAGAAAAATAAATTTTAGAAAGTACTCTCTAAAGAGCAATTTGGCAATATGTATTAAGCCTTAAAAGTATGTAGTCTTTGATCAAGCAATTCCATTTCTAAGAATATAAGATGTAACAATGCAAAACACAGAACAAGCTTTTGCACCAGAATGTCCACCACAGAATTAATTTTATTAGTTAAAATGTTTAAACAACCTAAATATCCAAGAGAGGAGAGTGGTAAAATAAATTATGGTATAGCTATACTAGGCACTACCATGCATACATTAAAAATATTATCTATAAACATTTAATAAATGAAGAAAATGTTATGTTAATTGAAGAAGAGACAAAATTATAAATACATCATGATCTCAGTAAGATTGAAAAATATGTAAGAAAAAGTACTAAAAGAAAATACACCAAAATATTAACAGTGGTTATCCACAGGTGGTAAGATTTGGAAATTTTATTTTATGTATATAGTCTTTACAATGAACACATACTCAAGTAAGAAAGCTCAAATTTAAGAAAACCATTCTACCTTGTATTTTACACTAAAAACAAATAAGCATAATTTATTAATTAAAAATGTAAGTGACCTCTTCAGAGATTTAAATGAATTTCTATAAATGTAACAATGAGTAGAGAAAAACAGAGCAGTCAGGTGGCCAGCTCCCTCACTAGATAAATGGCTCATTCTATATTAACATAATTATTCCACAACAAAAAACCAAAATTAATTCATGTAATAAGACTTTCAAGTTGTCTCTACAAAATCAATATTACAAATGTTAAATATATAGACCCCAAGGGTCTGCTGTATTACATTTAAATTTCAGGAAACAAATTAAAGGGAAAAAGAGAATAGAGAATTTCAGGTGCATCATTAGCAAAGTCTTCCATATACTTTAACTAAGCCACTGACATTACAAACTCAGCCATTTAAAATCACATAACTTCTCATTTAAATACCTTTAGGGATACAGAATGATGAAAGAAAACTGCCATGTGACAATTTTTCGATACCCAACTAACTGATAACTGATATTGCTAGTTTGTGTTCAGTGAGGAGTCACCCAGTGTGTCCTTAGAAAATCTGTTTTTAAGAAAACCACCACCAACAAAACTCTATAAACGTAGTTGTATTAAAAGCTTCATAATACAAGATTTTAAAGAGTACTAACAGAAAGACACTAGGATTGAGATTCAAAAGACTTGTGCTGTAAGTCTGTGATTTTAGACAAGTCTCAATTTTTGTTAAGTATTAGGTTCCTTATCTGTAAAATGGGATTATAACATCCACTTTATAGTATTATTAAGCAGATTTAATTAAATTAGAGCATTTATATTAAAGTGATTAACAAAATGTAAAATATCAACAAGGTAAAAATAACAATGTCCCCTTTTAGGCCTTACCTAAAACAAACAGGTTTCATCAAATTATTTCCAAATTCCTTTATAGCTCTAATATTACATTTACAAACAACAGAAGAATGCTGCTACACCAAATAAGATACAGAACATACTAAGCACTTTTCTAGTATTCATACAGGTCCAACAACTCAGTGAGTTATATGTGATAAACCAAAACCTATGATTAGAAGATGGAGAATCAAGAAGTTTTCGTAGTAGTAGTTTTTAAAAATTAATTTTTGTGATATTAATATTCACTTTAAATATCAACAACAAAAACAATCCCTCAAAAAGTATCAAAAGGTATAAAGGGAAAAGTAAATTTCTTTCCTTCGTATGCTTGCCCCCAAAGAACTTCTATTTCCCAGAGGTAACCACTGTTAAGATTCTTGTATATTTATCCAGACATCTTCAGTATAGCAGTTATTAACCTTAGCATAGATTGCAGAATTCTAGAGCTAGAAAGAATTGGCCCAATACAACTTTAAATTTCATAAAATATAATCTGAGACACAGATAAGTGATTTTTCACTTGTTATTAGTACCTGGAAAGCCCTTTACAACTGAAAAAACGCTTTGATATAAATTATCTATTTTAAAATTATTTAAGTGACTTGCCTAAAGGTTATTTACACAAGTTAATGATGTGGCTGAGACTATATACTTAAGAAGTTGATATCTTATCAAGTGGGATGTTAATGATATAGATTACATGTGTACATAGCTGATATATGTGGCTCTTACATTTTCAGAGATATCCTATATCATATAGGGAATTAGAAGGTTTGGCAATTCCTGATCTTGTGATTATTATAAGTAAGAATCATTAAAATAATTATTTTAAAAGGTGGAATATTAGCAATGAAAGATTAATTTTTCAAGTTTGTATGTGTCCTGAAGATTCATGTTTTTCAAGATTATCTCTTTGAGAGAACCACTTTTAAACTATAGATGCAACCGATACACGATTACTAAATATACTTTGGTTTACAAAAATTATCAACAACTTCAAAGTGAGAAGAAACAACTTGAGAGACACCTAAGTAAGGAGAAGTTCACATGTGATATAAATGCACACAAAACTACAAATGGAAATCAACTGAACAATAAAGCAACTAAAAGATGCTATGGCATTCTTTCTGGAATGAAGAAAATCAGTGTTGCCTGCAAAATCTGCATTGCCACTGTGGCAATGACAACAACAAAATCTGTAGAATGATTAATGACAAAAAGGAAGTTATTTTTATTAGGAGAATGTATCAGATGAAAATTAAATAGAAAGGCAAGGAATCTCAAAATAATTCTGCTGTAACAGGATTAAAAAAATAGAAAATATTCAAAGAAGTAGGTCCAAGAATAGAGATTCTCACTCTAATTATGGAACACAGTTGTAAAGGGACAGAATTTAAATTAAATGGAGGAAATAACCACTAATTATGCTAAAGTTTTAGGCTAGTGTATATTCTAAATTTACTAAAATGTAGTTATCAACATTCAGTTAAAATACAAATAACTCAGATAACCAAAATGATGTCAGTGGAAAAAAACAATATAAAAGTCAACCAGGTGAAAAAATCAGAATAAAAGTAATTGTGTATAATATATAAACTCTTGCTTTCAAATTTTAACTTACATATATTCAATCTCCTTTAATCTTACCATATAAAAGAACATTTTAAAAAACATGAAAATGTAATATAGTTTTAAAGTGGTTTTTGTTTCCAATAAAAGGAGGTTAACTTTGATTTTTGCTTTTCAAGACTGAAACTGTTAATAAAATAGAAAAAAAACCCCAATTACTTCCAAAGGCAAAGAAATCCTCAAATTATTCATTGGAAAGGACAAAAAGAAAAGAAATTCCTTCTCCAAGAAAAGAACGCTCCATATCAAGC
The DNA here is from genome assembly GCF_965194825.1 of Balaenoptera physalus. Taxonomy (NCBI): domain Eukaryota; kingdom Metazoa; phylum Chordata; class Mammalia; order Artiodactyla; family Balaenopteridae; genus Balaenoptera; species Balaenoptera physalus. The sequence continues at coordinate 19,339,962 of NC_138891.1, forward strand.
AGTTGGTTCTATATGGAAATGTATTATTTATGTTCTTTACTGGTTGAATAGCTTGTGCTTTGTTAAGCTGAGGATATGTAAACATCATAGTGTTTTTATTTGGTTCATTATCAAGTGTTTGCTCTTTACTCATATATTCAAGACTCTCTGATTTCATAAAACAATTGAAACATATTTGTTTTATATTTAAGTCAGATAATTCCAATGTATAAAATACTTTTTTAGTCTGATTCTCTTCATGGTTTCTAATTTTCTTTTTAGTAGAGTTTTTTTGTTTGTTTTTTGTTTTTTACCATGAGCTCATTTTTCTTAAAACTTTGTGGAAAACTCTTTGAGGCAAGTTCCTTCAGAAAGGATTTATATTTGATTGTCTTAGGTTGCTTGGGGATACCACCACTACAGAACATTTTAAATCAAAATCTTATTTTGTTTTTGTTTGTTTTTTTTTTTCTAATGGACCATAGAAATTGTATGAATTTAGGGTGCAAACCTATGTGACAGTTAGCTCATGGTTATAAACTTTCATGGGTGACCTATTTTCCCCACTTTAATTAATGACAAATTTTAAGACAGGCTGTTTTCCTTATATTCCCCCATGAATGGAACTGGTATGGATTTATTTCTAATTTACCCTCATGCTGGGTGTAGCTCTTTAGGATCCCAAATTTATCAAGGAGACATGCTACCTACTAGACTTTCCTCCTCGCGAGGGTCTTGGGATTCGCCTAGATTAGAAAATATCTTCAAGGTTAAGTAGGCTTTAATACTATGCTTGACTCTCTTGGATCCTAGTTTCACTTAACTTCTGGTTTGTATTTTCCTTTTTGTTTTGCATGGTCATGTGTAGATTAAAAATTAAAAAAAAAATTTTTATCCAACGATGTAAACTTAAAAAATAAAAGAGTTGTTTAGTTTGGGCCCCAAGGTGCCATAATGCCAGAATTGAAAGCTACATACTTTTGTCTTTCAATATTATTCTCTTTTTAATAGCATGTCACCTATCAGAGCTCTTGTGGTTTCAACAACAGTTATCTCTTATTAAGAATTTAAACTTTGTATATACATATAACTCTGTGTCTACTGCTCGAAAAACTGTTTATCTTCCAAAGAGGTAAAATATATATATAGGATAAAGCAAGAATTGATAACAATAATTATTATATATTTTATTAAAATTATAATTTGTTACAATAACTGATAAAAATAAATTATTAAATAAATGAGTTAAGCAAAGTTATTTTGTAGTAGTACCCCTTCTGCCTACAGAAACTCTTACTTACTTTGGAAGGAGAACCATCAGTAATTTTCACCAACTGCCAAAGAATCGAGTAATGGGAACACTGCAGTGCCTGTACGACTATCTGTATCAAATAAAAAATTCAAACAAATGAGACATAATTTACGTTTGTACAATATTAAGAGAACAATATTTATCATAGTTTTTATCTTACAATAAGGTTTCAAGTCCAAATATTTGTAGAATTAATGAGAATGTATAAAATAATATTTAGTTAAAAAAAGACAAAACCAACATATCAATCTAGAGAATAAAGATAATGTATCTCGATAAATATGGACCCAAATGATACTACGCTTTAAACAAAACTGCACTGTCAGAATACTTTGCTCAGTCAGATTTTTAAGGGGAGATTGAAGAAATTGTTTTTATCCAAATTTTATACCTAAATGATTATTTTGTTTTAAAGCATTTTTAATATAAAATACAACACATACAGAAATGTGCATAAAACATATACAAAACAATGATTGAAGTATATGAAGAAAATACTGTCACAGATTAGTCTTTGTAGAAAAATGTGGATATTCTTTGATATGACACCAATACTCCAATTTACATTTGTGAGAGAAAGCAAAAGACATCTTCCTCTTATTATGAAAATAGTTTGACCTTATGAGCCTGCCCTGGAAATTCCCCCAGGCTCCCTGGACCACACTTTGAGAATCACTGCTCGGGGAACAGGATCGCTGGGTCATACAGTATGTGTATATTTAACTTTACAGTAGATAGTACCAAATTTTTGTCCACAGTGGCTGTATCTAATAGTCTTTAACAGTTCCTGTGGCTCCATGTTTTTACCAACATTTGATATCATCAGATGTTTTAAATCTGGTGATTTTATTATGTATGAGTATTATCTTAATGTGGTATTAATTTACATTTTTCTAATTACCAATGGAGATGAGCACCTTTTCATTTTTCATTGGGCCTGAATTCCTGTTCTGTGAAATGTTTATCCATATTTTTCAGAGAGACAAATAGAAGAATTTAGGAAAATAAAAACTGGTTAAGACTCATAATAAAAAAGAAAATTTCATTTTGGATAGGTCTTTTACTACATTTTTGTTTGAATACATGGTACATCTTTATTGCAATAAAGCATGTCTGATAATATGATATTCCATTATGATAGTGTCTCTATTATTTTCTCCTCTTGATAAACTAAAAACCCTAAGAGAATGTAGAGAAAAAATCAAAAGAGAAATCAGTAAGTGGAATGCTTCAGGAAGTACAATTTTGGCTGGTTTTACTTGAAAAATTTCAGGTTTCAGATCACGTACGTAAAAGATATCTCCAATGCACCTACTCAGCATTGAAAATAACTCATCAGAATTAGAGGGATAAGTGGTGCTGCTTTTTATACAAAACTAATGAGATGTCACGGTTTTATTAAACATGACAATTAAATGATTGATTCATGTCAGAATGCCAGAAACAAGACTACTGAAACACTGTCAACTTATGAACATTAATGCTAAAGAAATCATCTTACTATACTTAGGGGATACTCAATATGGTACACCTCTGGTTGAGACACCTTTTGATAACCTTTACTTTATAATAAGAAGTATTAAAGTGGTTTGTGTGATTTAAAACTTTTTCTTGAATTTGAAACAATCTGCATTGTTAAATTACTAGAAGAGTGATATACAAATGAACATTAACCAATGGGAAATTAAGATATGGAAAAAAGTAATGTTGAAGAACTGCTTGATTTTGGTTATATCTATCCTAATCATTACAAATATCATTTCCTTTCCTTCTACATTTCTATGACCTATATACTAGGAATTATTCAAAGTGTGTTCCAAAGTTGTGCACAAGTTTCTTAGATGTGGTTATAAGAGAAGAGAGAGATTGGTCACTTCAATACCTATTTCCAATAGAGCATCTCCATTTTAATTTTCAATATATTGGTATTCATCATACATTTACTTTAAAAGGGCTCCACTGTATTATTTTAAAATAAAAAGCTCACTCTTATTGACTGGGAAACATTTTGCTTTCTCACAGGTATAATTATATAACAATACAGTTGATCACACTTCAAAAGGAAATTCAGAACTCTTCCTTCCAGGCTTTACATCAGTCATATTGATTTTATCCCCCATACTATCAATGTTATCCTAACTCGTCAAAAGTCGTTTATTTAGCAACTTCATCTTTCTGTAGCACAGGTAAAACAAGAAGGACAAGCAATAAAAAACTGAAAAAGCCAAAAGAGATTATTCTAACCTATTAGCACCACAGTCCTTCTGCCTTTTCTTGACTAACACTGCTCTGACCCTGGAAAGGCTCTTCAAATAATTCCAATTATTCTGATGACTAAGAATTTCTTCCAACCCTACTCTTCCGACCTCATTTTTCCACAAGGTAATGATGTACCTGGAAGGACATAGTAATGTATATTGCACACTTCTGGGCAAAAATTAGTTAAGAAGCAGGACTGCCTTCTCCATCTTCTCCTTCCCTATCTGCCAGCAGGATACCAATAACCCAAGAGACCATGGGTCCCTGAATGACTTGGCAGTGCAGTGACATGCCGCTTCCTTTAATTGTGCCTTATGGTTATGTAAGTGAGAAATAAATTTCTATTGTGTTAAGCCTCTGAGATATTGAGATTAATCTATTATAGCAGCTAGCATTACCTTAACCAACATAAAAATTATTTTTTATTAGCCTTTTTTCTTAATAATTACTTTTATCTATTTAAAGGAGCTAGCTCTCTCTACCTTTGATTAGCAGATTGAATCAATGAGAATCATTCAACCTACAGCTAATGATATATCTTGAAAATGAAGATGAACTTATTCATCTTCATGTAATAACTTATTACATCTAAGTTAAGACCAAGAGATAAACTCTTAGAGTGTTTAAAGTTTAGAAAAACTGAATTTGCCTGAAAATAAAACCTGACAGGAAACTAATAAATGCATGTGTAGATATATGTTATCTACACATATAGGACATGTTTAAAATTCTGAAAATCCACATAATGACTGGGATAAATTTAGGCTCTTTTACTTTTCTGTTTGCAAGAGACTTTAAGGGGAAGGAGGCTCAAATTTTTTAGTGGACAAGTACATGACAAAAGAGTGAACTAAACTTAATACTAGTCTGCTTCTAATATCCAAAACTGATCTTTTTATCATATTTAGACTTGGTTAACATGAGTGACATTAATATTCCCTTTTAAAAAGAGCCTTTAGGTACAAATGAATAATCAACATGGTTTCACCAAAAAGGGCATAAGTCTGGTAAATAAGTACATGAAAAGATGTTCAACATCATTAGCATTAAGAAAATATATATTAAAAAGCACAGTGAAACACCACTACATATCTACTCGGATGGCTAGAGTAAAAAATATTGACAGTATCAAGTGCTGATGAGGATGCAGAACAACTGGAACTCTCATACATTGCTGGCAGAAATGCACAATGGTACAGCCACTCTGGAAAATGGTTTGGCAGTTTCTAATAAAGTTAAACATATACTTATCATAAGACCCAGCAATTATATTCCTGGGCATTTACTTTAGAGAAATGAAAATTTATGTTCAAACGAAAGACTGTATACAAATATTCATAGCACTTTTTATTGTGATAGCCAAAAGTTGGAAACAACCCAAATACCTTTCAACAGTTGAATGAATAAAACAAACTGTGGTGTATCTACACAATGGAATATAACTGAGCAGTAAAAACAAACCAACTACAGACTCACACAACAACTTGGATTAATCTCAAAGGCATTATGCTCAGGGTTTACATACTGTACAATTCCATTTATTTGGAAATCTCAGAAAGACAAAACTATAGTGATGGAAAACAGATGGGTGTTTTTCAGGAGTTGTGTAAGTAGCTCAATCATATGACTATAAAGGGATAATATGAAGAAGTTTTGGGGATGATGAAACTGTTTTGTATCCTGATTGTGGTGGTGACTACGTACATCTATACCTTTGTTAAAATTCATAACTTTACATAGGAAGGAAGACAAGTCAGTTTTACTGTATGATAATTAAAAAAATAAGAATCAGTGTGGCAAAGAGCAGAGTTTGCAGTAATAGTTTTGAGTAAATGCGAAGAAAAGCACAAACATTGAAGCTAGTAACAAATAAGCCTTAATATAATCATAAGCAAAAACTGGACTAAAATTAAACTTAACTCCTGTATTATGTTCTGTCTAAAGAAATGTGTTGATTTCCAGTTCACAATGATATGTTAAGTACCAGCATCTAATCTCTCCCCACAATTCCCACTGAAACAATACAATACAAAAGAAGTTTGGAAAATATAAAAATACAAAATAATAAAGAGTTTGACATGGGGCAAACATCAGAAGGCATGGGATACTATAAACAGTAGTAGCAAATTAGCAGTAGAAAATTGGAAGAGACAATGAAAAGAATTTAAAAGCTTGGTTAAAGTGGGTATGTAACAGCTATGAGACTTTAGGCAAGTTATTTAATATCTCTATGTTTCAGTTTCATAATCAATAAAATGAGAATAACGATGTATAATTTCATAGGGTTGTCATAAGGCTTCAAGAAATGTATGCACATAAAGACTTAAAATAGTACATGGTACATAATAAGTACAAATCTTAAATTTTCTATTATTGATGGCTTGATAGGCCCAAAGTTACTGATATGATTACATTTCCTTCTTTATGGGTTTAATCACACTAATTTGTTATAAAGCATATATTTACCAAAATAATTTATGAATTGTTTTTTATTGGCTTTCAATTTTTAGAATCTGGAAAGACATTCTTGGAACTATGCATTGAAGCAGAATTTTAATATTTAATTTTTCTTAGATGTTGCCTAAGAGAAGGTTTAAACTTTCAGATATACAGATATACCAACAGGAAATTGGCACAAAGGCCATAAAACAGGATAAGGAGAATTTAAATATTTTTTGCCTTCATTTTACAAAAAAAGTATGAAGAAATACTACAATAAGTTCTGAAATGTGGGTTCTTTACAAACTAATGACTATTGTGTTAAGGAACTGCAGTAAGTTTTATATTTTCCATAGGTTAAGAATTCATTAGCATAGGGGTAGGCATAAACAGACCCTGGAACATATTCTTGTGCCAGAAAGTATGGAAGTGCTCAAAAAAATATTTAAAGCACATAGGAGCAGGCTGGAAAGAAATTCCCTCTGGCTAAATCTGCAACAATTTCAGCACCAAAATGAATAACAATAGTACTGTTTTAACCAGATGAACAGAATAGGAATAAAACAGAAATCCATGAGTCCATACTGATACTAAATTTTAAAAAATAAATTTAAAATTTAAAAAGGTAAACGAATGAATAAATACATAAATAACCAAAGGGAGAAGGGAAAGTTCTTCCTTATAGCAGAGGGCCAACAAATAAATATAAAATAAAAGACAGAGTTAGAAAAACACCACTTAAGTTACCATTTTGTGACTATCATAATAATAAACGAGCCAGGCAAAATCACAAAAGAATGCTCAAATTATTATGTCAAAGTTTGATAAGAAACAGGATTATTTACATAGTCTTAAAGAGTATTCCCACAGATTACTTATTCATCTAAAAAGAAAATGGTAACTCTACACCAGAGATACTTAGCAGACCTCACTTACTAAAGTGATCAAAATTAATTATCACCAATACTGAACAAACTGCCATCATGTGCTTCCTGATGTGATGCACTGAAAACAGAATATCATTTATGTAGCATTCCTGCCACGAATGCATAATCTCAATCTAAATGTGTAGATCAGACAAAAGTAAATGGAGAACATTCTATAAAATAACTGGTCTGTACTCTTCAAAATGTCAATGTCATGAAAGGCAAAGCCTGAAAAACCATTCAGATTAAAGGAGAACAAAAAAAAGACATTACAAAAATGCAATGTGGGACTTCCCTGGTGGCGCAGTGGTTAAGAATCCACCTGCCAATGCAGGGGACATGGGTTTGAGCCCTGGTTGGGAAGATCCCACATGCCATGGAGCAACTAAGCCAGTGTGCCACAACTACTGAGCCTGTGCTCTAGAGCCCATAAGCCACAACTACTGAGCCCAAGCGCCACAACTACTAGAGCCCATGCACCACAACTACTGAAGCCCACGCGCCTAGAGCCTGTGCTCCGCAACAAGAGAAGCTACCGCAGCGAGAAGCCTGTGCACCTCAACGAAGAGCAGGCCCCGCTCCCCGCCAACTTGAGAAAGCCCATGGGTAGCAACGAAGACGAAAAACAGCCAAAAATAAATAAATAAATTTATTAAAAATATTTTTCTAAAAAAAAAGAAATACAATGTGCTATTATGGCTTGGATCCTGGGCTGGAGAAAAACTGCTATAAATATATTATTAATATTTATTGTACACATGCATATTAATATTATATGGGGAGGAAGAGCAAGAGGGAGAGCGAGCGAGAGAGAGGTGCGCAAGCATGTAAGAGTACAAATGGGAAAAATTATTGACAATTGATGAATTGAAGGAAATAAGAGAGCTGATTTTTCGATTATAACTTTTCTATAATTCAATTTTAAAAAACGTATTTTAAGAATAGCTAAATTTTTTAAACTTTGGTTTTACCTATTCTACTATAATAGTTAAAATAGCACTGACATGAGAAAAGGTAGATCACAGAAAGAGGAAGGAAAAAGAATTCAGTTAATCCTGAAGGGTGGGACTGTGAAACTTCTAGTTGAAATGGTTACCATGGAAAACAAACAGTCAAGCATATAAGGACAATACAGCTCCCCCAAAAGAGCTAGAAAGTTTTAAGGTATCTTCAAAATGTTAAGCATAACTGAGGGTTAACAAACAGCAAACATTTTGGCAGTTCTTTGATATCCTTGCTCTAAAAGAGTATTTTCTTGGATTCTAATTAAAAGGAACAGAGTTGGAATTTAAAAAAGTGAGCTTGCATGGTCCTATGAAGAAACGGCTGAATACAGGTTTTGGATTCTCAGTACTGGGTATCTAAAGAGATGTTTCTAAGAGGTGCTAAATGCTAAATAATTTCTGATTGCTAAAATAAATAAGTGTACAATCTAGTAGTGATGTATTCAAACTTCATACACATGTTTCAAGTAAAGAATATGTGTCTAAGAAGTTAACAAAGTTAAAGCAAATGTCACATAAATGCTCTCTTACTCAAAGAAATTAAAACAAAATTGGGTAGATAATGTATATGCAGTCAAAATAAAATAAATAAATAAATAAATAAAAAATAAAAAATAAAAAAATAAATAACAGAAAACCAACATAATCACAGAAAAACATTGTGAGACTGTAACAAGTCAGGTCTAAGACAATAAATGATGGTATGGAGAATTAAAAGTAAATTTAGATATAGTTATAATCTCCAGATAAAACAGAGAAGTGCTATTCTTATTCTCTTCTTGAGGAAAATGTGAAAACCAAAAAAAAAGATTATCTTAACTCTATCATTCCCTTTCAACTCTGAAGCACAGCTTAGAATATCAGTGAATTGCATTTAGGCTACTGAAAAGTTTGAGATGAAAAGAGGATCAAAGCTGAAGAGTAAACAATAAATGAAGAAAAACAAGGGGTCAAATTTTCAGCATTTTCCCACAAGCTATAATAAAACACCTAACATCATCAGGGACATTTGTTATTAAGAGTGGCTATAAAGTAGAGCTCAAAGACATGAATTAAGGCAATTTAAGAGTTAATCATAGCAATAATAAAGCATTGTTTCTATGATGAACTTTTAACATGAAATTATAATTTTGTTATATCTATTGATTACTTTAGTACAATGAAGTGTCATCTAAGCATCCCATATTACCAAAACAGGAATGGATGAGCTCACACCTAAACACCACCTTATAGGGTTGGTGTTCTGGTCTACATGAATGTCTGCAATGTATAAAATAACCCTTAATTCTTAATAACAGATTGTTACTGTTAATTAGCAATAATTATAATTGTTAATTAGTAATTAACAAGTTAATTCTCATACAGAAGTATTAAATTCTTAATTCTCTGTATGATAATTAAGTTGACTATTCCAAGTCTCTTCCAGACTGGAGAAAGTTTGTTGAATTCCTGCCCTTTTCACTCCAACTTATGTATGAATGCAAAAATGTCTAAAATTTGCTAAAGGCCTCCAAACTTATGTAAATATGATTCACCACAAAAACTAAGCCATATCTAAGGCTTACTATTATCATTACCTAGAACAGTGCCTGAAATACAGCCATGATCAGAAATTTTCATTATATTAAACTGATGAAGTTTTGAAATTCCTACTATAGTAAGTAATGGTATTTTCCCTAAAAGAGTAATAATGTTTATGTCAAAATTAAATATTAAACTTTTGCTACATTATAGCAAACTTTTTCTATTTTTTTCTGCTCAAATCTGAAGATATAATATATCTATCTGTAACACTGAATCACTATGGCAATAATTCTCAAAGGAAGTGGCTGCGTTTAAGAATTATCAACTATGTTCCATGAAAGGCTTTTGATAATCCTACACGATATCAGAAAAACTTTCTAAAATGACACAGGAAGAATATCAATAAACTCCTACCTGTTCTGGCATAGCTCCATGTTCAATTCCAGTCTTCAATAATCTGTAGCAATTACCAAACAGATCCCATTTTGTGAGATCATGAGCGCTAAAATAAACAAAAATGCATTAACTTTATTCTAGAGTGGAGGAAGGTTTAAATTTGTTGAGCTCAGTTTCAATGGGGGAAGAATAAAGTAACTTCATTTTCTAGTAGAATTGTAAAAGTTCCATAAGGAAATGTTCAAGTCTCCAAACTTAGAAAAAGAGAAAGAGGGAGAGGGAGAGGGAGAAAAAAACAAAGAAAGAGAGAAAGAAAAAAAGAAGGAAGGGGGGAATGAGAGGGGGAGAAGAGAAGAGGGAGACGGGTAGAGAAAGACAGAGTGGAAGCTGATATTAGGAATTCATTAAAAGAAATTAATAACAATAAAACTTCATATGTTAAAGTGAAGGTTACCATTTCTTTCTAGTATGTTTTAAAGCACATTTAAACAAATTCATTCAGAATTTCAAAGTATAAATACATGCGTATTTTTGAAAAAGAGATTTGTATTCACGAGATGGAGATAAAGACAAAGTCAGGGTAAAGGAAATATGGCACAGTTCAAAAACTTTAGTGTAGCTATTTACATGTGCTGAGGACTTCTGAATGAGATAACACTGACAGTGTAAATTCTCATGAGCTCTGCTACTAAAAATAGTATGATTACTGACTGTCAACTTTCATTTTCAAACGTCAAAATATTTTCTTAAATAGGAGTTTTGACACTGGTTGTCAACTTTTATTTTCAGATGTCAAAATATTTTTTCAAATAAGAGTTTGTTTCTCCATGGAATTCCAAAAATGTACTTGTGTATACAGAAAAGGCTTAGATTTTAGACACTGCTTTTGAAATCTAAAGTATTCATTAAAGTAAGGGCTACACCTAAACATTCTTTTTCACAACAAAGTTCTTTATTTTCCTTTCTCTATGGAGAAGATAAGCATGTTTCATTACAAGGAATATGCAAATTACAATTTGAAAATGACACCTATTTCACTGATCTGAGCCTTTTTTCCTTATTCAAATCTAACAGTTCTTCTACATAGTATGAACACAATAATAAACAAACTAGACAAACAAGAACAATTCAGGAAAAAAAGCTTATAGAAACAATTTTGTGGCTTTCTCCAAAGCTGTGATTTTTATTTAGTATGATTTCTAAGAGCTATCAACTGAAAATTATACCTATAAAAACTCTAGCTGCAGAATAAGCCCATATAATTTGTTAATTATACTGATTATCTTAAACTTCTACAGTGTACAGTGTACATTCATTACACTGAATGATAAATCTTACTCCTTAAGTAATCAAATTATAATAAAAACTCATATTTATCTGGGGGAAATCTGAATAATAAAAAGAAAACATCACAACATCTCAGTATTTCTCTAAAATTTCCCATTGTTACATGGATGTTAAACATTACAATCAGTTTGTTTTATGTTGACTAATATAGGTTATTCATTAAATCTACTTTAAATAAAATGACATACTTGTGGAAAGAGGTTAACCGCTTTAATGTAGAAAGAACATTGTAAATATCATCATCATCAGCTTCTTCTCCCTATAAAAAAAAGAGCAGACAGTACCTTAATACCATAAATTTACTCATCCTCAAATTCACATGAAAGTCTATTAATACTTACTGCCTAAAGAAAAATTCTTTTTTATTATATAAATAGTATATATTCACTGTTGATAAATGAGAAAATACAAATAAGCAAAAAAACAAAAAGTAAAAAACACCCATAAGCCCAACACCCAGAAATAACCACTTTTGCATTTTAAACAATGTCATAAACGTGACTTTGTACAATTTTCTGATTAATACCTTTGGATAAATTCCTTGAAACTGCTGCGCGAAAGGATAGGTACTTTAAAGATTTTATTGGTTATTTCAGAGATTTTACTGATTGTCAGTTACATCTGTAACTTCAAAATCACAATGAAAATCAAAAAATGGTTGAAAAAATTAAAAGTTAAAATTAAAAATGAAAAGTAGGGGAAAACTGATTACATGGATTAAAAGTAAATCCTATCAGCCTGGCCGTCAGGACATACAAAGCTGTGGGAATTCCAGATTGCCTTACATAGATTGAAAGGAGAGGGCAAGAGGCAGGAATCACAGAAATAATTATAAAAATAACCAGCTGGAGATGCTTGCTGCTATCTTGGGCACACCACTGGTAAGCAGCCATCCTTTATAAGCACACAATGTTTATGTTCTATTCATTAGCACATCATAATAGTTCAGTAATATTAAAATGCAAATTAGGTCCCAGGAATGGAAAATGAAAATATGACTTAAGAAAAGTCAGACCTTTCTTAAAAGAGAAAAAAAAAAGTCTGTCTTTTATGAAACAGGTTTTTAAAATAAAAATGAAGTGTAACTAAGGCTGATCTTCATAAAATGAACAACTGCAATAATGCTGCTAAGTTTTGAAAGGAGTAGAGAATTCTACTAGATTTTATTTTAAAATGGAAACAATTTAAAACTCAGCTACCTTGAAAAATTATTAGCCAAAATCATTATATGTACACATTAACTTTAAAACAGACCTCTTGCAACAGATCTTCCACAGAATGATTGAATCGATCTACAAACTCATCAATCAGTTGGCTTCGAGCTATGTCAACTCTGTTCTGGATGGTATATTCTTCACTGCATAAGATGCTATAGGTTTTACTGCAGGCTTCTAGAACATCTGATTCTACGTGTTTCTCCACAACAAATTTAATCTGTTTTAGTAAAGCATCTAGATGCTGAGGAGGAAAAAAAAGAAAAACTATGATATTTAGATTAATAATTTAGATTAATAACAAAAATTAAAAAAAGCATCTGTCAAATAACAAATAAGCCTATATATTACATGAAAATAAAATAATCCAGTTAATAAAACTGACTATAATAGCAGAATTTCAATTTTATAGTGTCTTACCTTTTCCATTCTACCTGTGCTATAAATTTCTAGATCAAAATACTGTGGGATTTGTAGCAAGTTTGCTACCTTCTCTGCATCTGCAGAATACTAGAAGGAGAAGCAAAGAAAACGAAGTAACTACTTTAATAGTACAGTGTAATAAGCAAACTCAGTGGCATATTATCACAAAACTGTAAATGAAACTGTACCTTTGATAGCAACATAGGCAGTGTGATGATAAAATGCTCAGTCAATTTGTTTCTATCATCAATTTGAGTTTTCCTTTCTTTGGCAGTTAGCACCTAGAAATAAATTTAAATGGGCAAAGAATAAGAGTGTCATGTACTAATTTATAAATCTAGAATGTTACAAAGATGATGAAGCACTGGCAGATAATATAACAGAATTTTCAGAAAAGCTTAACAAACTACTAAAATAAATGCATCTAGTTTTATTCAAATTACTTTATTACTATTACTTTATTAAATAGCTACTTATTTTAGATAAGTTACTACTTGTTTAAATAAAAACAAAAACATTTCTAAAAAACCAGTTATGAATATAAAAATACTGGAACCAATGGAGAAATAATTTTTCTACAGTTTTAATCTCAAAATATTAAGTTATCTCCCCTAGGCTAAATAAACTATTCTAAAAGTACTTTAGCAAGCAATCCTTTTTTAATACCATCAGCAGCTAGTAAATTTTCACTTATTTTTAAAGCATATACTAACAATGTCTCTGGACTCATTTATATTTGATTGTTCTTGTAATTAAGCCATAAATCTGTTAGGCAATAATCAAGACAGAGGGGTACAGCCTGTGATCACTGAACAGATTAGAGCCCTTCACCTTAGCCTGTATTCAACTAGCTAAACTATAGGTGGTTCCAAAAATAAAATATTAAAATGCAGGCTCAGTTAGGATAATTATTTCCCCAAAGTATTCTGCAGTTTATTATCTTGAAGGAATTTACCATCATAATGTTGAACGGTTTTATGGGACAGAAACATTCCAATGTGAATTGCCACTTTATAAATGTAAACCCCAATGTTTGAGAATGTATGAAAGAAGTAATAGGGCCTCCTATCTCATTCTTCTTTCAGGTTGTTTTTCAACCTCTTAAACATATAAAATAACATTTTGGAATGATCTACCACCAAGTGTCATGTTTGGTTCTGCACAAAGCAATTAAAGGGGCTACATGTAAAGTGAAATATATATCTAGAAATGTATGCAGGATATTGAGAAGTCTTGAAATTCCTTTGACAATGTAGGAAAGGTCTAAGGATGTTGACTTTAGGGTAACAGCTATTTTGATTAAACGGTCATCGTGTCAGGCACTCTATACACATGAACTCATTTAATCCTCACAATATCTCCGATGGGACAGCAAAAATGGCATAATACCTATGAAGGAGAATTTGCCAATACTCAACAAAATTGTATACATATTTTTCCTTTGCCCTAGCAGTCCCACTTTACCAATCTACCCCACCAACACACCTGGTACAAGTACGAAATGACACAATATTATTTGCTGCACATTATTTCCAGCAAAAGACTGACCCAAAAGACTCTCAATACTATATCCACATAATAGATCATATATAGCCATAAGAAAATGAAGACCTCCAAATCAAGTTATGGAGTAATACCCAGGATATACTGTTAAATTAAAATGTAAGGTACAGAACACCATATAAAGTATGCTATCCTTTGTAGGAGACAGGAGATTGAGAGGGAGGAGAATGGAGAATAAGAATACACATATCTGTATGTGTGCATGCATTTATCTATATTTGCAGAATGAAACACTGGAAGGATAGAAAAAATCAAATAAAAATGGTTACTGGTAGCAAAGGGGTGTAGAGGGAGGCATATAAGAAAGACTTCTCTAAATATATATATATATTTTTACATGGTTTTGACTTTTTAACTATGTAAATTTTTTACATATTTCCAAAAAATAAAAATGGAAAACATAAAAGCAAAGAGATAAAAACAGTTATGCTAAATTTAAGTCAGAAATATCAATATGAATGCATGATTTAAACATATGTGTATATATAGAGAAATACATATATTTCTTAGCTCTGTGTACGAATGGTGCCTAGCAGAAATGATAACCAATTGACAATGAGTATCCCTAGTAACAAGATTTTGATCTTTACATATTACTCTATATCAAAAGGAACAAGGGCTCGTGGGAGATTCCTGTGCTAGGGTAATGTAGTATCAGCCTACAAGGTGACTCCCAATTGACCACTGTCTCCTGGTATTCATGCCCTTAATAGAATCTCTTCTGAAAATGAATAAGGCTGACGTGTAATCTAAGAAATATTGCGGGAATTATATTGTATGACTCTTGAGGTCATAAAACACACACAAGTGTCCACCTTACTCTCTTTTGGACCATTCATTCTGGGGGAGGCTGGCAGCCTTGAAACAGTCCTACTGAGAGGTCAACATGGTAAGGATCTAAGGCCTCTTACCAACAATCAACACTAACTTGCCAACCATGTGAATGAACCGTTATGGAAGAAGTAAATTTACTATCAAGACTTCAGAGGTTAAAGCCCTGGCTAACATCTTAACTGCAACCCTATGAGAGAATCTAAACCAAATGAACAGCTAAGCCACTCACAAATTTCTGACCCACAGAAACTATATGAGACCATGAATACTTATTGCTTTAAGCCTCTAAGTTTTGAAGTATGGTAGTCCCCCTCAATCCATGTGGGATACATTCCAAGACCCCCAGCAGATGTCTGAAACTGCGGATCATTCCGAACCCTCTATATACTATGTTTTTTGCCGATACAAACATGCCTATGATAAAGTTTAATTGATAAATTAGGCATAGTAAGAGATTAACAAAAATAACTAATAAAATAGGACAATTATAACAATATACTGTAATAACAGTTATGTGAATGTGGTCTCTCTCGCTCTAAATATCCTGTATAAATTTAACACCTTTTCCATCTTAACTAAGAACTCATCAAGCACTGTGGCTATCACTTTTGCAGTTTGAGGTGTGACAGCAAAACTAATAGGAATTTCTTTTTCCTTCCTCACAATTTCAGATAGAAATCTATTCTTAACGAAGATCTTAGCAAACTCAGCATATGATTTTTTTCTTTCCTTGTTAAGTCTAGAACTTTCACCTATTCACTTAAAGGAAGAAATTACGGCTTCTCTTTGACATATCCAAATTGCCAACATCACTACTCTTGGGCATTCAGGCGATTATTAAGTAAAATAAGGGTTACTTGAACACAAACACTGCAATACTGTGACAGTCAATCTGATGACTTACAACAACCACTAAGTGACTAACTGGTGGGATACACTGGACAATGGTATGATTCAATGCCCCGGGCAGGATGGAGAGGGACAAAGCTGGATGGCATGAGATTTCATCATGCTTCTGATAACAGCATGCAACTTCAAACTTATTAATAGATTACTTTTGGAATTTTCCATTTAATATTTTTGGATCATAGCTGACTGGTAACAAACTGTGGGAAGAGAAAACATGGGTAAGGGGCAACTATTGTAATTTCTTATACGTAGGAATAGATAACTAACATAAGCAATAAAGGTAGAAAGTGAGCCTGGGACATTTTGCTCTGAAAGAAAGCACTCAAAAAATGATGACATGTCAAAACAATAAGAAATCAGCCTGAAGGGGCTGTCATTCAAAATTAGGACATTACATATTCTTAAAACTTTTATTTTGGAAAATTTCAAAAACACTCATTTTGTCATTATTGTTTCATCAATTTCCCTAAAGTTTTTTTTTCTTCTGTAGCATTTTTAAATTTTAAACGTCTTTATTGGAGTATAATTGCTTTACAATGGTGTGTTAGTTTCTGCTTTATAACAAAGTGAGTCAGCTATACATATACCTATATCCCCGTATCTCCTCCCTCCCACCCTCCCTATTCCACCCCTCTAGGTGGTCACAAAGCACAGAGCTGATCTCCCTGTGCTATGCGGCTGCTTCCCACTAGCTATCTATTCTACACTTGGTAGTGTATATATGTCAAGGCCACCCTCTCACTTCCTCCCAGCTTACCCTTCCCCCTCCCCGTGTCCTCAAGTCCATTCTCTAGTAGGTCTGCGTCTTTATTCCCGTCTTGCCCTTACGTTCTTCATGACCATTTTTTTTTTTAGATTCCATGTATATGTGTTAGCATACGGTATTTGTTTTTCTCTTTCTGACTTACTTCACTCTGTATGACAGACTCTAGGTCCATCCACCTCACTACAAATAACTCAATTTCGTTTCTTTTTATGGCTGAGTAATATTCCATTGAATGTATGTGCCACATCTTCTTTATCCATTCATCTGTCGATGGTCACTTAGGTTGCTTCCATGTCCTGGCTATTGTAAATAGAGCTGCAATGAACATTTTGGTACATGACTCTTTTTGAGTTATGGTTTTCTCAGGGTATATGCCCAGTAGTGGCATTGCTCGGTCATATGGTAGTTCTATTTTTATTTTTTTAAGGAACCTCCAGACTGTTCTCCATAGTGGCTGTATCAATTTACATTCCCAGCAACAGTGCAAGAGCATTCCCTTTTCTCCACACCGTCTCCAGCATTTACTGTTTGTAGATTTTCTGCTGATGGCAATTCTGACCAGTGTGAGGTGATACCTCATTGTAGTTTTGATTTGCACTTCTCTAATGGTTAGTGATGTTGAGCATCCTTTCATATGTTTGTTGGCAATCTGTATATCTTTTTTGAAGAGAAGTCTATTAGATCTTCTGCCCATTTTTGGATTGGGTTGTTTGTTTTTTTGATATTGAGCTGCATGAGCTGCTGGTATATTTTGGAGATTAATCCTTTATCAGTTGCTTCGTTTGCAAATATTTTCTCCCATTCTGAGGGTTGTCTTTTCGTCTTGTTTATGGTTTCCTTTGCTGTGCAATGGCTTTTAAGTTTCATTAGGTCCCATTTGTTTATTTTTGTTTTTATTTCCATTTCTCTAGGAGGTGGGTCAAAAATGATCTTGCTGTGATTTATGTCATAGAGTGTTCTGCCTATGTTTTCCTCTAAGAGTTTTATAGTGTCTGGCCTTACACTTAGGTCTTTAATCTATTTTGAGTTTATTTTTGTGTATGGTGTTAGGAAGTGTTCTAATTTCATTCTTTTACATGTAGCTGTCCAGTTTTCTCAGCACCACTTATTGAAGATGCTCTCTTTTCTCCATTGTATATTGTTGCCTCCTGTATCAAAGAGAAAATGACCATATGTGTGTGGGTTTATCTCTGGGCTTTCTATCCTGTTCCATTGATCTATATTTCTGTTTTTGTGCCAGTACCATACTGTCTTGATTACTGTAGCTTTGTAGTATAATCTGAAGTCAGGGAGCCTGATTCCTCTAGCTCCATTTTTCTTTCTCAAGATTGCTTTGGCTATTTGGGGTCTTTTGTGTTTCCATATAAATTGTGAAATTTTTTATCCAGTTCTGTCAAAAATGCCATTGATAGTTTGATAGGAATTGCATTGAATCTATAGATTGATTTGGGTAGTATAGTCATTTTCACAATGTTGATTCTTCCAATCCAAGACCATGGTGTATCTCTCCATCTGTTTGTATCATCTTTAATTTCTTTCATCAGTGTCTTATAGTTTTCTATGAACAAGTCTTCTGTCTCCTTAGCTAGGTTTATTCCTAGGTATTTTATTCTTTTTGTTGCAGTGGTAAACGGGAGTGTTTCCTTAATTTCTCTTTCAGATTTTTAATCATTAGTGTATAGGAATGCAAGAGATTTCTGTGCATTAACTTTGTATCCTGCTACTTTACCAAATTCATTGATTAGCTCTAGTAGTTTTCTGGTAGCATCTTTAGGATTCTCTATGTGTAGTATCATGTCATCTGAAAACAGTGACAGTTTTACTTTTCTTTTCTGATTTGGATTCCTTTAATTTCTTTTTCTTCTCTGATTGCTGTGGTTAAAACTTCCAAAACTATGTTGAATAATAGTGGTGAGAGTGGGCAGCCTTCTCTTCTTCCTGATCTTAGAGGAAATGGTTTCAGTTTTTCACCATTGAGAGCGATGTTGGCTGTGGGTTTGTTATATATGGCCTTTATTATGTAGAGATAAGTTCCCTCTCTGCCTACTTTCTGGAGGGTTTTTATCATAAATGGGTGTTGAATTTTATCGAAAGCTTTTTCTGCATCTATTGAGATGATCATATGGTTTTTATCCTTCACTTTGTTAATATGGTGTATCACATAGATTGATTTGTGTATATTGAAGAATCCTTGCATTCCTGGGAAAAATCCCACTTGATCATGGTGTATGATCCTTTTAATGTGCTGTTGGATTCTGTTTGCTAGTATTTTGTTGAGGATTTTTGCATCTTATGTTTCTCAGTGATATTGGCCTGTAATTTTCTTTTTTTGTGCCATCTTTGTCTGGTTTTGATATCAGGGTGACAGTGGCTTCGTAGAATGAGTTTGGGAGTGTTCCTCCCTCTGCTATATTTTGGAAGAGTTTGAGCAGGATAGGTGTTAGCTCTTCTCCAGATGTTTGATAGAATTTGCCTGCGAAGCCATCTGGTCCTGGGCTTTTGTTTGTTGGAAGATTTTTAATCGGAGTTTCAATTTCAGTGCTTGTGATTGGTCTGTTTATATTTTCTATTTCTTCCTGGTTCAGTCTCAGAAGGTTATACTTTTCTAAGAATTTGTCCATTTCTTCCACATTGTCCATTGTATTGGCATATAGTTGCTTGTAGTAATCTCTCATGATCCTTTGTACTTCTGCAGTGACATTTGTTACTTCTCCTTTTTCATTTCTAATTCTGTTGATTTGAGTCGTCTCTCATTTTATCTTCATGAGTCTGGTTAATGGTTTATCAATTTTGTTTATCTTCTCAAAGAACCAGCTTGTAGTTTTATTGATCTTTGCTATTATTTCCTTCATTTCTTTTTCATTTATTTCTGATCTGATCTTTATTTATTTATTTCTGCGAGCTTTGGGGGTTTTTTTGTTCTTCTTTCTCTAATTGTTTTAGGTATGAAGTTAGGTTGTTGACTTGAGATTCTTCTTGTTTCTTGAGGTGAGATTGTATTGCTATAAACCTCCCTCTTAGAACTTCTTTTGCTGCATTTGTTTATAGGTATTTTTTTATTTCCTCTTGGATTTCTTCAGTGATCTCTTGGTTATTTAGTAGCATATTGTTTAGCCTTCCTGTGTTTGTACTTTTTACTGTTTTTTTCCTGTAATTGATATCTGGTCTCATAGCAAAGTGGTTGGAAAAGATACTTGATACGATTTCAGTTTTCTTAAGTTTACCAAGGCTTGATTTGTGACCCAAAATATTGTCTATCCTGGAGAGTGTTCCATGAGCACTTGAGAAGAAATTGTATTGGGTTGATTTTGGATAGAATGTCCTGTAAATAACAATTAAGTCCATCTTGTTTAATGTGTCATTTAAAGTTTCTGCTTTCCTTATTTATTTTCATTTTGGATGATCTGTCCATTGGTGAAAGTGGGGTGTTAAAGTCCCCTACTATTATTGTGTTACTGTCGATTTCCCCTTTTATGGCTGTTAGCATTTGCCTTATGTATTGAGGTGCTCCTATGTTGAGTGCATAAATATTTATAATTGTTATATCTTCTTCTTGGATTGATCCCTTCATCATTATGTACTGTCCTTCTTTGTGTCTTGTAATAGTCTTTATTTTAAGTCTGTTTTGTCTGATATGAGAATTGCTACTCCAGCTTTCTTCTGTTTTCCATTTGTATGGAATATCTTTTTCCATGCCCTCACTTTCAGTTTGTATCTGTCGCTAGGTCTGAAGTGGGTCTCTTGTAGACAGCATATATACTGGTCTTGTTTTTATATCCATTTAGCCAGTCTGTGTCTTTTGATGGGAGCATTTAATCCATTTACATTTAAGGTAATTATTGATATGTGTGTTCCTATTACCATTTTCTTAATTATTTTGGGTTTGTTATTGTAGGTCTTTTCCTTCTCTTGTGTTTCCTGCCTAGAGAAGTTCCTTTAGCATTTGTTGTAAAGCTGATTTTGTGGTGCTGAATTCTCATAGCATTTGCTTGTCTGTAAAGGTGTTAACTTCTCTGTCGAATCTGAATGAGATTCTTGCTGGGTAGAATAATCTCAGTTGTAGGTTTTTCCCTTTCATCATTTTAAATATGTCCTCCCACTCCCTTCTGGCTTGCAGAGTTTCTGCTGAAAGATCAGCTGTTAACCTTATGGGGATTCCCTTGTATGTTATTTGTTGCTTTTCCCTTGCTGCTTTTAATATTTTTTCTTTGTATTTAATTTTTGACAGTTTGATTAATATGCATCTTGGCGTGTTCCTCCTTGGATTTATCCTGTATGGGACTCTCTGTGCTTCCTGGACTTGACTATTTCCTTTCCCATGTTAGGGAAGTTTTCCAGTATAATCTCTTCAAATATTTTCCTAGTCCCGTTTTGTCTTCTTCTGGGACCCCTATAATTTGAATATTGGTGCGTTTAATGTTGTCCCAGAGGTCTCTGAGACTGTCCTCAATTCTTTTCATTCTTTTTTCTTTATTCTGCTCTGCAGTAGTTATTTCCACTATTTTATCTTCCAGGGCATTTATCCGTTCTTCTGCCTCAGTTATTTGGCTATTGATTCCTTCTAGAGAATTTTTAATTTCATTTATTGTGTTGTTCATCATTGTTTGTTTGCTCTTTAGTTCTTCTAGGTCCTTGTTAAACGTTTCTTGTATTTTTTCCATTCTATTTCCAAGATTTTGGATCATCTTTACTATCATTTTTCTGAATTCTTTTTCAGGTAAACTGCCTATTTCCTCTTCATTTGTTTGGTCTGTGGGTTTTTACCTTGCTCCTTCATCTGCTGTGTGTTTCTCTGTCTTCTCATTTTGTTTAACTTACTGTGTTTGGGGTCTCCTTTTCGCAGGCTGCAGGTTCATAGTTCCCGCTGTTTTGGTGTCTGCCCCCAGTGGCTAAGGTTGGTTCAGTGGGTTGTGTAGGCTTCCTGGTGGAGGGGACTAGTGCCTGTGTTCTGGTGGATGAGGCTGGATCTTGTCTTTGTGGTGGGCAGGACCGCGTCTGGTGGTGTGTTTTGGGGTGTCTGTGACCCTATTATTATTTTAGGCAGCCTCTGCTAATGGGTGCGGTTGTGTTTCTGTCCTGCTAGTTGTTTGGCATAGGGAGTCCAGCACTGTAGCTTGCTGGTCATTGAGTGGAGCTAGGTCTTAGCGTTGAGATGGCTATCTCTGGGAGAGCTTTCGCTGTTCGATATTATGTGGAGCTGGGAGGTCTCTGGTGGACCAATGTCCTGTACTCGGCTCTCCAACCTTAGAGGCACAGGCCTGACACCTGGCTGGAGTACCAAGACCCTGCCCGTCACACAGAAAAGGAGAAAAAGGAAAAAAATATATATATTATTGCTCCCAAAGTCCACCGTCTGAATTTTGGGCTGATCTGTTGTCTATTCAGGTATTCCACAGTTGCAGGGTACATCAAGTTGACTGTGGAGATTTAATCCACTGCTCCTGAGGCTGCTGGGGGAGATTTCCCTTTCTCTTCTTTGTTTGAACAGCTCCTGGGGTTCAGCTTTGGATTTGGCCCTGCCTCTGTGTGTAGGTCTCCTGAGGGCATCTGTTCTTCGCTCAGACAGGGTTGGCTTAAAGTAGCAGCTGATAGGGGGCTCTGGCTCACTCAGGCCAGTTGGAGGGAGGGGTACGGAATGCGGGGCGAGCCTGCGGCATCAGAGGCCAGCATGATGTTGCAACAGCCTGAAGCGCGCCGTGTCTTCTCCCGGGGAAGTTGTCCCTGGATCACAGGACCCTGGCAGTGGCGGCCTGCACAGGCTCTCGGGAGGGGAGGTGTCGATAGTGACCTGCGCTTGCACACAGGATTCTTGCTGGCTGCAGCAGCAGCCTTAGCGTTTCATACCTGTCTCTGGTGTCCGCGCTGACAGCCGCGGCTTGCGCCCATCTCTGGAGCTGGTTTAGGAGGTGCTGTGAATCCCCTCTCCTTGTGCACCCCGAAACAATGGTCTTCTGTAGCATTTTAAGGCAAGTTCTTTGTATATCATTTCACTCCTAATATTTAATTATGTCTCTAACAGATGAAGATGCAAGAATAATTAAGCTTTACATCTCCAACAAAATTAAACAATAATTCCTTATTATCATTTCATACCCAGTCTTTAGTTTTCTCAGTCTCTACTTTTTGGAGTCTTTCCTATATTCGTATTTAATGTAATGTTTAATATGGTTAAATTTATGTCAGCCATTGGGCTATTTGTTATCTATATATCTTACGTCTTTTTTTCTCCCCTCTCTTCGTCCTTTACTGCCTTCTTTGCAGTTAAACATTTTTTAGTGTGCTATTACAATTTATCTGTTGGTTTCATTTTCCTTTTTTAGGTATGAGTAGTTACTCTAGGAATTACAATATACTTCTTCAACTTATTACAACTAACTTCAGATTAATAATGAATTAATTATAGCAAAATACAGCAATTTTACTCCAAGAGAGTTCTACTTCCTTTACCCTTCTTTGTGTTATTCTCATATATCTATATATATTATAATCTTAACACTACAGTGCTATAATTGTTGCTTTAAATAATCTCATGTCTCTTTAAAAATTAAAAAAACTATAATATATACAGCCTTTTATATCCACCCACATATTTACCATTTCTGGTACTCTCTATTTCCTCCTGTGGATTAGAGTTTCCATTCTTTACAGCTGGAAGGACTTCTTTTAGTATTTCTTCTAAGGCAGGTCTTCTAACATGTCTCTCAATCTCTGTTTATATGGGAATGTTTTTATTTCACTTTCATACTTGAAAGATAATTTTACTGGATTTAGAATTCTTGGTTGGCAATTTTGTTGTCTTTTGGTGTTTGCCATTCTACTGTCTTCTGGTCTTAACTACTTCTGATAAGTCAACTGCTAATCTATTGCTGTTGTCCTCCACATGAGTTATTTTTTTTCTTGCAGCTTTCAAGATTTTATGTCTTTAGCTTTTAACAGTGTGACTACCCTGTGTCTAGAGGTAGATATTTTGTGTTTATACTATTTGGGTTTTGTTAAATTTCTTGGATCTGTGGATTAACATTTCTCATCAAATTTGGGAAGTTTCTGGCAATTCTTAAAATGCTTTTGCTTCCTGTTTCTTTCTCTCACTCCTTTCTTTGTAGCACTCCATTACACAAATTTGGTGACTTGATGTTGTTTCACACATTTCTTAGGCTCTGTTCATTTCTCTTCATCTTTTTTCCTGTTTTTTTCAGAATGAATAATTTCTATTAATCTTTCATGTCCACTGTTTCTTCTGTCATCTCACATCTGTTGAGCTTATCTAATAAATTTTAAATTTTTGTTACTGTACTTTTCAACTCATGAATTTCCATTTGAAAAATTGGAATTACTGAGATTCCTTATTTGTTGTTATCATCTTTTCCTGGAATTCTCTGAACATATTTTCCTATAATTCTTTGAACATATTTATAAAAAAGGGCTCTGAAGTATTTGCTAAACCCAACAATTGCGCCTACTGAGAAACCATTTCTACTGTCTACTTTTTTCCCCGAGTATGGTCACACTTTACTGTGTTTTTGTTTTTTGCATGGTTTCAATTTTTCTGGTAAAGTGGACATTTTTGGATGATATCCTGTAATAACTATGTATTTAAAAATTATTTTTCTAAGTGTCATTTTAACAAATTAATCTTTAACTTAAACTGTGTAATTTGTCTCTCCCATGATGTGTGGCTTCTGTTGGGAATTTTTATTCTTATTTTTGTTTTTCAGCCTGTCTTCCTGGGAGTCTCCTCTGTGTTTCAATAGATCACTAGTCAGCCAATGATTTGTGTAGAGGTGGTGCTCAAATGCTCCAAATTTACAGGGCTCCTAGTCTCTGAGACCTGATCTGTTTGTGGGATAGAGAGCACATTCAAACTTCAGCCACTGTGTAAGTTTGCTTGACTTTTATTTTCCACTGGGTTCTCTCAGGTTTCCCAGTCAGCCAGGGATGTATGAAGAGTTTATTAATCCTTTTATGGCTTTCTCATTTCTAGCATTTTTTTGTTAGATTCTTGGCTGGTTCACTATTCTTACCAACTTGCAGACACAATCTCTGAATATCACAGGTACAGGTTTTCCTTATTTGTTTCTGCCATTTCTAGTTGACAAAGCTGTGGACTTTTCCCATTTGTCCCATATTGAGTCTGCTTCCTTTGACAGCAAAGTTGCTGGTTTTTACATACGGTGCCACTCTGGTAAAATTACAGATGTCACCAATCAAGCTTGTGGGTTCTGTGTATACTGTAACCCTAGGCAGGAAGGCTGTAGACTCTTACAGCTTTAACCTGAAGCTTCAGCAGTTTTTCAAGAATACAAGCACACCTCATTATTATGCTTTGCAGATATTGCTTTTTTGAAGAAAACAAATTGGAACTTTGTGACAACCTGTGTTGAGCAAGTCTATTGATACCATTTTCCCAACAGCATTTGCTCATTTTGTGTTTGTGTGTCTGTTTCTGTGCCACATTTTGGTAATTCTTGCAATATTTCAAACTTTTTCATCATTATTATTATACCTGTTATGGTGATCTGTGATCAATGATCTTTGATGTTACCATTTAATTGTTCTGGGGTGCCAGAAACTGCATCCATATAAAATGGGGAACTTACTTGATAAGTGTTGTGTCTCACTGCTCCACCAACTAGCTGTTCCCCCATCTTTTCCCCCTCCTCAGGCCTCCCTATTTCCTGAGACTCAACAGTATTGAAATCAGGCCAAGTAACAACCTTACTAACCCCTAATAAGCCTCTAAGTGTTCAGGTGAAAAGAAGAGCCACATATCTCTTGCTTTAAATCAAAAGCTAGACATGATTAAGCTCAGTGGGGAAGGCATGTTGAAAGCTGAGACAGGCCAAAAGCTAGGCCTCCTGAGTCAAACAGTTAGCCAACTTGTGAATGCAAAGGAAAAGTTCATGAAAGAAATTAAAAGTGCTACTCCAGTGAATACATGAATGATAAGAAAGTAAAACAGCCTTATTGCGGATATGGAAGAAGTTTTAGTGATCTGGATAGAAGATTGAACCAGCCACAACATTCCATTAAGCCAAAGCCTAATCCACAGCAAGGCCCTCACTCTCTTAAATTCTATGAAAGCTGAGAGAAGCGACAAAGCTGCAAAAGAAAAGGCTGAATCTAGTTCATGAGATTTAAGAAAAGAAGCCATCTCTATAACATGAGTTCAAGGTGAGGCAGCAACTGCTGATGTAGAAGTTTCAGCAAGTTAACCAGAAGATCTAGCTAAGATAATTAATAAAGGTGGCTACACTAAAGATTTGCAGTATAGACAAAACAGCATTATATTAAAAGAAGATGCCACGTAGGATTTTCATATCTATACAGTTGGTGACTTTAAGTTGAAGCCAATGCTCATTCGCTATTCTGAAAGTCCTAGGGCCCTTAGAAATATGCTCAATCTACTCTGCCTGTTCTCTATCAGTGGAACAACAAAGTCTGGGTGACAGCACATCTGTTTACAACATGGTTTAGTGAATATTTTAAGCCCACTGTTGAGACCTACTGCCCAAAGAAAAGATTCCTTTCAAAACATGACTGCTCACTGACAAGGCATCTGGTCACCCAAGAGCTCTGATGGAGATGCACCATGAGAATAATGTTTTCATGCCTCCTAACACAATATCCATTTTGCAGCCCATGGATCAAGGAATAATTCTGACTTTCAAGTTTCATTAGTAAAGAAAGAGATTTTGTAAGGCTATAGCTGCCATGGATAGTGATTCCTTTGATGGATCTGTGCAAAGTCCATTGAAAACTTTCTGGAAAGGATTCAGCGTCCTAGACGACACTAAGAATATTCATGATTCAAGGGGAAGAGGTCAAAATATCAACACTAACAGGAATTTGGAAGAAGTTGATTCCAATCCTCATGAATGACATTGAGGGGTTCAAGATTTCAGCGGAGGAAGGAACTGCAGATGTGGTGAAAACAGCAAGAGAACTAGAATTCAAAGCAGAGACTGAATATGTGATAAACCTCATGATAAAAACTTTAACAGATGAGGAGTTGCTTCTTATGGATGAGCAAAGAAGGTGGTTTCTAGAGATGTAATCTACTCATGGTGAAAATGCTGTGATGATTGTTGAAATGAAAACAAAGGATTTAGAATATTACATGAACTTAGTTGATAAAGCAGTGGCAGGGTTTGAGAGGTCTGACTCCAATTTTGAAAGAAGTTCTACTGTGGGTCGAATGCTATCAAACAGCATTGCATGCTACATAGAAATTGTTTGTGAAAGGAAAACTCCATCAATGAGGCAAACCTCATTTTTGTCTTATTTTAAGAAACTGCCACCAGCAAAAAGATTGCAACTCGCTAAAGGCTCAGATAACAGCATTTTTTTAGCAATACACTAGTTTTAAATTTAGGTATGTACATTGCTTTTCTAGGCATAAAGCACTGCGCACTTAATAGACTATTGTATAGTGTAAACACAACTTTTTATGCATCAAAAAACCAAAAAATTCATGTGACTAGCTTTACTGCAGTATCTGCTTTATTATAGTGGTCTGGAACTGAACCTACAATATCTCCAAGATATGCCCATAAATGTTTCTCAATTTGTTGTTTTATCTTTGGTTAATTTCCAGAGCCCTGATATGGGTTTTGACAATTTTTCCAGTTTTACACTTTTTTTTTTTGGCAGAGAGGAATTGCCTACCTCTTCACACTACTGGAGCCAGTCTTTCCATCATGATTATCTCAGTTCATCTTGAATAGCAATAACACCTGCATTATTAGCCCCATACTATAGGTAAGGAAATTAACAAAGAAAATAATCAACTGTCCAAAGATTACATAGATGTTAAGTGGAAGAGCTTCCAAAACTAGGCAGTTTGCCTTCAGAGCCTTTCTGTACCTTTAACAAATATGAATGTGAAAATTCGTAAGATACTAGACTAGAAGCAGGCACAGGTGCTATAGAAGCATGGATGCAAAGAATCTATTTTGGAACCTGAGTAGACAGAATATAAGATGAACTACCACAGCATATATCATTTACAAAAAATATTCAAATATTTAAGACAGTTAATTACATTAAAAGCTTTCTTTTTCTTTTTCTTTTTTTTTGTAGATTTCTAATATAACTTACTCTCTTGCCGGTACCCCTTCCCACTGGAGGATGTGCCTCAGCAGCTTGACGAATCGTACAAACCATTAGCTCTATAAGAGCACTCTCCTGACGGTCAGACATTGCTAAAGTGAAACAAAACACATCAGTATGAGTAGATAGTTTTACAATAGCCATGTATCAAAAATGAGCACAATTATAAAAAACTGTAGTCTATTACTTAAAGACTAAAGTTCTATTCTTTGTCTTTTTTCTTGTTTTAAGAATAATATGTGCTTGTTGTAAGTCAAACAAGAAAGAGATATACAAAGTAAAAAAGACAATAAACTCTGGTTTCTTCTAATACTTAGTCTCTTGTAATATACTTCTGAATTAGGCAATGCCAAAATTTTCCTTCTATATCACTTCAAAGCTCATATATCTTTTTTTTTTTAGCAAAAAACAAACATGCTATGTTTTTAAAAAATTAACAATAGATTTTGAATATCTTTCAAGTCACATGACATGTACAAATAATTATGTTAAATAATTACAAGTTATTACATAATTTGTGTTCCACAATTTATTCATCCTTCTATTAACATGCAAATTTTCCCCAAATTTGTCACGTTTATAAACAATGCAGTAATACATATCATAAGTACACATATATTTATATAACTGATACTTTTATTTCTGAAGAATATATTTCAAGAGGGGGAGCAATGACTCAAAGGTTAAAATCTTGGTACTGACAAATCAAAAAGGTTACTGACTGCAATCCACACCTCCAACTGCAATGATGAGAATGTTTGGTTCCTCATATCCCTGCCAGCACTGGATGTTATAAAGTCCCTTTAATGTTTGCCAATCCAATGATTGAAAATGGTATGTTATTTTGCTCCTGCCTAACTACTAATTAGTGGAGTGTATTTTCTTGTTTATTAGTTTAAAATTTATTTGGAGATTTTTAATGTTTATTCTCTAATTTTTCCATTGTTATTCACCTTTCTTGGATTCTTTATTTTTTATTTATTTTTGACTGCATTGGGTCTTTGTTGCTGTGTGTGGGCTTTCTCTAGTTGCGGCAAGTGGGGGCTACTCTTCGTTGCAGTGCGCGGGCTTCTCACTGCAGTGGCTTCTCTTGTTGCGGAGCACGGGCTCTAGGCGCACGGGCTTCAATAGTTGTAGCATGCAGGCTCAGTAGTTGTGGCTCATGGGCTCTAGAGCGCAGGCTCAGTAGTTGTGGTGCACAGGCTCTACAGCGCAGGCTCAGTAGTTGTGGCACATGGGCTTAGTTGCTCTGCGGCATGTGGGATCTTCCTGGACCAGGGATTGAACCCGTGTCTCCTGCATTGGCAGGCGGATTCTTAACCACTGCATCACCAGGGAAGTCCCTAACTTTGTCTTAAATGATGCAAATATTTTCTCCCAGTTTGTTCTTTTGTTTTTAGACTCCTCATGGTATCTTCTGCCAGAAATTATTAACTTTTACAAAGTCATATCTGTACTTATTTTTTTTATGGCTTTCAGATTTCTCTCTTTTCTTTCCAGTTTTTTTGAGATAACTGACATACAGTACAATATAGGTTTAAGTTGTACAGCATAATGATTTAACTTATATATATCGTGACATGATTATCCCAGTAAACTTAGTTAACATCTATCATCTCATACTGATAAAAAAAAAAGGCTTCTGGGTTTCTTGTATTGCTTTCAAAGATCTCCTTTCTCCTAGAGATTATAGATATATATTTTCTTTTCTGTCTCCATCTGTTGCTTGCTTTTACATCTTTAATCTGTCTGAAATTTATTTCTGCCAATAGTATCAAGTATGGGTCTGTTTATTCCCACCAGATGAGCAGCCAATTATGCCTCTACCATTATTAAATAAAACCAGCTTTCCCTGGTTTATTTGAAATGTCACCTTTAAACATGTTTTAGGTGCATATATATACTTAGATCTATTTCTGGATTCTTTATTTAGTTTCACTAATCTATTTTTCTATTACAAGGACACACTGTTTTGATTATAACAGCTTTATAATGTTATAATATACCTTAATGTGTAACTTAATTCAACTAATTGGAATATTTAGTTGAACAAATTTCCCTTATCTAGTCCTTTTCCTAAAAAATTTCTAATTTCTATAAAGCTAGTAGCAAACAATTAAGTATTTTCTATGTGTAAGGCATGGTTATAAGTGATTTATGTATATTTACTTGTTTTATCCTCAAAACAATTCCAAGAGATAGGAATTAATATCCTCACACTTTGCAGATTGGGAAAATGAGCCACAGAGACGTTAAATAACTTTTCAAAGCACTCAGTAGTAGAGCCAAGATATGAACCCAGGTAGTCTGACTCCAAGGTCTATATGCTCTTAAGCACTATGCTATAACCACCTTTTAAAAATAAGCTTGAAATTCTACATAAACTCTTATTTTTAAATTTTTATTAGAGTATAGTCGATTTGCAACGTTGTGTTAGTTTCAGGTGTACAGCAAAGTGAATCTGTTATACATATACATATATGCACTCTTTTTTAGATTCTTTTCCCATATAGGCCATTACAGAGTACTGAGTAGAGTTCCCTGTGCTATACAGTAGGTCCTTATTAGTTATCTATTTTATATATAGTAGAGTGTATATGTCAATCCCAATCTTCCAATTTATCCCTCCCCCACCCACCCCCCTGGTAACCATAAGTTTGTTTTCTATGTCTGTGACTCTTTTTCTGTTTTGTAGATAAGTTCATTTGTACTCTTTTTTTTAGATTCCACATATAAGCAATATCATATGATATTTGTCTTTCTCTGTCTGACTTACTTCACTCAGTCTACGTAATAAACTTTTTTTTTTTAAATAAATTTATTTATTTATTTTCTTTTTGGCTGCGTTAGGTCTTCGTTGCTGCGCGCGGGCTTTCTCTAGTTGCGGCAAGCGGGGGCTACTCTTCGTTGTGGTGCGTGGGCTTCTCGTTGCGGAGTGTGGGCTCTAGGTGCACAGGCTTCAGTCGCTGTGGCACGCAGGCTCAGTAGTTGTGGCTCAAGGGCTCTAGAGAGCAGGCTTAGTAGTTGTGGCGCACGGGCTTAGTTGCTCCGCGGCATGTGGGATCTTCCTGGAGCAGGGCTCGAACCTGTGTCCCCTGCATTGGCAGGTGGATTCTTAACCACTGTGCCACCAGGGAAGTCCCAGTCTATATAAACTTTAAAATCATTTTGCTTAGTTCCTTCTCTCACCTCCCAGAACTCTCTCAAACCTACTGGAATTTGAACTGGTATTTTTAAGAAAATTATACATTACACTGGGAAGAACTGACATTTTAATAATCTTTTCAGCCAGGAACATGATATAGCTCTTCATTTATGATATCTTATTTGACATTATTTAATGAAACATTATGATTTTCTTCACACTGATTCTGTACTTTTCTTGTTGAATTCATTCCTATGTATTTTTAAAGATACATTTTTGAGACTAATTTGGATAGTTTAATTTTATCTTTCTGTCTCCCTCCCTCCTTCCTCTCTGTTATTTTCTCTGTATACTTATGTTAAAGACCAATTAAAAAAAAAAACACCAATAGATGTGGGGATTATAGAGACAGAACTAGGCATAAATTAAAAGAAAACAAATATTAAGCTTTAGAAATTGAGAAGTTTGTATTGATTATTTGAAAATAAACTGGGACAACAGCAATGAAAAGGCAAACAAAGGCATAACATCTTATCCCTTATTCTGTACCAAAATCATCCTGAACAGGAATATGTATGTACATCTTAATTCAATCATTTTTGGTTTCACATATTAATTGTGATAGGAAAAGCAAATGAACTTTAGCTTGTCTTAGGAAAACCACAAGAAACAGTTTAAGCTTTCCATTTATACTCCCTGATCCAATAAAACAATCAAGTTTCTATTTTATGAATCTAGAATTTCATATTTTTTTCAATTTGGCTAGGGATAGAGGAATGACAAGATTGTCTATGAACTAAATGCATTTTCTATTATTTATGAAAAAAAATCTAGTTCTATGGAAAGTGAGGAGAGAAAAACTTACATAGTGTAGAAACATTCCACTATTATACACTAAAATCCATACATTAGTGTTGAAGAAAAACTCAACCTTATACAGTGTCCAATGCCATCAATTTTATTAGTTTATAATTTGAAACCATCCATTCAGATATGGTAAACTCAAAACATTCGAAATTTAACTGAAATCTCTTTGGGGATAAAACAGCAAAACCAAATAATAAAACTGAAAACAAAGCAAGCTTTAAGCCACAGACAAGAGCCAAACAGCCACAATGATAGAAAGGAAAGGGTGGCTGTTCGTATTATGAATTACCAAATACCTACACAACTTTCTAAGTCTTCAGAAACCTCTTTACACATCATCTCCATTTTCTCATTATTGATTTCAGTCTTATCACCCTGAACTCTGGCTTTTCTCCTTAATATCACTGAAAAGAAACACTAAAAAGTCACCAACAACCTAAATCTTCACTTAAAGCTGATGGTCTTTGCATAGTCCTTTTTCTCCTCTGCAATACGTGATATTATTAACCATAGCTCTCTTGAACACCCTCTTTACTGGGCCTTCTATAGCGTACAATGAACTCTTACTATCCTTTTTATATAGCTTGCTCTCACTTTTTCTTGCTCTTCCTGCTTTTGTCCCCTTCCTATCCACAATCTTTAGAACTCACCATGGGCTTTTTCTTTCTATAATCTATTTTCATCTTTTACATTTTTATCATATCCCATAGAGACCACTCGAAACCATGTTGACAAAAAGCATTTTTTTTTAATACAAATTTGATCACATCCCTCCCCTGTTTAAAATCCTTCAGTGGCTCCCTATTACACTTAGAATGAACTAAATAAATCCACTTATGGACTTAAATGTTCTACATCATCAGGGCTCTGCCTCTATCTCATCTAGTGCCACTGGCCCACTGTGCTCAAGCTACTGCAGCTCCGGGAATATAACAATATCATTCATGCTTCAGATACTCTGCAATTGCTATTTCCTCTATCTAGGCAGCTCTTTTTTGACACTTCCCATGGCTAGCCCCCATATCCTTTAGATTCTTGGCTCACGGGTGGCCTCTTTAGAGAGAGATCTTCCTTTTGGGATTCAATCTAAAGATGGACCCCTTCTTACTGTTATTATCCATCACAGATACTTATTAACTTTTGAAATTATTCTGACCACTTAGTTTTGGTCTGCCTTCCCCACTTGAATGTAAGTTCCATATGGGCAGTGAGCTGACCTTGTTTAAGATTGCACCCTCAGTGCTTAGTATAACAGCACATAGAAGGTGGTCAATAAATATTTTAAAATTATAAGTGAATTAACGATTTCCTACTTGAAGAATTCCACTGTACACATTACTTCACCCATCAACTGGATCACAGAATTCTAGCATTAGAAATGATCACAGGGCTTCCCTGGTGGCGCAGTGGTTAAGAATCTGCCTGCCAATGCAGGGGACACGGGTTCAAACCCTGGTCCGGGAAGATTCCACATGCCGCACAGCAACTAAGCCCATGTGCCACAACTACTGAGCCTGCGCTCTAGAGCCCGCGAGCCACAACTACTGAGCCCACGTGCCACAACTACCGAAGCCCACATGCCTAGAGCCCATGCTTTGCAACAAGAGAAGCCACCGTCATGAGAAGCCTGTGCACTGCAATGATGAGTAGCCCCTGCTCGCCGCAACTAGAGAAAGCCCGTGCGCAGCAACGAAGACCTAACACAGCCAAAGATAAATAAATAAAAATAAATATATTTAAAAAAAAGAAATCATTAGCTTTCATTGCAAGCTATCAAATGTTTCAAAAACTGTTTAAAAAAAAAAAAAAAGAAATGATCACAGAAGTTTATCTAATCAAAGAGTCTTTTTTATAAATGAAGAAGCTAAGACCCAGAGAAGTTAAATGACTTAGTTACGGCCCTGTTTTTGCCTGATTACTTGTTAACCAGACCTTCACATTACACTAAAAATTTATCCACCAATTTGATTTTGCTGTAGAATACACATACACCCCCAAAATACCCTGCGCCTTAAAAACACTGCAAGGCAGTCTTACAGCAGCTGTGATTTATTTATTATTATTCTTCTTTTCCATCATGGTTTGTTACAGGATATTGAATATAGTTCCCTGTGCCACACAATAGGACCTTGTTGTTTATCCATGCTATATATAATAGTTTGCATCTACTAGTCCCAAACTCCCAATCCAACCCCCTCCCCCGGCCAGCAACCACAAGTCTATTCTCTATGTCTGTGAGTCCATTTCTGTTTCGTACATAAGTTCATTTGTACTCTTTTTTTTAGATTCCACATATAATATCATATGGTATTTGTTTTTCTCTTTCTGACTTACTTCGCTTAGTATAATAATCTTTAGGTTCATCCATGTAGCTGCGAATGGCATTAAGTCATTCTTTTTTATGGCTGAGTGGTACACTGCATATATGTACCACATCTTTTTTATCCATTCATCTGTTAATGGACATTTAGGTTGTTTCCATGTCTTGGCTACTGTAAATAGTGCTGCTGTGAACACAGGGGTGCATGTATCTTTTCGAGTGATAGTTTTGTTCTGATATATAGCAGTTGTGATTTAAACTGCTATTGGTAGTCTTTGACAATGTGTCTGTTTTCCCAAATTTTAGTCCTATATTTGCAACTGCTAACTAGACTTTCATCCACTGGAATATCTATCACACTTCACTTATGTAAAGTATAACTTAATTTCTAATTAGTCTTAAGGAAATAAGTAAATCACTAATGGCATTTTGTTATCATAAAATATAGCAAAACAGTAGCTCAGAATATTGATTTGGATACCATTCCATAGCAGAGCTTATATGTGGCACAGCAAACATATGGACAAATGTATGAAAAAAAGTTGAATCATGATTTCAAAACAGTCCTGGACTTGTTACACATAAATTCTCCAGCCTTGCCTTCCCAGATTCAATCATACCCTAAAACTGTGGTTGACTTAAAATTTTTTCCCCATTTTACAACTCACTTTTCTAGCTAAAATCAAACCAACCAAACCAAGCCAAACCAAACGAAACCAAACCTAACCAATCTCTTGACTGAAAGTTAAACCCAATGTCAACTAAATTTAAACCACAAAGAAAACCTAATAATACATAGTTATTTTAAGAAGGCAGATCCATCTAGAACACATTGATGACTGACGGACAGAGTAATTACTATTTTCTGACTGACACATCTTATTTAAATGAGAGTAAAAAGTTAACAATACCAAATCATAGCACCTTGGCTCTTCTTCCCTTAATTTATTAAGTCTCCTGCTTCCCTTCTCCTTGGAAATAACCGTATAGAGCATACGTGACAAAAAGAAAAATGGCCTGGAATCATAAATAAGAAGCTCTAACTTACTCTGACAATTTGCTGATTCTATGGCCACAAGCAAGGAAGGAAAATGGATGAAATGTACTATTAAATACTATGCCAAGCGTTTTGCTCAAGTGTTGACTGGGCTGTAGTGATTAGAAAGGAAATTGATTTTGCTAGAGAAAATATTAAGATTAGTTACAAATAGATTTATGAAGTCAGTGAACTTAGCAGCAACATGTATGAGCAAAATAAAGACAATGTAGAATGTATGTTCGTGTTCCTCTGATTACTTCAAAAGTGAAAGGAATCCAGAGTACAGTTGAGAGTTTGACCTAGTGAGCAGAAGGTCCTGTCAACTTAATAAGAGACCCGTCTTCTTACCAAAGATATGGAGGGAAAAAAAGCACATGCAAATATAGTAAATAATAATCAGAGGTGGAGTCAAATATACTATAATAAATTCTACCTTGAAAGAAGGTCTGGGAAATTTTGGGGAAGGATTTGTGTTACAGATTAAGAATGAGGGGGAAAAAAAAGAATGAGGTTGTGAGGCAAATATCTTGAATTTAAAAGAAGCAATTTCAGGCAGTTTACTGGAGTGTATTTGGGTATGATGCATAGCTATTGTTTCTCTCACTGAATTTTGTCAAAGCCAGAGCAGGTAATACCAATTAGCATCACTGCTTGGAAAGAACACTGGGGGATGGTCACTATACTGTTTAGGTAATCTACTGCAGGTGATGGCTCATTCTGCTCTTATATCCCAGAGGGTTGAACTACATAGAAAAGCAGGGGAAACAGAATAGGGAATCAATAGTATACTATTTCATTTAATTCTCACAACAACTATATAAGGTAAATAAGAAAAAGAATCCCTATATTATAAAGAAAAGGAAGCTAAGGAGCAGAAAAAATGAGGACATAAGTCACAAAGGACAGAGTTAGAAATCTGAATCTGTTTCTTTTGATTCTGAAGTCCATGTTTAGTTCATTACAAGCCTCACTTACATCAAGGTATCATCTACATTTTAGGACTTTGTATGGATTAAATGAAATAGTAGTTCTTTAAACTACTGTTGTGGGCTAGACTGAAAAACAAGCTATACAGAAGGAAAAAGCATTGCTAGTTTTAAGGAGCTAATATTCATATAAGCTTTTAGAATATAAATGGTTTATTAAGTATACATATCCATTTTGCTGTTCATGTTATTACACAAAGTGTAATATAAGATGCATACTTTGAAAATTATCAATATAGCAGTTATTTCTCCCTATTTCTTGAATAGCTAGGTAAGTGACTTTATTTTTGATTTCTTTATTTTAATTTTTAAAAAGATATAACAAAAGAGGGGATGATTGTGGTCTAATTAAATCATTGTATGTGAAAGGTTAAGTACACATATATAGCAAAAAGATTCTGCATGTGCCTTTTTTTTTTTTACATTAACTATGTCAGTACTTTGTGTCTCAAATCAGCATAAAGAAAACTTTTTTGAATGCTACATGACATTTATAGGATTTAAAAAACTTGTGTGGCATGAATGGTAGTAGTCCTAATACAGAAATACGTTATACACTATTGAGACATCCTTGCTTGTTACAGGAAACAAACTGTTCTTTTTGCAAAAAAAGACACACAGTACGCTTGCATATACTCATTTGTAAGAAGTGATCTATACAGGGTGGTGTAATAATTAATGCAAACCCAAAATAATATGTAAATCAACTTATCGAAATACTATACCTTCCTCTCCTTGAACAGGTTCTTCTAATAACAATTCTGTCATACATTCCCAGTCTTTCAACAGTTCTTGAGAGCTCTCCCACAAACTGTCCACCAAGTAGGCAGCATGTTCGTGTAACTAAAAATAACAAATCAAATGTGACTGAAGAACATTTAATGAAGAAATCAGTAATAATATATTGAGTTATTAAGCCATTTTCTTCATAATTAAAACTGCTTGGTCACAATGTTTCCAAGAGCCACTTACAGAACTATATATATATATATACACACACATACATACATACATACACACACATTTGCATTCCACTGTTGATAATGGGGATGCAATATATAGACTTAATCATTTTAAAATGGTAGTAAGGTTAAGAATCTCCTAGTTCAATGACATCATATATAGATGAAGAAACTGAGAGTACAGCTAGTTAACAATTTTCCTGAAGTTATAAGTTGGATTTAGGGTACTTTTCATTACTCTTTATTTGTCTCTCTCTACAATGATCTTTTTTTTTTTTTTTTAAAGAAAATCAATTACTTCCTCTCAGAATTCCATTTGACACTTCGGTACCAGCCTTACTTACTTTTTATCTCTGTTATTTGGTTAAGGTCAAAATGTAAGTTACTCCATCTCTCTGTTTTTCCACTCTCATTTCCACTTAACTCAATGAATTCCACATCTCACCTCACCTCCACTTTTTGCTGCTCATTACTCTTGACAATTTTCTTTGGAACCCATGTTCCCACAGTAAACAACACTCTCAAGTTCCTCAACAAACATTTCACATGGAACGCTTTACCACCTGTCAGTCATTGAACTGTGAAGAATATTAATTACTTTAGTAAAGTTCTTTAGAAAAGGTAAGTAGAAGTGTTGGCCATGTTCTGGTTTCTGCTACTTACAATTAACTTCTCTACCCTTGCATAAAAGTTCTACCACCTCTGAGTCTCATGACAACCAGCTAAGCCACTTTTCAAACTTTACATTGCAACCCGTTCACTGGCTGTTAAAATAATTTAATGTATTGAGACCAACGTTTCAAAGAAATGAAACACAGTAAAAATGAGTGTATAGCACATAGAACGTTAAGTACTATTTCATATTTCAGTTATATGTTCTTGTATTTGTGAGAGAAAATGGTTTTTGCATCATGAGGAGTGGCCTGAAAATGTGTGAAAGTCACCTTGGTAGACCTACTGATTATCTACTGATATCATGGCACATTTGGCACGTGAGTTGCTTTTCTTCCTCATTCCTAATTCTATCATTATTCTTAACTTCTATGAAAAATTTGATGATCTATTTAAAGCTCTGCCTCATTTGACCTCTTGCATTCTATACTTCATTTCCACTGCATTTCAAATCTCACATTCTGGCTTCTGAAATGCCTTAGGAAAACTACGTACACACGCATACACACACAACACCCCACAGTTTCCCAATGTTTTTTGTCGAAGCCAGAGTAGATACTATTGATTAGCATCTCTGCTTAAGGAAGAAGATGGACAAAGGTTTGCAGCCAGGTCTATTCAAACTTTCTAAATCACATATCCTAGGAAAATATCCCTAGACCATAAGTAACATCATTCCAACAGTGACAGGCACAAGTAGTGCACAATCTGGTGTCAAAAATGAAAATTAACAGCAGAAAACAGAAAAATCAATAGTTTCCAAAAAATAGGCTATTAAGCCTATGCTGAAATGGAGTTATTATTTAGTGGGTACAGAGTTTTCAATGTAGGAAAATATTGAAAAAGTTCTGGATATCAATGGCAGTGACAGCTGCACATCCATGTGAATGTACTTAATGCCAATGAAGAGTACACTTAATAATAGTTAAAATGGTAAATTCTGTTATTTCACCAAAATTTAAAAAAAGCCCTATGCTGAATAAACTTGCTTTTATGCCTGACACACTTAAACATGTCTGTAGAACAGGTATAAAAAAGTTCACAATTATATTTTTTGGTGGATTATACCTTCTATACATATCCTCTCTGCCCCTCTTAATGCTTTTGGCCCTCAATTCTGGTTTATCTTATATGATATTGTCCTTTCAGCTTTCTGTAAGCCTTTGTTAACTACATCCAGCATTTATCCAGTTTGTTTACTTCCTGTGTTAAATTTTTGATTAAGGTGTGTTTGTAAACATTTTAATTCCTTTATTTCAACCCTAAATGACAATCTGCCTTTTTAATAAAGCATGTTAGTCTATTTACATTTATTGAGATTACAGATGTTGGCATCTGCTTCCCTGTGCTCTCCTGATGACATTTTCTTTTTTTTTAAGCTGTGCTTCCTGCAGAGTTTTATTTTCTAACTTATATTTTTTCCATCACCAAGATCACCAAAAATAATTTTCAGACACCTGCCTTAAGCTTCACAACCATATTATTTAGGCTTAGTTCTAATTTTTTTCAGATTTATTTGCTCACCAATACTTCTTATATTCCTTATTTTCCTGTTATTGCATCCATTTTTCATTTTGCTAGAAAACACCCTCAAGTAATACCCTGCATATAGAGTACATAGGTAGTAAACATTTTAATTGCCTATCCTTTGATTAGTTCCTCCCCTCCATTCTCTCTGTTTTCTTTACAGAGTTTCTACTAGATAATATAATAAACTTTCTTAATCTGTACTCCCTGTCTCTTAATTTATCTCTCATACTTTTCATTTCTTTCCTCTTTTGCACTACTTCCTGCAAAAATCCCAATCTTTGGTTATGTCTATTCAGGTCATTTAATAATCCACCTCTCACCTACATTTTGGAATACATGTTTTTAATTTCTAAGAAGCCTCTTCCTCTTTCATAATTGCTTCTTCTTATATTTGGGGGCATTAATCAAAAATTTTCATCAGGGGCTTCCCTGGTGGTGCAATAGTTAAGAATCCGCCTGCCAATGCAGGGGACACAGGTTCAAGCCCTGGTCCAGGAAGATCCCACATGCCGCAGAGCAACTAAGCCCGTGCGCCACAACTACGTAGCCTGAGCTCTAGAGCAGCGAGCCACAACTACTTAGTCTGCATGACACAATTACTGAAGCCTGTGCGCCTAGAGCCTGTGCTTCACAACGAGAAGCCCGTGCACCACAATGAAGAGTAGGCCCTGCTCGTTGCAGCTAGAGAAAGCCTGCACGCAGCAACGAAGACCCAACTCAGCCAAAAATAGTAAATAAATAAAAAATAGATACCTAAAATACCTAAAATTAAAAAAAAAAAATTCATCAGTATGTTGAGCCTTGTGTTTCTTTTTCATGATATTGATTTTTTTCAAGTTTCAGTGTTTCTTGGTTGCCGGTACATATATATTAATGAGCCCAGACTCAAGAATACTGGTAGCTAGAATCCTTTTCTTGAATCTGGTTGCAAAGTCCTGGCTTCCGTGGTTGTGTAGGAAAGTGGAAAAAGGGGATCTATAATCAGGTAGGCTTTTCCTCTAATTGTAGGTATGCACTTTGCATTTTGAGTGCAGAAGTTCCCTCTCCCTACTGATGGCCATACATATCTGGGGTATTTATTCACTACTTTGCTTCTCAGACCAGTGCCCACATCCCAAATGCCTGGACCAGCATTTCTAAAGTGAGGAATAAGCTCCTCTAAAGGGCAGACACTTAATTACTACTGACAGCTTACTCCTTTCACCAGCCTTTGTTGCTCTGATCTTTAATGTATTTCAGATTTCTACCAGAAAATCTCGAAAAGATTTTCTCTCTTTTCGTCTCCTGTGGGGGTATGGGTTACTTAACTCTACTGGAATTCACAGTCATTTACTTTACAGTTTCCACAAATTCTTCACTGTCCTGGTCAACTGGTGATATCTCATTCATTTTGACTTTTTTATCATGAGGTTTTTCAGTTGTATGAGTTGCTGGCACAATTCAAGGCTTTAAACAGTATAATTTCACTAGCACTGGCATTTTTAAGGATGACTTTTCTATGCCTTAAACCAAGGCATATTAAAATTTAACTCAAGAATGTTGTTATCATTCTAGAAATTTTTTGTGTGTATATTCTCAATATAGATGCAAACTTCGAGCATTTCCTCTTTCTGACTGTAAGGCGGTGGCTTAGTAGAATGCATTCTGTTAACACCAATAACCACTTAGTTTCAAACTCAACGTGTATACCAGCAGGACATGATAATGTGTTGGCCCATTTTCTGATTAAGAGTTTCAAATTCACCAGTATTAGCGACAACAATCAGTATAACATGGTCTGTCAGGAATTGGCTTGATATAATATTTATGATACAGTCTTCCTGTCTTGGGGCATGTGTGATGGCCACATAACTTGCTACTCTCAAATCTCTATAAGAAAAGATCCATGTCCAAGAAAAAAAAATTTTAACGTGGCCAATAGGGTAAAAGGTTACAATCGCCTTTCAGACACTTCATACCAAGGACCTTCTATTCGTAGCAAAAGATGAAGCTATAAGAAGGAAGGCCTTGAAGCATTCGCGATGGCTATAAAAAAACCCCTGGGATTCAAAAGGATCTGGAGGGCTTCCCTGGTGACACAGTGGCTAAGAATCCACCTGCCAAGCTCTTTGGTGGGGCTAATGGTGGACCCTGGGAGGGCTCACGCCAAGGAGTACTTCCCAGAATTTCTGCTGTCAGTGTCCTTGTCCACGTGGTGAGCCACAGCTGCCCCCTGCCTCTGCAGGAGATGCTCCAACACTAGCCACCCAGTTTCCAGATATATTCAGGTCAATGGACTGACTCAGCCTAACCTCCTGCCACATCCCCCTGGTGGTCTGTGCTATTGGTCAGCACTTCGCTCTGAAGGAGGTGGGCTCACCATCAGTCTAGGTGTGTGTAGTGGAAATCGTGACAACCATCCTGCCACAGGTACGTGTGACTGACAGGGTCTTGGTGCTCTGGCCAGGTGTCAGGCCTGAGCCTCTGAGGTGGGAGAGCCAAGTTCAGGACATTGGACCACCAGAGACCTCCCGGCCCCATGTAATATCAATCGGCAAGAGCTCTCCAAGAGACTTCCATCTCAATGTGAAGACCCAGCTCCACTCAACGACCAGCAAGCTCCAGTGCTAGACACCCCATGCCAAACAACTAGCAAGACAGGAACAAAACACCACCCATTAGCAGAGAGGCTGCCTAAAATCA
Source organism: Balaenoptera physalus (assembly GCF_965194825.1). Lineage (NCBI taxonomy): Eukaryota > Metazoa > Chordata > Mammalia > Artiodactyla > Balaenopteridae > Balaenoptera > Balaenoptera physalus. The sequence goes on from NC_138891.1 coordinate 19,382,169, forward strand.
TAATAGGTTCAGACACCCCAAAACACACCAAGGGACGTGGTCTTGCCCACCAGAAAGACAAGATCCAGCCTCATCCACTAGAACACAGGCACTACTCCCCTCCACCAGGAAAACTACACAACTCACTGAACCAACCTTACCCACTGGGGGCAGACACCAAAAACAATGAGAACTACGAACATGCAGCCTGTGAAAAGGAGACCCCAAACACAGTAAGTTAAGTAAAATGAGAAGAAAGAGAAATATGCAGCAGATGAAGGAGCAAAGAAAAAACCCACCAGACCAAACAAATGAAGAGGAACTAGGCAGTCTACTTGAAAAAGAATTCAGAGTAATGATAGTAAAGATGATCCAAAATCTTAGAAATAGAATGGAGAAAATACAAGAAACGTTTAACAAGGACCTAGAAGAACTAAAGAGCAAACAAACAATGATGAACAACACAATAAATGAAATTAAAAATTCTCTAGAAGGAATCAATAGCCAAATAACTGAGGCAGAAGAACGGATAAATGCCCTGGAAGATAAAATAGTGGAAATAACTACTGCAGAGCAGAATAAAGAAAAAAGAATGAAAAGAATTGAGGACAGTCTCAGAGACCTCTGGGACAACATTAAACGCACCAATATTCGAATTATAGGGGTCCCAGAAGAAGACAAAACGGGACTAGGAAAATATTTGAAGAGATTATACTGGAAAACTTCCCTAACATGGGAAAGGAAATAGTCAAGTCCAGGAAGCACAGAGAGTCCCATACAGGATAAATCCAAGGAGGAACACGCCAAGATGCATATTAATCAAACTGTCAAAAATTAAATACAAAGAAAAAATATTAAAAGCAGCAAGGGAAAAGCAACAAATAACATACAAGGGAATCCCCATAAGGTTAACAGCTGATCTTTCAGCAGAAACTCTGCAAGCCAGAAGGGAGTGGGAGGACATATTTAAAATGATGAAAGGGAAAAACCTACAACTGAGATTATTCTACCCAGCAAGAATCTCATTCAGATTCGACAGAGAAGTTAACACCTTTACAGACAAGCAAATGCTATGAGAATTCAGCACCACAAAATCAGCTTTACAACAAATGCTAAAGGAACTTCTCTAGGCAGGAAACACAAGAGAAGGAAAAGACCTACAATAACAAACCCAAAATAATTAAGAAAATGGTAATAGGAACACACATATCAATAATTACCTTAAATGTAAATGGATTAAATGCTCCCATCAAAAGACACAGACTGGCTAAATGGATATAAAAACAAGACCAGTATATATGCTGTCTATAAGAGACCCACTTCAGACCTAGCGACAGATACAAACTGAAAGTGAGGGCATGGAAAAAGATATTCCATACAAATGGAAAACAGAAGAAAGCTGGAGTAGCAATTCTCATATCAGACAAAACAGACTTAAAATAAAGACTATTACAAGACACAAAGAAGGACAGTACATAATGATGAAGGGATCAATCCAAGAAGAAGATATAACAATTATAAATATTTATGCACTCAACATAGGAGCACCTCAATACATAAGGCAAATGCTAACAGCCATAAAAGGGGAAATCGACAGTAACACAATAATAGTAGGGGACTTTAACACCCCACTTTCACCAATGGACAGATCATCCAAAATGAAAATAAATAAGGAAAGCAGAAACTTTAAATGACACATTAAACAAGATGGACTTAATTGTTATTTACAGGACATTCTATCCAAAATCAACCCAATACAATTTCTTCTCAAGTGCTCATGGAACACTCTCCAGGATAGACAATATTTTGGGTCACAAATCAAGCCTTGGTAAACTTAAGAAAACTGAAATCGTATCAAGTATCTTTTCCAACCACTTTGCTATGAGACCAGGTATCAATTACAGGAAAAAAACAGTAAAAAGTACAAACACAGGAAGGCTAAACAATATGCTACTAAATAACCAAGAGATCACTGAAGAAATCCAAGAGGAAATAAAAAAATACCTATAAACAAATGCAGCAAAAGAAGTTCTAAGAGGGAGGTTTATAGCAATACAATCTCACCTCAAGAAACAAGAAGACTCTCAAGTCAACAACCTAACTTCATACCTAAAACAATTAGAGAAAGAAGAACAAAAAAAACCCCAAAGCTCGCAGAAATAAATAAATAAAGATCAGATCAGAAATAAATGAAAAAGAAATGAAGGAAATAATAGCAAAGATCAATAAAACTACAAGCTGGTTCTTTGAGAAGATAAACAAAATTGATAAACCATTAACCAGACTCATGAAGATAAAATGAGAGACGACTCAAATCAACAGAATTAGAAATGAAAAAGGAGAAGTAACAAATGTCACTGCAGAAGTACAAAGGATCATGAGAGATTACTACAAGCAACTATATGCCAATACAATGGACAATGTGGAAGAAATGGACAAATTCTTAGAAAAGTATAACCTTCTGAGACTGAACCAGGAAGAAATAGAAAATATAAACAGACCAATCACAAGCACTGAAATTGAAACTCCGATTAAAAATCTTCCAACAAACAAAAGCCCAGGACCAGATGGCTTCGCAGGCAAATTCTATCAAACATCTGGAGAAGAGCTAACACCTATCCTGCTCAAACTCTTCCAAAATATAGCAGAGGGAGGAACACTCCCAAACTCATTCTACGAAGCCACTGTCACCCTGATATCAAAACCAGACAAAGATGGCACAAAAAAAGAAAATTACAGGCCAATATCACTGAGAAACATAAGATGCAAAAATCCTCAACAAAATACTAGCAAACAGAATCCAACAGCACATTAAAAGGATCATACACCATGATCAAGTGGGATTTTTCCCAGGAATGCAAGGATTCTTCAATATACACAAATCAATCTATGTGATACACCATATTAACAAAGTGAAGGATAAAAACCATATGATCATCTCAATAGATGCAGAAAAAGCTTTCGATAAAATTCAACACCCATTTATGATAAAAACCCTCCAGAAAGTAGGCAGAGAGGGAACTTATCTCTACATAATAAAGGCCATATATAACAAACCCACAGCCAACATCGCTCTCAATGGTGAAAAACTGAAACCATTTCCTCTAAGATCAGGAAGAAGAGAAGGCTGCCCACTCTCACCACTATTATTCAACATAGTTTTGGAAGTTTTAACCACAGCAATCAGAGAAGAAAAAGAAATTAAAGGAATCCAAATCAGAAAAGAAAAGTAAAACTGTCACTGTTTTCAGATGACATGATACTACACATAGAGAATCCTAAAGATGCTACCAGAAAACTACTAGAGCTAATCAATGAATTTGGTAAAGTAGCAGGATACAAAGTTAATGCACAGAAATCTCTTGCATTCCTATACACTAATGATTAAAAATCTGAAAGAGAAATTAAGGAAACACTCCCGTTTACCACTGCAACAAAAAGAATAAAATACCTAGGAATAAACCTAGCTAAGGAGACAGAAGACTTGTTCATAGAAAACTATAAGACACTGATGAAAGAAATTAAAGATGATACAAACAGATGGAGAGATACACCATGGTCTTGGATTGGAAGAATCAACATTGTGAAAATGACTATACTACCCAAATCAATCTATAGATTCAATGCAATTCCTATCAAACTATCAATGGCATTTTTGACAGAACTGGATAAAAAATTTCACAATTTATATGGAAACACAAAAGACCCCAAATAGCCAAAGCAATCTTGAGAAAGAAAAATGGAGCTAGAGGAATCAGGCTCCCTGACTTCAGATTATACTACAAAGCTACAGTAATCAAGACAGTATGGTACTGGCACAAAAACAGAAATATAGATCAATGGAACAGGATAGAAAGCCCAGAGATAAACCCACACACATATGGTCATTTTCTCTTTGATACAGGAGGCAACAATATACAATGGAGAAAAGAGAGCATCTTCAATAAGTGGTGCTGAGAAAACTGGACAGCTACATGTAAAAGAATGAAATTAGAACACTTCCTAACACCATACACAAAAATAAACTCAAAATAGATTAAAGACCTAAGTGTAAGGCCAGACACTATAAAACTCTTAGAGGAAAACATAGGCAGAACACTCTATGACATAAATCACAGCAAGATCATTTTTGACCCACCTCCTAGAGAAATGGAAATAAAAACAAAAATAAACAAATGGGACCTAATGAAACTTAAAAGCCATTGCACAGCAAAGGAAACCATAAACAAGACGAAAAGACAACCCTCAGAATGGGAGAAAATATTTGCAAACGAAGCAACTGATAAAGGATTAATCTCCAAAATATACCAGCAGCTCATGCAGCTCAATATCAAAAAAACAAACAACCCAATCCAAAAATGGGCAGAAGATCTAATAGACTTCTCTTCAAAAAAGATATACAGATTGCCAACAAACATATGAAAGGATGCTCAACATCACTAACCATTAGAGAAGTGCAAATCAAAACTACAATGAGGTATCACCTCACACTGGTCAGAATTGCCATCAGCAGAAAATCTACAAACAGTAAATGCTGGAGACGGTGTGGAGAAAAGGGAATGCTCTTGCACTGTTGCTGGGAATGTAAATTGATACAGCCACTATGGAGAACAGTCTGGAGGTTCCTTAAAAAAATAAAAATAGAACTACCATATGACCGAGCAATGCCACTACTGGGCATATACCCTGAGAAAACCATAACTCAAAAAGAGTCATGTACCAAAATGTTCATTGCAGCTCTATTTACAATAGCCAGGACATGGAAGCAACCTAAGTGACCATCGACAGATGAATGGATAAAGAAGATGTGGCACATACATTCAATGGAATATTACTCAGCCATAAAAAGAAACGAAATTGAGTTATTTGTAGTGAGGTGGATGGACCTAGAGTCTGTCATACAGAGTGAAGTAAGTCAGAAAGAGAAAAACAAATATCATATATTAATGCATGTATGTGGAACCTAGAAAAATGGTACAGATGAGCCAGTTTGCAGGGCAGAAGTTGAGACACAGATGTAGAGAATGGACATATGGACACCAAGGGGGGAAAACTGCGGTGAGGTGGGGATGGTGGTGTGCTGTATTGGGAGATTGGGATTGACATGTATACACTGATATGTATAAAATTGATGCCTAATAAGAACCTGCAGTATAAAAAAACAAACAAACAAACAAAAAAAAAAGAGTTATGTACCACAATGTTCACTGCAGCTCTATTTACAATAGCCAGGACATGGAAGCAACCTAACTGTCCATCGACAGATGAATGGATAAAGAAGATGTGGCACATATATACAATGGAATATGACTCAGCCATAAAAAAGAAATGAAATTGAGTTATTTGTAGTGAGGTGGATGGACCTAGAGTCTGTCATACAGAGTGAAGTAAGTCAGAAAGAGAAAAACAAATACCGTATGCTAACACATATATATATATGGAATCTAAAAAAAAAAAAACGGTTCTGAAGAACCTAGGGGCAGGACAGGAATAAAGACGCAGACGTAGAGAGTGGACTTGAGGACACGGGGAGGGGAAACGGTATGCTGGGATGAAGTGAGAGAGTGGCATGGACATATATACAATACCAAATGTAAAACAGATAGTTAGTGGGAAGCAACCACATAGCACAGGGAGATCAGCTCCATGTTTTGTGACCACCTAGAGGGGTGGGATAGGGAAGGTGGGAGGGAGATGCAAGAGGGAGGAGGTATGGGGATATATGTATACGTATAGCTGATTCACTTTGTTATACAGCAGAAACTAACACAACATTGTAAAGCAATTATACCCCAATAAAGATGTTAAAAAAAAAAAAATCCGCCTTCCAATGCAGGCAACATGGGTTCCAGCCCTGGTCTGGGAAGATCCGACACACCACAGCGCAACTAAGCCCGTGCGCCACAACTACTGAAGACCTTGTGCCTGGAGCCCGTGCTCCGCGACGAGAAGCCCCTGCTCAACGCAACTAGAGAAAGCCTGCGGCAGCAACGAAGACGCAATGCAGCCAAAAACAAACAAATAAATAAAATAAATTTATTTTGAAAAAAAAAGGATCTGGAACCCTAACAACGACACAAAAGTTTACTTTCTAAACACAGTTTTTTGTAACATAATTTTATAAAAACAGCATGAAAATCAGGCATCTGCAAGCATTCTTTGTACTCCTTGGGAATTAGATGAACAAAAAAGGTAGCTCATTAATGGAGAAAGAGTCATTGTACAGCAAACAGATAATCAGAATTATATTAAAATTTATGTATAAGTTATATAACATAAATTAAAATTATATTTATTGTCTAGGTGAACTTTACCTTGCTATATCTAAGTATAATTTATTTTATAGGTGTCCTCTAATCCTGTCTATAACAAACTAATCTTATTCTCCTGGTGACTTTAATTACAATTTTCTGGGTGTGTTCCCATTTATCTTTAATTGGCTTCAAGGTTACTCATAAATATTTTACCTCATGTTTTTTCTGCCCTGCTCACTTCTCTGTCGAATAGTTAAATACACTAAAGGAGTGCACTGTATAATGGAATCTTACACTTATTCCTTTTATGAAAAATCATTTACAGTGCAAATAACCATTCCAAATTATTAAGCCTAAAATTTCTAAATACTCTTATATTGGCTTTTATTCTCTGCAGAAGCAGAGCCAGCTATTGGTGAAGCTTGAAGAACATATTAAAAAAGAACTCCAAAAAGTTATCACTCTGGGGAGATTTCCTGGTTATATCAATAATATGTCTGTTAACTTTCTGTCTTAAATTACTGTCATAATGCACCTCATCATTCCATATGCCTAGAAGGACAGTTACCATACTTCTAGATTGTCCAGAAATGTTCTGGGTTATGATTAGTGCTTTGGAATAATTATTAATAGCAGCCTTGTCAGTCTGAAAAGCATCACAGTTTGTACAGTATTATGGTCACACTACATATAGGGAAATCTGGACTCATCATATGCAAGTACCATTTATCCTACTATATGGCGTGTATCTCAAATACACAAGGTATTTTTTCACTTGAAACCAATGACTGCTAAAAAGGAAAGAAAAACTAGTTTAGGCAGATCTCTTAATCTCCATCATTTCACCTATAATTCCCATATAAAAGAGGACTACTACTCCATGGACTACAAACCTCTCTCAATTCAACATTTTAGAATTCTATTACTAAAATGTTACTATTTAACATCCGAGTAAAACAAAGGAATAGGAATGATTTTCAATTCAGTTAATTCTAGTTAACTGATCAGTAATCATCTATAAAAGCTGGACTTATTCTACTTTATGATTTCTAAGGTCTCTTTCAATTCAACTTTTTATGTGTCTAATATATCACTGAAACACACATTACAGTAAAACAAGAGGAATTCAGAATAAGACAATCAGAAGCCCACCATATTATAAGAATATGGCTTTAATAAGCATTCACCTCCAGGTGTACACAAGAAACCCTTAAGTATGATTTGCAGTTGTTTTTGCAGCTGACAAGAATGCCACAGAGGAGAACTGGGAAATATATTTTAATGTTCTTGTAATACTTTAGTAAACAGCAGCAAACACACGAAACAGCAGTACCATTTGAAATATAGAGCAGTAATAACACATCACAAATTACTGCTTTATACAGAAGATGAAACTGTGTAAAACTAAGTACTTAGGGATTTTAATATATCAAAAAGTAAAGTCCTTGGGCTTTCAGAGATCTAAAACATTTTCTTTCAATTAATAATCAAGTTAAAGTAGCCTGATCATCATATTCCCTGAACTTTTCAGCAGTTTAAATAGTATATGCATGTCTCATCCCTATCAAATTTTGAAATTACTGTTGCTGTTAAAGTCAAATTTTTAAATATGACTTGACTGTTGCAAAATACTTTTAATCCCATTTCTTTAAAACCTAAAGGGCTAAGGATTTAATTTGAATAGTCTACCAGAAGTGTGATATTTATTAAGTACTTAGTGTTTTACCTTAAACATTCACAAACATCTGTATTTTACTCCATAATCTATCCACACTTGCTTTGTTAAGAAAATAATGCTTTAAACCCTTACTATGCAAAGTGTGGTCCCTGGATTTCTGGTCCAGAAGCATAAACATCACCTAGGAGCTTGTTAGAAAGGTAGCATCTCAGACCCCAACCCAGAGCTACTGAATCAGAACTGGCATTTTAACAAGACCCCAGGTAATTTGTATACACATTTAAAACACTGTTCTTAAATTCTTAAACACGTCCTTTACTCAAACGCAACTCTCCAACTGGTTTTGTTTCTGACTTTATTCTTTCTCTATCTGTTCCCAACTCACTTAAAAGATACCGGGAATTCCTTCACCACTTCTCTGGCTCTGCTTTGCCCTAATGCCACTCTTTCCACTGAGTAAGTTCTTACATCTCTCTCTGATTTTAATTTTCTTATAGACTGCCTGTTTGTCTCTCTATTCCTCATTCCTACAGGGTTTCTCCAGCACTTTCAAACTTGAGCATACAGTCTCAAGTTTTTCTTCTTCCTGGACATTCCAATACAAACCAAAAATACTCTTCCCCCAAGTAAAGTTCAGGGTCCTAGATTTCCAGATTTTCGCCACCTTTTTTGCAACTCTGTTCCCACTCACTTATAAGCCAACAAGTTTGTTCATTCAGGGGGTCTTTAGGTTTAGTTTGCCATTCCCCCAATGTCAAACCAACAGTAGGAAACACAGTTCTAATATCAAAGAACATTTAAGTGGGCAAACCAAAGTTCACTTGTGCAAACAGATTTAGATAGATAATATGTTATGGATGTTAACTGTTTAATTGATAAACTGACATGGAAATGTCACATGGAATTACTGCTATGGACTTGTACAACTACTAATTTACATCTAAATTCATATTTTTCTTTCTCCTTAAATAACATAATTTTCAAACAAGATAGAACTAATGGTTTTAATAGCTTGACAATATTCATGAACTGTTTAAATAATATAATTTTTTTTTTTTTGGCCATGCCACACGGCTTGCAGGATCTTAGTCCCTGACCAGGGATTGAACCTGGGCCTCCGGCAGTGAAACCACGGAGTCCTAACCACAGAACTGTCAGGGAATTCCCTAAATAATATAATTTAAAAGGCATGGGCAAAAATTCAAGAAAAAAAAAAGCAACAATAAAAAGTATGCAGTATTACAATGCAATACTATAAAACTTTAAAAATTGCTAGCCTATATTCAGTGTTAATCCACACCTACATACATATTCCCACAAAAGGCAGAGTACTGATTCCATAATCATAAAATCAAATCCATGGAGGCAGGGAATTCCCTGGTGGTCCAGTGGTTAGGATGCAGGCTTTCACTGCCATGGACCCTGGTTCAATCCCCGGTCGGGGAACTAAGATCCCACAAGCCACGTGGCACAGCCAAAACAAACAAACAAACAAAAAAAGCCAAAGAAAATATCCATTGAGGCAGTTTTGTAAGAAACAGGCTTGTCTTCATTTGATTAAAAAATATCGTTAATTACAATGAATTAAACAACAATTTTATTTAAAATGTAATCTAATGTTAAAACAAAAACAAAATAAAGAATTATGTTAAAAATTTACCTCACTTTCAAGAAAGAAAAGAACCAGCATCCTAATAAGGTTCCCATTTGGACTGTTCCTCCCCCTCCTCTTTGCTAATGCTTCTTCTGCTTGGGGGTCATGTCTGCTAAATAGCCTGGAAGTAAGTAACAAAACAAGAACTTTACAAATTTACATGGATATGAATTTTAGTCTTTTCCTTCAACGTATAAATTATTTCAGTGTTTAAAAAAAAGGAAACAGTATCAGAGATCAGGTTATTGATTTGTTTCAACACAAGTATGTAACTGATGTTTTTATAGGTCAAAAAAGTGGTTAGATCTAAACAATTTCATACAGTTCAACTACACATAAAGTGTAAAAGAAAGCTTTTTTTACTGATGACTAATCAATGTTCAAATCTTTATGAAAAACTTTTTATTCTCTGTGATAGATACTAAAGTACGTAATTTTAAATAGAGTTCTATTTTCTTAAATATCCATTTTACAGTCATGTAATTATAGAATTTAACCAAAGGCTCCAGCAATAATGGTAAAAATTCAGACTTTTAATCATGATTTACTTCTTCCACTATTTTTCTGTTTACTAACCTATTACCTAGAAACAGTATTCACCAACCCAACAGTATTGAGTAAAATGAAAGAAACATTAAATTTATAAAAATACTACTTAGTGGCAAAACTTCTAAAATATGGCAAAGAAATGACTTGAAAATTTTAATTTGCTAAGAAGACTTATTCTAACAAAACTTACGGACTACTCAAGGTGCCTTACTCCCAGGTATTGCTCCAGGTAAAAGGGATATAATACTGAACAAAGACAAAATCCCTATTCTCACTGAGCTCTCACTCTAGTGGCTGGAGACAAACAGTAGATCAATATGTACCACCTCAGGTGTTACAAGGAAATACAACGGTCTAGGAATAGGGATATAGAGTGCTAGTTTAGACATGGAAGTCATAGTAGGCCTCTCAGATGACAGGCTAAATAATTGAATAAAATAAGAAAAACTTCATGTGACATAAAATATAAACCAATTTCAAGCAGAAAATGAGTATTGAGAAACAGTATTTTTGGAGGGAAGGGGAAAGTATATGGCAGGGGCTATAGAAGACTAGAGTATTATCTTGAAGCTATATCTGCACAGCCATCAGACTGGTTTAAGAGAAAGTTTATTTGGGTAGCTTTCAGAGGTGGGGGCAAACGGAAAATAAGAGGGTCCTTTACACTAAAATGTACAAATTTAAATAATTGCATTCACTGTATATAAGGCACTGAGTAATTAGCTTAATTTTTCTAATATTAAAATGTAGAATTTTCAATGACATTAAAATATTCATTTCAGATACATTTTACCATTTTTTGGATGCTTGGTATAGCTTAATACACTAGACTAAAAAACAGACTAAGTCTACGTGCATGCACACATTTTTTTTTTTTAAACTTTATCATGGAATTCTGGGGCTAGTCTACAGTTTACTTGTTAAGATTTTAACAGATCACAATATTAAAAGGTGGGAAAATGCTGAAAGAGATCATTAAGAATCAAAAGTTCTCAAACTGAATATCTTCAGGGCAGGGGCATAAAACAAGCTTATGAAGTGAAGCTTTCATTTGCATAGGAATTGACTTCCTTTTCACAAAGAAATAAAAAATAATGGCAGCTTGCATTTGTCGATTTTTATGTAAAATATTATAATTTAAAAATCTTTAGCAAGTGTTTCAAACTTACAAAAACACAATACAAATAAAATTAAATATATCCAAAGGCTCTTTCTGATTACAGTGCTGCCAGTTTATGGCCTCTATTCTGTAGCTGACCAGCCTTTTTAGTCTATCTTTTCTTTGAAACTATAGAAGCAATAATTCTTTCTAAAAAAACACAAAGCTTTTTGAAAAGTTAAATAGAGAACAGAGTAGAATTTATTACTAGAATACAATAAAAAAGGAAGGCAAGTGAAGACTACAGTATACCCTTGATATTTGTGATAGACAACACCTCAAGATAAATATGGAAATAGCATTATTCTTTACTAGCCAATGATGTCAGAGTCACTGGAAAAGAAAATATCTTATTTTAAAAGTCATGCCTAAAAATTCTGACTTTCTTCCTCACTTTCATTACCAGCATGCCCTACTAGCCAGCTTCCTTCTTAAAGATTTTTCACATAGAAACAACTTTTTCTCACTTTGAGAGGTACCAGTGAGTAAAGAACAGTTTGTGGCTGCAGCACTGAGTTGCTGATGCTGGACGGAGGGCCAGGCCTGCTCATTACCAAAGTTAATCATCCATATACAACAGTTGCCCAGTGCATGATTTACATCTGTGCTTATTTAGCATAATTACAAATCACAACATGCAATGGACTTCTGGGTTCACCTGTCAAAGTCACTAAGTTAAATCTATGAACAAAAACAAAAACAAAGCAAAACATCCCCTTGCCCAAGAATATGTTTACATTTTAAGAATTAATCTACTAACAAATTATATAACATATACAGTAGACCATGATCAAAAATATATTTCATAAGAATGTTTAATTACATTCATAAACTCTCACTAGCTCTATGCTTTATGTTCTATGTCAAAAAAATAGCTCTATGCTCTATGTCAAAAAATAGATGAGATTTTGCTTTTAAACTGTAACTGCATATATAATTTTTAGCATCATTATGGATTACTGATTAAAATAATCTTCATCCTGACAGAATGGAAAAAAATGAAAATTTGGGAGGTGTTTTGAGGATAATTTTAGATTACCAATGTTGAGAAGATAAGATGAGAACTTAGAATTTTAAAAGGGAAAAAAATTTGGTGAAATAAAATATCAGTTACTCAGGGGAGTCTTTATAAACTTCAAGCACTTCTCCTTTCTCCCCTCACATGCCTAAGCTGACTAGCTGAGAACCATCCTTTTAGATTTCAGGTCAAAGGAATATATCACAAGGGACATCATTCTCAGGGATGTGATTCATGATGTGCATGTAGGCTGTGAGAATATTATAGCCCCCAGAACTTGGGGCAATGGCCACTTCTAGCACTGTTTTCAGTCACTATTACTTTCTTTCATTAACTGTAAAACAACGACAAAACAACATATGAAAGTGGAACCTGGTTTCAAAGAGAATTAACTCACTTTTTGTGAAGGAATTCTCCAGCTGCCACAGCAACAGGGCGATGTGCTGAGTATACCAAGTGGTAAACATTTTCACAGTCTTCATTGGAAAGAGCTTCTTCACTTCCACTGAAAAATTCAGAAAGTAACACTGAGCCAAAAATATTTACTGTCAGTTCTACCTTGATTAAAATTTTGTAAGGTTCTTTATAAAAGCTCAAGCATGCTGACTTTATTTTCCTCTCTTTTTAGTCTGACTTTGAAAATAATATTTCTCTTTAACTATAAAAGACACTTAATTGTTACATAAAATTCAGAAAATACAGATAACAAAAGAAAATAAAATGTCCACATTTCTTCCCATACACACCTATGGACAATGAGTATTAATACCTTGGGATATATATTAGCCCAGTTTAGCTCAATTTCTTTAAATGTGCATAAGTTTTTTATTAATAGGCACTGGTCATATATTTGCCCCTGTTTCACAGAGTTAAATTATTATTGTACTATGTAACTCTTTCCAGAATTGTCTATTTCAAATTATAGTTTATCACAATATTTACAATACTATTTAGTCTTCTTTCTATATAAAATGGATTCACTAGTCATAACCACTCCTCTACTAACACAAATTTCCCACCTTTCTATTCATGTATTCTTAAAGTTTGAACCTTTTCTTGGTTTGCTGGAATGTATCTTTAAGTATTTTTTTCCCAAAGAGGGAACATCTATTTCCTGATTATTAACATGATTAAAAATGTCTGACTGGAAAAAAAAAAATGTCTGACAGGATTATAGATTAATGACTAGATGACTATAGAATTCTTGGGCTGTACAGGTTCTTGACAAGATGTAGGGGTATAAACTCATTCTCTAGAATTCAATCCTGGAGATGCCTAGAGGCTAGGAGGAGATTGAGGGATCTGACAAATATAAATTAGAATGAACTTTGCAGCAGAATAAGGTAGCTGCATCACAGTATAAGAGAGAAACTTTAGTTCTGAATGAAAAAGAGCTGAATATCAAGGATGGGAGACAGATAGAAGCATTTTTTAAAGTACACTTTTTTCCCCCTCTCAAGAAGGCCTAAGTTTTAACCTCTTCACTTAATTACATGTATATCATCAACTCAATTAGCTAATACCCTCAGGATAAAGTTAAACTCATAGGAAAAAAATTCAACAAGATATCTCAGTAATCTAAGCTCATAAGTGAAAGGAAAGTCATCTATACCAAAAGAAGAAGAATTAACAGATGCAGAGAAAAAGAATTTAAAGATGGTATAACAGGATGTTAAAGGTGACTTAACTTGTTGTTTTGGGTAAGTTTTGGTAGAGAACCCACAAGCCAAGAAAAATAAGGCCAGATCATTTCACGCAATGCTATAAGAGACTGGAGAGTTAGTTTTGTGAATCTTAGCTCATTTCTCACCAAAATAATATATAAGTAGACATTAGGAGATTGAGCAATATAATGAGTAGAAATCCATACTTCTTCCACGTTTCCTTTAGGCCAGATATGGAATACTTAAAGGGAGCCAGCCTGGATAGTTTTAAAAGACATTTTGCCCAACAAGAACACCTATAGGGCAAGCAACTCAAACAGAGGAAACCTGAAAGTCAGGCTCTGAGTCACACAGTAAATAGCCAGAGGAGGCACTGTCCACTCTGGGGAACTTCCCATTGTCACAAATACCTAGAGTGGGGATGAGACAAGAGGGAAAGGGACAGGACACAAAATGCTAGATAATGAAGAAGGGGAGCAGCTGTTGGGATGCTAAGATAGGCTAGAACCAGCTCAAACCAAGGTGGCTTTGAGAATAGTCGGGTCATTGACCTTTAGCTCATTATACCTTCATTGAAATACTAAAAATCACTCCCTCTTATACCGTGACAGTTCCGAGGAGGACCATAAAAGGTCAAAAAGTAGGCAGTGGCCCAATTCTTGGGAAATCCCTACTCTTCCCCAAAATAGCAAGAATATTCCTCCCACTCAGCCTATGAAATTACTTAACCCATAAAAACCTATGACCCCATGCCCCTGGGCAGATCTCACTTTCCCAGAAGACCCTGTGCCCTGGAGCCGCTCTTGCCTTCTGAGACAGATGTCATTCTGCCTATGGAATGTGTATCTCTCTAAATAAACTTGCTTTCCCTTTACTATGGTTCACTCCGGAACTCTTTGCTGTGGGAAGCCAAGGACCCTCACTTGGAGGTCCATCCTAAGGACTTCTGCAGGTTCCAGGATGACATCTCCCTCTCCTGCAACAGGGAGAGCTCTCTGAGGAATCCATAAAAGGACCAATGTACCTAATGAATTAGGTCATCTGACACAGCTGGAGGGCCATAACTATACTTTTATATAAGACATGTTTTGCCCTTATTTCCTCCAATGAAAACATAGAAAAAAACCTTAAAAATAGACTTTTGAAACTAGCCAAACCATTTTCTAAATTCATGATGAAAGTATGATTTTTTTTTAGCCAAACAAGGTCTTAGATGGTTTGGAAATACTCTTTGAGGAAGTAAACTAGCCAGAAAAGACAATACTGGAGGAGTCTATGAGAGAATTACTCTTCCTTGGAAGTAAGGGAAGAAGTAATATCAAAGCAAAGTTTACTCTTATCTAAATGAGCAATTACTGAAACTAAATAAAAAAAGGAAGCAAAAAACCCCAAAAAAGGGTAAAAAAGTAATCCTTAACAATAGATTTTAAACTCTAGACAATTCCAATGAAAAAGACAAATGGTTGGAATGTGGGTATTTTTTGTTCAAGGGAAAGACATTGATAAGCTTGTGAAATTTACAAGTAAACTATAACTAGGGGGCATAATAATTTAAAATAGAATTGAAAAGGAAAAAATTCTTCATAAATGACAAGGAAGAATGAGATGTAAGGATAAAGTGAATATTATCAGAAGATGTACAAATCATGAATAGAGAGGTACTGATCTATATATACTCTGAAGTATACCAAGCAACAACCTAAAAGGAAAGATAAGTGAACAATAGTAGTTGAAGACTTTAACACATCCTTCTGAAAAAGTAGACAAAAATAAGCAAAGGTATAGATAATTTGAATGACACTAAATAAATTCAAAGTAATGAATATAAATAACTATATATACAACATAGATATGTATTGTTTTTAAACATACTTAGAAAATTCAGAAAATTGACCAAGGTACTCAGAACACATTCTCAAATAATACAATAAAATAGAAAGAACAGCTTTAAACAATCTGATCTAGGGAGAACAAAAATTACTACTGAATAATTTTGATTAAACTGAAAATCATAAAGGTAATCAAAATACTTATCATTGATTGTCTATGAAAATATTCTATGTCCAAATTTTTAGGAGACTAGTAAAGTAGTACTTAAAGGTATATTTGTTACTTTAAATATGATTGCTCAAAAACAAGAAAGAAATAGCTAAAAGAAGCTAGTTCTTTGAAAAGAACACTAGGATGGACAAACCTCTGCCATGACTGATCAAGAAGAGGATACAAATAAAATGAATGATGTAAACGAGAAATAACAAAAGAAATAATAAAGTTTTATGAATAAAAATATCATAAGCTATAAAATAATAAAGTTGAAAACTGTGATAAAACTGATATACTATAAAAATCATATGAAAAGCCAAAATCAATACAAGAGGAAGTAAAGGTTAACTTAGATAGATAACCACTGAAGAAGTAGAAATGGTAATCAAAGACCTTTCTCTCAAAAGAAACTTAAAACTGACATGGCTTTAACAAAAGAATTCTCTCAAAATTTCAAGGAGGAATTAATCTGTCATAGCAAATTTATTTCAAAACAGAAAAAGGATGAGAAACTACTGAAGATATTTTACAAACAGTATATATCTTGATTTCAAAGTTGGGTAAGGAACAGAAAAAATGTCAAATTTACACACAACACAGATGTGAAAATCCTAAATAGGATATTAAATATAACATTGCATTTAAGCAAAATACAATGAAAACAAATATGTCATGTTCAAACAGGATTTATTCTAGAAATGCATGGGTGTTTTACCGTTAGACAAATCTACCAATTCTATTCAGGCTCAACAATGTATGAAAGGAAAATCCCAGAAAACTGAGAACACAAAAGAACTTTTATCATACCAAAAACCTATCTCAGAAATAACTTTAGATGCCTTCCTAGAACAAGAACAAAAAAATCCACTATCAGTGATACTTTCATAGTGTTCAAAGTCCTGGCTAATGGAACTAGACAAGAGAATGAAACAAAAGTTTTAAGGTTCGAAAAGGGGAAGACAGAACTGAAATTGTTTGCAGATCATATAATAATCTATGTAGTAAATTCAATACAATCAAACCGTCAACATGGATAAAAGTTCTAATAGGCTGCACATAAAAGACCAACATAAAAATTAAAGGTTTCCTTGCCTTAGCAATAACTAAGTAGAAAATATTTTTAACAGTAAATACTAATCAAATAACAATAAAACCATACAGTATTTAAGAATTAACCTAGTAAATAATGTACAATACCTCTACGAAAAAATTTAAACCTTATATAAAAGACCTAATGAGATCTGAATAAAGCAATACATCATGTTTATGTATAAACAATACATAATTGTAAAAAATTCCATTCTCTCCTAAATTTTTCATAAAATTAAATGCAGTTCTTTGTTTTGGCCATGCTGTGCAGCCTATGGGATCTTAGTTGCCCCAACCAGGGATCGAACCCATGCCCACTGCAGTGGAAGCGTGGAGTCTTAACCACTGGACTGCCGGGGAAGTCCCTCAATGGAGTTCTAATATTTAAACTCCCAACCAAAGTTTCTGAGGAATTAGACAAAAGTACTTTAAAAATTCATAAAGAAGAAAAAAAAAAATCCACAAGTAGCTAAGTGGATTTTAAAAAGAAAGGCAAAGAAGAAGGAACAAACCACTAAGAGGCCATATTTATAACATACAACATATACTAGAGTATAAAGCCACAATAACAAAGAATAGGGTAGTAGAGCAGAAAGAGGTAAAAAGAGATCAAAACAACAACAGACCCTGGCATACATGATGTTTGGTGTATGACAGATACAGCATCACAAAGTGGGGAGGGGAGGATTTGTAATGACTTTGCCGGGACTTGCATTCTCTCACCTAGATTCTTCCTAGTTTTTAGTCAAAGCTCTACAGATGAAACTAACTATTCCTATTTTTAAATCTCTATCATATTAATGACACAATTTAAATGCCTTATTTCCTTTCTCCTACTTCTATACCATTCCAAAGAAGCCTATTTGAAAAACCTATCCCTTTGAAGCCTTCTCTCTCTTTAAACAGAAGTATGTTACTTCACTGATACTGCATAAAAGAACTTTTATGTAAAGGAAATAGACAATATTCAAAATAAAAAACAAAGAGAAAACAAAACATTTTGTTTCAAACCTAACCTTAAAATGTGAAAGTAAAACCTAAAGTGATAAGAATATATATTAGGGTTATATATGTGAAGTACATCAATAATGCTGGGAAAAAACATTAATATATTAGCAGATTAAATTAAAATTTTATACTTACTGAAGTATCAGAGTAACCAATCGAATAGCTTCCACAGCAACATCATATTCCTTATCAAGTGTCATTGATACAATGCGATCCTGCAGAAAAGTTATAAATCAAACCAACCATGAACAGAAAGTAAGTGGAGACAGATCTGAGGTAATGTCTTTGGGGGAATTCATGGAAGACTAATGATAGATTAGTCTAATGATGATTAGATTAAATGGAAAGCTTTACTATTGAAACCATATTATCAGAGTCCTACGCACACACAGGAGGTGTTATAAATGTTTATAATATAAAATCTTTCTCATCAACTGGCATTCTCTAACAGAGACAAACCTTACCTTGCAAAATTAATATAACTATAAAAAAGTTGTCTATGAAAAAAATCTTATTTTAAGCAGGTGAGCCTTCTATTGAAGGTAATGAATAAGAACTCATGTTGGTAATATCTTTTGTAAAGCAGAGATTCATCTATTTAATACAGGTTCATTTAAACAATATGCTGTAAAGAATATGACCTAAACACTTGTTATGGTAATGTCATTTGCTAAACTAGCTAAAACGAGCATTTTTAAAATGAAAAAGAAAATAAGCTAAGCATTCTTACCTTGAATCGGTTAGTGAATAGCTCCAATTTGGGGAATAATTCTCTATTGGTATACAGACTTTGTAGAGCTTTCAAACACTTCAGCCTGACTTCTCCTTGCTTCAGAAATACAAACAAAAACACAACAGAAGCAGTCAATTCCATGCCACAAAAGTTGAAAAGATTTTCAAGTCTATATGAAGACTAAAGTCATTTTCAGCTTAATCATTCAATTTACTTCATATTGTAATTCAACATAAGGTGGAACCAAGCAATTCTATTTGCACTTACATTTAATTAAAAATGCATTAAAAATCCCTTCGTTACTTGAGAGTAAGCTACACCTTTTTCAAATGTGTATCAACTCTGGTTCAACATGAAATACTTCCCACATTATACTGTGGCACTTCGAGAGAATTTTTGACCTACGATTTTAATTAAAGAAGGGTATGTTAATTTGTCCGTCCTGTAGAAAAATCTAATTTCATATTAAAGGGTCATCATTTATTCATTTCACAAATATTTACTGGATACCTTTTACTTTCCAGAAAGAGCAGTTAAGAAAACATGATAAAGGGAAGAATGTTTAAAAACAGAGGCAAAATGATAGAGTGATGTGTCCTGGGCTGCTATTTACTAGGGAAATATAATAAAATCATTAACTTGGAGTAGAAGATGTTGGTGATCAAAGTGCATTCCGGGTCATCTAGAAATTTAGCCAACTCTCAAATGATGAAAAAGAGAACGAAGTTTCTGTGTTCAAAAAGCAACATGTTGGGGACTTCCCTGGTGGTCCAGTGGGTAAGACTCCACGCTCCCAAGCAGGGGGCCTGGGTTCGATCCTTGTTCGGGGAACTATATCCCACATGCCGCAACTAAGAGTTCGCATGCTGGCACTGAGTCCACGTGCTGCAACTAAGAAGGCCCCATGCTGCAACTAGGAGTCTGCATGCTGCAACTAAGAAGACTGCATGCCGCAACTAAGAGTCCACATGCCCCAACTAAGAGTCCGCATGCCGCAACTAAAGATTCCCGCATGCCCCAACAAAGACCCGGGGTAGTCAAAAAAAAAAAAGCAATATGCTGTAACAGTAGGAGTCCAAGTTTTGGAATCAGACAAAGCTAGATTTCCAATTCTATAGCTTAGTAGCTACATGAGAGATGGCAAGTATATTAATCACTCTGATACTCAGTGTTCTCATTTATAAAATATGATACCTTCATAAGGTTGTTATAAAATTTGAATGCTGGTAAAAGTTTTAACAACCAGCTCTGGGGGATGGGGCCCTGAATTGTTGCATTTGCAGATTTCTGTGATGTGATTACTCCCTCCATGGTCAATTTCAAGCTACCAATGATACTGAACTCATATAAGTGAATGGATGTGCATAATCACTCTCTTGAAAGCTGATTCAAGGTAGCTCGAGCACACCACTGAATGAGATAATGCTTGCTGGTAAAGTCTCTAGCACATAGGAGGTACCTGTGGTAGATGCTGTTGATGTCCCGCCCAGATGTCCAAATCCTAATATACAAGGTTAATCTTCCTGCTTCTTCCTGTATTGACAACTAATGGCGCTTTTCTGCATCTTTCTCTGGAGAATTGACCATGGCTGAAAAGAACCACCTGGTACAAAGATTCCTATGCTCTACCTTGCCTCTCCTGTCCACACCCTTTCCCTCCTTCAGGATGAGGCTCATAGCCAGTGGGGAATGATATAGGAGGGTAAAAGAGCCCAACCTCCTTGCCTCAGGACAGTACAACCTCTGAGGTGCAATTTATTTTTCAAAGTTCCTTCTGAGATGATGCTCAGACAAAACTTCTTCTGAAACCACATTTCTGTTAGTGTGTCTCCTGCTTAATCCTATATTCCTCACTTTCTTAGAGGCTTCTCAGGGGACTACAAACCTCAATGTATCACTAGCACAAAAATCTCTGACTAAGGCTGGGCTTCTAAGGAATGTGACCTGAACAGTTGGTACCAAGAGTAGTCCTAAGAAGCAGACCTTAATGATGGGATTCTGAGGTTGGATCACTTAAAGGAAGGACTACTATGAGGAAGGACTCAATTTCTGGTTGTAAGTGAAGTTAACGATAGTCTCTGACACAGAATAGC
The DNA here is from genome assembly GCF_965194825.1 of Balaenoptera physalus. Classification (NCBI taxonomy): domain Eukaryota; kingdom Metazoa; phylum Chordata; class Mammalia; order Artiodactyla; family Balaenopteridae; genus Balaenoptera; species Balaenoptera physalus. The sequence continues at coordinate 19,403,090 of NC_138891.1, forward strand.
AGCCATTTGCTAATGCACTTGCGGGTGAATGGAGATGTGCACTTAGCTTGTACAACATGCCAAGCATTTGAGGGATGAGGGTAATTAATAACTATAAGGACTATGGACTAAGGACTATGGCTGTCACTGAGATGCTAAAGAGAGAAAATGACAGGCTAATTAATCACCAGTTTAAATCAACAACTGGCAACATTTAAAGAGATCCTTATCTCCTGCAGACAAAGAGCTGAACATATTGAAGACCAGACCCAGAACTCAATTTTAAGGGTGGCAGAATTTAAGGGACTTTGCATCCCAGGCAAGTCTATGCCAAAATCAGGGCCATATAGGAAAGAAGTGCAAGTTCAAAGAACAACTGGTGGATGTAGCTGAGAACCTTCAACTCCAAGTTTCCCATGAACTTGTGGGTCTGCAAATAAGTCTCATGTTAGAGGGTAGCATGCCCCCTCCACCCACCCCTCCCCTCGAATATATGGAAACCTCAAGCGAAGCAAGTACCTTAAGGACAATGCTAGTAGCCCTCCTCATGCTCTATACTAACCTTCCCTTGTAGCTCCAAGCTAAGGTCAAATTTCAGCATAGCCCAAATGGGGAAGTACTGGGTCTGCTAAAGGAGGAGAAGGATTATATGCTATAGGTGTTGCAGGAATGGGCCAACTTGAACCAGTAAGAACCAAAAGAGTGTCTGCTGAGGGTACTGGACTGGGGAATGGGAATATCAAACAGGATACGAGAGAGTTTTTGGATATAGGGCACTCTCCCTTGCCTCAAGATTTAAGGCCCATGGAAATGGCCTAACACATTGCTGGATGACTCCTGGAAAAAGCAACGGTGCATATTAATGAAATAAGAGATCCGAGAATCGTTGTGGCAGACTGTGAAGAAAGGCATTTAAAACACAGTGAAGTAAGCATGCCATAAAGGATCTTTTGTATAAACTCAGAAGACCTACTAGTTGAGTATGTTCCTCAGGAGGGCCCAGAGAATATTGTTTACCAAGGCAATAAAGAAAAGACTGGTGATGGGGGCACAGGCATTGCTGAGAAACTCCATAACAGCTGTATTCTGTAGGCTAGAGCTGGCAATAGGAGATACTCAAACAGAATTTGGCTTCCAGCACAATGAAGATGATGAGATCACAGAATAGCAGAAAGAAGGTAGCATCACCTAACTAGTAGATGCAAGGTGGGCATAATAATTATAATGGGCAGCAATGTTGAAGAGCAGCCCATGGGGACCTATGGAGATGGCTCACAAGATATGGTCTTCCTGGAGGGAAGATGTGGAAAGCCAACAAAAATATTATGTATCTATAATCACAAGAGATCAACAACAGATAAGCAAAAGACTAAAGATAGCTGACCCAAAGTAAAATCATAACCCCAGATGTAAGACAGCATGTAAGAAGTTTCCTTACTTGTAGCTCTAAATTTAAAAACAAGGCCAGAAAAGATGAAATTACTCTATCCATTCAAGTTCACACAGCAAATTACAGGTAGAACAAAGACATCAGTCGAGTTTTATCTACACCTTGTCCAATGATGTCTCCCAATCAACTACTTCTCCTCCCAAATCTTGGTTCTTTAATGTACCAAATCTTGGTACATTACAGGGACTTAATTAAATAACTTAATAATAACATCTAACAATAACTTAGATGAAAAATCCACTTGAATTTTTGTTAATTTCTCTATTTGGGGGCTCTACTATACTCTGAAGGTATTTCTACTACAAAACCTAAATGTTTTGTTGTTTTCCTATTACACAAAATCTTATTCAGATCTGAATGCTATTTAACACAGTGCCTAACCCATAGCTGCTGCTCAATAAATATTTTTTGAATGGATAACTATATAATATAAAAATAAGAAAACAAACAAACAAAAAGAAACACAGAAAAATAAAATAATTTGTTGAGGGAGGGAGCTGGGCATATTTGTCAGAGACACTAACCTATCAGCACTTCTGCAAAATTATTTTTGAAAAAAATGTTAAGAGCTATAAAAAGTATTGTGTAGCATAATGGTATCATTTCATAATGAGTTGTATTTTAAAGGGACAATTTTCATGCTTCTAGGAGAAAATGCTGATTGTTATTAAAATGCCTATGTATAATGTGTACACCACAATGGGAATAAATGAACCAAATTCAGGTGGCCTGTCAAGGAGTAGATGTGTTTGTATGTGGTGGGGTGAAGGGAGTACAGAGAAGATAGTCTTTGTTGTTATATTTTGACAATTGTATTGAGACATACTTGACATGCAAAGAACTTCACGTTTGCTTGATGCATTTGGACACATGCATACATGCATGGTACTATCAAAATCAAGGCAATAAACATACTAATCACTTCCAAAAGTTTCCTTTTAACACCTCCCCCCCTTTTTCATTTGGTAAGAAGAGAAGTCTTGAGAGGGACATTGTTATGTACTATTAGGAAAGAGAGTCTTGTTCATGTAGTCTTTAGACCTCCACTTGGCTCCATAAGAACAGGCTAAGCCTTGGAACACTGCCTTACCAAGAGATACAGTTGCCAACAAAAAACACCATGGCATGGCAGAATGAAAGGGCTAGGCAGCTGGCTCTGGGGGTGGGGTGGTGGTGATGTGCTGATGTGCTGGCCTCCCTCTGGCCATATGGGGATAAATAGGGATATTGATAATATCTCTGTTAACAGGGAAAAGCTGGTGCAATGAATGAGGGTGGAAATGTGAAATGGGTCCTAAAAAGTGTAGGGAAACAATAATCTGGGCTCTTGGTCACCTTTGCGCTCCCATTTCACCCCCCAACTCTCAAGGTGTCTTAAGGGTCACAAATGATGTCTGAGAGAAGTAAAGGGGTCCCATGCAGGAAACTTTACCTGATCCAGGTGGCTTACAGGCCTCAAATAAAACCTGTTTCACTCAATGCAAAACTACCTACGGCATTGCTGAATACAAAGTGTTGAAATGAAGTCCTTCTTTGAAAGTGAAATATGGAAACTGAAGGACGGATATGAACAGGAGCCAGGGGTGTCTCATGCAGCCTGGTTGGTGTATCTGTTTGATGAAGGGGCACTGCAGACTTTAACTGTCTAGGGCTGAATAACACAGTTAGGGATGGAGCCAAGGTCTCTGGGTCCCTGTTGGGGACCAGAGGCCCTATGCCTCTGTCAAGATAGAAGGGGAAAGGGGAGAGGGGAGCCAAACTTTTATGGGGCCTTTGGATACTGGTGCCCAAATGACAGGTCCCCATAGAGGTAGAATTAAAATAGTAGGTCTGGGAAGAATGTAGTTACCCATGGAAGACAAGTCCACATGTATTTGTGGATGAGACTCTTTGGACCATTTCAGGTACTGATGATCCTGGTTCCTACTATTGAATATGTAATAGGCATTAACATTTTGGCTATGTACGGTACTGAAAACCACCATTGCCTCAAGCGGTATGTACCACAACAAGGACAAATTGAAGCATAATGGGCTAGCTGCATTCGTAGCCTGCTCCAGAGCTGGCCAAATCATGGAGCGTTGTTCAACAAAAATACTATATCTACGGTGGGGAAAAGGACATCGTTCTGTTAATTCGAGACAACACAAGCAGCCCAATCAGGCCAGTAAGGAAGGCCTCCAGAGTTTGGAGGTTGACAAATTACCAAAGGATAAATGTCGAAGTTTCAGCTTTTGCCCTAGCAGTTTCTGATATTATCACCATCACTGAGACAGTGCAACCCATATGGAAAACAAGTATGCTGTTGACTGATCTGGCTAATGCCTTTTTCTTGATCCCTCTGCAGAATGAGGTCACGACCAATTTTTGTTCACACCGAACAGCCTACAATGTACTTTTACTGTACTCCTGCAGGGATACCTAAATTCTTCTGTAATATGCTACCAGAGGGCAGGGCTTGATCTTCAATAAGCTCAACTGCTACAGAAATTTTAGTCATCCCTTATATTAACGACACGGCTACAATGCTAATGTCATGGTGGCTACAGTGCTGCACTTAGTCACTGACAGAATGATTAGTACCAATGTGACTATAATCCAGATAAAGTCCACGCCCTAGGTACAGCAGGTGCAATTCCTAAGGCCCAAGATTCAAAGATGACATTATGGCATGGTTTACTGACAGCTCTGTGAAACTAAAGGCAGATGAGGTCTGCTGGGTTGCAGCTACCATCTGAACCAGTAAATGGCCATCTTTTGACTATCAGGTGTGGGCATTCCAATAGGTCAAGCTCTGCACTGTGGTAATGGCAGTGCAGGCCACCTCTACTACCATTCCTTGATACATTTTTCACTAACAAATGGGCTGTTGCCAATGACTTAGCCATCTGGTCAGGCAAATGGCAACTAAAAGACTGGACTATTAATGGATCCCCCATATGGGGAAAAGAACTATGGCAGCAGCTTGCTCCCTGGGAAGAAAAAAACATATGTCACTTATGTAGATACTCATGGCAAAGGACCTTTTCTTTATTTTTAAATTTTTATTGAAGTAAAATTGGTTTATAATTATTACTTTCAGGTGTACAATATACTGATTCAGCATTTTATAGATTTATCCACCATTTAAAGTTATAAAATATTGGTTCTATTTCCTATGTTGTACAGTACATCCTTATAACTTATTTATTTTATACATAGTACTTTGTACCTCTTAATCCCTACCCCTATCCTGGACCTCCCCACAGGTAACCACTAGTTTGTTCCCTATATCTGTAAGTCTGTTTGTTTTGTTATATTCATTCATTTCATTTTTTAGATATAACATATAAGGTGAAAATGCAGAATTTGTCTTTCTCTGTCTGACTTATTTCACTAAGCATAATACCCTCCAGGTCCATCTGTGTTGTTGCAAATGGCAAAATATCATTCTATTATATGGTTGAGTAATCTTCCATTGTATGTATGTATGTGTGTGTGTGTGTGTATATATATATATATATATATACACACACACACACACATACAATGTATATATACCAAATCTTCTGTATCCATTCATCTGTTGATGAACACTTAGGTTTCTTCCATATCTTGGCTATTGTAGATAATGCTGTTACGAACACTGGAATGCACATATCTTTTCAAATTAGTGTTTTCATTTTCTTTTGACATAAAACTAGGAGTAGAATTGCTACATCACATGGTAGTTCTATTTTTAGTTTTTTGAGAAACCTTCATACCGTTTTTCATAGTGACTGTACCAATTTACATTCCCACCAACAGTGTATAAGGGTTTCATTTTCTCCACATCCTTGACAACATTTGCTACTTGTGGTATTTTTGATGACATCCATTTTGACAGGCATGAGGTGATATCTCACTGTGGTTTTGATTTGCATTTCTATGGTGATTAGCAATGTTGAGCATCCTTTCATGTGCTTGTTTGCCATCTGTATGCCTTCTTTGGAAAAATGCATACAAACAGCTCATGCAGCTCAATATCCAAAAAACAAACAACCCAGTCACAAAATGGGTGGAAGATGTAAATAGACATTTCTCCAAAGAAAACATACAGAGGGCTAAAAAGCACATGAAAAGATAGTCTGCCCATGCTCTTCTGCCCATTTTAAAATCAGGTTGTTTGGTTTTTTGATATTGAGTTGTATGAGCTGTTTATATATTTTGGATATTAACCCCTTATCTGCCATATCATTTGCAAATATTTTCTCCCATTCAGTAGGTTGTCTTTTCATTCTGTTGATGGTTTCCTTTGCTTAAAAGATTTGCAAAAGCTTTTAAGTTTAATTAGGTCCCATTTGTTTATTTTTGCTTTTGTTTCCTTTGCCTTAGGAGACAGATCCAAAAAAATACTGCTACAATTTATGTCAAAGAGTGTCCTGCCTGCCTGTGTTTTCGTCTAGGAGTTTTATGGTTTCAGGTCTTACATTTGGGTCTTTAACCAATTTTGAGTTTATTTTTGTATATGGTGTGAAAAAATGTTCTAATTTCATTCTTTTACATGTAGCTGTCCAGTTTTCCCAAACCACTTATTGAAGAGACTGTATCTTCTCCATTGTATAGTGTTGCCTCCTTTGTTGTAGATTGACTATATGTGCATGGGCTTATTTTTGGACTCTCTATTCTGTCCCATTGATCTATGTGTCTGGTTTTGTGCTAGTACCATACTGTTTTGATTACTGTAGCTTTGTAGTGTAGTCTGAGGTCAGGAGGCATGATACCTCCAGCTTTGTTCTTTTTTCTAAAGATTGCTTTGGCTATTCAGGGTCTTCTGTGATTCCATATATGTTTTAGGATTATTTGTTCTAGTTATGTGATAAATGTCATGGGTATTTTGATAGGGACTGCAATCTGAAGATTGTTTTGGGTAGTATAGCCATTTAAACAATATTAATTTTTCCAATCCAAGAACAAGGGATATCTTTTCATTTTTTTGTATCATCTTCAGTTATCTTCATCAATGTTTTATAGTTTTCAGAGTATAGGTCTTCCATCTTGCTTAAGCTTATTCTTAGATATCTTATTCTTTTTAATGCAATTTAAAAAAGTTTTTATTCGAGTACAGTTGATTTACAATGTTGTGTTAGTTTCAGGTGTAGAACAAAGTGAATGTTATACATAAACATATATCCACTCTGTTTTTAGATTCTTTTCTCATATAGTCCATTATAGAGTATTGAGTATAGTTCCCTGTACTATACAGTAGGTCATTATTAGTTATCTATTTTATATATAGTAGTGTGTATATGTCAATCCCAGTCTTCCAATTTATCCCTCCCCCCGCTTACCCCCTGGTAACCATAAGTTTATTTTCTACATCTGTAACTCTATTTCTGTTTTGTAGGTAAGCTCATTTGTACCCTTTTTTAGAGTCCACATATAAATGATATCATATGATACTTGTCTTTCTCTGTCTGACTTACTTCACTCAGTATGGCAATCTCTAGGTCCGTCTATGTTGCTGCAAATGGCATTATTTTGTTCTTTTTTATGGCTGAGTAATATTCCATTGTATATATGTACCACATCTTCTTTATCCATTCCTCTGTCGATGGACATTTAGGTTGCTTCCATGTCCTGATTACTGTAAATAGTGCTGCAATGAACACTGGGGTGCATGTATCTTTTCAAATTATGGTTTTCTCTGGATATATGCCCAGGAGTGGGATTGCTGGGTCATATGGTAGCTCTATTTTTAGTTTTTTAAGGAACCTTCATACTGTTCTCCACAGTGGATGTACCAGTTTACATTCCCACCAACAGTGTAGGAGGGTTCCCTTTTCTCCCTCTCCAGAATTTATTGTTTGTAGATTTTTTGATGATGGACATTCTGACCAGTGTGAGGTGATACCTCACTGTAGTTTTGATTGCATTTCTCTATTAGTGATTTTGACTATCTTTTCATGTGCTTTTTAGCCCTCTGTATGTTTTCTTTGGAGAAATGTCTATTTACATCTTCCTTCCATTTTGTGACTGGGTTGTTTGTTTTTTGGATATTGAGCTGCATGAGCTGTTTGTATATTTTGGAGATTAATCCCTTGTCGGTTGTTTTGTTTGCAAATATTTTCTCCCATTCTGAGGGTTGTCTTTTCATCTTGTTTATGGTTTTGCACAGCCTTTGCTGTGCAAAAGCTTTTAAGTTTAATTAGGTCCCATTTGTTTATTTTTGTTTTTATTTTCATTACTCTAGGAAGCGGATCGAAAAAGATGTTGCTGTGATTTATGTCAAAGAGTGTTCTGCCTGTTTTCCTCTAAGAGATTTATAGTATCTAATTTCATTCGTTTACATGTAGCTGTCCAGTTTTCCCAGCACCACTTATCGAAGAGATTGTCTTTTCTCCATTGTATATCCTTGCCTCCTTTGTCATAGATTAGGTGACCACAGGTGCATGGGTTTATCTCTGGACTTTCTACTCTGTTCCATTTGATGCAATTTTAAATGGGATTGTTTTTTTGCTTTCTCTTTCTGATAGTTCATTACTAGTATATAGAAAAGCAACAGATTCCTGTATATTAATCTTGTGTCCTGAAACTTTATTTAATTCATTTATTAGTTCTAATAATATAATGGTGGACTTTTAGGGTTTTCTATATATAGTATCATGTTATCTGCAAACAGTGACAGTTTTACTTCTTCCTTTCCAATTTAGATGTCTTTTATTTCTTTTTCTTCTCTGATTGCCATGGCTAGGACTTCCAATACTATGTTAAATGGAAGTGGCAAGAGTGAGCATTCTTGTCTTGTTTCTGATTTTAAAGGAAAAGCTTTCAGCTTTTCACCGTCGAGCATGATGTCAGCTGTGGGTTTGTCATAAATGGCCTTTATTATGTTTACATATGCTTCCTTGATATCAACTTTGATTAGAGTGTTTATCATGAACAGGTGTTAAAATTTGTCAAATGCCTTTTCTATGTCTATTGAAATGATGATGGGGTTGTAGTCTCCATTTTGTTAATGTGGTGTATTACATTGACTGATCTGTGGATATTAAACCATCCTTGTATCCCTATAGTAAATCCCAGTTGATCATGGTGTATGATCCTTTTTATATATTGTTGAATTAGGTTTGCTAATATTTTGTTGAGAATTTCTGCATGTATATTCATCAGAGATATTGGTCTGTAATTTTCTTTTTTTTTGTAATATCTTCATCTGGTTTTGGTATCAGGGTAATGGTGGCCTCGTGGAACGAATTCGGAAGTGTTCTTCAATTTTTTGGAATAGTTTGAGGATAGATAGTAGCTCTTCTTTACATGTTTGGTAGAATTCCTCTGTGAAGCCATGAGGTCTTGGACTTTTATTTGCTGGGAGTTTTTTTTTATTACTAATTCAATTTCACTACTAGTGACTGGTCTGCTCAGATTACTTCTTCCAGATTCAGTCTTGGAAAAGTGTACATTTCTAGAAATTTACTCATTTTTTTCTAGGTTTCCAATTTGTTGGCATATAACCGTTCATAATATTCTCTTATGATGTTTTTGTATCTCTGTAATATTGGTTGTAATTTCTTCTCTGTCTTTTCTTATTTTGTTTATTTGGGTTCTCTTTTTTTCTTAACGAGCCTAGCTAAAGGCTTATCAATTTTGTTTATGCTTGCAAAAAACTAGCTCTTGATTTCATTGATCTTTTCTATTGTCTTTTTTGGGGGAGGGGTCTCTATTTTTATATTTCCTCTCTGATCTTTATTATTTCCTTCCTCCTGCTGACTTTGGGCTTTGTTCTAACTCCTTCAGATGGTAGGTTAGGTTGTTTATTTGAGATTTTTCTTGTTTCTTGTAGGCCTGTATCACTATAAACTTCCCTCTGAGAGCTGCATTTCTGCATCCCATAGATTTTGGCAAGTTGTATTTTTATTTTCATTTGTCTTGAGGTATTTTCTGATTTCCTCTTTAATTTCTTCATTGACTTTTTTTGTTCTTTCTTTAGTAGCATGTTTTTGTGAAGGACCACATGCTTGTGTTTGCAAAGGAACTTTTAAAATAAAAACGTAAATGGAACTCGTGTCAATCAAGTTTGTGCCCCGTGGGCTGCAACAATTGCCTGGTGGGTACATCTATGGAAAAAGGAGTCCACTTCAGATGCAAAAATGGGCCAGAGCCCAAGAGATAACCCAGAAGTCTAAGGATGTAGTACAATCTTGTGATTCTTGTCAGTATACTCAAATCATCCAGAGAGAAGAACTGGGACATATTAACCAAGGACTGGGACTCGCCTGGATCTGGCAGATTGTTCACATCAAACCCCTGACCACCAGCCACAGGCAAAGATGATGCCTCACTACCATAACACCTAGTCAGGCTATTGTATAGCTACTCCAGTCTGGCACGTGGATGCTGAAACTACCATAGCTATCCTTGAATAAAACTTATGTCATATTTTTGGATACCCCATGGGACTTCACTCTGACCAAGGAACATCCTTCACTGCCCAAGCAAGACAACAATGGGCACACTCTCAGGGACTACGGCTACTAAACACTCCAGTGCAAGGAAAACAGGCACTGCAACACACGTTGGGAAATACTGAGTTTGGTTGTGGTGGAAGTGGCCTAGGCAGCCATGTGCTTAGGCTGTGCCTGCAAAATCACAATCTCAACATGTCATTCTTTCTTCTTCTTTTTTCCCATTGGAGCGTACGTCTTTGGGGTGATCTGCAGTTCTGCCTACCACTGTACCCCAGACAGGGCCCCTTGACTCTAGTTTGGATGTGATACTTACCTTGGGGAACCTCCCTCCTATGGGATACCACAAAGGTGGGAGATGAAATCAAGGAGTATCAGGGTGCTAGCTAGGGTCCTTCTAGTAGTGCTGGGCACACTGACCCTTTCAATCAGGTGGGTGACGTTAACAGACATGTCAAGTTTGTGCAGTCCTTCCCTAGACTGGCCAACTGAGGCCAAAAAGTTTGTGCCAAGCCACAAAGGCACTGGGTGCCCACAGAGGAGGTAACATCAGGCTTGAGTTGCAATACCAGGGCAGCTAGTATCACAAGCAGTAGACCAGAGTAGCTCTGGCCTGAGAAGATTCATGAAGTGGGAGAGGAGTAGAAACATTAATCTTTCCTCTTCTCATTCCTACAGAATCATCTGCTGTGCCTGTTACAACAACAGCCATAGTCAGAGGAGGCAAACTTAAACAATGCTGGGATTTGTCATCACAGAATGAATTCCTTCTCATTCCGCATTCCCACTGTAATGGCCTGACTGACACAAAACTGCTCAGAACTTCAAGTTGTCAATGGGTCAAATAGCTGGGTCACTCCTTTGATACAGGCCCAGATGCAGGCATGCTCTGGAGTCCATTACTTTAATATTTCCTATGATGTGACAGAAAAAAACCCCTGTACAATAATGCTTATTACTGATCTACACTAACATTTTGGACTTGGATGCCCAGTATGTAACTTTTCTCTCCCTGCAACCATATGGTAAAAGCAAGCCAAGTCTGTATATAACTGGACTAGCCAGCATTATCAGAACAAAATCCCTGACATGTGTCCCCTGCACCCCTCTGGGTTATGTATTTCTCTGTGGACCCCAATGGGCAATAGAATGTCTGCCTCCAGGGGAAGGATTGCTGCCTCAGAGTTCTAAGGCTGACTGTCCATGTCAGCAACTGCAGAGAGGGCTGAAAAGGACCCCTTCTGACATACTACAAAGTGGCTCACAGTATCCTCCTGGGAAAACAAACTAACCACTGGTTTCATTCTGCTATCCAAATTCTAATGCTGGGAATAGGTATGCAGGCCCTAGAAAAAAATGTACAGCCTGTCCCCAACCATGGCAGAAATAGCTAACACTACTGCCCAAGCCATCCAAGCCAATGAGACTCACTGAACTCACTAGTCAAGGTGGTGATGGATAAGTAAGTAGCCCTCAATTACCTGCTGGCAGAACAAGGTGGTGTTTGTGTTATTGTCAGCATTTCTTACTGTGTATACGTCAACAATTTGGGGAAGTTGAAAACTGAGCTGATGCACATCCATGTTCAGGAGAGATGGTTATCAGCTGTACATGCGCAGTCCCCCCAAACTCACAATTTGACCTCTTTAGCTGGCTTAATCCACGTTGAAGACCACCCTCTAGGGAGGCTTGACTGTCTTCCTGGGTCTGGCTCTCCTAACAGGCCTGGTAAAGTGCTGTTTCCTAATGACAGGGAGGCTCTATGAGCACTCCACATCCAAACAGATTGTTCTGGGACCCTGGTGAACCCAATTCCGCCTTCAAGTTTGGGGTGGGTGATTTGACATGCTTTATCTACCATGTCAGTGGTCGAGCAGGGGTGAGGGGTAGACTGTTGGGAAAGGCAGTCTCCTGTACACAGTGTTTTGACCCACACTTGGCTGCACAGGAAGAGGCCTTGGGTCTGGAATACTTCCTTATCAAGTGATAAGAGTCTTCATGGACTGTGCTGGGTTTATCACTTTGTGTGGGAATATCATTCCCGTTTCAGACTCAATGTGTCTTCTTTTGTTCTGCTTAAGTGTGTGCATCATATGGCACCTGGCCAACCCCACTATTAAATCTGTCCCCTGAGAGGACAGAATAGGATCCTTAGTTCTGTGGCACAAGAGGGGTGCATGCAGGGCAACTGCTCTGTGTTGACTGCTGGACCATGGCGGACTGACACTACTGAAGCTAATCTTGCTCTGTCCCTTCTCCATGTGAGTAAAGCATTGTTCCATCCAATGCTTGACTGTGTTGTGTTTTCCTTGGTGATCAGTATGCAGTGGGCAAAGAATCTGAACTTCTACTTCTAGTGATAGGCAACAGATGTCATTTGCTTGACATATACAGAGCTAAAAGGTTTTTGGTAAACTTAAGAGAAACAGAATATGGGATGAGTGAACACAAAGATGAGGAAATGAAATGGACTAACTGAAAATAAATCCCACCCAAGCACTCAGAGATTTTGATATAAGCAATCAAGCATTTGCAAGAAAGTAGAAGAACTGTACACATAAGCTAAAAGCAAAGAACAGTACAGTCATATTTACAAACTGGAAAGGACAAAGAAAGGTAATCTAGTGTCATGAGCATAAATACAAAAAGAGAGTAAGATACTTAGTGCAGAGCACAGAGATTACTAAAGCTGTATTTAAATTAGACCTATTCTGTGTCACCCTCAATGTCAGAACTAAAACCAGTGGGTAGGAATTTAGAAGTAAGTTTTGGTCAACAGAAAGATAAACTGAATTTCTAATAACTCCTTTAGCTGTTACAGCTAACAGCTGTCTGTCTTTCTAATGACCAAAATTTAATACTTTAGAACTTACACAAATTGGCAGTATGAAAAATGTTTGTCTTATTATAGGAGGGTAGACTAGGTTATAACCTCTAATATTCTAAAATCAAGACAGAAAGAATATCAAATCATTATGTTACATACTTTAAACTAACACAATGTTTAATGTCAATTATATCTCAACAAAAATGGAAAAATGCAATTGATAATTAAAATGTAATTTTTAAAAAAATGAGAAGAAATTTTATCAGCCCATTTGAAAATGCACAGGATGAGTCTGAAGACAGAGGCTACAGCCTATACAATGAACACTTTCAACCAGATGATTAAAAGGAGAGAAAGGAAATTACTTTAGTCTTCAGAGTAAAAAAGTACAAGGTGATCAGAAAGGGAATGACAAAAAGGAAAGCTTAGAAATAAATATTTAATACACTCTTTTCTAAGTAAAGCAATTGGAGATCACAGGAGAGGTTTATAAAATCATCCTATCGAAAACACTACTCCTTAAATCATTTTATCAACAATGTATAAGAGAAACCTACCTCTTCCTTTATCTGGACAGAGGATTTCTACAGACACACACAGTTTAGCGATTTGTTTTAAATTGATGTTTGTTTATTTTTTGATAAGCCACATCAAATCGGTGTTTTCCCCAGAATTTGTGGACATACATAAGTTCTGTTAAAACTGGTAATTGTTACTGTTATTGAAATTCAGTAGAATACTCTATTAGGGAGGTGAGGAGAGGAGGAAAACTGGTATGGTAGTAGTAGGGAATAAAAATGAAAGACTTTAAACTTATTCCTACTAAAAAGCTTGTCTGCTTGGATTTAGTAGTGTGGATATGCCTGCACGAGGGCACAAGGTGTAATTCTAATATCTCTCACACCAGTAAAATGTAACTGGATGCATCTGAGATGAGGCTTAGATGTAAAGGTCCCCAGTACCACATGAGGATTGGAAAAAGAAAACAAAATCGAGTTTGGGATTTATTACTATAGAAAAAAGAATCTGAATTGCTAGGGAAAATAAATATTCAGGAAAAAATTCACTATGTACATACTAACTGGATTTTCCTTCAAATGAGGTGGGAAATAAGAATCCCTTTTAATCCTCAATTAAAAATTAGTCACTGAAACTGACCAACCAACTTATGATGATCTCCCTACACCCTGAACTCTCTTTTATAGCAAAAATGGCCTATAAAATTCCCTTGGGAACTTTCATTATAATTTATGTAATTTTGTGGTTTTCTTTGATAATACTTAGCACACTACTATTTAAAAAATAAATGCTCGGGGAACTGGATCAACATGGCGGAGGAGTAGGACGTGGAGCTCACCTTCTCCCCACAGATACATCAAAAATACATCTACGTGTGGAATGACTCTCACAGAATGTCTACTGAATGCTGGCAGAAGACTTCAGACTTCCAAAAGGGCAAGAAAATCTCCATGTAACTGGGCAGGGCAAAAGAAAAAGAGACAGAAGGGAATCGGGAATGGACCTGCACCTCTGGGAGGGAGCTGTGAAAAAGGAAAGGTTTCCGCACACTGGGAAGTCCCCTCAGTCCCTCTGTCCATTGGCGGGGACAGAGGGGTAGCTTCAGAGCCTTGGAGGAGAGCACAGTAACAGGTGTGTGGAGGGCAAAGCAGAGACAGACCTGCACAGGTCGATGCTGACCGGCACTCCCCAGCCTGAGACGCTTGTCTGCTTGCCCACTGGGGCAGGTGGGGGCTGGGTACTGAGGCTCGGGTTTTGGAGGTCAGACCCCGGGGAGAGGACTGGGGTTGGCTGTGTGAACACAGCCTGAGGGGGTTAGGGTACAGGGCGCCACAACTGAGGGAGTCTGGGAAGAAGCCTGGGCCCACCAGAGGCAAGGGACCATTGTTGGGGGGCATGAGAGGAGAGGGGTGGGCCCGCCATAGGAGCTTCTTTCTCTGCATGCTCACAGGCAGCATGGCACTGCCTATATGAGCTCCAGGGGCGGGCGTGAGCCATGGCTGACATCTTGGACTCCAGAGGCAGGTGCGGAACGCTGCCATTGCTGCTGCCACTGCCAAGGATCCTGTGAGCAGGGGTGCAGATCACTGCCCTCACCTTCCCAGGAGCCAGCATGGCCCACCACTGCAGAGGGTCCCATGAACTGGGACCAACTTCCCCAGGAGTGTACACAGCCAACCACTGCTGATGAGGGCTCTGCAACCTGGTGCCAACCACTGCCCCCACCGCCACAGGGTGTGCAACACACCGCTGCCGCCTAGGGTCCCAAGATCTAGGGCCAACTTCCCCAGGGACACATGACATGCTGCCGCCATTGTGGAGAAACCTGCGACCAGGAGCCAACTGTTGCCCCCGCCTCCCTGGGAGCGTGCACCTGCACAACCCGATCAAGGGGATAACAGCCAGCACATGCTAAGAAAAAGACAGCAAGCATCCAAACCAAAAACAGCACTCATGTCAAAAAAATATTGAACCCACACAAGCTACACAGGGATTCTCCTGCTTATAAATAGCCCTCCAAGACCACAGTAGATAATTGTTTCTCCTGAACTCACAGAGTAAGAGAAATAGAAGCAAAATGAAAAAGCAGAGGAACCACTCTCAGTTAAAAGACCAAAAAAATTTCCCTGCAGGAACAAGGAAAAAGACCTCCTCAGTCTAATAGACACCGAGTTAAAAAAGGAGGTAATGAAAATACTGAAGGAATTAAGAAAGGCAGATTACTGTAAAAAGAAACTTGAAACTACAAGGAGGAGCCAAGAAAAGTTAGAAAATTCATTTGCTGAGACGAAAGCTGAGCTCAAGTCAATGAACAGCAGAATGAATAATGCAGAAGAAAGAATAAGTGACCTGGAAGATAGACTAATGGAAATTACCCAATCAAAACAGAAGACAGAAAGCCAAATGAAAAAAAAAATGAAAGCAATATAAGAGACCTATGGGATAATATAAAGCAGGCCAATCTATGCATAATAGGGATTCCAGAAGGAGAATAAAGAGAAAAGGGGATTGAAGATGTATTTGAAGAAATTATGGCTGAAAATTTCCCAAACTAAAAAAAGGAAACAGATATCCAGATACAGGAAGCACAGAGGGTCCCAAAGAAGATGAAGCCAAACAGACCTACACCAAGACATATTATAATAAAAATGGCAGAAGTTAAAAAAGATAAAGAGAGGATTCTAAAGGCAGCAAGAGAAAAACCAAGAGTTCTTTACAAGGGAACCCCCATAAGACTATCAGCTGATTTCTCTACAGAAACACTGCAGGCCAGAAGGGCATACAAAATATATTCAAAGTCTTGAAAGAGAAAAATCTGCAACCTAGAATACTCTACTCAGCAAGATTATCATGTAGAATAGGAGGAGAAATACAGAATTTCTCAGACAAGCAAAAATTGAAAGAAAACAGCAATACTAAACTTATCCTGAAAGAAATATTGAAAGGTCATCTCTAAATAGAAAAGAAGCAGCAAGAAGAAATAGGAAGGAGGAAATCACAAGTGGAAAGTAAATCACTTAAATTAGCCAGTATACAGATCAAAAAGAAAAAAAAAACAACCTTATTTGTGAAAGCAATGATAAACACAAGGAACAGCACGGGATAAACATGAAGATGTAAAAAGGGACATGAAAATCATAAAATGTGGGGAAGGAGAGTAAGGAAATGCAGATTCTCTTTCTTTTTTTAAAATGTGTTTGAGCCTATATGACTACCAGTCTAAAGCAAGCATATATAGGAAGGGGTTAACATACTTGAAAAACAGGGCAACCACAAATGAAAAACATACAATAAATTCACAAAAACCTAAGCATAAAATAAAAGGAAATCATGAAACCACAAAAAGAAAAACAGAAAAAGAAAGGAACAAAGAAGAAACAAAGAATCAACTGGAAAACAAGGTTTTAAATGGCAATAAATATATACATATCAGTAATCACCTTAACTGTCAATGGACTGAATGCTCCAATCAAAAGACATAGAGTGGCAGACTGGATAGAAAAAACAAGAGTCTACAATATGCTGCCTACAAGAGACTCACCTTAGGGCAAAGGATACACATAGATTGAAAAAGAGGGGATGGTAAAAGATATTTCATGCAAACGGAAATGACAAGAAAGCAGGAGTTGCAATACTCATATCAGACAAAATAGACTTTAAAGCAAAGGTTATAAAGAAAGATAAAGAAGGACACTACATAATGATAAAAGAATCAATACAAGAAGATGATTTTATACTTATCAACATATATGTATCTAATATAGGATATGCACCTAATATAGCACCCCCGATACATAAAACAAATACTAACAGACATAAAGGGAGAAATTGATGGGAATACAACAGTAGGAGACTTTAACACCCCACTCACATCAATGGACAGGTCTTCCAGACAGAGAATAAACAAGGTAACAGAGGTCCTAAATGATACAACAGTTAAGACTTAATTGATAGTTTCAGGATACTACATCCAAAAACAACAACAACAACACCCCACAAAAAACAGAATATACATTCTTTTTGAGTGCACATAGAACATTCTCTAGGGCTGACCACATCCTAGGGCACAAAACTAACCTCAACAAATTTAAGAGTACAGAAATTATTTTAAGCATCGTCTCTGACCACAATGTCATGAAATTAGAAATCAACCACAGGAAAAGAAATGAGAAAAGAACAATTAGCTGGAGACTGAATAACATGCTACTAAAAAACCAATGGATCAATGAGGAAATCAAAAAGGAAATTAAAATATACCTTGAGACAAACAACAATGAAAACACAACCATATAAAATCTATGGGACACAGCAAAAGCAGTTCTTAGAGGGAAGTTTATAGTGATATAGGCCTTCATCAAAAAACAAGAAAAATCTCAAGTAAACAACCTAACCTATCACCTAAAAGAATTAGAAAAAGAAGAACAAACAAAACCTAAAGTCAGCAGAAGGAAGGAAATAATAAAGATCAGGGAGGAAATAAATAAAATAGAGATTAAAAAAAAAGGAAAAAATCAACAAAACCAAGAGCTGGTTCTTTGAAAGGGTAAACAAAATTGACAAACCTCTAGACAGGCTCACCACGAAGGAAAAGAGAGAGAACCCAAATAAACAAAATGAGAAATGAAAAGGAAGAAATCTCAACTGATACCGCAGAAATACAAAAAACATAAGAGAATACTATGAACCATTATATGCTAACAAATTTGACAACTTAGAAGAAATGGATAACTTTCTAGAAACATACAGACCACCAAAACTGAATCAATAAGAAACAGATAATTTGAACAGATCAATCACTAGAAGTGGAATAGAATCTGTAATAAAAATACTTCCTACAAACAGAAGTCCAGGACCAGATGGCTTCACAGGTGAATTCTACCAAACATACAAAGAACTTACACTGATTCTTCTCAAACCCTTCCAAAAGACTGAAGAGGAGGTAACACTCCCAAAGACATTCTATGAAGCCACCATCACCCTGATACCAAAAGTAGACAAAGACACCACCAAAAAAGAAAATTACAGGCCAATATCTTTGATGAATATAGATGCAAAAATCCTCAGCAAAATATTAGCAAAAAGAATCCAACAACACATAAAAAAGATCATACACTATGACCAAGTGGGATTCATCCCAGGTTCACAAGGATGGTTCAACATGTGCAAATCAATCAGTGCAATACACCACATTAACAAAAGAAAAGTCAAAAACCATATGATCATCTCAACAGATGCAGAAAAAGCATTTGACAAAATTCAACTTCCACTCATGATAAAAACTCTTACCAAAGTGGGAATAGAGGGAACATATCTCAACATAATTAAAGCCATTTATGAGAAACCCACAGCCAATATAATAATCGAGGATGAAAAGCTGAAAGCCTTCCCACTAAAATCTGGAACAAGACAAGGATGCCCACTCTCACCATTTCTTTTCAACATTGTATTGGAATTCCTAGCCACAGCAATCAGACAAGAAAAAGAAATAAAAGGTATCCAAATTGGAAGGGAAGAGGTAAAATTGTCACTATATGCAGATGACATGATACTATATACAGAAAACCCTAAGGACTCCACACAAAAACTACTAGAGCTAACAAATAAATTCAGCAAAGTAGCAGGATAGAAGATTAACATTCAGAAATCAGTTTCATTCCTTTACACTAACAACGAAATATCAGAAAGGGAATGTAAACACCTTTTAAAATTGCACCCAAAAAAAAAAAAATCTAGGAATAAACCTGACCAAGGAGGTGAAAGACTTATATGCTGAGAACTATAAAACATTAATAAAGGAAATAAAAGAGGATTCAAAGAAATGGAAAGATATCCCATGCTCTTGAATTGGAAGAATTAACATTGTTAAAATGGCAATACTACCCAAAGCATTCTACAGATTTAATGCCATCCTTATCAAATTACCCATGACATTTTTCACAAAACTAGAACAAATAATCCAAAAATTTATACGGAACCATAAAAGACCCAGAAGTGCTAGAGCCATCCTGAGGGAAAAAAACAAAGGCATAACTCCCCAGACTTCAGACAATGCTACAAAGCTACAGTAATCAAAACAGTGTGGTACTGGTACAAAAACAGGCATACGGATCAATGGAACAGAATAGAGAGCCCAGAAATAAACCACACACCTATGGTCAATTAATCTTTGACAAAGGAGGTAAGAATATACAAGGGGAAAAAGACAGTTTCTTCAGCAAATGGTGCTGGGAAAGTTGGACAGCTGATGTAAATCAATGAAGTTAGAACACACCCTCACACCATGCACAAAAATAAACTCAAAATGGCTTAAAGACTTAAACATAAGACAACATACCATAAAACTCCTAGAAGAGAGCATGGGCAAAACATCCCCTGACATAAATTGTACCAACGTTTTCTTAGGTCAGACTCCCAAGGCAATAGAAATAAAAACAAAAATAAACAAATGGGACCTAATCAAACTTGCAAGCTTTTGCACAGCAAAGGAAACCATAAAAAAAAAAAAAAAAACGAAAGACAACCTACGGAATGGGAGAAAATATTTGCAAATGATGCAACAGACAAGGCTCAATCTCCAAAATATACAAAAAACTCATGCAACTCATCAACAAAAAAACAAATAACCCAACTGAAAAATGGGCAGAAGACCTTAATAGACATTTCTCCAAAGAAGACATACAGATGGCCAATAGGCACATGAAAAGATGCTCAACATCACTAATTATTAGACAAATGCAAATCAAAACTACACTGAGGTACCACCTCACACCAGTCAGAATGGCCATCATTAAAAAGTCTACAAATAAATGCTGGAGAGAATGTGGAGAAAAGGGAACTCCTACACTGTTGGTGGGAATGTAAGCTGGTACAACCACTATGGAGAACAGTATGCAGGTTACTCAGAAAACTAAAAACAGATTTACCACATGATCCAGCAATCCTCCTCCTGGGAATATACCTGGACAACTATAATTCAAAAGATACATGCACCCCTATGTTCATAGCAGCACTGTTCACAATAGCCAAAACATGGAAACAACTTAAATGTCCATCGACAGAGAAATGGATAAAGAGGATGTAGTAAATATATACAATGGAATACTATTCAGCCACAAAAAGAACAAAATAATACCATTTGCAGCAACATGGATGCAACTAGAGAGTGCCATACTAAGTGAAGTCAGAAAGAGAAAGACAAATATATGATACCACTTACATGTGGAATCTAAAATATGGCACAAATGAACCTATCTACAAAACAGAAACAGACTCAAGTTGGGCAGGGAGAAGGATGGACTGGGAGTTTGGGATTGGTAGATGCAAACTATTACATTTAGAATGGATAAACAACAAGGTTCTAAGGTATAACACAGGGAACTATATTGAATATCCTGTGATAAACCATAATAGAAAATATAAAAAAAGAATGTATATATGTGTATAACTGAGTCACTTTACTGTACAGCAGAGATTGGCACAGCACTGTAAATCAACTATACATCAAAAAAAAAATTTTTTTAAATGCCAAACCTATAAAAAAAATAAATTGCTCTGAGCTCTCTAAAAAATCAATCAATCAATCAATCAATCAATCAATAAGTAAAAAATGCTCCACAGGCTAATAATGGTAATATATAGAAAATAAGTCTTAGACTATTACCAAAATTACTGTAAAAGTCTAAGAATATCATTGCATTTTAAAAGATAATATAAAAAAAAAGATAAAATGTCTTCTAATAGTTATGATACTTTTAACAATTCGAATAATGGAATATAACATCTTTCAAAAGAAATCATTGTTAAGATTTCTTTTTTGTGTGTGAAAACCTGGCAATTCAAGTTATAGAATGTCAGGTCATTCACTATAAAAATTCCAGCAATTTATCCTTCCTATCCTTGGTTATTTAAGGATTACATACTCAGGACTTAATAATGTGAGATTCCTTTTAAGTCAGAGCCTTTTCTAAGAGAGTGGAAGTAGAGACAGATTTTAAGACCAGATATTCTAGAATCCAACAAATCTATTCAACTCTGCTAAAACATTCTACTATGATATGACCTTAGAGAATTCAAAATAAGAAAGCTTATTTAGTTTCTATATATTAAGAGAAACAAGAAATCACTTTTGATTCCAAACTAGTAAAAAGATTATAATTAGCTTCTTGAGATACTACATTCTCTTAAAATTTAGATGTACCAGGTTGTCAACCTTGGTTTAAGAAAGCATTACAGGGGCTTCCCTGGTGGCGCAGTGGTTGAGAATCTGCCTGCCAATGCAGGGGACACGGGTTCGAGCCCTGGTCTGGGAAGATCCCACATGCCACGGAGCAACTGGGCCCGTGAGCCACAACTACTGAGCCTGCGCGTCTGGAGCCTGTGCTCCGCAACAAGAGAGGCCGCGATAATGAGGCCCGCGCACCACGATGAAGAGTGGCCCCCACTCGCCGCAACTAGAGAAAGCCCTCGCACAGAAACGAAGACCCAACACAGCCAAAAATAAATAAATTAATTAATTAATTAAAAAAAAAAAAGAAAAAGAAAGCATTACAACTAAGTAAGACACGGTTTTCACACATATGCTGATGTCTCAAGTTTCATCATGGCCACAAGTAAACAGTATTCAGCTGTATCATCTTAAATTTCCATATTATTATAACTCTTGAGAAAAACCAACCAATGCCATCTTAATTCCTAGCTTTCCAGTATTAATATTAGGACAAGTACATCTTCTATGAAAGTCGAGAACAGAGTAACTTACCCTGTCATGAAGAGTCCAGCCAACATATTTTAGGTAACTGTCATTTAGGAAGGCATCACTATACATTTTCATCCATACTCCAATTTCTTCAATACAAATGGCTCTAATCTCAGCAATAGCATCACTAGAGAAGGAATAAAAGAGACAAACCTCTGATTAATATCCAAAGCTAGAAAGTACTTCATACTCATTTTCAGCAAGCAATAGATATCAATATTATCCAAATACTGTTTTTATATCTGCACTCTCAAAGGTCTCCAACTTGAATATCTTCTATTTTTTATATGGCTTCTATAAAATAAAAACCACCAATACCAAACTGAAAAAAAAATGCTTCTGGAAATCATCTTATTTTGACTCAACTGCTCTATTTTCAGTGGACTAGGAAATGACATTTGGAGCTTTCTGAAAGCCTCACAATTATTATGGGATCAATAAACATGTTAAAACTTCTGAGGAACCAGAGTATCAACATCCAAATACAGAATAATGGAGAACTCAAAACGTGTTTCTCTAAATAACCGTGACTCTTTCTAAGCTAGTACACATCCAAAGAATTAAAAGAAAATAATTTTCATGAACAAAAAATTAGTATCTATGAGGCAAAATTGTAGCAGCCTGTATTATTTGAAAATGTATAGTAGTTTACAAAACCAAGACCTTGAAGTAACTGCACAGGGAAGAAGAATAGTTCACATTTAGTCACAACAGAACAATCCTGGTGACCACACTATGAAGTGGTAGCAGAACGAACCCCAAAAGTCAGGTCTCTGGCTCTGTGCCCAGAGAGCTTTTCACCTCACCATAAGCATCTACTACAACCCTCCTGGAACTACTTCTACTCTAAAATCTGTGAACCATGAACAAATACAGTGTTAGTATTTTTACCTTATCTTTCAACAGGTTAATAACTCTGGCTAAAAAAACCCCATATTATACAATTAAGATAAATCCTAACTTTCTTTTGTAGATCAATCTTAAAGGTTTCTGAGTTACCATACATGAATAATTTTTAATTCTCCAATTTACACAAGGCAATCATCTGTCAAGGAGCTTTCCTTACTTTCTCTTTCGTGATAAAATGAGTGCTAGTATTCTAATATTTAATTCTCTGCTCTAATAAATCTTAGTTCCTTCTAAGTCCATGTCATTGCTTAAAGAATAAAAATGTGAGAAACTTTCTCTTTCAAAACCATACTATCAATTACAGTCTTTAGTTTTCCTACATTTTTGTTGTTGTTTATACTTTTTTCTCATGGAGAGATTCTATAGCACAGAGGCTAATGATACAGACTTTGGAGCAAGACATCCTGAGTTCAAATCCTGATTCTGTTATTTACTAGCGGCAAGTTATTTCCCTCTTTCTTAGATTTCCTCATCTGTAAAACAGGGATAATAACTGAACCTAGACCTCACAGTTACTGTGAGAATGAACTCACTTAATAAAAGTATCAATAAGATACTTAGAACTGTGCCTGGTACCTACTAAAACCTTCCATCAATGTTCATTATTATAATCTTTTAACTGTCATCAATCTAGACATTCATAGATGATACAATATAAAAAGTAGCTTAAAAACTGTGAAAGAATGTTCCTTGACCTTTAAAATAATGAATGTGAATGGTTCAAGGGTGTTTCTTTTTTTCTAAATATGAAAAATTTCAGACATTACAAAGTTATTATGCTTTAACTTCATATATATTGTTTTATATATTTTGAAACTTTACATACATTATATCTTATAGGTATCCTCTCCAATTAGATTTTTTCACAAACCAGGTTTTGCAATTTATACACACTGAGTGGGGGAAAAAAAAGTATTTGGGATAGAAAATACTAAAATGCTTCACATGGGGTAGCAAGTAAGTATTTTTTCTTGGAACATCTGTGTACTTGATGTAGGACATGGTCAGTGAAGCCTGTGAGACACTGTTGTTATACTTAGAAGTGAAATTTACTGGGTGAGAAGAAATACACGTCTTCACCTGAATTAGATATTAACAAATTTCTCCATATAGTGCTTTCATCCCTGCCTGTCACTTGGTATTGTTCTACTATTTTATATAAATTTCCACTTCTAAGAACTACAAGTTCATATACTTTGTCTTCTACTGGGCTGTCCAAATTAAAAAAAAAAAAAATAACAACAGCAAAAATAGAACAAAATAAAATAGCTCCCTTCGAAAACCAAAACATAACCACAAAATACCCAAATCCCAAAGATCAATTACACTTATTCTCTGCTGAAATGCGCTTGTACAAACCAATCAAAAAAATTAAACAAAACCAGGCTGAGTTTTTTATTACACAAGCTCAGGGAAGTAGCCTAAGGACACAATGAATAGGTATGGTATTTTGATTAAAACTATAGTGACTACTAAGTACAGTAACTCATAATACATAGCTCAATCATTCTTCCATTCATTACCATTGGTATTACCATTACCTCTGGTATTGAGATTATGGGTGGCTGATTCCCAAGGCTAGAGAATATAAAGGCTTAGATTTATTTCAGTAGGAAAATATTGCTCAAAATCTTTTTTCATAACCATTTCTATGTCTAAGCCTAACCTCTAATACCTTTTTCTCTCACTTATTAGACTGCCAAAAGCTCATGTTCTTGGAACACAGCTCTTCTCTGTAAGCAGTGCCAACATTTTGATACAGCTTATCTTCTTGGAATCCCAGTCCTTGTCTACTTCAGATGCTAGTCTGATGCCTCCCACTTGAACTTAAAATTTTTAAAATATCCTTTCTAGACTTAGAATTTGACTATGTATGTAAGACAGCCCATTCTACTACTATTAAAAGTCCCTAGGTGATTCTTCTCCTATTTGGGTTTTGGAGCTCTAATCTACTTTGCTTGCTGATACCACCCTATTAATCATTCTCTACATGTAATTATATTATGTAATTACAGACTATACAGTAAAATTAGTATTTCTTTGTGGTGGTCTTAAAATGTCCACAAATTTTCTGTTACTATTCCCTTTGGTGGAGACACATGCTTCTTTTCTTGAATATGGGTGTACTTATTAACTTGTTTCTAATAAATATAATTCAGTGGAAATGATGAATTTTGGCATCTGAAGCTAGGTCAAAAATGACATACTGACTTCTCCTTTGTTCTCTCTCTTGGATCAATCTCTCTCAGGAAAGCCAACTGCCATGTCTTAAGGACATTCTAGCCGCCTTATAGAGAACTCAATGTGGTGAGTAACTAGGTCTTCTTCCACCAGCCATGTGAGTAAGCCATACGAGAAGCAGATGCTCCAACCACAGTCGAGCCTTCAAATGACTGCAGCTTCAACCAAAGTCTTGATTGCAATCTGATGAGAGAACTTAAGCCAGAACCCCCTAGCTAGGCCACTCCCAAATTCTTGACCCATAGTAACAATGAGATAACGTATACTGTACCAAGTTTTGGGGTAAGTTGTTATATGGCAAAAGTTAACCAATATTATTAATTTTACTGTTATTAAAGGCCTTTACCAACTGAGCCATAACCAATCTTCTTTTAGTTTGGTCTATGAATGAGTTCTTTAGTCCAAATAGCTCAACTGCACAGATTACGTGTCTGTGGTGATTTCTACACTCACAGTGTCCTCATTCCACTCTGATTACCTACAATGATTATTCTTTCAAGCTCTAGTAAACTTTCAGGTCCTCCATGATTCGTGGCACATCCTCTTATTACCACAGATAGCTTTCTTCTTGCCTTCTAGGAACTAACATTCTATTTAAGTAAATGAAGTACAAAATGAAAATGCAGTATATTTCTAAGTATTCCCTGGCTTGATTACAATATATTTTTTGATATACAGATATTTTTCTCATATTTTAGAGATCTTCAGTCTTTGATTTTTATGTTACATTTATTTTTAACACCTTAATCTTTATTTCCAAAGGTCTCACTCCATTTAGAAAGATAACGTTTAGCTGCAGGTGTTTGGAAGTTTCCAAAGCAAAGATTAAGTAGGGGGCAAAAAAGTTAGTAAGACAAGAGGAAATGTATAAAGACAATCACACGATGAACTAATTTTCATAGTTCTAGTACTGGGGCCTTGAAATGAACAACTAAAAATGAAGTCAGAATACACTTTACTTGCAAACTCAAAGAAAGAAAAAAACTAGAAAAGAATAATTCTGGGGCAATTAATCCTTTGCTGTAGCTCTTTTTTAAAGCATAAAAGAATAATTATGTTCACTTCTATGGAAAACTTACCTAATTTACTGATCTTCAGTTAGTATGCCTTTAATTTAATATCTGGACTTAAGTTTTTGTTTTGAATTACTTTATTGGTAAATGAAATTCAAATTGTTTTCTGCTACTGAATTTTAATTAAATGTTTTGTGTACTACCCTTATAGATGCTTTCCCAGTAAGGAAGAAGACTAAATTAAAATGACTGATAAACAAATTTCAGAGACTAATTCTTGGTTAATATATATGTTTTGACACAGTTATCTCTCTTACACAAGAAATCTCATGAGAGCTCTAGAGTAAGAAATAATTGAGAATGCTAAGAAGGGCCACTATCTAAATTGTACAACACAATAAATTCATGACTCAACCAATTTTGTCACTAATGTTTGTCTAAAAAAATTTACATTTTCCAAAATAGAACAACTCTTAGAGATTGGGGGAAAAAAAGCCTAAGGGAGAAAGGAATAGCTGAAGGAGTTACTGAAAAGTCAAACTATATCCTTTATTAGACTGTGAACAAGAACTTGAGAATAGAGATGATAGCTTGCAGAAAGATGATTAAAATAACTATTACCTTATAGAGTATTAAATGTTAGCAAAGGGCAGTAGAAGGAACACAGAAGTATGTAAAATGATGGAGGGAAACAGAAGGGGTCAAGGAAGGCTTCTGAGAGGCAGTAATGTTTGTGTAGACCCAAAGAGCTGAAACTCTCCTGGTTTGCTTACTAAATCCAAATCTTCCATTGAATTATTTCAGGATGATCAGCATCATTTAAAGTGCATTAGAAACATAATAGTTTATGAAATTAAAAATACTTTTCATCTCTTTCATTGCATTATCCATTAGAGAAAATACTGACAATATATACAAGGCATTTTATCACTAAGAGTCTCCCAGAGAGCAGGTGACATAGCTATCTGCTATCATGCATTACTCCTTAATATTCTACTATTAACAGAAATTTAGGCGTAACATTAAAAACTGAATGTCAAGGATACATTAACTTTCAAAGAAAAATACCTTTAATTTACATTTACATTCTAACTATGAACTTAACCCACAGGTTAAGTCAAGGGTGAAATGTTAGGAAGTAAGAAGATTAAAATAATAGAATGACAGTTTACTCAGAATAAATCATATAAGAATAGCTCTGAAAACATGATTCTGAAATGTTTCACTACTGTATAAAAAGATGAAAGACTCAACGAGAATATAAAAAATATCCATGTTTCATCTTCTCAAAATTGTTGAAATCTTTCCTCTGTTATCACTTCTTTCATTAAATTTGTTAATAATAAGAACCAAACTTTTAAATTCTTTTACTATCACTAAAATAAGTCTTTCTTTTTTGATTTTAAGACTTTCTCATGGTCTTTGATGTTCTGTACTTTGACTACAGTAGGTCTATATGTGAAACATTTTTCTTAACCTGCTCAACACTCTTAATTTTTTCAATTTGAACATTCCATTTTTTAATCAATTTTGTAAAATTTCAGTTCTCTCATTTTACTACTTCTTTCCAATACTTCTCTCTTTGTTTGAAATCCTATGTAAAGGACTTAAGAGGCCTCTCAAATGATCCCCCATTTTTCAGAAATGTCATTCTATTATCTTCTATGCCTAGGTAAATTCCTCAATATTATATTCTAATTCACTAAGTGTCCCTTCAACAGTCTAAAGCATATTTTCTTCACTAAATATATATCCATTAATATATTTTTCATGTCTGGTATTTTAAAATTGTGTTTTTAAGTCCACTTGTTCATATTATATGCCATTTAATTGTTGAATAAACTGGGTCATTTGATCTATGCAACTTCCCTCATTCTGGACTAAAATGATACCATAAGGATTCAGTCAGACAAAATGCTCTTCTATTTTCTGTGTTTCCTATGGACTAGTAGTTAAATCTAACAATTAATTTAATCTTAATTTAATTTTAATTAATTAATATTTAAATTTTTGAAGTTCGGGCGGCAGGAGAGAAAAAGCATTAACTGAAAGTGTCATCTCTCCACAGCACTTCTATTTCTAGTATGTACATGCAGTAACATTTTCCCTTAATCAATAAAGTGGACTAAGTGATACTTCTGGAGAAACCAATGATTGGTATCCATGACATGCTGATCACTTTGGCAGGCAGGTCATACTCTCACCTATATTTTCAACCCTCTTTTGAGGAATTGAAATTTTTTTAAAATAAATTTATCTATTTATTTAGTTTATTTTGGCTGCGTTGGGTCTTTGTTGCTGCACATGGGCTTTCTCTAGTTGCAGCGAGCAGGGGCTACTCTTCATTGCAGTGTGCAGGCTTCTCATTGTGGTGGCTTTTCTTGTTGTGGAGCGTGGGCTCTAAGTGCGTGGGCTTCAGTAATTGTGCCTCCTGGGCTCCAGAGCTCAGGCTCAGTAGTTGTGGCACACGGGCTTAGCTGCTCCACGGCATGTGGGATCTTCCCGGCCCAGGGCTCAAACCTGTGTTCCCTGCATTGGCAGACAGATTCTTAACCACTGCGCCACCAAGGAAGCCCAGAGGAACTGAAATTTTAATGTATCAAAAGTGAGTTATGACAGATTCAATACTAGTATGCAAGGTCTGATTAAATAAAAAAATCAATAAGGTAACAGTAGGAAATTAATGAAGTTGCTTTTATGAGAATAAAAGGTTGAAAATTTTGGCAAGACTCAGAAAGGGTGGGTCACTAAAATGAAATAAAGGCTATGTTATTTTGGTGTTGAAGATTGAGGTAAAATCATAAAAAATGATATGGATTCTGCATTCAAAATTGCATGGCTGAGCCACGATGGACAGGATTTATGCTTCTTCCACTTGAAAAAACTGCATAAAATACATGAAATAATATTTTTTAGATGCTGGATATCAGGCAGAGCAGGGCAGTGGTATAGGCAGGGGAACCTATACAGAGCCTGGGTATTTCCCTGAGTTGAGGAAAAGGAGCTGGGACTCTAGAGGACAAGGTGGCTAGATTTTACAAGGCACAGTACCAGAGATGCACAGAGAGAGTGAGCTCTGGAAATCTGCAGAAAGACCGTATCAACTCTTCAGCTGAGTATAAAGAGCATGTACATGTGAACAAACCACCCAATGCTGGGGAAAGAATGGAAAGAGCAGAGAGGGCAATCTCTGGAGCAAACATAGGGCTTGGAATACTTTGTGTTACAGTGATCCAGAGCAGGAAAACCTTGTAATTCACAGGGCATCAAGAAAAGTACAAAGAATGGTTTTATCTTAGTATCTGGGTAAAGTTAACCTTAGACTAAACGCTGCCCTGGTCCACTTAACAAACCTTAAAAAAAGTCTTGAAAAGATCAAACATTAATTATGTCCCAGAGAAAAGTGGATGAATATCTTAAGAATATATTGTCTGGCACACATCAAAACAAAACCCACAGTGGTTGGCACCTAATAAAAATTGCCAGGCATTCAGAGAAGGAAATGACCCATAATAAGGGGGAAAAGTAATCAAAACAAACAGAATCAGAAATGACACAGATGATAAAACTAGTAAAACAGAACATTAAAAGTTACAACAAAATACGTATGTTCAAGAGACTTGAGGAGAGCCTGGAGGTAATAAAAGAAAAATGAAGAAAATAACCCTGAAGAACATCATGACAAAATTGGTTAAACTAGTTACAAAAACAAAAAAATTTAAATGCAACCAGAGCAAAAGATAATTAACTACAAAGGACACAAGATAAGAATGACAGCAGTTCTAGTTGGAAACAAGCCAAACCAGAGATAATGGAACAATTCCTTTAAAAGACTGAAAAAAAAGTCAACCTACGATTCTATACTAAGAGAAAACACCTTTCTTCCCATCCCCCCAAATAACTCAAAATACAAAAACAATCTTTTTAGTTTTCTGGAAAGAAATTCAAAAAAGTTGAGAAGCATTTACTCATAAAAAGCTGATGAAATTTGGGCCCAAAACAGCAAAAATCTATGGCATTCTTGAATAGACATAACCCCTTCAAACACACTAAATCCCAGAGCAGCAGGTGTAGTGGAGGTAGCAGGATTGGGAATGCCCATGAAAACCACGGTTTTAAGCTGAGGAAGCTGACTTGATTGGTAGAAACATGCTAAACACCAACACCCAGGGAAGATTTCAATAAAAAGAGCAAACTCTGTAAGAAATGTATGGGGAAATACCAGAGTTCTGCTAGTCTAAAGCTACAGTCCAGGAGAGATAAATTCCTCAGATTAAGTCCAAGTAAATTATTCAAAAACAAAATCCCCAACAATACAACAAACTTCAGGGGAAAAAAAATCAGAATCCAAATTTGCTAAGATATATTTTGTAAAATGCACAGTTTTTAACAAAAGATTATATGATGTACAAAGAAAAAGGGAAGTAATACCTATACTTGGATATTGAAACAGTCTAAAGAAACTGTCTCCGAGTGGGCCCAGCTGTTAAATTTAGCAACGATCTTAAAGCAGATCCAATAAATATAATCAAATTATATTGAAAGATGCTATAGTCAAAGAACTAGATGAGAACATGACAAGACCTCAACCAATAGTGGATTATGATAAAGAAACAGCAACTATAAAAATAGGACCAACTGAAAAGTACAATAACAGAAATAAAAAACTCACCATATGGTTTCAGCAGCATATTTGAGTTGACAGAAAAAAAACACTGAACCTGAAGATAGGTAAACAGAAATTACCCAAAGAATAGAGATGAAAAACATTGAGGAAGGAAAAACGAGAGAGAGAGAGAGAGAGAGAGAGAGAGAGCACACATGCATGTAAGCTCCAAAAGCCTAGGAAACAATATCATGTATACCAGTATATGTGTGAAAGGAGTCCAAACAAAGAGATATGGGTAAAAAATACTTGAAGAATCAATGGCTAAAAGCTTATGAAATTTGATGAAAAACATGAATCTACAGATCCAAGAAGGTCAACAAAATCTTAGTAGGATAAACACAAAGAGGTCCATATCTAAACACATAAGCAAACTGCTGAAAGCCAAAGAAAAATGGGGGAAAAAAGAAGAAAAGAAAATAAAAGCTACAAAAAAAGTGACCATAATGTACAGGGGAACAGCAAGATTAACAACTAATTTTTTACTCAGAGACAATGAAGTCCAGTAGGTGGTAGAGAGGCACTTAAAGTGTTAAAGGAAAATAAAACTGTTCACCAAGAATTCTATATCCAGCAAAACTATCTTTCAAATATGGAGGATGAAATAATGACATTTCCAGATAAACAAAGACTGCTAGGACACTTGCCTTATAAGAAACTGTAAAGAAAGTCCTTCAAACTGAAAGGAAATAACTCTATACAGTAACTCAAATTCACAGAAGAAAATGAAGAATGCTGGAAATGTTAACAACAGGGTAAAAAGAGAAGATAGCATGAATACTTCTTTGTTTAATTTCATTGAAAATCATAAGATTGTATATACTGATAATAGTTAAAATGGTAATGTTGGGATAATACCAGATAGAGATAAAAGATATTTGACAATAATAGTACAAAGGAAGAACAAGAAAATGGGGCTATACTGGAACAAAGATGCTACATTTAGTCATGCTAATGGGATGTAGTTTCTGTAGCAACCATAAAGAAAATAACAGAGATTGTTCAATGGATAAAAACACAAGATCCAACTCTAGGCTGTCTATAAGAGATATATTTCATATTCAAAGACACAAACAGTGAAAGGATGATAAAAGATACATCATACAAAAAGTAACCATAAAAGAACTAGAGGTATATTATTATCAGGCAAAGAAGTCTTTGAGACAAAAAAAAAAAAGTCATACTAAAAAAGGATATTTCATAATGATAAAAAGGTCTACAGGAAGATGTAACAGAACAGCAGAATATATTCTTTTTATATGCACATGTAGTATTTTTTTTTGGATAATCCAACTGATTAAGAAAAAAACAAGGTCCATAAAGTATAAAATGATTCAAATATCAATACCTGAAAGTGTGTTTACTAACAACAATGCAATTAAACTAGAAATTAAGAGGAGAAATTAATTTGGAAAACCTCCAAATATTTCGAAATTAAACAAGAAAACTTAACAACCCATGAGTCAAAGAAGAAATCACAAGTAAAATAAGGAAATATTTAGTTGTGAATAAAATTTAAAATACAACATATTTGTTGTATAAAATGTCATGGTATGTCACTAAAGCGGTACTTTGAGGGAAATTTATAGCTTAGCATGCCAGATAAGAAAGGAAGAAGGCTATACAAATCAACAATCTACCTTAGGAAACTAAAAGAAGATAAGTAAATTAAAACTAAAGCAATCACATGGAAGGAAATATTAAGGTTGAAGCAAAAATCAATGAAATAAAAAAATACATAAAGTCAATGAAAGCAAAAGTTTATTCTCTGAAAAGATCAATATAACTGACAAACCTTTAGCTAGGCTGACTGACCAACACAAAAAAGAGAGAAGATACAAATTACAAAATCAAGAATGAGTAAGGAGACTTCCTACAGAAATAAAAATGATTATAAAGAAATATCATAAATAACATTATACAATCAAATGTGCAATATGCATGAAATAAAGTATTGTCTGAGACAAATTACCATAATGAATCAACAAGGAATAGAAAATTTGGATAGATCTATAATAAGAAGTTTAATTAGTAAATGAAAATCCTCACACAAAGGAAAACCTAGGCTTAAAGGACTTCCATGGTGAATTCTATCAAATTAATAAAACAAAACAAAACCAAAAAAACCAATCTTCCATAAACTCTTTCAGAAAATAGAGCAGGAGGGAACATTTTCCAGTTCTCTGAGGCTAGTAAGCATATTAATACCCCTTATGAAAGTAGACACAAAAATCCCTAACAAAATACTAGCAAACTAAATCCAGTAGCATAGAAAAAACATTATATACCACGACCGTGTGGAATTTTCCCAAATTGCAAGATTGGTCTAATATCTGAAAATGAATGAATATAATACCTTATATCAATAAAAAAGCCTGTATTTTTATCTCAACTGAAACAGAAAAAATGAAATCAAACAATCAATCACAATAGAAACACCTAACAAAACCAGGTTAGAAGGGAATCTCCTCATCCTACTAAAGGGTATCGACATAAAAAACTTACAGCTAATGACATTATACTTAATTTTAAAGACTAATTATTTTCCCATTAAGATCAGGAATAAAAGTAAAGCTGTCCTCTCTCACCAGTTTTACTCAATATTGTACTGGAGATTCTATTCAGTACAACAGGCCAATAAAAAAAATTAAAAGTGCCTTTGTTCACAAATGGCATGATCCTTTATGTAGAAAATTCTAAAGAATCTACAAAAACAAAACCCCCAAACTACAGAACTAATGAAAGTATTTTATAATTTTGCAGTAATAAAAGAATTATACTTTACATATTAATAAGGAAGAGTCTAGAACAAAAATTAAGGACACAATTCCATTTATAACAAAATAAAAATGAAAACAAAATAAATTTAACAAAAGTAGTAGAAGACATACACTGAAAATAATAAAAATTGCTAAGAGAAACTAAAGAATATCTAAATAAATGGAGATACAACCTATATTCACAGAATGGAAAATTCAATATAATGAGGAAGGAAATTCTCTCCAAATTGGTGTACTGATTCATTATATTCTCTATCAAAATTCCAGCAAGCTTTTGTGAAAAAATTGACAATCTGATTATAGAATTTATATAGAAATGTAAAGAATCTATTAGTCATAACAATTTTGAAAAACAAAGTAAAAGGACATAACACTACCTAATTTTAAAAACTTACTCTAAAGGAAAAATACTGTATGCTCTCACTTACACATAGACTCTAAAAAAGCTAAACTAATAGAAATAGAGAGTAGAAAGGTGGTCACCAGATGCTGGGGTGGGGGGAAACTGGGGAGATGTTGGTCAAAGAGTACAAACTTCTAGTTATAAGATAAATAGGTTCTAGGGACCTAATGTACACCATGGTGACTACAGTTAACAATACTGTAGTACACAGTTGAAAGTTGCTAAGGGAGTAATTCTTAAATGTTATCACCACCTAAATAAAAAAAGGTAATTACTTGAGATGATGGAGGTATTAACTAACCTTATTGTGATAATCATTTCACAATATATTATGTGTTTCAAAGGATCTTGTTGTACACCTTAAACTTACATATGTTATATGTCAATTACATCTCAACAAAGCTTTTAAAAAACACCTTAAAAGTACTGTAATCAATACAGCTGGTAAGGGTTTAAGGACAAATTAGAAAATCCAGAAAAAAAACTTTGCATTCATGGTCATTTGATTCCCAAGAAAAGTGCCAAAGCAATTCAGCTGAAGAACAGCCTTTCACCAATAGTGCTTGTAAAAATGAATATCTATATGCAAAAAGTGTCCTTATATCCTTATATCGCACCATAAACAAAAATTAACTTAAAAAATCATTCATATAAATTAACTTAAATGATTAAATGATTAAACTTCTAGAATAAAACACAGAAGAACAGTTTGGGTTAGGAAAAATGTTCACAGATATGACATCAAAAGCATGACCATAGAAGAAAAATTGATGTCACTGCATTCAAACTGAAAACTTGTTCTTCAAAAGGTATCATTAAGAAAATGAAAGGAAAGCCAAAGGCTGGGGAAAAATATGAAAATCATTCATGTGATAATGCACCTGTATCAAGAATACAAAAAGTACTCCTATAAAATCCCTCTTGATAATTGTTAGAATAAAAAGACAGACAATCAGTACGGATAGAAAAGACGTCAACAATAACCATCAACCAAGTTTGACCTAATTGACATAAAAACAAAACCATGATACATACTCTTTTCCTATGCAAATAAAAACTTTATCAAGATAGAACATACTGTGGGCCATAAAACAAATATCAATAAACTTAAAAGCATTCAAATCACATAAAGTATGTTCTCTGACTAAAATGAACTTAAGTTAGGAGACAATAACAGAAAGTTTTGAGATATTTGCAAATATATACCAAACTTCTAAATAATCCATGACTCAAAGAAACAAGTCCAGATGGAAATTAGAAAGTATTTTGAACTAAATGAAAATGGAAACACAACATATCCAAATTTAGGGGATACAGCTATGGCACAGCTAAGAAAGAAATTTATTTCTCCATTTCCCCCTTGAGAAACTAAAGGGCAGAGGAAGGAAACCCAAAGAAAGCAGAAGAAGGAAAATAATAAGGAGAAGAACAGTAATCAAGTGAAACAGAAAACAGAAAAATAGAGAAGTACAATTAACCAAAATCTCATTTTCTAAGAAAAAATAAATATAGTTGATTAGCTCTAGACAGACTGATATGTGAGAGATGAAACCACCAATACTATGAACAACTTTATGCTGATATTTCTTGAATATACTTCAACAACTTAGATGAATCTATCATTATTTTGTAAGACAAACTAAACAGTCTTATATCTACTAAAGAAATTTAATTTGTAATTTAAAACATCCTTACAAAGAAAACTCTAGGACCCAATGGTTTAATTCCTATCAGAGGAAGAAATAATACCAATTTTATTCAACTGTTCCAGAAAATTAAAAAGGGGAGAATACATCACAACTCATTCTACAAAGCCAGCATCACCTTGGTACCAAAAGCAGTCAGAGACACTCAGTAAAATAAAAGAGTTATAGATATATATCCCTCTTAAACACAGATACAAAAATTCTTAGGGAAATTTCAGCAAATGACATCCAACAAGATAAAAGAAAGAATAATAGAGAGAGGAGTGGCCAAGATGGAGGAGTAGAAAGATGCTAAACTCACCTCCTCTCACGAGCACACCAAAATCACAATAATTTTCAGAACAATCATCATTGATTGTTGTAAGATGAAACTTACATCACTGAAGACTGCAACTTACCAGAAAAGATTTTGTACAACAAAAGACATAAAGAAGGAACCACAATAAGACCAGCAGGAGGGGCAGACTCGCAATATAAACAAATCCCATACCCGGGTGGGCAACTCACATACTAGAGAATAATTGTATTGTAAAGGTTCTCCCACAGGAGTGAGAGTTATGAGCCCCACATCAGGCTGTCTAGGTTGCGGGTCCAGCACTGGGAAGAGAAGCCCCCAGAGCATTTGGCTTTGAAGGCCAGGAGGGCTTGATTACAGGAAGGCCACAGGATTGGGTAAAATAAAGACTTCACTCTTAAAGGGTGCATACAAAATCTCACGTGCACTGGGGCAAAGGGCAAAAGCAGTAATTTGATAGGACCCTGGGCCAGACCTACCTGCTGGTCTTGGAGGGTCTCCTGTGGAGGTGGGGGGGCAGCTGTGGCTCACCCTGGGGACATAGACACTGGTGATAGACATATCAGGGAGTATTCATTTGCATGAATGCTTGGGGAGGCTAACATCTGGCTTGGGGCATCAGCACAAGAGCTGGCCCCATCCAATAGCCTATAGACTCCAGTGCTGGGATGCCTCAGGCCAAAAAACTAACTGGATGGGGACACATCCCCACCCATCACCAGACAGGATTCCTAAGACTTCCTGAGCCGACATCCACCTAAAGACAGGCCTTTAGACAAGGCCCTGACCATCAGAGGGCCAAAACCCAGCTCTACCCCTCCCACTAGGAAGCCTGCACAAGCCTCTAGACCAGTCTCACCCACCAAGGGGCAGACACCAGAAACAAGAAAACTACAGTCACACAGCTTGCAGACTGAATTTGGAAATGCAGGCCAGACATTACCCTGGGACCAGCTAGCCCCTGATCCTTGGATTATGAGAGGGGAGTGCACTGCTGGGAAGCATAGGATGTATCCTACAGAGGGGCACTTCAACAAGGTCGAGAAATATAACCAACTTACCACACACATAAAAATACAAATAGCAATTTAGACAAAATGAGATGACAGAGGAATATGTTTCAGATGAAGGAACAAGACAAAACTACAGAATAACAACTTAGTGACGTGGAGTCAGGCAATCTACCTGAGGAAGAGTTCAGAGTAATGATTGTAAAGATGATAAAAGGTACTGCGACGAGAATGTATGCATGGAGCGAGAAATTAGAAGTTTTTAACAAAGAATTAGAAAATATAAAGAAGAACCAAACAGAATTGAAGAATACAATAACTGAAATGAAAAACACAATAGAAGGAATCAATAGCAGACTAAATGAGGCAGAAGAATGTATCAGTGAGCTGGAAGACAGAGTAGTGAAAATCACTGTCATGGAATAGAAAAAAGAAAAGAGAATGAAATGAAATGAGGACGTTTAAGAGAACTCAAGCACGCTAATATTCACATTATAGGGGTCCCAGAAGGAAAAGAGAGAGAAAGAGCCTGAGAAAATATTTGAAGAGATAATAGCTGGAAACTTCCCTAACCTAGGAAAGAAAACAGTCACCCAAGTCCAGGAAGTAGAGAGAGTCCCATACAGGATTAACCCACAGAAGAACACACCTAGACACACTGTACTCAATTAACAAAGGTAAAGATAAAGAGAGAGTATTAAAAGCAAAAAGAGAAAAGCAACAAATTAAATACAAGGGAACTATGATACGGCTACCAGCTGTTTTTCCAGCAGAAACTCTGCAGGACAGAAGGGAGGGGGCACAATATTACTTAAAGTGATAAAAGAGAAAAACCTATAACCAAGAATACTCTACCAGCAAGGCTCCTGTTCAGATCTGATGGACAAATCAAAAGCTTTACAGACATGCAAATGCCAGAGGAATTTAGCACCACCAAACTAGCTTTACAACAAATGCTAAAGGAACTAGGCTGAAAAAAAAGGCCACAACTAGAAACAAGAAACGGACAAAATTGAAAAGCTCACTGGTAAAGGGAAACATATAATAGAGGTAGGAAATCATCCATATACAAAGCTGGTAGGGAGGTTAAAAGACAAAAGTAATAAAATCATTTGTATCCAAAAACAACAACAACAGTTAAGGGATACATAAAAATGTTAGATATAAAATATAACATCAAAAACAGTTATTGTGAGGGGAGGAGAGTACAAATGCAGGGTATCTAAAATGCATTTGAAATTAAGATATCAACAACTTAAAACAAAAACATATATATAGACTGCTATACAAAAACCTCATGGTAACCACAAACCAAAATATGTGATATACACACAAAAAAGAAAAAGGAATCCAAACATAACACTAAAGACAGTCATCAAGTCACAAGGGAAGAGAACAAAAAAAGAAAGGAGAAAAAAAAGACCTACAAAAACAAATCCAAAAGAATTAACAAAATGGCAATAAGAACATACACATTGATAATTACCTTAAATGTAAATGGATTAAATGCTCTAACCAAAAGACACAGACTGGCTGAATGGATGCAAAAAATAGGACCCATATGTATGCTGCCTTCAAAGAGACTCACTTCAGATCTAGAGACACATACAGACTGAAAGTAAGGGGATGGAAAAAGTTATTCCACACAAATGGAAATCAGAAGAAAGGTGGAGTAGCAATACTCATATCAGACAAAATAGACTTTAAAATAAAGACTGTAACAAGATACAAAGAGGGACACTACATGATGATCAAAGGATCAATCCAAGAAGAAGATATAACAATTGTAAATATATATGCACCCAACATAGGAGCACCTAAATATATAAGGCAAATGATAACAGATGCAAAAGGAGAAACTGACTGTAACCAAATAATATTTGGGGACTTTAACACCTGACTTACACCAAAGGACAGATCATCCAGAAAGAAAATCAATAAAGAAACACAGGCCTTAAATGACACCTCAGATGGACTTAATTGATATTCAGAGAGCATTCCATCTGAAAGCAACAGAATACACATTCTTTTCAAGTGTACGTGGAACATACTCCAGGACAGATCACACGCTGGGTCACAAAGCAAGCTTTGGTAAATTTAAGAAAACTGAAATCAGATCAAGCATCATTTCCGACCACAACGCTATGAGGCTAGAAACCAACTTCAAGAAAAATGTAAAAAACACAAACATGTGGAGGCTGAACAATATTCTACTGAACAACCAATGGTTCACTGAAGACATCAAACAGGAAATCAAAAATTACCCAGAGACAAATGAAAACAAAAACACAACGATCCAAAACTTATGGGACACAGGAAAAGCAGTTCTAAGAGGGAAGTTTATAGCAATACAAACTTACCTCAGGAAACAAGAACAATCTCAAACAGACAACCTAAATTTACACCTAAAGCAACTAGAGGAAGAAGAAAAAACAAAACCCAAAGTTAGTAGAAGGAAAGAAATCATAAAGATTAGAGTAGAAATAAATGAAATAGAAACAAAGAAAACAATAGACAAGATCAATGAAACTAAAAGCTGGTTCTCTTAAAAGATAAACAAAACTGATAAACCTTTTAGCCAGACTCATCAAGAAAAAAAAGAGAGGGCCCAAATCAACAAAATTAGAAATTAAAAAGAAGTGACAAATGACACCAAAAAAATA
Organism: Balaenoptera physalus; assembly: GCF_965194825.1. Lineage (NCBI taxonomy): Eukaryota > Metazoa > Chordata > Mammalia > Artiodactyla > Balaenopteridae > Balaenoptera > Balaenoptera physalus. Next base: position 19,442,729 of record NC_138891.1, read on the forward strand.
CACAGAACCGTAAGAGACTACTACAAGCAACTCTATGCCAAAAAAAATAGATAACCTAGAAGAATGGGACAAATTCTTAGAAAGGTACAATCTCCCAAGCCTGAACCAGGAACAGAAAGTAGGAACAGACCAATTACAAACACTGAAATGAATCTGTGATTTAAAAACTCCCATCAAACAAAAGTCCAGGCCAGATAGCTTCACAGGCAAATTCTATCAAATATTTAGAGAGGAGTTAACACCTATCCTTCTGAAACTATTTCAAAAAATTGCAGAGAAGGAACACTTCCGAGCTCATTCTATGAAGCTACATCACCCTGATACCAAAAACAGACAAAAATATCACACAAAAAGAAAGTTACAGGCCAGTATTACTGATGAACATAGATGCAAAAATCCTCAACAAAATACTAGCAATCTGAATCCAACAAAACATTAAGAGGATCATACACCATGATCAAGTGGGATTTATCCCAGAGATGCAAGGATTTTTCAATATCCTCAAATCAATCAATGTGAGACACATTAACAAATTGAAGAATAAAAACTATATGATCATCTCAATAGATGCAGAAAAGCTTCTGATAAAATTCAATATCCATTTATGATAAAAACTCTTTGGAAGGTGGGCATAGAGGCAACACACCTCTACATAATAAAGGCCATATATGACAAACCCACAGCTAACATCATACTCAACGGTGAAAAACTGAAAGCATTTCCTCAAAGTTCAAGAAGAAGACAAGAATGCCACTCTCGCTACTTTTATTCAACATAGCTTTAGAAGTCCTAGCTAAGGTAATCAGAGAAGAAAAAGAAATAAAAGTAATCCAAATTGGAAAAGAAGATGTAAAACTGTAACTGTTTGCACATGACATGATGCTATACATAGAAAATCCTAAAGATGCTACCAGAAAACTATTAGTCCTCATCGATGAATTTGGTAAAGTTCCTGGATACAAAACATACAGAAATCTGTTGCATTTCTATACACTAGCAACAAAACATCAGAAAGAGAAATTAAAGAAACAATCCCATTTATTATTGCATCAAAAAGAATAAAATACCTAGGAATAAACCTACAAAAGGAGGCAAAAGACCTGTACTCTGAAAACTATAAGACACTGGCAAAAAGAAACTGAAGACAACACAGATGGAAAGATATACCATGCTCTTGGATTGGAAGAATCAATATTTCTTTTTAATTAAAAAAATTTTTTTAATTTATCTTTTAAAAATTGAAGTATAGTTTATTTACAATGTTGTGTTAGTTTCAGGTATACAGCACAATAATTCAGCTATATACACACACACACACACACATATATGCATTTTTTTCAGATTCTTTACCCTTGTAAGTTATTACGAAATATTGAGTATAGGTCCCTGTGCTATGCAGTAGGTCCTCATTGGTTATCTATTTTATATATAGTAGTGTTTATATGTTAATCCCAACCTCCTAATTTCTCTCCCCCTCCGTCCCCCTTTGGTAACCATAAGTTTGTTTTCTATGTCTGTGTGTCTATTTGTTTTATAATTAACTTCATTTGTATCTTCCATCTATCTGTCGATGGACATTTAGGCTGCTTCCATGTCTTGGCTATTGTAAACAGTGCTGCTATGAACACTGGGGTGCATGTATCTTTTTAAATTATAGTCTCCTCTGAATATATGCCCAGGAGTGGGATTCCAGGATCATACAGTAACTTTATGTTTAGTTTTTTAAGGAACCTCCATGGTGTTCTCCATAGTGGCTGCACCAATTTACATTCTCACCAACAGTTTAGGAGGGTTCCTTTTTCTCCACACCTTCTCCAGCATTTATTATTTGTAGACATTTTGATCATGGCCATTCTGACTGGAGTGTGGTGATACCTCATTGTAGTTTTGATTTGCATTTCTCTAATATGATGTTGAGCATCTTTTCTTGTGCCTGTTGCCATCTGTATGTCTTCTTCGGAAAAATGTCTATGTAGGTCTTCTGCCCATTTTTTTCCATTGGGTTTTTTTGTTTGTTTGTTTGTTTTATTGAGCTGTATGACCTGTTTGTATATTTTGGAGATTAATCCCTTGGTGGTGCACTGTTTGTAAATATATTCTCCCATTCTGTAGGTTGTCTTTTCATTTTATTATTTCCTTTGCTGTGCAAAAGCTTTTAAGTTTAATTAGGTCTCATTTAAAAAGTATTTGTTTTTATTTCCATGATTCTAGGAGACAGATCTAAAACAATCTTGCTGCGAATTATGTCAAAGAGTGTTCTGCCTATATTTTCCTCCTGGAGTTTTATAGTATCTGGTCTTACATTTAGGTCTTTAATCCATTTGAGTTTAGTTTTGTATATGGTGTTAGAGAATGTTCTAATTTCATTCTTTTACATGTAGCTGTCCAGTTCATCCAGCACCACTTCGTTTTTTTTTAAATGATTCATTTTTTTATATAAATTCATTTTGTTTATTCATTTGGTTGCGCCAGGTCTTAGTCACATTTCGCGGGCTCCTTAGTTGTGGCATGCAAACTCTTAGTCGCGGCATGCATGTGGGATCTAGTTCCCTGACCAGGGATCAAGCCTGGGCCCGCTGCATTGGGAGCATGGAGTCTTAACCACTGCGCCACCAGGGAAGCCGCCGGCACCACTTCTTGAAGAGACTGTCTTTTCTTCATTGTATATTCTTGCATCCTTTGTTGTAGATTAATTGATTATAGGTGCATGGGTTTATTTCTGGGCTTTCTATCCTGTTCCATTGATCTTTTTTCTGTTTTTGTGCAATACCATACTGTTTTGATGACTGTAGCTTTGTAGTATAGTTTGAAGTCAGGGAGCCTTATTCCTCCAGGTCCGTTTTTCTTTCTCAGGATTGCTTTGACTGTTTGGGGTCTTTTGTGTTTCCATACAAACTAAAAATGTTTTTGTTCTAGTTCTGTGAGAAATGCCATTGGTAATTTGATAGGGATTGCTTTGAATCTGTAGATTGCCTTGTGTAGTAGAGTCATTTTTACAATATTGGAAGAATCAATAAAAAAAAAAGATATAAATGAACTTACTTACAGAACAGAAGTAGAGTGACCGACACAGAAAACAAAGTTTTGGTTACCAAAAGGGATGGGCAGGGAGGAGATAAATTAGGAGGATGGGATTAACATATACACATTACTGTGTATAAAATGTAATAGATAACCAAGAAGGACCTAATGTATAGCACAGGGAAGTATACTCAATATTTTTTAATAACCTACAAGGGTAAAGAATCTGAAAAAAATTGATATACATTCATATACAGTAAGTCCCCTACACACGAACCTTCAAGTTGACAACTTTCAAAGACGCGAACGTGCATTCGCATGTCTAATCATGTAAGTTAGTTCACGTGTCTGACGTACACTGTGATGTGTATGCATCCTCTTCAAGTGGTTGTGCTTTTGTGTACTTTACTGTACAGTAAGGTATACAGTAGTACAGTATCTTTATTTCAAGCCCAGGATGTCTGGAAGCAAGTGTAAAAGCAGCAGTGATGGAGCTGGTACTGCTAAGAGGCACCAAGAATTGGAGGTCCAGAGCAAAGAGAGACAAGAGGAAGAACAAGTATCTGAAGAACTGAAGAGATTTATGATGCAGGAAATGGCAAGGGGATTTTCTTTAGTTGAGGAGGCACTGTTAGTTTTTGAGGCACAGGACCCGAATGTGGAACAGTACACAAAGGTTATAGCAGCCATTCAGGATGCAATCCAGTGCTACCGTGTCATCTATGACGAGAAAAAAAGAGCTACTACCCAGACATCACTGGATCATTTTTTCAAGAGGGTAGACAGAACTGAATCCAGCAAGGAACCAGAACCTGTGCCATCAATGTCGGGCATGAGTGAAACTGCAGCTTGCCCTCCATCTCCTGTTGCTGACGATCCTTCAGCTCCACCATCTCCCATCTCCTCTCCCTCCTCCAGTCAGTAACTCTTCTTCCCTGTTCACTTGATGCCAGCCTCTGTATGCCACCTATTGTACTGTACTACTGTACTTTTCAAGGTACTGTACTGTAAGATGAAAAATGTTTTTTTGTTTGCGTGTGTTTGATTTTTATGCATTATTTGTGTGAAAAGTATTATAAACCTATTGCAGTATAGTACTGTACTGCATAACCAATTGTGTTAGCTGGGTACCTAGGCTAACTTTGTTGGACTTAACAAATTCGACTTAGGAACACACTCTCGGAACGGAACTCATTTGTATGTAGGGGACTTACTGTATATATCTATATATCTATACATATATCTATATCTATCTATACATATATCTGAATCACTTTGCTGTATACCCGAAACTAACAGGACATTGTAAATCATCTATACTTCAAAAAAAATGACTTAATAGCAATAAAAAGATTTAAATGAAGAAAAATAATATATCATGATTATGTGTGTGGGTTTTATCCCAAGGAGTTCAGGTTGAGTTAACGTTTAAAAAATCAACCAATTTAATTCACCACGTTAACACTCTTAAAAAAGAAAAACTACATAATGATCTCAAAAGATGGAGAGAAGTATTTGACAAAATTCAATATCCATTCCTAACAAAGTCTCAGAAAACTAGGGATAGGAAACTTCCTCAACCAGATAAAGTTAATCTATAAAAAACTTACAGTTAAGTCTTAAGGATGAAAGACCTTAATTTTATTAGTGAAAGAAGCCAGACCAAGACACGAACAAAAATCAGGAGTACAAAATGTAAATTCCATTTCTATAAAATTCTAGAAAATGTAAACAAATCAGTTAGGAAGGAGATCACTGATTGCTTAAGGATGGGGAAGGGGGAGAGTGGCAGCAAAGGAGGAATTACAAAGTGGTAGGAGAACACTTTTGAGGATAATGGATATATTCATTATCTTGCCTGTGGTAGTTTTACAGGTAGCGGTGTGTGTGTTGTGTGTGTGTGTGAAAACTCATCAAATCATGCACTTCAATGTGCTGTTTATTTTATGTTAATTATACGTCTATAAAGCTGTAATTTAAAAAAAGACTGCATGGCAGGTATATGGAAATTTTTGCTTTTTTGAAAATAAATTTGTCGATAATTCATTACATGCATGGTTTATGTCAGAAAGAGGATGTGATACTCCATTCAGAGAATTCATACTCAAAGTAAAAGCCTTGGTTCTATTTCAAAAGAGTTTTACATTTTCAGTTAAAACAAAATGTTTTAAGGTAAATTATCAAAGTTACAAATTTTTCCTTTTTTAAAAAAATAATTTCCCTGTTTTAATTAACTTTTAAAACTAACTGGCCAATTAAAGTCTCAAATGTGTCTAAAAACAGTGCGCCTATTATCTGTGTCTATCTGCCTAAACATATCAAATCACGCCTAATTAATAGAAGGCAACAAGCGTATGTATATGATTCATTAATTCTCCATGAAATACGCTCATGTAATATTTTAATAGGTCACACGTTTCACAGAAAGACAAATTAAACTTGCAATGGGGCATGACAAAAATACTTCAGAAATACTTTGATCCTATTTTCTTGTGTATAGTTGAAGGTAAAGAAGAGTGATGTTATAAAGATGCTGCATTATCTGCAGAGGTGCCCTCTCCCATACTCATTTCTCCCATCTTCACCGACACATTTTTAAAACACTGTTGGTTAATTTGATCATATAACAAGATGAGTACAAAAGGGCAGGAAGCAGGGAATTTAATTTTTTCAAATATGAAGACAATCAAATCTTATTAAGGCCACATTAACTTAATGATATCTTATTAATATTACATCAGTACAAATTCAAGTACATAGGATGTCTCTAACAGTATACGTTCTGAATCTGGAAGAGTGTGGCAATGATGGTGGTGGTACAGTTTTGACCACAGTTAATAGTACATTTATTTAGCTTTTATACCCAAAGCTGTTTTCCAGCTAACAAAACAAATAATTAGAAAGTTTATATTTTTATTGCCTAGGACTACAAAGAAGCAATAAATTATTTAAGTTCAAAATGTTCTAAGTGATTTTTAAAATCCCTTACCGGTATCTATGAACAAATATACCCTTAAAAATAGAGTTCATCATATTTTCGATTTCATCCTGATTTTCTTGTAGCTGAAATGAAAAATAAATAAAAATATAAATTAAAATATTGATCATTTTATTTGCAATAAAGAGTTCCAATTGTTTTAAATTCCTGATTATTCTCATTCTGGGTAATTTTCAATCTTTTTTCTCATGTATTCTGCAACAGATGTCTGAAATTACCAGTATTCTTTCATTATGTCTATAGCTTTTCTACATTGGCTTAAAACCTCTTTCTGTCTCAACATGTATTACACAATAACTAAAAAGGAGTGGTGTGGCTAAGTGTGACCAGATTACTACCACAAAATATCATCTGCTTTGGGAATAGGCCTCAATTTCTTTACCTCTCCTGTCCAAACCAGGTCCCCTGCTTGGTTTTACATTTCTTGGTAACAGATCATCCTTAATTATCATATTTGCCACTGTGTAAGAAAGTTCCTAGTCCACCTAAAGTATCCAAATATTACTCTGCGTCTGATTAGCACCAAACTGAGCATTGGTCAAATTCCCAATATAGGAGGAACAGTAGAAGATAGCAAGGACACTAGCCATTAGTGGTGAAATGCAGCAACAAAATAAAATACTATAGAAAAAATATAAATAAATTTCAGGCAATACTACACATCGGAATTAAAGTTTGAGTTTACTACTCAAAAGGAACAAAAGCACTGATACAAAATCACATTCAAGATGATAGTTTTTAATTTGTTCTGCAGTGAAACATTTGCTTTTACTGCATATACAAATGTGACAATAAAATTCCTTCAGACTTTCTCTTTTGCTATATGCTTTGTTTTGGGTTTTACTGAAATAACTTTGGGAATACTTTTATAGTAAATCATTCAAATTACTGAAACTTACTGTAAGTTCTACTTTTGCTGCATTTATTATATAAAAAATTAAATAGTTTATAAGAGATACAGTTTGGTTAGCAGTTCTTACTAAAGTACAGTTCCAAAACTTACTATTATTTCCAGTATAGAATGTGCTATGAGTTGTACTGTGTTCCTCAAAACTTCATATGCTGAAGTCTTAACTCCCAGAACCTCAAACCTTATTTGGAAATAGGGTTGTAGCAGTGTAATTAGTTAAGATGGGTTCATACTGGAGTAGGATGGGCCCCAAATCAAATATGACTGTCTCCTTTTTATAATGGAGAAATTTAGAGACACACACACAGTGAGAAGGCCATGTGAAGATTAGAGTTATCTGCCAGTTCTAGCCTGTACAACTGTGAGACAATAAATTTCTATTCTAAAGAAAAATCAGGGACTTCCCTGGTGGTGCAGTGGTTAAGAATCCGCCTGCCAATGCAGGGGACACGGATTCGAGCCCTGGTCTGGGAAGATCCCACATGCCGTGGAGCAACTAAGCCCATGTGCCACAACTACTAAAGCCGGTGCGCCTAGAGCACATGCTTCGCAACAAGAAAAGCCACTGCAATGAGAATCCCCGCTCTCCGCAACTAGATAAAGCCCGCATGCAGCAATGAAGACTCCCCCAAAGCAGCCAAAATTAAATAAAATTTAAAAAAATAATAATTAAAAAAAAAAGAAAAATCAGTTTGTGGTATATGCTACAGCAGCCCTAGAACTCCAATATAGCACAGACCATAATTTAATCATAAGTTTGTTGCTTCCTGCTGCCTGTTATAACCCATTATTTGTTGACAGCAATATATTTAGAGCATTGAGATATTATTCTTTCTTCAAGTTAAAATACAGACTAACACTGTACATCTAAAATTTAATTTCTGATTGGATGAATAAAAATGTTGCCTACTAAAAATCCAGTTTAAAATCTCTTTCAACACATGTATATGAAAATTTCACTGTAAAATTGGAACCAATCTTATTATTCACAGAAATGTCTCATACATCTACTAATACACAGTCTTTGGCTTTCTCCTGCAATGCATCTTTGCTGGCCCCTAGTTCTGATGTTAGTATTTACTGTGCTTTCTGGGCCCACAGCTTGATAATCTTTTTGAGTTATCTAATTCCCAGACCACCTTCTTTCTAAAGTAGGGCTGTTCTGTGTTTCTCTTCTGCCCTCAGACAGCACTCAGATAATCAATCACTGGCTGGAAGCAAATTCCAGTTTCATTTGAAAACTTTGAGATCAAATAATCTAACTTTAAAAAACAACTTTTAAAAATACACACAAACCTTTTTAGAGAGAATAAAAACACATATGATAAATTTACTACACATTTACAGAACATAAGAATCACAGTTACTGTGAACCTTACCTCTTTGCGTTTCTGAAGTAGTAACTCCAACCTTTCGTTGGCTCTCTTCCCAATCATTTTATTTCTCTCAGCCTCATATTGTCTCTGTGTATTATCCTGATGAATACTGAGGTTTAAGGCAACATTCACCAGAGCAGTCATGAGCTTCATGGCTATGAAATAAAGTAAGATTATAGTATTCACCTGTGAATCAGAATTTCATCCATAAGATTACAAATTTATAACAGAAATGGATGATGGAAGGAAACTAGTCAACTTCTATGTTTTACAATCTAGGCATAATTTAAATAAGAAAGACGAAAACTTATTTTATAGAAATAAAGTCACCATTTTAGTCTGTGACAATTTTCTCTGCCTCAGTGTCCCTATAAGCTTGGCTCATTAACATTCCCACTGAAAAACAGACTCATCCTGGGAGTTCCCTGGTGGTCCAGTGATTAAGACTTGGTGCTTTCACTGCCGTGGCCCTGGGTTCAATCCCAGGTCAGGGAACTAAGATCCCAAAAGCTGCTCGGTGCGGCCAAAAAAAAAAACAACTCCAAAAAACCCAAAACGGACCCATCCTAATTATCAGCAGGAACGATTTACGTAGTCTCTTCAACAACCCCTTTCCCTCACCTTCAAACATACACAACCTAAGTAAGAGCATACTAACCAAACCTTTTAGACCTTTCTTCTGGCCACCAATTCTGTGTATACAATTGCTTCCTTAATACCTTTACTTAGATGCATCAAAGGTGTCTTATTTGCTTACAATCAATTCATGACTTTTACTCCCAAAGATGGTCCTTTCCCTGTGTTCCTCACCTCAATGAATGGCATAACCTCTAATCCCTGAAAAATAGACTGAACCTACCAAAGTCATTAAATTCATTAAAAATATATTCAGTGAATTTCTGATCTGTTTCCCCAGTCACAGTGTTAACGTATTTTTAAACACTCACTTGTATTTGTAAATCTAATTAAATATTATCAAACTTCTCTTTCAAGTCCTCTGAGGAACAGGTATGACACAGACCTTAACCTTTTGTCTATTCATATTTATTTTCATCATTGAGATGATAAGAGTGTAGGGAATTCTGGTAAAGGAATAAAAGTTTGTGATGGTAAAATGATCTCCCTTTTTTTTCATTTAGTTTATTTATCTGCAAATACGAATGTTCAGTTATTAATGAGTGTTTTGGAAGAACCAATCTAAACATCAGCAAACATATACATAACTAAAGATGAGCATGCATTTCTTTTAAAACTTCTAAAATTTCCCTTTAATTACACATATAAACATGTATACATAATAGTATAACTATATCTATCTATCTACACATACACACACACACACAATTTGTTATTCGGAAACTCTATCTACATTTTGGTCAAATCCACGTTACTAGCGGTTGCTACTGCCCTCAAACCAAAATACAAGACAAAAATCCTAAAAACAAAATGTATTTAAGTTAGTGAGTAGTTAGAAATGCATTTAAATGAAAATGTTTCCCTTTTCCTGAGATACAGCATCTAAATATAATAAATTGAGAAATCTTCTTGTGTTTCAAAATATAGGCTAGTGATTTTACAGCATTTTACACATTGTCAGTAGAATACCTCTGAAGGTTAAAAGTACTTCTAAAATTAATCTGTATAAAAAAGGAGAATAGCTCAAAGGCAGAAGGGATCTGGTGTATTCAAATTGCCCAAGTCAGGAATAACAGATAACAGTTTAACAGAGCTTGTCCTAAGCATACAAAGTCATACCCAAATGGACCTTAATTCAGTTTATACTTCTCGATCTCTAAAATAAAATGACTTGAAGATCAAGGAGTTGGAAAGCATTAAAATTAACACCAACCCTGGCTGGAATTCACCAGCAGAAGCTGAAATACAAATTTTCTTGAACTTAATCATTTTTTGTCTTCAGCTATATATCTCCTTGGGAACCCAGATCCCATTGTGTAATCTCATTGAGTAATGACCCTCCTCCCATCCTAGGTATATATAAACAACAAAATATATCAACATACTAAAACAAAAAAAATGCAAAATGATCAATACATTTTCAGAAACATATTAGATGTGATAGAGCAGTATTTACTGAGATGTTTATGAACCTGTAAAATTTAAACTTCACTGAAATTTTCACTTTACATACTAACATATAAGCAAATAAACAGCTATTGAGGAGAGACTTCTAACTTAACGATATAGATACAACATGGGGATTGTGATAGGGATTATTGAGTCCACTGAAAAAAAGACTCATTCCTGCACAGAGTGAGCACTAATTAAGTTTTACTGGTATTACTAACAGAATTTTATAAATTTTATAAATCCAGTAATTCAGCCTGGTTTCTGTGATGTGGGCTTTGAAGTGCCTTCTCTTTGTCTACCAAGGAGAATACTTAATTTAGCCTTCACATTTTAACTGTTGGCTACAGAATGGCAAACTTGTTCTACTGCTGTGCTACTAAGAATGTGTTCTGCAAATATGTGCTGACCACAAATGGCTTGTTACCAGTTCATCAAAAGTATAAATTTGAAAGTAAGTTTTTAGAAATTTTTATAACAATCTGACAGAATAATCTTATGTCTACTGAATCTAGTAATAAAATGACACTAAGATCATAATTTAAAAACTAGTCTTTCACCACAGAGAGTTCAAAAAACACTTAATTAGTGCTTCCTCATTCATTTACCAATCCATAAGTACCGAGCATTGTTTTGCGTACTAGAAGCACAAAAGTGAATGAGACAGAGTATCTGCTTCCATGATTTTTATCTTCTAGTGAGGAGAAAATAATATATCAATAGATAATATACAAATGAAAAAATATATCAGTTAAAGAAAAAAAAACATGGTTAAAAAAAGTAAAGTATGGTAAAGAGGACAGAGAGCAAACGGGGTGGCTAGGCCTCTCTGAAGAGCTCATATTTAAGCATGCATGAGGCAATGAGCATGATTACATGACAGAAAGTGTCCCAAGGAGAGGGAATAAAAAGTGCAAAGGTTATGAGGTAAACTATTATGAGAGGGGACTCATAAAAGAGCAAGGTACTTAGTGTGGCTGAAGCACAGAAATAGGCAGAAGCAGGAGACAAGGTTGAGGAGGAAATCAAAAGGCCAGGTTGTAAGAGTTTTACTAGGATCTAGTTAGCACTCAAGAATTAAATCTAAATGAGATAAGACCCACTGGAAATTTTGGTGTGGGTGAGAAATAGTCTGATTTATATTTTTAAATGCTATGTGAACAGACTATAGAAGAGTAAAAGTGGAAGAAGGGAGACCAAATAGAAGAACACTGAAAGAGAACTGAACATATTTTGCCAAAAGTTTACAATAATGATTCTCAAGTTTTTGGCCTTGAGCAACTCAGTAAAGCAATGCTAGCTTGGATTGAAGTGGTAGCAGTAGGTGGAGAGAAAGTTAGATCTGAAATATATTTTCAAGGTAGAGCTAAAAGAATATGATAATACAGGAAATGAGAGAAATAGGAAAGGCAAGGGTAATTAGAAGGTCTTGTGCTTATTAGTTATCTAAGCGGAGATGGTTAATAGATATACATCATCATAAAAATATTGGTTTTTAGAGCCATTAAACTGGATAGCATATCGATTCAATGGATGACTATTCAGCCACTAGAAAAAAATGAGGCATGATTTATATGCTGTAAAGAAAAGTCTGCCAATATACTTCTTGGTGGGAAAAAAAGGCAAGATGCCTGTCACAGTGTATATTATAATATCATTTACGCATGAAGAAGGAATGCATTATTTATTATTATGTGCCAGTCACTCTTCTAAGCTCTTCACACACACTTATTCATTTATACCTCACAACTCTATCAAGTTAAGTACTATAATTATTTCTTTTATACATAAGAGAAAACTGAGGTACAGATTGGCTAAGAGACTTGGCAATTACACAGCCAGTAACTGGCAGAGATAGAATTTGATTACAGCCGTCATACTCCATAGTCTAAGTTTTTAACCACTATACCATACTGCCTCTCACTGAATATGTATGTGCTATCATATTCATAAAATCTTTGGAAAGATATATAAGAAACAGGCAACTTTGGTTGCATTCAGAGAAGGGAATTTGATGGCTGAGAGCCATGGGTAGAACACTGACATTTCACCATATAACATTTTTAAATCTGGAATTTTAAATCATATGACAGCATTACTCTCTCACCATCATTATTTTTTTAAATTTATTTTATTTATTTATTTTTATACAGCAGGTTCTTATTAGTTATCTATTTTATACATATTAGTGTATATATGTAAATCCCAATCTCCCAATTCATCCCACTGCCCCCCAACTTTCCCCCCTTGGTGTCCATTTGTTTGTTCTCTACATCTGTGTCTCTATTTCTGCCTTGCAAACCGGTTCATCTGTACCATTTTTCTAGATTCCACATATATGCGTTAATATACGATATTTGTTTTGCTCTTTCTGACTTATTTCACTCTGTATGACAGTCTCTAGGTCCATCCACGTCTCTACAAATGACCCAATTTCGTTCATTTTTATGGCTGAGCAATATTCCATTGTATATATGTACCACATCTTCTTTATCCATTCGTCTGTTGATGGGCATTTAGGTTACTTCCATGACCTGGCTATTGTAAATAGTGCTGCAATGAACACTGGGGTGCATGTGTCTTTTTGAATTATGGTTTTCTCTGGGTATATGCCCAGTAGTAGGATTGCTAGGTCATATGGTAATTCTATTTTTAGGTTTTTAAGGAACCTCCATACAGTTCTCCATAGTGGCTGTATCAATTTATATTCCCACCAACAGTACAAGAGGGTTCCCTTTTCTCCACACCCTCTCCAGCATTTGTCGTTTATAGATTTTCTGATGATGCCCATTCTAACTGGTGTGAGGTGATACCTCATTGTAGTTTTGATTTGCATTTCTCTAGTAATTAGTGATGTTGAGCAGCTTTTCATGTGCCTCTTGGCCATGTGTATGTCTTCTTTGGAGAGATGTCTATTTAGGTCTTCAGCCCATTTTTTGATTGGGTTGTTTTTCTTGTTTTTTTTTTTTTGGCAGTGTTGGGTCTTCCTTGTTGCACGCAGGCTTTCTCTAGTTGTGGCGCATGGGCTTCTTATTGCAGTGGCTTCTCTTGTTGCGGAGCACGGGCTCTAGGCATGCAGGCTTCAGTAGTTGTGGCACGCGGGCTCAGTAGTTGTGGCTCGCAGGCTCAGTAGTTGTGGCACACGGGCTTAGTTGCTCAAAGGCATGTGGGATCTTCCCGGACCAGGGCTTGAACCTCTGTTCCCTGCATTGGCAGGTGGATTCTTAAACACTGCGCCACCAGGGAAGTCCCAGGTTGTCTGTTTTTTAATACTGAGCTGCATGAGCTGTTTATATATTTTGGAGATTAATCCTTTGTCTGTTCATTCATTTGCAAGTATTTTCTCCCATTCTGAGGGTTGTCTTTTCATTTTGTTTATAGTTTCCTTTGCTGTGCAAAAGCTTTCAAGTTTCATTAGGCCCCATTTGTTTATTTTTCTTTTTATTTCCATTACTCTAGGAGGTGGGTCAAAAAGATCTTGCTGGGATTTCACCACCATTATTTTTTAATAGAAATAATAAAAACATGGAATTGGTTTTCACTTTATTCACTGAGGAGTGAATAAAGATAGAAAAGATAAAAAGGTCTTTAGATTGAGTCTGAGATAATTCAGTATTTACAGTTTAGCTTTCTACAATCCACCAAAACAGTGCTTCAAGAAGGAAGAAGTAGTTATGTCTTTCAAGAGAGAAAGATGACAATGGAGCTGCCCAGTGCTTTCTGACACTAAGAAGGTAACTGCTGGCCTCAATAAGAGCAAAGGCAGTGAACAGGTAGATAGAAACCTGACTGGAGTGGGTTTAAAGAGAATAAGAAGAGAGTGAGTAGAGACAGTAAATAGAAATAATTCTTTGAGATTTGCTATAAAGAAAAGGAGAAAAATAGGACTGTAGCTAAGGAGCATGTGGAAACAAGGGAGGGTGTGATGGTCAGTCTTATGTGTCAACTTGGCTAGGCTACAGTATCTAGTTATTTAATCAAGCACTAATCCAGGTGTTACTGTGAAGGTATTTTGTAGATAAGATTAACATCTGTAAGTAAAGGAGACTACCTTCAATAATGTGGTGGCCTCATCCAATCAGCTGAATGCCTTAAGAGCAGAAAACGAGGTTTCCTAGAAAAGCAATTTCTGCCTCAAGACTGTACAAGTTTCCTGCCTAAGTTTCTAGCCTGCTGGCCTGCCCTACAGATTTTAAAATTGCCAGCTCCCAAACTGTGTGAGCCATTCACTAAAATAAATCTTCCTCTCCCCAAATATATATATCTTTGTGTGTGTATGTATGTATGCAAATAAGAAAGCAAGTAACTAAGTATATCTCCTGATGGTTCTGTGTTTCTGAAGAGCCCTAACTGATACAGAGTATTTCTAAAAGATAAAGGCTGTTATAGCATATTAATATAATGATAAAGGGAATGGGGGAATTGAAGCAGGACAAAGAGAAAAAACACCCTGAAGAGTAAAGTTCTTGAGGTGGTGAACAGGAATTGGATCAACTGCACAAGGGCAAGGACTAACCTTAGATAGATAGCACTGTAATAAGAGAAAAAGCAGAGTATATGTGTACTGATGCACCTAGATAAGTAGGTTTAATCACTGAAGGATTCTCTTCTGTCTCTATAAAGCTAGCAAGATAATCAGCTAATTGTGAAGAAAAGAGGATAGCAGATGCTACCGGTTTGAGAAGGTGTGAAATAATCTTATAAGAAAGTAGGAATATCCATGGCATAGAATACTGTAAAAGGATTGCTAGGCAGCACTAAAGGTCCACTTGAGAGAAAAATGTAAAATGCCCAGCCATTGTAACTATGTGTTGTTCTATAGCCACTTTCAGCTCCACTTGTGTAGGTATGGAACAGGTAGTAATATGAGGTTTTCCTAGGGGGTATAATGGAGGGCAAGGATGTTGAGGGTCCTTCATGAGAAGGACATGATTATAATAAATCTGGATAACAGAATCTAAGCTAGGAAAGTGGAGGCAGTGAGGACATCAAGAACACTAAAAAACAGAGTATCAAAGAATTTAAAGCCCCAGTAGAAGAAAAACAATGTTGGAGCTGGGAACATATAAGACAAAAACTGGAACACAAGAGATTATTGGCAAATGGGATGGTTAAAATTAAGATTATGGACACTGGCCCTTTTATTTACTATTCAACAATTTGCATTTATGTGTTCTTCAACATAAAAATGAAAACTAAAAAGCTGCCTTTATATTTAGTGATACCTACTATACTTTTGAAAACTATTACTATAAACCCTGGAAATATATATGATAATGGGACAAAACTAAATTTTAAAGAGAGGTATGATTATATTCCTTTTTTTTTTTTTAAATTGAAGTATAGTTGACTTACAATGTTGTGTGAGTTTCTGGTGTACAGCAAAGTGATTCAGTTATACATATATACATATTTTTTTCATAATGGTTTATTACAGGACATTAAATATAGTTCCCTGTGCTATACAGCTCAACACTGTTATCTGTTTTATATATAGTAGTTGGTATCTGCAAATCCCAAACTCTTAATTTATCTCCCCCACCCCCTTTCCCCTTTGGTAACCATAAGTTTGTTTTCTATGTCTGAGTCTACTTTTGTTTTGTAAATAAGTTCATTTGTATCATATTTTAGATTCCACATATAAATGATATCATATGGCCTTTGTCTTTCTGACTTACTTCACTTAGTATGATAATCTCTAGGTCTACCCATGTTGCTGCAAATGGCATTACTTCATTATTTTTTATGGCTGAGTAGTATTCCATTGCAATTATGTTCCTTCTTTAGTTTTAAAAAACTTATTTAAAAAAACAAAAAGGCTTACAACAAACTTCCACTTTCCAAATAATAAACATTTAATCAATCCCTGTCTCTTAAAAACCCAACCAAAATAACGAGAAAACAATTTTCATCTTCAATAAATCCAGAAAATTACCTGCACCCCCAAACCACAATGTATCAATATATGTATATGGAAAGCAGATGGATGAAGCATGCAAATCAAACCAAATGGTTGAAAAAGCTTGACAACTATATCTAAAGAAATACAAAAAGAAAAACAATTTTGCTCTGTAGAACCCAAAAGCATTAAGGAATTGGAGAAGTATTGGTGTCCACAGAAGATGCAGTGAAATAAGGTCTGAAAATAGGAGCATTATTTCAAAGTTTGTATAGTAAGTAATTAAATCTCCACTCGAACCTAGGCAGTCAGGCAATTCCCCCAACATACACTCATCTTGGAAGTCCAGGAAGTTTATTCCCTGAAGAATATAAACCAGAGATTTGGACTCATCAGACACAGAGGAGGGATATAGGTAAAGTGCAGAGTGCCCTGGATGCTCCTTCACCCTGTGTAACTCCCAAATGGTGGACAGCAAACAGACTTAAGGAGATTGAAAGATCCTTCTGCAAAGAAGCTAAACTTCCCCAGGGGAAAATAATTAGCAATACCAAGAGTTTAGGGTCCACAGTGAAAACGGTATGTGGCCACAGGACCACCCTACAGTGATGCTCACCAAAGAGGCCAGAGCCATTGCCCCTCCCTGTCAAACACAACACACACACACACACACCCATGCCACCCCCCACCCCCACCCTCTCTGGCAATCAGCTCTTCAGTGTCTCATTGTCAGCAATGACTAGAAAGCCAATGAACGGATACTTAAGGAACGTTTCCAACATGAAAGACACTGATAAAAGCAGAGAATTGGAAAAGACGTCAGAGTAGGGTGTAAAAAAAAAACTTCAGAGTAATAATTAATGTTGTCAAAGAGAGATAAAAGAAAATGTTACATCCATGAAACAATGTTAAAAAAAAAAAAGACTTGGAGAATGCAAAATAACTCTTAGAATATTTAAAATGATAATGAAAATTAAGCTCAATAAAGTTGAAGAAATACAAGAAAAGTGAACAAAAAGACTAAGGAATGGAAGCTAAAAGAGAAATAACAAGAAACTCAGGATTGATTCAACAGATTAACATCCAAGTAATATGTATTCTATAAAGAGTGCCCAGCATAATGAATGGGAAATTATATACACACATTAGGGTATATCACCATGATATTTCAGAAAATCAGGAACAAAAAGAACATAAAGTTTCCGAAGACAAGAAACAGGATCAGAATCAGAACTTTGAAACAGGATTGGACGTCTCAACAGCAATACTGGAAACAAGAGGAAAAATTCTGAAGAAAATTTTCAATAAGTTCTACATTGGTTCAATTAAAAATAAGAATATAATAATTTTTCAGGCATGTAAAATCTCAAATATATACTTTTCCAATACTCTTTTTCTCAAGAAGCTATCAAAAAACATGCTATCCAAAAAGGAGAGAATAAATTTAAAAAAAAAAACAAAAAAAACACAGGCAAGCCAGAGATAGGGGATTCAACAAAAGACAAAGGATCCAAATAATGGCAGAAAAGTTAAATAACTTAAAGGACATATAGATTTTAGAAAACAACGCAGCCTTATCAAACATAATCATAAAAAATTAAAAGTACAGAAAATGTACCCCACAAAATTGATTATAACATTCTATTATTTGTTTAAAAATAAAATAAAAAATCCTCACATAAAAGGAAACACCAACATGTCATGACAAAATTAAGAAATGGTATGATTATGGCTGATTTTTATTTCTGTACTTTTCTCCTTTTCTGAATTCTTTGTAAGTTGTATACGTAATTTTATATGTACAGAAAATGTTTAAACATACAACATGGAAGTATTAATGAAAAATCTACAAGAAATTTTCTCAATTTCTCTGTCCTCTTTAGAGCCAAACCAAGCAAGCTCTGTCATTCTATCACAGTTATAACATCAGACACTTACTGAATAACTTGTATATGTGAAACATTTAACACAAATTATTTCATTTAAGCCTCACAACACTCCTATAAAATGGGACTATTAGTAGCAATACTATACAGATGAGGAAAGTGAGGCACCAAAGTTAAGTAACTTGTCCAAGGTCACCAAGTTGATACATAAAAGACACGATTATAAAATGATTTTAAAAATCATAATTTCTTTAC
Organism: Balaenoptera physalus; assembly: GCF_965194825.1. NCBI lineage: Eukaryota > Metazoa > Chordata > Mammalia > Artiodactyla > Balaenopteridae > Balaenoptera > Balaenoptera physalus. Next base: position 19,461,159 of record NC_138891.1, read on the forward strand.
AAAAACTAGCCCCCAAAAGAAAACTAATTTTCATACCTGATGATAGAAAGGAGATAAATCTATGAAAATGATACTTCTGTAACTAGAAAACGTAAAACATTACTCTAGATACCTATATTTACATTTGAAAGAGTAATTACATTTAAAAAGTTTACTGTATTTTATGTGTACAGTTATATGATATAGTGGCACTCACAAATTTGGTCAATTATTGGGCATTAATCTCATGAGAACACCAAAAGTCTACTACATACAAATTCTAGAAAGGTGAAAAAAGAGTGTTATATCTAGAGGAGCAACGAGAAACACAAAGGTATTAAAGTTAAAAAAAAAATGCACTGGTGAAAATACAAAGCAATGAGAAAGTAAAAATTTCTTTAATGAATAAAAGGAAAATAAAATATAAAGAAATTAAGGAAGAGAGATTATAGTCTGCTCTTTGATGATGCCAGATTGACCTAAAATTGTGAGGTTCTAACCATAGCAACCAGAAATATTCAGTCTGGTTAAGAGTTATAAAATACCTACTGAATTTAATAAATAGAATTTGGCATGTGAGAACCAAAAGATAAGTAAAAATGAAAGTGCATGCTGTTAGTTTTCTTAATAGCAGTTTCTGAAAGATCTGTTTATTTACTTGTTTGTTCTGATTTCCCCATTTGCAATGTCTTCTACTACGAAAATAGGAGGTGTTCAATAAATTCTGAGGAAAAACAAACACGAGTGAAGGGAAACACTGCACACACTACTGGCTCTCACTGTCATTACAGAATAACAGCAGCAGTTTACTAAATGTCAGGCACTAGTTCAAGCTTTCTTAATTTCTTTTAATGAGGTAGCTATCATTATCTTTCCCACTTTGCATATGAAGAAAGTGAGGCCAAAAGGACTTGTCCAAATTACCCAATTAGTAAAAGGCAGAAAGGGATATGTATTCAGACAGTCTGGTCCAGAACCCATTCTATGAACCCTATGTTATATGGTTTCAGCAACCGAAAGCCAAAGAAAAGACATCAATTTACTGAGGCAAGATAATTTTCAGTCTGTGATGGGAGAACAAAGAAATTTCTTACAGCTTATCTCTTCTCAGAGTAAAAGTCCAGAGATGCTGACTTGGTAAAAAAATGTTAATCAACAACAAATCATATGTCAATATAAAATCAACCATTTACCAATATAATAATGTTAAACAATGAGATACAAAGAAATGTTTACTTCCCCAAGAATCTGACGGTGACCTATTATTGTTAACTAGTGGTAAAGACCGGCCTCCCAGCATAATGAGGCCACCTGACTGTCATATGATGATCTTAACCACATTTTCTAATTTTTTCATAATTCACTTTAGAAAAAAATAGAACAGAATCAATCACCATGCTATTATTAATAAAATTTTGTAGTCTTAATCCCCCTTTGTTCAAATTAGCATTTTCACTTTAGAAGTGAGAGGTAGCCAGTATCAATCTATTTGTAACATAGAAAATTATGCAGGTGAGAAAATAGCAAAAAATAAAAAAGGTAAACCAACATTACTCATCTCGCCATCTAACAAAAATTTGAAGTCACCAACTTCTAAAGTATTGGCATACATTTTAAAAACAAATGCCTATGTATAATCTAACTATAAATCTAAAAATAGATCCTTCGAGAGTAGAATTATCTTTATAATACCAAACAACACAGTGGTAAAACAAAGGGAATCCTACTTGTTTTTGAGCCGGAGGAGGAAAATTTTTTTTCATGAAAATTCCATGAAATTGCGGAAAGAAAATATGGCCAGCCTCAGATTATAAATCCACCAAAATAATAATGACAAAATACTACTTATATAAATTAAATCCACAAACTATGTTCTAATACGTCTGAGATAGCTATTTAGAAAAGCAACAAAGGCACTTAATTCTGAAGATTAATCGGTAATGAAAACTTTACTACAGTGTAAACCTTCTTTATTAAGATGAGTCAGACATATAGGAGAGTATGCTTTACAATTCCAATTAAAATAGAAAAAAATAAGGAAAATATAATACAAAATGTAATTGCTAACAGTCTGTTTCAATTTAATGGTAAAAAGAATTCCAAAAAGAAGGGAGAAAGCACAGTTTACTGGAAAAATGAGACTACTTCTACCTGGAGAATAAACAAACCTGAAGAACTACAAAATGATGAAAAATTTTAGTAAAAATGTGGCAAAAGTATACAATTAAATGCAATGCATAAACACTGACAATTGGGACATATTATTAACTAATAACAAGAAAACGGGATATTTAGAAAATAGATTAAAAGTACTATTGATAAGACCACTCTGATGATTTATAAAGCTCTAAAACTTGTCTTGTCTGTACCCTACAAAACAACTAACCTGATTGTCTCTCTTCTTAGCTAAGATATAAGCAATGTCAAGGAGCATTTTATTCCAAAGCCGATAATCATATCTGGCCATAACTGCCTTGTAACTGTCCATGCACATAGTCTTTGAAGCAGAGGATTAAATGTTCCTGCCCATTTTATCTAGTCCCCAAGACTCCTCCTGCAAAGTGAATAAAAATGATTATCTTTTAAACTACCCCTCATACACATACCATAAAAGAAAAAAAGGGAGGGGGTACCAGAGAAGAGGGCAAAGATGAAAAGAAAATAATCCTTGAAAAGATGGATAATTATTATCCAGCCTGCAATTAAGTTCTCAGCAAGATCTCTGTGCTTTGTTGAAGGGTAGGTGACTGATGTCTCACTTTTTATGCAACTGAGCTTTGGAAGACATGATCATTAATGTACACAGAGAAATTACAGTAATATTTTGAAATAAATTTGAGAATAAGTTGAAAAATAGGTTAGCTTTTAAAAAGTAAGTATAAACATAATGTTGATCTCCTTCTATTTTTCTTGATTTCTGATTTTGAAAAGTAATTAACAAATACAAATAGGCTAGATGATATAAAAAAAGCTTAGGAGAAAACCAAATGGCATTTATCAGGCAGTTTTAAAAGCTATCATGATCACAGGTAAATTGTGAGAAAAGAAAGACAGAAAGGCACTGGAAGGAGGAGGGAGCAACTCAACTCAAAAGAAATAGGAGGAAAGCCATAATTAAAATATGTTTAAGCATATGTAAAATTAGCATGTATAGATTACCAAAGGGATAAATATATGAAAAACAAGATAATAATAAAAGTCACTGAAAATGGGCCAATGGAAAGAAGAGCTGAAATGGACCATCATAAAGTCAGTAAAATACAGTAATATTTCATTTACATTGGCAGTGAAGGACAAATGCAAATGAATTAAACTGCATTTTTCAGGAAATTGAAACGTTTTAAAACTCAAAATATTCTGTATATTTCTATAATATACTATTCCTTCTCTTGTGTTCGTAAGTAGAGTATGTGGCATATATTTAGTCTTTTATATAAAATGCACACAGGTTTCTGGATTAAAGAGAGGTAGCTGGCCCCTACAGAGAAGCCCCAGATTGCTCTGTATCTTGATATCTGTAAGCAAAATTTTTTTTTGTCTTTTTTGTTATAAATTACCGTTTCACAATTCTGTCAGCAGGACAGAATCTAACACTTGCCCTCCAATCTAACACTTGCTTCTCTTTCTCTCTTGGCACTGGGAAACTAGATAATAACTGTTTATGGTAGTAATTTTGGCTATTCAGAAGTAACTTCTATCTTATGTTTAAGTTTTGTTTATTTCAAATCACTGAATTTACTATGCATCTGAAAACCAGCTAAACAGGAATTAATGTACATAGATAAAAGATGAAAAGTAAATAGAAAATATAAAAAAAGAAAAAAAGCAAACATAAAGGGCAGAAGATTCTAAAAGTGATGAAATTAGAAAGAAAAATTGTATAGTATCAGATAACTTTTAAGTAATAAATAGTATATTTACAGTACCTTTTCAAAAAGTTACAACTGGGTACAAGATCTCTTTTTATTCCTAATAATGAGGAAGAGGATACTCTCAAAACACAGAATAAAATGTGTTTGATGTTTGTTCTATATAGAAAATTTTTTCAACAATAAATTGTGTGATTTTACCTTTTTAAAAAAGATAGAATTAAGCAAAAGATCCTCCTCTTTTCCCAGTGAGAAAAAGGACACCCTCAAAAGAATAACTGTGTGTCATATTTACGCCATATAGAACTGCAACTAAGGGAATACTGGACACTAATAATATGGATTAACCACACTTGAGTAAGGAAGGAAAAAGGAGTGGAAAAAAATATGGATGACTCTATATAAAATTATCACATTGGCTTTAGGCAACAGGTTAAACCAGAAAATGATAAAATTTCAAATCCAGGGTTTGCAATGTGTAGTCCCCAAAGCATCAGTGTCAGCATCAGCTAGAAACCTGTTAAACTCGGGGGCAAGGCCACGCAATCTGTTTCAGTAAGGCCTGGAGGTGATTCTGATGCATGCTAAAGTTTAAGAATCAATGCATTCAATAAATTAGATAAATGAGAAATTTAAATTTAAATTCAAGATGAAATGCAATTAATTAAATTAAATCTCATTTTTTGTCATGGTAATGTGTAAGATGAATATAGCCAGAGTTATTGCTATTAAAAAGGATGTAATTTGGGAGTATTTAAATATATGTGTATGTACATACACACACACACTCTCTCTCTCTGTATTACAGGAGAAAAAGAACAATCATTTAGTCATTTTAGGTAAGCACAGTTAAAATCGTTGAGGAATTGAGAATGATGGCTAAATTAACAAAATTACCTTGTTACGGAAAAACAAGGGGAAAAAGAACATACTTGACTCAGAATTTGTCTAGATAATTCTAAAATAAAAGCAAAAGTGAAAACTATAATCTGTCAGTTCTTCAGGACTCAGCCTACCTATCTGAACTGATTTTAGAGACATTACATTTAGGTTATTACAGCACTAGGAATAGAAAGAATGCCAGCTATGTCACAATTACCTATTACAATTGGATGGAACTGTATAAAAATACATATATATAAACAAAATTTACACATTTATGTATACTAACAATGAACTATGAAGCAATGTAATTAAGTAGAAAAAATACTATGAATTTGGAATTTCAACTATTATTCGGGTTTACCAAAGAACATGGCCTGGTGGACTCCTAAAATTTATTTGGTTATAAAATAAAAATGCAGGAAAACACATGTTCAGAAAGAGATTTGGTTAACATTCGCCAGAAAATTTCAATTTTCATTCTCAAGACTATCAAATGCCAGTTATCAAAATAGGCACACATTTTACTTAGAGAATACAAACCATTCATGTGAATTTTGGAGAAAACCTGTATTTTTCAAGAGCAAAGTAATGAATTTAATATTTAATCTAAATAAAGCTTAACTAGAATAGAACATATTTAACAAAACTAAATTGAAAAGGAAATAAAATGTTGGTTACTTACCAGCAAGGGTACTTGTATGTCTAAAAGCTCTGACCTGGGAGTCTGACAAACCAGTCAAAAGGGAGATTACTGTGTCCATCATATACTCATCATAAATTATGCTATACTGACATTGTCGAATCAGGACTCCAATAAATTCACAAAAGTTTGAACGAAATTTTTTCCACTGAGGTCCAGGCATGGTAAGGGGGTAATCACCACTGTCCTAAAAGGGATTAAAAAAGAACATATTAAACATGACATCAAGTTTGATCAGTTTTTTTTCCTCCTACTGGAAAAGGAACATTCTTCTCAAAGTAGATATGAACAGAAATCAAAGGGCACAAGATGGCTTTCTCTTTTTTGCTTGTTTTGATCTTCGACAACTAAGTAATTGTTAATGTGCTCAAAATTATTATTTACAACCAGTATTTAATCCATTATTCTAAGCCATTCATTCAAAATAATAGTTCCAGTTTTGTTGTACTTGGGTCCTAGTTGAGATAATTTACAGTAGGAAACAAAAAAAGAATTGAAGTTTAGACTAGAAAGGATATTTGCTACTGAATTCAGATCAAACTAATCATGATACCTGTGACATATAGCATCTTTCAATTATTTTAAATAGACACTTCAAAGAATTGACAGTTTCAAGAGTATAAGCACTTCATTAAGAAGTCCAAAACCAACTTTTCACATCTGAAACTGCAAACCTATTTCTCCCAATTTTACTATGAACTTTCAATTAACTCTATTTTATGGAGTGAATTTATTAACTTTTCAAAGAAAAAAATCTAGCATGGGCTCTTGGTATCACCAGATTGTGCTATCTTCTTTAAAACACGAAACTGACAGTTGAACCCAGCAGAGGTTTCCCACTCTAGCCTAAAACATTTTGGTGGAGGAATGGAAATTCACAAGGCAGAGAGTGAGAAATTCTGTGAACACAGTTATCTGAATACTCTCAATTTGTGGCTATTTGTCTTTTCTAGGCCAAACTGCTGTTAGGAAAACTGGTTATAAATGAGGTCTTGAGCTCTGTTGGTGTCCCAGGAAAGAGAACTAGTGTGATACTTAGAACAGCAAGAAATCCCAAGAGCAAGGAACAGAAAGCAGAGATAGGGAAGAGCTTGGCAGTCAGTCAAATACCCCCAAAGAAAGTTAATTTTGGCGCTACATGAGTATTATGTGGGTTACTAAGCTCTATAGGACATCAAAAAGGAACTGAAGGGGATGGTTGAATCTTCCCTGCTCTTTAGACTGGGGGTGTGGGAGCACAGACTGGAGAGGGTAGCAGGATGGAGAGGTGAGATGCTTCTCAAAGGTATCTCTGAAGGCTGCCTGCTGCTTCCATTTCACAAAAGCCCACCAGGGTAGATAGAGCCTCTTTTCCTTTGTACCAACTGTGAGATTCAACCATTTAGTGCTCACAACCAGATCTGGGCCCCAAGGAAAGTACAAAGAAAAGAATCTATCTAAACAGCCCCAACAGCAAGAGGAGAGGAAGCTAGAAAAATCAGCATTTAGGAAAACCTAAGTAAAAAATAAGTATACTTCAAAGATTCAAATGTAGCATAAAACAAAACAAAACTCTAGGGAACTGAAATACACACCTTTTTGAGGTATAATTCACATATAACATTAGTTCCAGGTATAAAATATAATGATTCAATATTTGTAAATATTAAAAAATAATCACAATAAGTGTAGTTGACATCTGTCACCATAAACAGTTACAAATTATTTTGCTTTTCTTGTGATGAGAACTATTAAGATCTACACTCTTAGCAACTTTTCAATATGCAATACTGTATTAATAACTATAGTCACCATGCTTTACATCCCCAGGACTTATTTATATTACAACTGGAAGTTTGTACCTTTTGTCCCACTTCACCCATTTTACCCATTCCCCCCAACCCCTGGCGACCACTCTGTTCTCTGTATCTATAAGCTCACTCAGTGTTCTTTTGTGTTGTTTTGTTGTTGTTGTTATTTTCATTTCACATATAAGTGAGATCACATGGTAATTGTCCTTCTCTGACTTATTTCACTTAGTGTAAAGCCCTCAAGGTCCGTCCATGTTGTCACAAATGGCAAGATTTCCTCTTTTTAACGACTGAGTACTATTCCTCTGAGTGTGTGTGTGTGTGTGTGTGTGTGTGTGTGTGTGTGCACGCGCGTACATACCACATTTTCTTCACCCATTCATCCATTGATGGACACTTAGGTTATTTCCATGTTTGGCTACTGTAAATAATGCTGCCATTAACATGAGGTTGCATATATCTAAAATAATTTATTTCGTAAAAAACTCAGTTGATGAACTGAAGGAAAGGATGGTTACTGATAGGAGACACATTAATAGCCTAGAAAATAATGTGCAAGACATATCGGAGAAAAAAACACGTAACACGCTAGATGAGGCCTGTGGAAAAAACCTTTTAAAATGGACAAAGTAGGTTAATATGACCTTTTCAATCTTCTGTCCTTTCCTTTTTCACTGATTTGGAACTCATGTGGTGCTGATGGTCAACAGCCATTTTGCAACCATGAGGGGCCAGTATGAAGATAAAGAATGGTACAGAGAGAGATGGAAAAAATGTAGGTCTTTGCTCTATTGAGGTGTAGTATCAATATCAATCATGTTCTGCCTACTCCCAGATTTATTTTGTGTGAGACAAACTCCTGTGAATTCAAGCCACTGTTGGTCAGATTTTCTGTTACTCACAAACAAATCCATTCCTGTTATAGTAGAGTTATAAGCAGTGGGAAAAGACATATTATTCAGTAAAAGGCTTTGGTACAGTACAACTGGTTTTTCATTAGAAAAAAATCAGATATGTATTGCACCATACACTAAAATAAATTCCTAATGAAATCAAAACACTTAAAAATACTCAACCAAAAAAAGAAATAGCAGAAAACATGGAAGAATCTTGAACCGTGGTCATTTTTAAGTCTTTTGTCATTTACATACAGTTCTGGGTATACTCTGATGCTTTTGCAAAAATGTTCCTATAAAAGGGTTTCATCTTCAAGGAATTCATGGAAAAGACTCTGACAAGTACAAGTTTCTGGTAACTGATTATACTGCTGAACTGAATAAATAAGCATTTTCAGAATTCTAATGGAAAACTGATGAATTCATAAAAGTGCTAACAAAAGATCAAGATGAAAAAAAAATTAATTACATGGGACTGAGTGAACTGATGAGGATGATTATAACTTTTGTGACTTTCTGTTTGAATAAAAAAAAAATCCCACAAGGACTCAGAGGCAAAAAATATACAAATCAATTTTCACTGCAAAGTAAAGGAGCTGTTACAGTGGAGGATTACTGGACTGAATGTCAATATTATGACATAGTATGAGTGTGTTCCGTGTTTGGTAATTGCAATCATTGTTGCTTTTGTTGTGGTCATTCATTTACAATGCTTGGTGTCAGTTTATTTATCTCTTGTAAAAATAAAATACACTGTGTGTGTGTGTGTGTGTGTGTGTGGGTGAAAAAAAAAAAAGAAAACGTGGAAGACAGTACCTCCCATCAAGCCTCTTAGATAGCCTCATCCAACAGAGGGCAGACAGCAGAAGCAAGAAGAACTACAATCCTGCAGCCTGGGAACAAAAACCACATTCACAGAAAGATAGACAAGATGAAAAGGCAGAGGGCTATGTACCAGATGAAGGAACAAGATAAAACCCCATAAAAACAACTAAATGAAGTGGAGATAGGCAACCTTCCAGAAAAAGAATTCAGAATAATGACAGTGAAGATGATCCAGGACCTCGGAAAAATAACGGAGGCAAAGATCGAAAAAATGCAAGAAATATTTAACAAAGACCTGGAAGAATTAAAGAACAAACAAACAGAGATGAACAATACAATAACTGCAATGAAAACTACACTAGAAGGAATCAATAGCAGAATAACTGAGGCAGAAGAACAGATGAGTGACCTGGAAGACAGAATGGTGGAATTCACTGCTGCAGAACAGAATAAAGAAAGAAGAATGAAAAGAAATGAAGACAGCCTAAAAGACCTCTGGGACAACATTAAACGCAACAACATTCACATTATAGGGGTCCCAGAAGGAGAAGAGAGAAAGCACCTGAGAAAATATTTGAAGAGATTATAGTCGAAAACTTCCCAAACATGGGAAAGGAAATAGCCACCCAAGTCCAGGAAGCGCAGAGAGTCCCATACAGAACAAACCCAAGGAGAAACACGCCGAGACACATAGTAATCAAATTGGCAAAAATTAAATACAAAGAAAAATTATTGAAAGCAGCAAAGGAAAAACGACAAATAACATACAAGGGAACTCCCATAAGGTTAACAGCTGATTTCTCAGCAGAAACTCTACAAGCCAGAAGGGAGTGGCATGATATACTTAAAGTGATGAAAGGGAAGAAAATACAACCAAGATTACTCTACCCAGCAAGGATCTCATTCAGATTCGATGGAGAAATCAAAAGCTTTACAAACAAGCAAAAGCTAGGAAAATTCAGCACCACCAAACCAGCTCCACAACAAATGCTAAAGGAACTTCTCTAAGTGGGAAACACAAGAGAAGAAAAGGACCTACAAAAACAAACCCAAAGCAATTAAGAAAATGGTCATAGGAACATACATATTGATAATTACCTTAAATGTGAATGGACTAATGCTCCAACCAAAAGACACAGGCTTGCTGAAAGGATACAAAAACAAGACCCATATATATGCTGTCTACAAGAGACCCACTTTAGACCTAGGGACACATACAGACTGAAAGTGAGGGGATGGAAAAAGATATTCCATGCAAATGGAAATCAAAAGAAAGCTGGAGTAGCTATACTCATATCAGATAAAATAGACTTTAAAATAAAGAATGTTACAAGAGACAGGGAAGGACACTACGTAATGATCAAGGGATCAATCCAAGAAGAAGATATAACAATTATAAATATATATGCACCCAACATAGAAGCACCTCAATACGTAAGGCAACTGCTAAGAGCTATAGAAGAGGAAATCAACAG